>NC_069509.1:149209278-149839820 GCF_027579735.1 Bombina bombina | reverse complement strand
CGATTGGCTGATCCAATCAGCCAATCAGATTGAGCTCGCATTCTATTGGCTGTTCGCATTCTATTGGCTGTTCAAAATAAATTGAAAGTTGCCTGTAAAATAAAAATAAATCCTAAAATAGCTACAATATAATTATTATTTATATTGTAGCTATATTAGGGTTTATTTTAAAGGTAAGTATTTATTTTTAAATAGGATTAATTTAGTTAATAAGAGAAATATTATTTAGATTTATTTAATTAATATTTAAGTTAGGGGGTGTTAGGGTTAGTGTTAGACTTAGGTTTAGGGGTTAATAATTTTATTACAGTGGCGGTGGTGTAGGGGGGGGCAGATTAGGGGTTAATAAATTTAATATAGGTTGTGGCGGGGTCCGGGAGCGGCGGTTTAGGGGTTAAACTATTTATTTAGTTGCGGCGAGGTCCAGGATATGCAGGATAGGGGTTAATAAATTTATTATAGGTGGCAGCGGTATAGGGGGGGCAGGATAGGGTTTACTAGGTATAATGTAGGTGGCGGCGGTGTCCGGGAGCGGCGGTCTAGGGGTTAATAACTTTATAAGAGTTGCGGCGGGGTCTAGGAGCGGCGGTTTAGGTGTTAATAACTTTATTTAGTTGCAGGGGGCTCCGGGGGCGCCGGTATAGGGGGTAGAACAGTGTAGTTAGTGTGGGTGCTTAGTGACAGCTTATCAATAAAGCTGTCAAGAAGCCGAAGAGCAGCGAGATTGGATGAGTGATAACTCTCACAGTCCGCTGCTCATCGCCCCGTACTTGGTGCGCGGCTTTTTGAAAGCTTTTTTGATAACTTAGGCGAAATTTTGCAGGTCCGCGGCGGCGATGGTAGGCGAGCTTAGGCGGGCGTATTGAACCGGCGAAGGCAGGTAAAGTAGACGCGTTGATAACTAGGCCTCTATATTTGAAGTGGTGCTCTTGGTTTGGGAAAAAACAAACAAACATTTGTCAACCTTTTAAAAGCACTTTTCTTCATCTAGCCATCTACCCAGATCATTAATGTACAATTTTGAATTTACAGAATTATTTTTGTTTGCACATTTACAAATATGATTCTTTAAAAAGTGATCTCTTAATTTCTGCAATTTTTTTATCATGCATGTCACACACTGTTGATTTAGGGGATGCAAGGTTCATAAATGTTTCCTCCTGTGAGTGTTTCTGTGGGTGTCTGTGTTTGTCTTTGTGCTTTGGTTTGTGTCTCTATGAGTGTGTATGTATTTTTTCTGTGGGTCTTTCTGTGTGGGTGGGTGTGTATGTCTTTGAGCTTTTTCTATGGGTGTCTCTGTGAGGGTGTGTGTATGTTTGTCTTTGTATACTTTCTCTGGATGCCTCTGTGAGGGTGGTTGTGTATGTCTGTGTTTTCTGTGGATGTCTCTGTGAGGATGTGTGTATGTATGTATGTCTGTGTTTTTTTTGTGGATGTCTCTGTGAGGTTGTGTGTTTTCTGTGGGTGTCTCTGTGAGGGTGTGTGTATGTCTTTCTGTGTTTTATGTGATTGTCTCTTGTGGGTGTCTCTGTGAGGGTGTGTGTATGTCTTTTTGTGTTTTATGTGGTTGTCTCTGTGTGTGTGTATGTCTTTGTGTGTTTTCTATGGGTGTCTCTGTGTGTGTGTGTGTGTGTGTATGTCTTTGTGTGTTTTCTGAGGCTGTCTCTGTCGGTGTTTCCTTGGGTGTATGTGCAAGTTTGAGTTTGTGTTTGTGTCTATTGTCTGTTCCTTTTTAGGACATTTTGACCTTACTACTGATTATTCCCATCTTTTTACAGACTTTGAGATTAATGAGAGCTTTCTGGAAGTCACCAATCTACCATTTAACCTTTAAATTATTGTTTAGGCAGTTCAGGGCCCTTCCTTTCAGCACACTGCATGCTGTTGTCATCATTTAGTTGTCATCTTCCTTTACAAAAAGATAATCAGAACTCCATATTCCGTTTTCTAAATCTCCTTTTTTTTTTACAAAACTGTAGTTTACCTCATTACTTGTCAGGTCAATGTAAACAAGTGCTGAGTGTCTGTTTGGGTGTCTGTGTCGGAGTGTGTTTCTTTGCGTGTCTGCTAGAGTGTCTATATGTGAATGTTTATGTGTGAGTGTGTGTGTTTCAGTGTATGAGTGTGTCTGTGTGTGTGTATGTTACTACCTTTACAACATTTCCAAGTTTAAATAGACACTTAAGAATAAAGGGCATATACGTTTTAGTCACTTGGTCAAAAATTGCACATGTCAAAGGAGGGGGGGGGGGGCCCTGATCAATGGTTAAGTCAGGGGCCCCAAAATTTCTAGTGGCGGCCCTGCTAACACCCCCTAGCTTAAATATAATTAAAAGAAATCTAGCTAAAAATTGCTATCATTAACTAAATTATTCCTATTTAAAACTAAATACTTACCTATAAAATAAACCCTAAGCTAGCTACAATATAACTAATAGTTACATTGTAGCTAGCTTAGGGTTTATTTTTATTTTACAGGCAAGTTTGTATTTATTTTAACTAGGTAGAATAGTTATTAAATAGTTATTAACTATTTAATAACTACCTAGCTAAAAGAAAGACAAAAGTACCTGTAAAATAAAACCTAACCTAAGTCACTATAACACCTAACACTACACTATAATTAAATAAATTAACTAAATTAAAAACAATTAAATCAATTAAATTAAATTAGCTAATGTACAAAAAAAACACTAACTTACAGAAAATAATAAACAAATTACAAGATATTTAAACTAATTGCACCTAATCTAATAGCCCTATCAAAATAAAAAAAGCCCCCCCCCAAAATAAAAAAACCCTAGCCTAAACTAAACTACCTTCAAAGGGCCTTTTTTTGGGGCATTGCCCCAAAGTTATCAGCTCTTTTACCTGAAAAAAAAAATACGAACAACCCCCCCAACAGTAAAACCCACCACCCACACAACCAACCCCACAAATAAAATACTATCTAAAAAAACCTAAGCTCCCCATTGCCCTTAAAAGGGCAGTTAGCTCTTTTGCAGGCCCAAAGTCCCTAACCTAAAAATAAAACCCACCCAATACACCCTTAAAAATACCTAACACTAACCCCCTGAAGATCGACTAACTGGGAGAAGTCTTCATCCAAGCTGGGCCGAAGTCCTCAACGAAGCCGGGAGAAGTCTTCATCCAAGCCGGGCAAAGTGGTCATCCAGACGGGCAGAAGTCTTCATCCAGTCGGCATCTTCTATCTTAATCCATCCGGCGCGGAGTGGGTCCATCTTTAAGACATCCGACGCAGAGCATCCTCTTCATCCGACAACTAAAGACGAATGAAGGTACCTTTAAGTGACGTCATCCAAGATGGCGTCCCTTAGATTCCGATTGGCTGATAGAATTCTATCAGCCAATCGGAATTAAGGTGTTCCAATCAGCCAATAGAATGTGAGCTCAATCGTATTAGCTGATTGGATCAGCCAATAGGATTGAAGTTCAATCCTATTGCCTGATTGCATCAGCCAATAGGACTTTTTCTACCTTAATTCCGATTGGCTGATAGAATTCTATCAGCCAATCGAAATCTAATGGATTATGGTTTATTTTATAGGTAAGTATTTAGTTTTAAATAGAAATTATTTAGTTAATTGTAGTAATTTTATTTAGATTTATTTTAATTATATTAAAGTTAGGGGATGTTAGGGTTAGGGTTAGACTTAGGTTTAGGGGTTAATAACTTTATTATAGTGGCAGCAACGTTGGGGGCGGCAGATTAGGGGTTAATAAGTGTAGGTAGGTTGCGGGGACATTGGGGGCATCAGATTAGGGGTTAATAAATATAATGTAGGTGTCGGGGATGTTGGGGGCAGCAGATTAGGGGTTCATAAATATTATGTAGGTGGCGGCGGTGTCCGGAGCCAGCAGATTAGGATGTTAATACATTTATTTTTAGTGTTTTGCGATACGGACGGAGGCTCCAGGTTTAGGGGGTTAATAAGTAGTTTATGGGTGTTAGTCTACTTTTTAGCACTTTTAGTTATGAGTTATATGTTACAGGCGTACCAACCTGTCCCATAAAACCTCTTAAACCTACTGACTTTTAAATGCGTTAGACTCTTGGAAAGGGTAGAGGGTGTACACGACTCCACTTTTTGGCCTCCCAGGACAGACTTATAATATCAGCGCGCTACTGAAGTCCCAGATAGAAGAAAAGGGTTTACAAAGTTTTCGTAAGTCGTTTTGCCGGTAAAGGTCAAAGACGTGTGTGATGACCCTAAACCTTCAATACTTGTAATACCGCGGGTGTAAAAAAGCAGCGTTAGGACCTCTTAACGCTGCTTTTTTACCCTAACGCACAACTCATATCTAGCCGATGGACTTTTAAAATGCTGAGGTTTTTTCCATAGACCCAATAGATGCTGAAATTGAATTTGGAGGATTCAGAACCTGACCCTTTAACATGTCTACACAGTTCATTATTATTTTTTATCAGTGTAGGATCCCTAACTAGCCACTGCAAGGCAAATACGACAGAGACTTTTCATGAGGTGTGTCCCCTTGGCTGCAAGACAATGCAAATTTGGCTACACAATAATTTAAAAAATGAGTAATAAAGTGCTTAATCGTTGATACATTCTATATTATTAAATATACTTTAGCTATTATTTTAAAAATCAGGCACATTTGTATATAGCCTTAAAGGGACATTCCAGTAAAAATTTAAATTGCACATAGATTAAGGACATCTTTGAATAGAAATATATTTGCAATATAAATGTATTAGCAAAAATGCTTCTAGTAAAAGTTATCACCGTTTTAGTGATTAACATTTTCTCTGCAAGTGCATGTGAAAGCATAGCTAGATATTGTCACTGCACCCACATTTTAAATAATGTAGCCTGCTCAGATCATCACCGGGGCTTGTATCATGTCAGCATTTAACAAATTGAGCTCATTACCCAGATGGTACAAGCACAGCAAGTGCTGTGTTTAAAATGCTAGTGCACGTGCATACTTAAATACAGTTTTGAAACAGCTATAGCTTTTTATTAGAAGCATTTTTGGATAATGCATGTCCATTACAAATTGCTTCTGTTCAATACCGAAATGCACCCATGTGGTTTTCAATTTTGCTGGAATATCCCTTTAAGATGTTTCTAGCCTGTCACCATGTACTGAAAATAAATGATAAAAGTCTAGGAAATGTCTCATATTTCTCACATAATACAATGTATTTATAACATGTCAAAACAAATTTCAAATAGTTTTAAAGTAATTATTACCCTTTAAGTTCAGGTTATTTACTTCACTGCAAACTATATACATTTATTTTACCTGGTCCCTAATGGCTCTTCTCAAAGGACATTAAAATGGAAAAAAGATGTTAGATGTTAGTTATTATTGCTCTGTTGCCTGCATCATTACTGTGTGTCTACCCCCTGCAAATGGGTTTAAACACATAGTTAAAGTCAGACATTCAGTGAGCCAATGACAAGGGGCATAGGTGTGCAGCCACCAATCACCAGCTAGGGTCCCAACAGTGCATTGCTGCTACTGAGCGTGTATAGCTTTTCCAGTTAAATCCCTAATTAAATTTGTTTCTAATCTAGTACCAAAAATGATCTCTAGTTCTGCATTATGGTGAATAATTTACTACACACTGATATTGATAACATATTGGATGGATTATTAGAAAGAAGATTTCTGCAATGGCACTTCACTCACAGAGATGCCCACATGGTTGGTCACATGACACAAGTTTGCAATCCAAATGTCCCTTTTATTACATTTTTGAGTAATGCAAACATTGCTGCTTTTGATGAGTTATAAACATCAATATAATTTTTGGGAAAGTCTTTATGTAATGTAAAATTCCCAAAATAGGTGGCTAGATGCATCTGAAACCTAAAGAAATAGTTTTGTGTCAATACGGAATTCTCTGAAAATAGTGAATAAGGGTGTGTATCTTTTGTTTATTTTTAAGATCGCCATCATCTATATATTACACCTCGATTGCTTTGTCGGTTATGCAGTAATACACCTTTTTAACCTTTTGTTTTGCTGGAATATTGCACTAGCATTTTTGTTTGCTTACTTCAAAATAAAGTTTTTTTAATACAAATAGATTATAGTCAACTTTTACCTCATATCTTTTATCTGCAACTTTGTGTTTGCATAGTTTTTAATAACTGATGCTTTTTTGATAATATCAAATATATTTAATGTTTATCTTTATAATTACAAAACAAGAATTTTATAAAGAACACCAGACAATCAAAAACTATTTGAATTCTTCTCACAATATTATCTAATCAAGATCATACAAAAAAAATAGCCTCCAGAGCTATTAAAATAAAAATATACTTTAAAAAAATTAAATAAAGTTAATCTATACATTCTATTATTTTAAATTTAACATTATGATGGCACTGTGCCAGCTGTTAAATAAATGAGACTGTCTCTTTAATGTTTTATTTAGTCAACACAATACTGAATTATTAAGGATCACTAAGATGGGTCTTCTCGTTCATATCTGCCATGAAAATCTATGTTTCTGTGTGAAATCAAAATGAGCAATTAATTATACACTTCAGTGATTGTTCACTTAGATATTATTATGTTTACTTATGGTTCTACAGCTCTAAAGTACTCAAAATTATACAGCGCTTGCCCAATATGTTCTATGCTATATTATTGCTATAGAAAGGGTTACACTATCTACAGATTAATGATGTCCTATATTTGTTAACATTGGCGACCCCCTTCAGGGGCTCTGGTAAAAGATTAATGATAAGTTAATTTCAAATATTTAAAGGGACAGTAAAGTTAAAATAAACATTTATGATTCAAACATTTTAAGCATATTTTCCTTAGACTTCTATTATCAAATTTGTTTTTTTGTATTTTTGTTGAATAGTTAAGCTAGGTAGGTTGTTTTAGTATTGTTTATGTGTTTTTAGCATTCTTTAAATCAGATTATCAATGGCGGCTCCTATGATAGCACGAGCGGAATAACCAATATCGCTTGACAGCATTACATTAGCGCACAACTTTGATATTACAAGTTCATGGTAAGCGTGTTAAACAGAGAAAGGTTAGTATGTCTGACTTTTGCTCGAGAACAAACTATACCTTTCAATGGATATCGCGACTGCGCTAATTTGCCACTGGTATTACAAGTTGTAATTTGTAGTTATTATTATTATTATTATACTTTATTTATGAAGCGCCATCATATTCTGCGGCGCTGTCCATGGATACAGTTCATTTAAATAAAACAATATTATAAAACTTGTAAGAGACAAAATTTTACAAACACATACAGGAGGAATTGAGGGCCCTATTCCTGTTGGAACTTACAACTAGAAGGGTAGGCGGTTGAGAAACAGAAGGTGAGGGACTGCAAGATTGAGAAACATGTTAATGCAGAGTTAGATAAGGGAAATGTTTGCTAGGTAAGAGAAATATTATTCAGTTGGGTGGTTAGGCTTCGTGAACAGAAAAGTCTTCAGGGAACATTTAAAGAAGACAGATTAGGGCAAAGCCTGACAGCACGAGGAAGAGTGTTCTAGAGGGTAGGTGCTGCATGACAGAAGTCCCGCAGTTTTAGCATGAGAGGATGGTGATAGTCACATATGCAAGGAGCAGGTCATTGTTGGATCTTAGAATGGGTGGGCTGGAGTATACTTGTTTGATTAGAGAGGATAGGTAGAGGGGAGCGGTGTTGGGTGAGCGTTTTGTATGCAAGGGTGAGAATTTTGAATTTAATTCTGCTGTGAATGGGGAGCCAATGAAGGGACTCGTAGAGAGGTACAGCAGATACAGAGTGACGGGAAAGGTGGATCAGCCTGGCAGAAGGCATTTAGGATGAATTGAAGGAGGGAGAGGCGGGAAGTAGGTTATTGTAATAGAAAAAAAGGGGTTAATTCAGAGATACTAACACTCAGAATCTCTGCTAATCCCCAAAAAAGGGGATACAACCTCAAAAGTATCACCTCGATTAGAATTGAGAAAAGGGGGGATGGGATAGCGCTAATCAAAGCTCAGAGTCAGAATAATTTGAAAAAATATATATGTATATGATTGTAATGTTAACACCTGGTTATATGGTTTTCATAAATATTGTGGCGTTGACCCTTAATGTGTCACTTAAATAAGTTTCTAAAAATATATTTATGTATCACAAACGTAGTGGTGTAGGTAATGGTGACCGAAGTTACTAAGTGTCCTGTGTTCTAATAGTGTGAAAGATCTATCACTAAATGTGTATTTAGATTGATAGTACTAGGACCCAGTGATTAACTAGGGTTTGTATTGGATAAATTAACTCTCTGAAAGCAAATTCAAGCAATAAAATATGTTTATTCCTATACATAAAAAACTCACATAAATATGTCTAGAGTTATCTAGACCAATTAGACCAATCTGCTAAAATACTAAAATCTACATTAGCGATGCCGGCATCTAAATATATCACCTAAGAAAGTTTTGCACAATATAAAATACCATCAAATATCAATACAAGCTATCGCTGTTGACAGTGTGATTCATAAACTCTTAGTACAAGTTAATAACGAGTGGCTTAAAAATAGCGGAAATGTAACGGTCCCGTTATTTACAATTGGCACTGAACACAGAATTACAGTAATCCCTTATAGATGTAAAGGTGAGCAGCGTCACAGTGTCTATTATTTGGAAATGTAACCTTATTTAAATGTCTGCATCCAGAAATCCTTTATCGGGTTAGCAGACCGGCTGGTCCGTGATGTTGCCAAACAGGGCTTTCAGTCTGGCCGTAATTCTCTGGTTGGAGTTCCGGGTTTAAAAGTGTCATCCGTGATCCAGTAAATAACACTATGAGTTACGGATTGGGCGTTTGTCCACTTTCTTTTATACCGTACTTAGCTGGTGTTATAAGACAAATTTAATACCTGGGTCCTGGGACAGGAATTACACATACAGAGTCTATTCCTACTATTGGATATAGCTCAATGTACCTGCCCTTACCAGTATAACAGGTAAATCTCACCAGCTGGAGTAGTTTTAAAAGAATACAGGTTCAGAGTTAGCAGGAAGTAGGTTATTGCAGTAGTCAAGTCGGGAAATAACAAGGGAGTGGATTATTGCTTTGTGGTGTTTAGCGCACAGAAAAGGTTTGAATCTTGGAAATATTGCATAGATGGTTGCGCAGGATGTGGAAAGCAATTGGATATGGGGGGACGAAGTATAGATTTGAGAGGCAGCAGACTTGGGGCGATGGGAAATGGTGATGGCCATCAACAGGGATAGAGAAAGTCCAGAAGTCGGCGTAGAGCTTGAGGGGGTAAGAAGGTGCTCAGTCATTGGACATGTTAAATCTTTAGGTGGTGAGTTTGTGCTCAAGAGTGAGCCCAAACTGCACTAGAATGTTTTAGCACAACAACAGATCTGAACAAAACGTTTAATAAAATATATCAAATTTATATTAAGAAAAGGGTTTTAAAAGGGGTTAAAAGAGATATGGTATATGACAGATTGTAGGACTAGAAATGTCTCCGATGTGTGTGTATGTGTATGTGTATATTATATATATATATATATATATATATATATATATATATATATATATATATATAACCCACGCAAACAGTGAAAATACAGGTTTTTCTCAGCAAAAAAAAACAAAGGTTTAATTAAAACTTTGGGTTTTTTTTTGCTGAGAAAAACCTGTGTTTTCACTGTTTGCGTGGTTATGTTTTTGAGTTGAAACACAGGTAGTTGATCCTGGAAGGCGGATTCTGTTTTTGTTTGTGTGTATATATATATATATGCACTTGGACCGTGATGAAACTTACTTTGTCAAGTACAGCAACCGTATATTGAGTGGAGAAAGGATTCCCCTAATTTCAGAGACTACGGCTAGTCATTAGTGATGTTGCGAATAGTTCGCAGCGAACATAGCATGTTCGCGTTCGATAGGGACGGCGAACATATGCAATGTTTGATCCGCCCCCCTATTCGTCATCATTGAGTAAACTTTGACCCTGTAGCTCACAGTCACAAGACACATTCCAGCCAATCAGCAGCAGACACTCCCTCCCAGACCCTCCCACCTCCTGGACAGCATCCATTTTAGATTCAATTCGGAGACTTGCATTCTTAGTGAGAGGAGGGACAGTGTAGCTGCTGCTTATTTAATAGGGAAATCGATAGCTAGGCTAGTGTATTCAGTGTCCACTACAGTCCTGAAGGACTCATCTGATCTCTGCTGTAAGGACAGCACCCCAAAAAGCCCTTTTTATGGCTAGAACATCAGTCAGCTTTTTTTTTTTTTTACCTGTGTAATCTAATTGCAGCTGCCTGCAGCTCAGGCTCACAGCGTATACTGTGCCCACTTGCCCAGTGCCACCACTCATATCTGGTGTAACAGTAGTGTACATTTAAAAAAAAAAAAAAAACTTTTTTTAATTTGAAATAATAGCAGTCATTTTCATTAACACGTGTGCGTTTGAGGTCCTGACAGGGCACAGTTTGACACCAGTGCAAGTCATATCTCTACTAAAACAGTAGTGTACATACATTTAAAAAAAAACCTCTTTTTTAATTTGAAAATAATAGCAGTCAGTTTCCCTCACACGTGTGCGTTCCAGGTCTGCCAGGGCACAGTGTCACACCAGTGCAAGTCATATCTGCTAAAACCAGTAGTGTACATTTAAAAAAAAAAAAAACCCCTTACACTACCTGAACGATACAACATCATACCTGATGCTTTAAAGCACGTTATTCCAAACCAATTTAGGAATGTTAGGTGATTATGCCCTTTATGGATTAAAACCAGACTCTGCAATCAACTATGTAATTTTCCATGGGAGTTTGCATGGATCCCCTCCGGCATACCACAGTCCAGGTGTTAGTCCCCTTGATAACAACTTTTCCATCACTTTTGTGGCAGAAAGAGTCCCTGGGGTTTAAAATTCGCCTGCCTATTGAAGTCTATGGCGGTTCGCCCGGTTCGCTGAGTTCGCAAACTTTTTGTGGAAGTTCGCGTTCGCCTATCGCTGTTCGACATCACTACTAGTCATTTATCCCAACGAGGCATAATGTGTGTTACTTCACGATTCCAGGGATCATCCATAGTGAGATTGTTCTATTTATGGTGGCCTGTTGGGAGGACATATGTTTAAAGGGGTATGGCAAGACATGTCCCTTAAGAGCCTTAGACCAAGGATAACCGCCTGTTGTAACTCATAGACTGGGTTGCATTCGTTTATACTATACTGGTGCCCACAGATGGGATCTACAGATTAACGGCGGGTGTTGTGCCTTAAAGAGACGTTTATTACTCTTACAACTCAGAAGCCCCTGCTGCAGAACACTGTTTATTAGAGCTTGGATGGACCACATCAAGTTGTACAGAGAATTGTCATGAATGGCGCGTGTGGTGCACTGAATGACCTCTGAATTACATTATTGAGGACACAGAGATTATACCAGTTCACATGTTGCTCTTTTAAGCTATAGATTTATTCATACTTAATACTTAGATTATCTCTAGTTAATTTGCAATTCTAGGCTGAGCACTGTGTATTTTTAATGTGACATGGAACCCCAGTCTTTCTATTTTTATTTTAGGGCATTTTACTATATAGAGTGTGGGGACACATTATTTTGTTTATAATTATTTTTCCTAACTGGAAGGATTTTTCATTAATTTATATTATTTTATCTCTTTACAATATTTTTTATTATTTGTATATGGAAGTGTGACACTTTATATTATAATTGTAGTATATATATATATACTTTAATATATATATATATATATATATAAATAGTATATATATATATATATATATATATATATATATAAAAACATGTTCTTTTATGTGAGGAACATTGGAATGTAAAGTATTCCTAACCTCACTTCTGGTTTTAAGCAGTAGGTCTAAAGTGGTGTGGTGTTAGCATGTGATTAATAACTGTTAGGTTTTTCTTTTAAAGCGTGCCCCATGGAAGTCTATGGGAGAAGAAGTTAGAACAGAATCCAAGGTCCTGAGTTAGTGCGCATCAGGCTATAGATTGTGCGTCTAACTTTCTACTTTCAACTTGGAATGTACACTAACCTGCCCGCGATACATTTTTTTACTTTGAGGACAGTTAGCACACGAGCGATAAAGTTATTTAGCACGCTACTTCTAATCTGGTCCTATGGCAGCTGTGTTTATAATTATGTATCACATTAGTATAAACATTGTTGCAAGCACTGCTGCCAAATTGCAAAAGACAGGTGCACTCTCATGAGCTCAAATTAGGATTGCTCTTTAACAAAGGAAACCAGGATTACAAAGCAAAATGGAAAAATTAAAGTAAATTGGAAAGTAGTTTAGAATGTCATACGCTCTCTAATCCATCTACGTTTAATATTGACTTTACTGCACCTTAAGTTACCATTTTTCAGTTACTTTCAGTATCGACATCCTAAATAAATATATATATATACAGTATATATATATATATATATATATATATATATATGCCGTCACGGTGAGGGCTCACTTAAATTATTGGGTTTTGGTTTATATTATCTTGTGACGGGAGTGACTAAGGAGGGTACCCTTTCTTTGGAGTACTACTATGTACAATATCTCCCCCCTCTGACCTCATGGTACGCTGGTGCCTGTTTGGTGGGTGTAGTTGTTTACGGTATGAATGTGAATTTTTTGGAAGGTATAGTTGTTTGTTTATTGTTTTGATTCTTCCTGGATGTTTGGATGTTTATTTGTGCTTGTATGGTGGCGAACACCATCAGCCTGTGTAGTGGTGGTTCATAAAGTGACAGTGAGGACGGTGGTTTTGAATTATAAGAACGATGTTTTCGTTCTATAACAGGAGGTGCGCCTTCACGGTCCAATAAGAACACAGGGTGGACAGTACTACTCCTGGGCGATCCAGTTTTGCCCCATTATAGAGATCAGTGTTTGTGCTGCCTTCACCTTTGTGAGAGGAGGGTTATTTGAATGAATAGTTAGTAATTGGGCACAACGCAGGTCCGATGTGTTTAATTATGAGTTATGGGACAGTGATTTATGCTCATGTTTTTGTTGATAGTGGTTACCTTGGATACACATGACGTCAACCAGGGACGGATTGCGTTTTAGTGATTACTGTCATTTGACCAATGAGCATACAGAGGTCGTTGCCTTATGTGCAAATTCCTGTTATTATGTGGATGAATTTGGTATTACCTACACCGTCAATTCATAGTGGCTAGGTGATCGAGCAACCATATTAATTAATACAAATGCATGTCTGAGTCTTTTAGCCATGATCGATGCAGCATTATCTTGTGCTTAGGCTTATGCCTACGTTGTCAGTGGTTACCATGGATACTTCTGATGTCTGGGAGGTGTGGCCGGACTGTTGTTACTGTTGTTAGGGGTTTCTATGACCACCTAGCCTAGAGGTGCGGTTGTTTTGTACCCAATCACTTGCTTTGCAGGGCGGTCCTGGTCCACTTTTGTGAACACAGGGGAGCCTATTATCTGGGGGAGGATGTATATGGTGTAAACAATGTATCACCCGGGGATATTGACCACATATGTTTCTATTTTAAACACTTGTTATAACACTTTGTTCAGCCCATCAACATAAAATTGGGCATTTTCATAATATTGATGTTTTTTTTGGTAAACTGGGCCACCTGTATGTGTGGGTTCTCAGTTATTGCACACAATTTGTGGTGATTGGTTAACAACCCACATGGAAGGGGTCTACAGTCCTTTATAAGCCTTGTTCATTTGCACTATTGTATTGTCAGAAGAAGGGACGTTTGAGGGTCCCGAAACCGTCACGAATAAATACGTTTCACAGATATCCAAAGTCCAGTGAGTGCTTCACTTTGTTTGCTGTTTATATATATATATATATACTGTAATATATATATATATATAGTATATATACTATATATATATATATATATATATATATATATATTTATAATTATTTTAAGGAATACCTGTTACACTATGCAAGCGTAACTCTAGGGGCGCCTAGAAGAAATAATATAAAACAATCTGTAGGAAAATACTGAAGTATAGTAAAAACAAACACTTATAAATGATCAGATAATAATGTATAAAGACAAAATAATAATGACAATTACCAGAAAAAATGAGACATGGACTCTCATCAAATGTGATGTGATGAGGTCAAATATAAACAGAAAATGCAGCTTAAAACAATATAAGATAAATAAATAGTATTGTCTCTAATAAGTTCTTATCTGTAATATGATATTGATGCTAAGACAGTCCCAAGATTAAGAGGGCACTTCAGAGGTTTATTAGTCCTCCTGGGTAGCACATATATAAGATTCTCCTTAGATCCAGAAGTCAGCTCCTTGTCACAAAACCAGTCTGGGTAAATACTCTCTCTGTGCAAAGAAAATCACAAAGACAAGGGGCGCCTCCTCTGTGATACAGTTTGGACAAATGTAAAAATAGGTGAATACAGATTTTTATACTCACAAGTAAGCAGCACTCTGTTGTGCTTATAGGGGCAGACTGGGAGTCTCACAGTGTCCAGTTCACTGACCAAGGGCAGTGCAACAAATCACTCCAGGGTAGATTTCAATCAAGCTCAGGCTCTCAGCAAAGAGTTAAAATACCAAAGTTTAATGGTGCAGTAAAATACAATATAAAATGTCACAAATGTGACCGTAACAATGGATAAACAAGCAACTAGTTTCTCAGATCTCTGTCTTTGGATAGAAGCCTGAGGAAACAGACAGAGATCTGAGAAACTAGTTGCTTGTTTATCCATTGTTACGGTCACATTTGTGACATTTTATATTGTATTTTACTGCACCATTAAACTATGGTATTTTAAACTCTTTGCTGAGAGCCTGAGCTTGATGAAATCTACCCTGGAGTGATTTGTTGCACTGCCTTGGTCAGTGAACTGGGACACTGTGAACTCCCAGTCTTCCCCTATAAGCACAACAGAGTGCTGCTTTACTTGTGAGTATAAAATCTGTATTCACCTATTTTTACATTTGTCCAAACTATATCACACGAGGAGGCGCCCTTGTCTTTGTGATTTTCTTTGCACAGAGAGAGTATATTAATTTTAATACTGTCAAAAATATTTTAAAGATGCTATTAGCATTATCTGTGTAAAGATACCTGTCCGTATTTGCCTTGAAATCTAAAACAGATTGATAAACCATCTGGTACAGATGAAGAGATGAATGGGGTGGGGGCAAATTATAAACTCAAGGTTTGACAAGTGGTCAGCTGTTAAGTGCAGTTGGTTTGAAATCTGACATTCTCTATAAATGTCAATAAATCATTTATCAATTTCCTCATATGCTTTAAATTATTTAAAAAGGACATGCAACACCTTGTAATTACAGGACATTTGTGTAATATTGCAATAAACTAACATATTTGCCCAGCATGAAAACTCTCTAAAAAGATCTTTCAACAACATTCACAATTATAGGTTATCAGGATATTTGCACTTAAATCATATTATAAGCTTTTCTAAAGGATAGTAATCTACCCCTTTTTTGACATATATAGAGATATTTAAAAGGGTTAGATTCCTGGTGCACTTTCAATGCTGTTAATTGGAAAACTCACAATTTTCAGTCTTAAATTACAGGGAAAGTGAGCACAATAAATAATTAAAGCATATTTAAAGTCAGTTTTTTTTTAATAATGCATAATTATTCATTTTACATGTTGTGTGGTGTTTTTAAATGGATATTAGTGCTGTAAAGCTTCAGCATATTGTTTTTAATTTATTTTGCAGTACAAAGCTGTTTAAAAAAAAAGCCTTTTTCAAGTTGTGCATGCATCCTGTGGCCAATCTCCAAGCCTAGACATGTACTGATTGGTGCCTTACCTGTCATTCAAGCTTGTGCCCCAATCAGTGGCTAGGTACCATCTGAGATAGGCTCCTTAAATGGACAGTCTACACCTTAGTCATCTTAAAGTCTTACCTTAGATTAAGCTGCAAATAGTCTCATTCACCCTTTTCTATATAATGCAGCAGGAAGGGTAAACAAGTTATTTTATAATGAATATTGTTTCTGGCCACTTTGAAATGGCTGCCAAGCTCTGCCTACTGATGACATTACGATCTGGGCTGCGTATGGATCCAATCACAAAAGGCTCACTAGTTGGATTCAACAGGACTGTCAATGCTATTCAGCATAGTGCCTAGATGCAGCCCAGATCGTGATGTCATCAGTGGGCGGAGCTTGGCAGCCCCATTTGGCAGTCAAAGTGACCAGAAACAATATTAATTTTAAAATAACATTTTTGCTGCATGATATAGAAAAGGTGCAGGAGGCTATTTTCAGTTTAATCTAAGGTAAGACTTTAAGATGACTAAGGTGTAACCTGTCCCTTTAAGTGTTGAAGAAGTTCTGACAATCTTTGTGTTAAAAATGCTTTATATTAAAAAGTGCAATACAATAATATGCTGGGGGTAAACAGTCCCAGCATACTTTAGCTTTTACGTCATTTAAATTCTAAATCACACAAAGGGTATGTATGCCAGTGCATTAAACAAAACAAAGGATTTTATTTTGGCTCTTTGAACAAATTGCAAACAGCAGGTTTTCAGTTGAATCTTGCAGAATGTTAGTAATCTAATATATGCATTTCGATTTGCTTCATTTGCATGTTCATTAGCATTTTGATTATGCACACCTGCATGGAAAGATATATCAAAAGCAACTAGCAGAACTCAGTCGCCGTTATTAAAGGCAGTGTATGAATGCAGTGTTAAAAGTGCTAGAAAAGTAAGTTACTAAGAGTTCATTTCTTTACCATAACTGTAATATGCTGCATTTGTTTGCTATTTATCATTTTATTATCAAGGAATTTGAAACCCAAGATGTTCTTTCCTTGACTGAGATACAGCAAACAATTTTAAACAGTAAGGTCATAGCCTGCTCCAAAGTGCAGCAAAGGGGGTGTCACGCAGCAAAGTATATATATTTATATATATATATATATATCTTAATATATACATTTGTGTGTTTATATGTATATATACATATATTAACACATAAATATATATGTATGTAAGCATATACATATATATTTACGGTAGGGTTGCCACCTAAGCCATGATTTCCTGGACACTTATGAGTTACACATGCTGCAGGGTGTGCAGGGAGGATCATGTATTGCGTTTCTGGGACAGCACTATTCATGTTCCTCCCTGCACACCCTGCAGCATGTGTAACTTATAAGTGTTCTGTATTTTAAAGGGACATTAAACACTTTGTGATGGTTATATAATATGATAAATTGTATATATAAAACAGCGCTGCAATATACTTTCATTATTTATTTTGTCCTCTTTGCCTGTAATTCCATTCTGAAATTGTGAGCTTTTCAGTTCCTGTTAGAAATGGAAGTGCAGAACGCTGTTATATTCCACACAGCCATTGGCTGCACCACTCTAGTGACCTATTTATAACTGACCCTAATTGGCCACAGCAGAGAAGGTAACACAAGTTACAACATGGCAGCTCCCAGTGTTTTATAGACACTAAAACTTTACACTTATTTTGTCACTTTTTAAACAACTAATGAAACTTTAAAAAATACATCTACCATGTTATTGTCAGACTAATCTTTTTCTTTGAATGTATCATTCTATCTAGCATGTATTTAGTGTTTAATGTCCCTTTAAGTGACGGGGTGGCAACCCTAATTTACCGGGAACACACCGTTCTCCATGGACTGCTATGTAAGGCACTTTCAGTGCTGGTATTTTTAACATCCACACCTGCCACATTTAAACCGTAAAAAACTGCTTTGTGCAATTATTTTTTTATTTACACAATTTTAAGCAACTTTCTAATTTATTTCTATTATTTAATATGCTTTGTTCTTTTGGTATCCTTTGTTGAAAAGGATACTATGTAGGTTCAGAACCTGGGAGCTAGCAGCTGATTGGTAGTTGCAGATGTACAGTATGTCTTGTTATTGGCTAACCAACGTTTTCATTTAGCTCCCAGTAGTTTATTGCTGCACCTTCAATAAAGGATACCAAGAGAATGAAGCAAAATTGATAATAGAAGTAAATTGGAAAGTCGTTTAAAATGATATGCTCTATCTGAAACATAAAAGAAACATTTTGGGTTTCATGTCTCTTTAAGGACAAGCATGCTTAGCATAAAAGTTGCGTGATGATGCTATTGATTAAAGTAGAAATAATAAAATATGTATTAACTTAAAGGGACACTGAACCCAATTTTTTTTTTTCTTTCGTGATTCAGATAGAGCAAGCAATTTTAAGCAACTTTCTAATTTACTCCTATTAACAATTTTTATTTGTTCTCTTGCTATCTTTATTTGAAAAAGAAGGCATCTAAGCTTTTTTTTTTTGGTTCAGGCTCTGGACAGCATTTTTTTATGGTGGAGGAATTTATCCACCAATCAAAAAGGACAACCCAGGTTGTTCAACAAAAATGGGCCGGCATCTAAACTTACATTCTTGCATTTCAAATAAAGATACCAAGAGAATAAAGAAAAATTGATAATAGGAGTAAATTAGAAAGATGCTTAAAATGTCATGCTCTATCTGAATCATGAAAGAAAAAAATTGGGTTCAGTGACCCTTTAACCCCTTAATGACAGAGGACGTACCAGGTCCGTCATAGGGAAAAGCTCCCCTTAATGACAATTGACGTACCTGGTACGTCCTCTGTTGTTTGAAGTGCTGGAAGCGATCATGATCGCTTCCAGCTGCTTACAAGGGATTGTAGTGATGCCTCAACATTGAGCCATCACTGCAATCCCATACTTTACACACCGATGCAGAGAGGGCCACTCTGTGGCCCTCTCTGCATCGGCTATTGCGGCTCACACATTCGTTGGTGGGTGGGAGCAACTCCTCTCAATTGCGGTGGCTATTTTTTTTCAAAGTAGCAGCCCGATCGCTTCAAATATTGTTCTGTCGGCGGTTGGGGGCGGGGGGGTTTGGGGGGGTGTGTGCGCGCCGTGCGCGCGCACGCAACTTATACACTCCTCTAAAAAAAAAACGATGATGCAATTGAATCAAGGGATCTCCATTGTTAAGTAAGGGATCTGGGAGGGGGAGGGATGTAGATTACTGAGGGGGGCCAGCTACACTACAGAAAACTAAGTTTTTAATAAAAAAAGTAAAAAAAAAAACTATTTTTGGGGGCCAAATTGGGTACTGGCAGACAGCTGCCAGTAACCAAGATGGCGGCAAATAGGTAGGGGGGTGGGTTAGAGAGATGTATGGGGGGATCAGGGAGGTTTTGAGGTAAGGGGGATCCCATCACTGCAGACTGTATGAAAGAAAATAATAATAAAAAAAAAAAAAATGCTTTTTATTTCAGTACTGGCAGAATGATCTGCCAGTACTTAAGATGGCGGGACAATTGTGGGG
Organism: Bombina bombina; assembly: GCF_027579735.1. Classification (NCBI taxonomy): domain Eukaryota; kingdom Metazoa; phylum Chordata; class Amphibia; order Anura; family Bombinatoridae; genus Bombina; species Bombina bombina. Next base: position 149,820,443 of record NC_069509.1, on the reverse strand, counting down.
TGGGGGAGGGAAGAGAGCTGTTTGAGGGGGGTCAGCGGGGATCAAGGGGGGTGGGATGTGTCAGATGGAAGGCTGATCTCTACACTAAAGCTAAAAATTAACCCTACAAGCAACCTAATTAACCCCTTAACTGCTGGGGCATATTACAAGTGTGGTGCACACAGCAGCATTTAATGGCCTTATTATTACCAAAAAGCAACGCCAAAGCCATATATGTCTGCTATTTCTGAACAAAGGGGATCCTAGAGAAGCATTTGCAACCATTTGTGCCATAATTTCACAAGCTGTTTGCAAATAATTTCAGTGAGAAACCTAAAATTGTGAAAAATATAACAGTTTTTTTTTATTTGATCGTATTTGGCGGGGAAATGGTGGCATGAAATATACTAAAATGGGCCTAGATCAATAATTTGGGTTGTCTACTACACTACAATAAAGCTAAAATTAAACCTAAAAGCTCCCTACAAGCTCCCTAATTAACCCCTTCACTGCTGGGCATAATACACGCGTGGTGTGCAGTGGCATTTAGCAGCCTTCTAATTACAAAAAAGCAACACCAAAGCCATATATGTCTGCTATTTCTGGACAAAGGGGATCCCAGAGAAGTATTTAACACCATTTATACCATAATTGCACAAGATGTTTGTAAATAAATCAGCGAGAAACCTAAAGTTTGTGAAAAAATTTGTGAAAAAGTCAACAATTTTTTTTATTTGATCGCATTTGGCGGTGAAATGGTGGCATGAAATATACCAAAATGGGCCTAGATCAATACTTTGGGATGTCTTCTAAAAGAAATATATACATGTCAAGGGATATTCAGGGATTCCTGACAGATATCAGTGTTCCAATGCAACTAGCGCTAATTTTGAAAAAAGGGTGGTTTGGAAATAGCAAAGTGCTACTTGTACTTATTGCCCTATAACTTGCAAAAAAAGCAAAAACATGTAAACATTGGGTATTTCTAAACTCGGGACAATATTTAGAAACTATTTAGAATCAGTGTTTTTTTGGTGGTTGTAGATGTGTAACAGATTTTAGGGGTCAAAGTTAGAAAAAGTGGGTGTTTTTTCAATTTTTTCCTCATATTTTATATTTTTTTTATAGTAAATTATAAGATATGATGAAAATAATGGTATCTTTAGAAGTCCATTTAATGGCGAGAAAAACAGTATATAATATGTGTGGGTACAGTAAATGAGTAAGAGGAAAAATTACAGCTAAACACAAACACTGCAGAAATGTAAAAAATAGCCATTGTCATTAAGGGTAAGAAAATTGAAAAATGGTCCGGTCATTTAAGGGGTTAACTCCCATGATGTTTTCCGTGCTCTATACATTTTGCTGATTTAAAATGACTTTCTTGAGGGCACACTAAGGATGTTGCATATTATTGTAAGTAATATTCAAGTATTGTATCATTTTACTTATATCAATTATAACCCATGGACAGCACCTGCGAATATGTTGACACTGTATAAAGTATAATAATAATTCACCATTTACAGTACAGTTAAGATTTGTATCATAAGTTATTGTTTTCAAAGAGCACATGACAAATTTGAATATTTCATATGTGCACCAAATTTGTCTGATAAATCTGTTTAAACTGCATACAGAGAAAAAAGAATCTACTGAAATTCCCAAATGTGTTTTCTTCAACATTAAATACACATTAGTGGTAAATTATACATAACTAACACTATATTCTAAAATTCCTATATTTATGTTCTGCAGATAATTTCAGATTTTACAGCTTTAAATATCTTAAAGGGACAGTCAAGTCCAAAAAAAAACTTTATGTTTAAAATAGGGCATGTCATTTAAACAACTTTCGATTTTACTTTTATCACCAATTTTGCTTTGTTCTTTTGGTATTCTTGGTTGAAAGCTAAACCTAGGAGGTTCATATGCTAATTTCTTAGACCTTGAAGGCCGACCATTAAAGATAGGTTGTTTTTAGCTAGGCAATTACAAATCTATGTTCTTAACTGGACATAAAACATAACGTTTTGTAGTGAAAACTTTTCAAGAAATATTTCTAAAATGTATTCTGCCCACAGTTTTCCCAGAAACAAGAACTAAACCATTATTATTTCATTTTATTTCACATCATTTGCTGTACGTTACCAGAATTAGAGGAGAGAACATTTTTTCCTCTTATCTTGCAAAAAAAGGTTGAATATTAGTATTTATGGGTATTAAGAAGATTACATTACCACAGCTGGGATTAAGCATGACCTTACATATTTAATAATAAATAATATGCACATGGTTATCATTTTAATGTTCTCATATAATTGTGGGATTAACAAACAAGCAGGATACACAGATACTCAGAGTTCACTTTCTTGCTGTTAAAGGGACATGAAACCCACATTTTTATTTCATGATTTGGACAGAGCATACAATTTTAAACAACTTTCCAATTTACTTCTATAAATTAATTTGCTTCCTTCTCTTGTTATCCTTTGCTGAAAGATTTATCTAGGTAAGCTCAGGAGCAGCAAAGAACCTAGGTTCTAGCTGCTGATTGGGGGCTGCATATATATACCAATTCTCATTGAGTCCCCCATGTGTTCAGTTAGCAACCAGTAGTGCATTGCTGCTCCTTCAACAAATGATACCAAGAGAATGAAGCAAATTTGATAATAGAAGTAAACTGGAAAGTTGTTTAAAATTGTATGTTCTACCTAAATCATGAAAGAAAATGTTTGGGTTTTGTGTCCCTTTAAGCAAGTGTTATTGAAGAAGATGTAACAAATACTTGTTTTAAAGTACCACCAAACACAGTAGAATTGAATAACTGAAAAAAACAAAATAAAAGACAATGCAATAGCCCATCATTTGAATTTGAAATAAGTAATAGAATATTTTTCTGGCAAATTTCAAATTTAATCCAATGTTCCCTCCCCCTGTATCATGTGACAGCCATCAGCCAATCACAAAATGCATTTACGTATATACTGTGTATTGTTGCACATGCTCAGTAACAGCTGGAGGTTTAGAAATTGTGCATATAAAAATAACATGCACGTTTTAAAATTGGAAGTTTATTGGAAAGTTTTTTTTAAATTTAATGCTTATCTAAATCAAGAAACGTTCATGTTAGCTTTAGTGGCCTTTTAAAGGGAACTTGAATTAAACTTTTATGTGTTAGATTGTAGAACCTAAAATAAATTAAAAACAATGTCATATCTTTTTAATTGTAAATTTACTTTTTCTTTTGATCTCTTTATTGAATCTTGGTCCCCTTCTAGGAGGGCAAACTAAGGTAGTCTCAGGAGTGCGCACGTGTATTTACTTAGAATTAAAGGGACAGTAAAGTAAAAATTTAAGTTTGCTGATTCAAACTGAGCATGCCTTTTTAAACAACTTTCATTTTACTTCTATTATCTAATTTGCTTTGTTCTTTTTGTATCCGTTGTTTAAAATCATACCTAGGTAGGCTAGCTGCTGATTGGTGTTTGCACTTATAGCCTCTTGTCATTGGCTCAATGAAGTGTTCAGCTAGCTACCAGTAGTGAACTGCTGCTTTTTCATCAAAGAATACTAAGAGAACGAGGCAAATTGGATAATAGATGTACACTAGAAAGTGTCCCCATCTCACATGCTTGCTGTGAAATTTAGGAAATTTAAAAAGTTAATAAATTCTATCAGGTACATTGATTTTATAACAATGTGGACATTTCAATGACTCTGAAAACACAGTTCCCTGCATTTTTAAGCTATTCTACTTGATGCTATTCCAACTACAATATTTCACAAGGTAAAACAACCATGATCTGACCCTTATAGCACTGTGCTGTAAAATAACAAATAAGTATTTCTTAATCATTTTTACAGTGTTCGCAATTGTAGAAAAAAAGTATCTTATACAATAGCTTCAGTATAATGCAGTTGAAATGTTGTGCAAATTTTCATTCACTTTCTATAAAAAAAAAAACAGCAACATTTTTTATTTATTTTTACTTTTAACAATTAGCAACCCATGTTATTTCTTGCATAAATCATGGTAAGTACATGCTACGGGGGGTCGATCACATCTGACGACGCAGAATTGACTCCTTAAAATCTTGTGCATGATTTATATGCATTTACCATGATTTATGCGCACAACATGCATGGTTAGTAAATACTTGTATTACTTGCACCTAAAGGGAGAGTGTTGCAGTGGCTGAATTATTTTATTTTTCACCCTAATTGAACCATTGTAAAAATTGCTTCCGTCATGCAAATTAAGATAGTTTAATCACAGTTATTTGTTTGTATGAAACATAATTTTCTCCAGTGGTTGTAAAATATTTATTCATTAGATTTTTTTATATGGGAGTGTTTATATTAGCTTGTGATAATAGGGCCAGCTCATAATTAAGGATGATTTATGTTTGGATATAGACTAAAATGGGAGGATTTCCTTTGAGTTCCAATAGAAATGACTAATCTACTAAAAATCAAAATCAAATAGTCATAAAATGTTTAGTCAAGCATATTAAGAAAAACAAAATGCCCTGTGTATTTATAAATTTACCTCTGCAACAACCTACTGAACAGAGTGCCCCCGGTGGAAAAAAAAAAATGTTTGGGGCCCCAAAGGTAAGTCATTAGTTAGCAATAATAGATAGATGGATAGATAGACAGACAGATAGATGCATTTGCAAAATGCACTAATAAAAGGCTCCCCTGCATTAGTATTGTACACATTTTGCACATGCCAATGTATGGACTGGCTACTAGGGTCCCCCGTACCTGGGCCCTGGTGCCACTGCATATGCTGCACCTAATGGTAGTTCCGCTACCCAGAGATGCTAAAGTGCATACTGTATACCGGAGTATGCTGCAGTTTTCCTGACCCTCCTGAACACTGCAATCTAATCATTTTGATTAGTGCAGGAAATCCTTTACAACTGTAAATTGATTGGCTACTGTACAGGAGAAAAGATACTCATTGGACATATTATAGATTTCCAAAAATAATACCAAATGTACCAACAAAACTGTTTCAAGGGCATAACTTGTTTCTTTTTCTTTTCAGTTTGTCTATTTCTTTTGTCTTCTTAGAGATGTGTGTATTGAACATTAAATACTGTATCTCTCAGCAAAGGCAAAATTTAAATTTCCTATCTCCTCCCTCTGGCAATGTCACAATTTTTTTTTATGAATGGGCAATAACGGAAGATGCATGCTGAGTTCATTAGTGTCATTAACATTGTAAATCCTCTCCTAGTGGAAATAAAGTAGCTCTTTATAAATATCATTCTAACATGCATCAGCTTTTTATTTGCTGCCAAATCAGGCAGTTATTTAAACAGCTAAAAAGGAGGGATTAGAGTTTGTTTTTTAATTCATATTAATATATATGTAGTATATTATATGATAATAAATCCTGTATTTAAAGGGACAATCAAGTCAAAATAAACATTTATGATTCAGACAAAGCAGCAGTTTTAAGACACTTTCCAATTTACTTCCATAATCAGATTTTGCACAATCTTGTATATACACACTTTAAAGGGAACAAGATCCTACTGAGAAATTGCGCAAGCTCACGGGGTATACATATACTAGTCTGTGATTGGCTGATGTCTGTCACATGATACAGGGGAGCGGAAAATGGGAGAAAAAATAAATTTGTCCGAAAAAAATCTACTGCTTATATGAAATTCAAATTAGGTATCAAATTGTTGTCTTTTATTATGCACTTCTACAGCATTGAATGGTCCTTTAACATTAGGATTAGTAACATTTACTTTGCTAACTAGAATAATTTTCTCTGACTAGCAATCTATCAAGTAGACATGAATTTGTTTAGTTACAAATGCAAATTCATAGGTTTGAGTCATATTTTTACCTTAGGCTTTCCTTTGCTGAAGTCCCCAATGAAGATTGACCCCAATAGATATTGCTTTCCTAGACACAAACGTCACATTTTTAAGGATGTAATTTTTTACCAAGGTATCTTTCTCTAATATTTGCAGATATTTTCTAACAATGGAACAGAAGTCATTAAATAGTTTACTATACCTAGTGATAAAACAAATCCTGTCCATATTACAATTTACACTCTTTTATCTGTCCTTTAAAAGACTAGTTATTCATCAAGGCTTCTCAATTAAAGGTACCCATCAACTCCTTCTCTTATAGTCTCTGGCAGTCAGAATATCTGTTAGATCAGATGCTTGTCTATGATAATGATCCAAATTAGAACACTTTCTCCTTAAAGGGACACGAAACCCACAATTTTTCTTTCATTATTCAGATAGAGGATACAATTTTAAACAACTATCTAATTTACTTCTATTATCTAATCTGTTCCATTCTCTTGGTAGCATTTGTTAAGGGAGCAGCAATGCCCTAATGGTTTCTAACTGAACACATGGGCGAGCCAATCACAATCGATATATATATATGTAACCACCAATCAACAGCTAGAACCTAGGTTCTCTGTTGCTCCTGAGTTTGCTTAGATAAATATTTCATCTAAGGATAGCAAAAGAAGTAAGCAAGTTAAATAATAGTAGTAAATTGGAAAGTTGTTTAAAATTGTATTCTCTATCTGAATCACAAAATATTTTTTTTGGGTTTCATGTCCCTTTAATCTCATATATTTACCCTTAGGGATTGCTCTTAAAGCATGAGAAGGATGATGAGAGTCTGCTCTTAATATAGTGTTACCAGCAGTTGGTTTACAATATGCATCAATGTTTAATTTGAGCAGAACATCAAGGTAAGATATATGGGAATCAGCGTAATCAAAAGTAAACTTTAAATTCCTGCTCCAAGAAAGAGACAAACAGCAGGCACTGCAGTGAGGGCTCCATTAAAAGTGAAAAATCCTTTATTGAACTCAGTTAAAACAAAAACAGCAACAAATGCTGTATCACACGCTTTAAAAAGACAATGGCAGGAGTATGAAAGACACACCAAGCTGTCTGACAGCTTGGTGTGTCTTTTTCTTGGATCCTATCTAGTGGCTCGGTTTCGCCACTGCTACGGCACTCCGTTATCCTTAGTGGGTTGAACTTTTCTCATAAAACCGGTTCATTTGCCGTGTCCCCGGATGTTGCTAGAAACGCCGCACTCTCTATGGAGTCAACTCACTGATTTTTAAATTCCTGTTGTTTTCATTGATATATCACAAAGTAATCTAATCTCTCTCTGCCTCATCTCCAGAAGATGAATACATCATCTATATATCTGAAGTAGGCTCCTATACAGCTCTTAAATGTATTTGTATTATAAAAAAAATAATTGTAGGCCCTGGGATAGAACATTCTAATACTCCTAATAATGTGCCCCAGGGCACTGTAATGAAGGGTCGGCATTGGCGCAGCTCTCCAGCGTGCTAAAGGTAAGTAACGCTACAGGTGAACTTATTTTCCTGTAGCAAAGAAACATTTACATTTATGTAATGAAAACAAATGTAAATGTTCCATGATTCTTCAGCAATTTTTTCTTTTAAAATGAAACAAATATCAAATATCCCGGGCAATGAATATTCGAAAAAATGCAGTTTAGCCCACTCACACCTCTACTATCTATAATATGTTATTTATGGCAAAATATATATCTTCCTGCAAGAGTTCAGAATCTCACACAAATGCAAAAAAACTAATAAATTCCAGGTCACAGAAAGATGTCTTCACCATATAAAGTGTTCACACTCACCTAATATGTTAATTTATTGCAGAACTGCAGAAAATATTGTAATTAAAATAGTTTACTGTACCTTTAAGATTACTTAAAGTGATAGTAAACTTTCACTTTTAGGTAAACAGATGCAGAATGTTAGTGATATTTTAGAAGTTGTTTAATTCATGAGTTGTAATGAAGGTGCACTAGAACTAGAATAGAGTGGTACTTGTCTTTGGTCAAAGCATAGTTGATCTTGTGCAGGTCATTAACTCCAGAACAATAAAATACCTGAATATTTCCGGCTCAATATTTAAATGCAGGTTGTACTTGTGTGGTGAAAGCTTGTCATGCTACCCTCACCTCACATGAACTGTGTGATTATAAGCAAATATGTAAAAATTTGATTCTTCAGTAAACAGGCCATTTTTTTCTAGTATTGCATTATGAAATGTTTGTACTTGCTTACCTAGACTAAAGATTTAGGCTTATGTGTTTGCTATCAAAAAGTGGTTATGGGGCTGCTGCTACTCCCATAAAAACAGTGTTCTACCAGCTGTCTTTCAACTGTCCTTTTCCTTACTTGGGTAGGTTGATTCTGGTTCAACTGAACATAAACTTTGGACATATACACTGTTCTATTCCATAATGGTAGCTTGCTATCCTGGTCTTCTGGTCATGTGGTCTGCCTGGCCTTGCTATGGATGAAAATTGTTTGGTTTCATAAAATCTCTTCAGTGTGCTTCGTACTGCCACCTTTATATGTATATACACAAAATAGCGCACTCTCACAAACAATTGTCTTTACAGGACCAGGGTACAATCTTCAGTATAAACAGTACAAACAGGATGCACTCTCTGGACTTACCAGATATCACCTATTTGTTGTCACCCCTTCAGAAGGTATTTGGTAAATCAAGAGAGTGTATCCTGTTTGTACTGCATATATATATAGAAATGTAGAAAAGAAGCACTCGCTGAACTTACTTCAACTGTGACAAAAGTTTAATACAATATAGTGACGTTTCGGGACAACAACAGTCCCTTCCTCTGACCAATTAACAATGGTTGAAAACAGCCCTTAAATAAAGGGATAGGGTATGATCATTAAACTGGTGATTGTGCTTGAACACAGATCAAGAAGACTTTTCTGTGAAGCGCTAGGAGTGAGTGTTTGATGTTTCAATTCCTAAGTTTGACTTTGGTGATTTGGGCGTCCCTAGTGACAGGGGGCGTTTGTTATGATTACACAGTGATGACGTGGTGTGCTGTGCATGTTAGGTCGTTGCTGATTGGTGGAATTACGATCACCAATTTTGTTGTTTTACTCTTAAGCTATATAATGGTTTACCTGCCTATCTCTACACCTGATTGGAGTTAGATTGCCCCTTTGCATTGACGATTCAGGGTCCTATTTTAATCTTTATTTTATGAATGTTTGCTATACACATTTACACGATATGAGTATTTGGCTATCTATTGTGGATCGCTATTGGTCACTATGAGGGGTGTGTTGAATTTTTTGGCCATGATTGGTCAATCATGTGGGGAGGGTTATCTGGAGCCTATTTAAGGGCTGTTTCCACACATTGTTAATTGGTCAGAGGAAGGGACTGTTGTTGTCCCGAAACGTCACTATATTGTATTAAACTTTTGTCACAGTTGAAGTAAGTTAAGCGAGTGCTTCTTTTCTACATTTCTACAATTACCTTCATAGCACCCTGACAAGTTGCAAGAGTTGGTGAGAGTGCATTTACACCAAATTTTCTGGAATATATATATATATATATATATATATATATATATATATATACATACACACACACACTGACACAGAAATATATGTAGATATGGATATAATACAAACATGTTAAAATGTATGTATGTTTTATTTATTTATTTATTTATTTATTTATTTATATATATATATATATATATATATATATATATATATATATATATATATATATATAATTATATGCCTGTGAGTATATATTACAAAAATAGATTAAAGAAAACCAAGTTTGTATCCTATAGTGCAATAATGAAAAAAAAAAAAAAATATATATATATATATATATATATATATATATATCTTTTTTTCTGGGGGTACTCACCGTTACTGAGTGTCCCCACCTCTGCCAACTCATAAAAGGTAATATTTATAATCAATATGATGTAAATACTCTAGTTTTCACAAGAGGGGACTGCAAACTATATCAAGCATTGTGAATAATATATAAGAGAAAAAGAGGGAGGAGTTAATACTACTTAAAGTCTAAATCCGATGCATCCCTTAAAAAGTTAAAGATATTACCAATGAGAAAAAAAAATAAAAGAGACATAGGGTACTGTTACTTTAAAGAAAGGGGCAATTGCACACAGGATGTATATTAGTAAAATGTTTTATTTAAAAAAACTATTGATCAAATTTGGCTCAGCAATCTTGAACAAAACAACAGTACCAACTTATAACACACAACTTAGTAATACTAAACGTAACTAAATAGCAAGACAAGTGGAAAAATGTACCCTATTACAATGTATGAGAGCAAAATGCTGCACAAAAAGTCCTCAAGTGGAGCGACCGCAGCCAAATGGCTGCACTCAAGGTCTTATTACTCACACAGTCCCAAGAGGATAGCAGTAGCTTGCAAGCTTTAGATCCAGAGGTATACCTCTTAACTTGAGGGAGCAAGTTGTAACACATCCGCCATTCACCTTTTTTCCCCCGGTCCGTACCGGTTCATGACGTAGAAGGTTGGAGTGGTAATCTTTTTGCTCTCTAATCCTTGATTGGTCAGTGTTCCTTCCGTACACTCAGTCTCATAGGTTGCAAGGATTTCCAGCTGATGTATTTTGTACAGCTTTCTCCCGATACAAAAAAACTGTGTAAATATTCGGATTTCCAAAATACAGTTCTGTATTTACATGCCAACAGGGATATGTCTGATCCAACCCTCTCAACTATTACATTCTTTACAGGGTGTACCACGGATGTCCGGAAACTCTTCCCAGAGGCTTTCTGAAACTGGAAACACCAAATACCAAGGGTCTTTCAACTTAGTCTTGTAAAAGTTATGCTGGTAACGAAAGTCCCATAGCAGCATTAGAACAACACTCTGAGTACCAACGTACGTTTCACCCCCACATCAAAACTGTGTGTCAGGGGCTTCCCTTTGCTTTTCTCAAAGTTACTGAGCAGAATATATCATTCAATAATCAGTGAGTACTGGCACCTTTTTTTTTAGTACACGCACCTTTCTTTTTACAAAAAAGCACTGTATATATATATATATATATATATATATATATTATATATAAATAAAAAAAAAAATATATATATATATACACACTGACACATACATATGTAGATACATATTATGTGGATATAATACAAATATGTTAACATATCCTCACTTCTCCTCACTCATCAGCAAATATACTCCAGCCCGCCCCCTAAGATCCAACAATGACCTGCTCCTTGCATCCTCTACCATCACCTCCTCTCATGCTAAACTACAGGACTTCTCTCGTGCGGCTCCAACCCTCTGGAACACACTTCCTCGAGCCGTCAGACTCTCTTCTAATCTCCTTTAAACGTTCCCTAAAGACCTTTTTGTTCAGGGAAGCCTATCACCCGACTCATTAACAAATGAACTTCACTAACTTAACAGTTGCCCTCATCTCCCCACTAATATCATTCCCACCTTTGCAGTCCCCACCTCTTGTTTCCCATCCTCTTACCCGTCTAGATTGTAAGTTCCCATGGGAATAAGGCCCTCAATTCCCCCTGTATCTGTAAAATTTTGTCTTTAATTGTATTGTTTTTTACTCTTATCCTTGTACCCATGGACAGTGCTGCGGAATCTGTTGGCGCTTTATAAATAAAGAATAATAATGTATGTTTTATATATATATATATATATATATATATACAGTTGTGCTCATAAGTTTACATACCCTGGCAGAATTTATAATTTCTTGGCCATTTTTCAGAGAATAGGAATGATAACACAAAAACTTTTCTGTCACTCATGGTTAGTGTTTGACTGAAGCTATTTATTATCAACGAACTGTGTTTACTCTTTTTAAATCATAATGACAACAGAAACTACCCAAATGACCCTGATTAAAAGTTTACATACCCTGGTGATTTTGGCCTGATAACATGCACACAAGTTGACACAAAGGGGTTTGAATGGCTATTACAGGTAACCATCCTCATCTTTGATCTGTTTGCTTGTAATTAGTATGTGTATAAAAGGTCAATGAGTTTCTGGACTCCTGACAGACCCTTGCATCTTTCATCCAGTGCTGCACTGACATTTCTGGATTCTGAGTCATGGGAAAAGAAAACGAATTGTCAAAGGATCTGTGGGGAAAAGGTAGTTGAACTGTATAAAACAGGAAAGGGATATAAAAAGATATCCAAGGAATTGAGAATGCAAATCAGCAGTGTTCAAACTCTAATCAAGAAGTGGAAAATGAGGCATTCTGTTTGATAACATACTGCATTCATCTTGCCATCAATTTTGACCAAATTTCCTGTGCCTTTGTAGCTCACACATCCCCAAAACATCAGCGATCCACCTCCGTGTTTCACAGTAGGAATGGTGTACCTTTCATCATAGGCCTTGTTGGCTCCTCTCCAAATGTAGCGTTTATGGTTGTGGCCAAAAAGCTCAATTTTGGTCTCATCACTCCAAATGACTTTGTGGCAGAAGGTTTGAGGCTTGTCTCTGTGCTGTTTGGCATATTGTAGGCGGGATACTATGTGGCATTTGCGTAGTAATGGCTTTCTTCTGGCGACTCGACCATGTAGCCCATCTTTCTTCAAGTGCCTCCTTATCATGCATCTTGAAACAGCCACACCACATGTTTTGTATTTCAACTGAAGTTATTTGTGGTTTTGTCTTTGCATCCCGAACAATTTTCCTGGCAGTTGTGGCTGAAATTTTAGTTGGTCTACCTGACCGTGGTTTGGTTTCAACAGAACGCCTCATTTTCCACTTATTGATTAGAGTTTGAACACTGCTGATTTGCATTCTCAATTCATTGGATATCTTTTTATATCCCTTTCCTGTTTTATACAGTTCAACTACCTTTTCCCGCAGATCCTTTGACAATTCTTTTGCTTTCCCCATGACTCAGAATCCAGAATCGTCAGTGCAGCACTGGATGAAAGATGTAAGAGTCTGTCAGGAGTCTAGAAACTTATTGACCTTTTATACACATACACTAATTACAAGGAAACTGATCACAGGTGAGGATGGTTACCTTTAATAGCCATTCAAACCCCTTTGTGTCAACTTGTGTACATGTTATCAGGCCAAAATCACCAGGGTATGTAAACTTTTTATCAGGGTCATTTGGGCAGTTTCAGTTGTCATTATTATTTAAAAAGAGTAAACACAGTTCATTGATAATTAATGGCTTCAGCCAAACACTAACCATGAGTGAAAGAAAAGTTTTTGTGTTATCATTCATATTTTCTGAAAAATGGCCAAGAAATCATAAATTCTGCCAGGGTATGTAAAGTTTTGAGTACAACTGTATATATATATATATATATATATATATATATATATATATATATATATATAAATTATATGCACGTAAGTATATATATTACAAAAAATGGATTAAAGAGAACTAAGTTCTGTATCCTATAGTGCATTAATAGTTTGTAGATTTTAAAGGAAGGAAACAATATGTTTCTGCATGGGTGATGTACATAATTAATTCAATACAAAGGAAAGCAATTATCCAGGTATGCAAATATTACATGTAGAGCCTTGAATCAGAACTACTGTAATGTAATAAACATTTTACAATCTTGCCATGAGCATATTTCATGAATATCACTATCACTGGTACAACCAGTATTCTTACAAAACAGCATTTAAATTAATTTACAATAATTGTCTATTAAACAATACAAAATATAGCCATCTTATGACATTTGAGGCTGTAGATTAAAAAAAACATATAAAGAGAACAAAATATGCATAGATATATTTTTTAAAGAAATGCAGTGTTTAGAAATTGAATTTACAACAGATGGACACTTTAAAAGACAAGTAAATGCAGTAGATTTTAATAATCAACAAATGCATGATTAAAAGACAATGCAATAGCACTTAGGCTGAACATCAAATAAGTAGTAGATTTTTTTTTCTGACAAATTTCAATGTTATGTCTATTTGAACTCCTCCTGTATCATGTGACAGCCATTAGCCAATCACAAATGCATATACATTTATTTTCTAAAAACTTGCACATGCTCAGTAGGAGCTAGTGACTCAAAATATATTAATATAAATAGACTGTGCTCATTTTGTTAATGGAAGTAAATTGGAAAGCTGTTTAAAATTGCATTTCTGCTCTATCTAAATCATCAAGGTAGAATTTTGACTTGAGTGTCCCTTTAAACTATGGTAATAATTATTCTTAATACTTAATGTTTTTTTTATTTATAGGACAGTCCAGTTAAGAAGTGTGCAAATTATGTTTTTTCATATCTGTCTCATCATTTATGGAAAACAGCCACAAACGATGTCTATATGTATTCTCAGTTGTTTTTTTTTCCATTCAACTTTATTGTCATTCTAACAATTTAGCAGCCTAGGAAAAAAAGGAACATTTTGACATTAGACTACAACAAATATCTGTATGTGTCCATAGTATTAAACCAGGTTTCAGTGTAATATAAAAGCAAAGATAGAAAGTAACATACAAAAGGGACAACAAGGAAAGAAATAGGACAAATGTAAAGTTTAGAATGTTTACCAATTTTTACAAAGAAATATAAAGTCCCCTACAGGGCAAATACCCGTTAGTATTGCAAGAAAGACAAACTAAAAGACCTTAAAAGGTCAACATAGCTCTTCACATGTCCTTTTATTACATTTTGTAACAATAATTTAACAAAAATGCACAGTTATTATATGTAAGTGATATTTTATTCTATTATATACAGACATCCCAACCTGCAAAAACTCATTTCAGGGAGGTGGCTTCACTGGCTACTGTGCTGCTTGCTGCGCACCCCCCCAGGGTATATATTGGACACCTGGAAACCCTAAATAAGATAGAGACTTATAATTAAAGTAGTTTCCCACTAAACTCACATTAAAAAAAATTGCTTTATTGCACAACCACATACAACAAACCTATTTTCCAGTGATTATACGCTTGTTGAATGCTCAAATATTTTAGAATGCGAAGTTTAATTACGTGTAGTAAATAAGGTAGTATTTGTGTTTTATTTTAGTAAAATCAAAGGGGGCTTTTTGGTTACTGATGCATGCTTCGACAGATCCATAACATCCCAGCTTGTGAAGTATTCATTTGTCCCTGTACGATTTTCGGATTTTGTGTCTGGTAACATGTGTGATATTGAGTTTGAGAGGCTATTTGTAATTATGTTTTGTATTCACAGTAGAGTCAGTTTAATAAGGACCTGACAGCAGGGGTGTCTATCTCCTCCCTCACAGGGGCGCACTCTCTTTGCCCTCTTTCTCAGTTCTCACTCAGCCTATGCTGCAGCCGATGTTGCCTGCTGCTCCCCCAAGAGCCTATTGCCGCCTCCAAACAGCAGGAGGTAGGGTGGCAGATATGCAATACGCTGAAAGTAAAGACAGATTTGCTGTGACAAAGCCTTCCTGCTCAATGACGTCACCGCAGCTAAAGGCATCCCTTAAAGAAACTCTGCTTCCAGATTTGGGCCACGTTGGAGTATGGTACTTGTAGTTACAGGGAGATTGCATTTTGTTTGTGGGCGTCAGGGAGCCACTATTACAATGAGGGAGACTCCCTGAACTTTTATTTATATATATATATATATATATATATATATATATATATATATATATATATATATATATATATATATATCATTATATTATAAAACTAGCAGCACAAAAAGATATTAGTAATTTGCAGGTCCTCTTGTTCCTGCCTTTTTTGATTTTTTGGCAGAAAGAAGGTGCACGGAGGTTGTGATATAATTAATATAATCTTATAAAGTTGAGAAATAGTATAGAAAGAGATAGAGAACAAGAAACAGGAAAAAAAGAATTAACAGCCAACCTTGCCCAGCACCTTTTTTTCTTGTTTCTTATTCTCTATCTCTTTCTATACTATTTCTCAACTTTATAAGATTATATATATATATATATATATATACACACACACACATATGCATACAGGTGTACCTTGGAGATATAACAAGCATAAAATAGTGTGTATGTATGTATATATATATATATATATATATATACACATACACACATATGCATACAGGTGTACTTTGGAGATATAACAAGCATAAAATAGTGTGAATGTGTATATATATATATATATATATATATATATATACACACACATATATCTACAGGTGTACCTTGAAGATATTGTGGTTTCGGTTCCCGACAACCTCAATAAAGCGAATATAGCAATATAGTGAGTAACACAAATTGTTTAATTTCCCATTGCATATATTTACACTATACTGTAGTCTTTTAAGTGTGCTTAGTATTATTTAAAAAAAAAACAATGTACATACCTTAATTTAAAAATTCTTTATTGCTAAAAAAAAATGCTAACCATCACCTGAACCTTCAGTGAGTCATAATGTTTTTTCTGGTGGTGTAAATATATAGGTGTGTATATTTGTGTATTCATGTATTCAATCCGCCTGATCCTAAACGATCGAGCTGATTGCCACTCCCTGCTAGTGACCGATTGGCTGCGAATCTGCAGGGGGCAGCATTGCACAAGCAGTTCACAAGAACTGCTTGTGCAATGATAAATGCTGACAGCGTATACTGTCGGCATTTATTGATGTGCGGCTGACATGATACGCTACATTGTATCATGTCTGCTCGCACTTTCATAAATCGGCCCCTATATATACAATAGTAGTATGGCATGAGTCACTGAATTGTATCATCTGTAATTTTATATAAAGTTTTTACATAAAACATAATTGCGTCTTCTGTGTAGTTTACAAAATAAAGTGTGCTTAAAAAAAAAGAGAGAGAGAGATTGTAGACTCTCTTTGCACCTTTATTGGTGAGTACGCAATACACACTTCTTTGCCTATCAATCAAGTTCACGTAGAGGGAGAGTGCAGTTACCAATCCGAGGCTAAGGGCTTCATTTATCAAGCTGTGTATGCAGAGTCCTTAAAGACCAGGTGCTTATATAAAGATAAGAATCAACAGTCCTGTGACTTCTGAGGTGGCTGCATTAAATTATCCTGGACTGCTTAGTTTAGGATGATTGAAAAGCCCTGTTCTTGTAACATAAATGTCTTGTATTTACAAGGTGTTTACTGTTCCTTTTAAGTATAGGGTTATTTTTTGGCATACCGATACCAAAACCGATACTGAAAATAGTACTACCAATAAACTATGAAAATCGCTGGAGGTAATAGCAACAACATCAAAGAGGGGCTTATTTGCAGCCAGTTACATGATTATAAACATCAAGTGTTACATCGTGATCAACCCCGAAATTTGATAAATTGATACATTTTTTTTATTTGTTTTTATTTTCATGCTCTGTCTGAATTATGAAATTTAAATTATGACTGTCATGTCCCTTTAAAGGGACAGTCAAGTCCAAAATAAACTTTCATTATTCAGATAGGACATGCCATTTTAAACATCTTTCCTATTTAAACCAATTTTGTTTTGTTCTCTTGGTATTCTTAGATAAAAGATAAAACTAGAAGGTTCATCTGCTAAATTCTTAGACCTTGAAGGCCGCCACTTTTCTGAATGCATTTGACAGTTTTTCACCACTAGAGGGTGTTAGCTCATGTGTGTCATATGGATAACACTGATTGGCTAAAATGCAAGTCTGTCAAAAGTACTGAAATAAGGGGGCAGCTTGCAGAGGCTTAGATACAACTGTGTTGGTTATGCAAAACTAGGGAATGGGTAATAAAGGGATTATCTATCTTTTTAAACAATAACAGTTCTGGTGTAGACTTTAAGTTTTACAGTTTATATACTGTCATGAAGTGTCCCACTTTTTGTTTGTCCAAAATTATCGGCAGGTTTCCTGTGCCTTACATTAGACCAGCTGCTTTGTTGATTAATGTTAACTTGGCAGTTGAATGAAGTGTCTATTGCTAGGAATAACAACTCTTTCATCAACTGTGAGATAAAAGCAAAAACAAACTTGAGATGTATTTATAGGAATAACATTTCTGACAGTTCATATTATTTATTCTCTATGTATTTTTTTCTACATAGAAAAATAGATTTTTATTGTATATAAGAACTCAAAGTCTGATCTAGTTTGCCTATATTTCTAAGGTATAAGTGACATAAGTAAATAGTATGATTGGACTGTACATACCTTTGCAACAAAGTGTTAAATAAGCAGCTTTAAAGAAACATTAAAGAACTCGCTCGGTATGGAACATATCCATGTAAATAGTATTAAAATAAAACCCCACTTTCATTCATGATTTTTTATTTATTTTAAAATAAAAATTTTATTATAGATAATCGCTCTGATTTTCACATACCCCTGCTACTTCTGCAGCCGATCTACTCTTTTTTTCTATGGGTGACATTTCCTCATCTGGCCAATTGATTTTCCGGCCTTTAGGCGGCCAGCAAAACGCCCCTTTTATCCATCATGCATCCATGTGCTTCTTTTTTCTCCTGATCCTGGCTCTGTGGCGTTCATGGAAAACGCATGCGCAGTAGTTATATTAGGGAATCATGGATCACATTGTTGATTTACCAGACTGAAGCGCATGAAGTGGGCAAAAATAAAAGCGCAGCAGTGCTCTTTGCTCCATCAGTAAACGATAAATCTCGTAATTCATTATTTACATAGGAGCATATAAAAGAGAATTGCGCATGCGCACCACTGCTAATCTCAGGAGCGCGCTTGGATGCCTACGTAGAGAGCGGGTGGGACCGCTCTCTACATTACAGAATTGCTAAACTTGGAAATGGAAAGGGGCGGTAAGGAGCGATAAGGAGATAGAAATAATATACAATATTAAAATATTTAGGAATAAATAAAAAAAAATAAACTTAGAAACTTTATTATATAAATTGTATTTAAGCTAACTACCTATTCCACACAGCCCAACTTTACCATCACTTTAAACACAAAAGGCTAAATTACAAGTGGCACGCTAATTTATCAAGTACCCGTAAACCAGATGTGTTCAGCTATCTCCCAATAGTGCATTGCTGCTCTGGAGCTGGCTTTAACTATGTGTTTAACCCATTTGTAGACTTTAAAAAATAGTTATATGCTAGACGCTGTGCCATGATAAAATGGTCTAACACATTAGAACATTTTCTTTTTGTAGTTATAACTCTTTATTTCTTAAAGGGACACTGAACCCAAATGTTTTCTTTCGTGATTCAGATAGAGCAGGCACTTTTAAGCAACTTTCTAATTTACTCCTATTATCACATTTTCTTCATTCTCTTGGTATCTTTATTTGAAAACCAAGAATGCAAGCTTAGATGCCGGCCCATTTTTGGTGAACAACCTGGGTTGTTCTTGCTGATTGGTGGATACATTCACCCACCAATAAACAAGTGCTGTCCAGTGTCCTGAACCAAAAAATGGCTGGCTCCTTAGCTTAAATGCCTTCTTTTTCAAATAAAGATAGCAAGAGAACGAAGAAAAATTGATAATAGGAGTAAATTAGAAAGTTGGTATAAAATTGCATGCTCTATCTGAATAACAAAAGAAAAAAATGTGGGTTCCGTGTCCCTTTAAAAGATCTCCTTTTCTGGAAAAAATCAAACAAAATCTAAAGTAAGAGATTTGTAACACATTTCTCTCCTTTCTTTTCCTTACACTATACAAGTTAGTGACACATAGTATTAATTTACAAATGTTGCGTATGTACCTCACTTTTATTACTGCGGCTAATGCCTCATCTCACTTCCCTAATGTGCTACATAACTAATTTGTCCCTAACATTAAAGTGTTTTTTCTTACTTCAATTAAAGTATTATAAAAGCACTGAAGAGCTCATCTGTACATAAAATATATTTAGTTCTTAAACTGATGCCTGGGCTGTAAATAAGATTAGTAGTTATATTAAAAGCTAGCGATAAAAAAGAAACAAGTTAGTGGAATCCAAAAGTAGTATTTATTCATAGTATCATTCATAAATTTGTTTGTTAACAAAAATGTCCGATATTTCTATGGGTAAAGGCAGCCAAGGAGCAGCTTAAATGTAAATAAAGTTATCGGGATAGCAAACCCAATTTTTTTTTTCTTTCATGATTCAGATAGAGCAGGGGTGTCCAAACTTTGCTCTCCAGAGGTTTTGGAACTACATTTCCCATGATGCTCAGCTAGATAAAATGCTGGCTGAGCATCATCGGAAATGTAGTTCCAAAAGCTCTGGAGAGCAAAGTTTGGACACCCCTGAGATAGAGCATGCAATTTTAAGCAACTTTCTAATTTACTCCTATTATCAATTTGTCTTCGTTCTCTTGCTATCTTTATTTAAAAATCATGAAAGAAAAAATGTGGGTTTAGTATCCCTTTAAAGCAATAGCTTGTGCTACTGCTACAAGCCAGAAGCACGAGAGCAGGGGAGACGTTGCACAAGGAAGTCCCACTCGCCAAGATCGGCAGACAGGTTTCCAAGTTGGTTTTTCCACTCGTGGATTAGTACATGGGTGCCCATAATTTTAGTTTAGCACTCCAGTATAATAAGTACATTTACTTATAGAGTGGTGCACAAACAGTATGCAAATGTAATCAGTAATAGCAATAAAGTGACAATAATACACTAACAAACACACCTGAAACAAATAATACTTAAACCTCTTCACTATATAGTGGGTCTAAAATAAGCAACCAGACTGTTACTGCAATAAACAGAGTATAAAGCATCTGTGTGTAAAATTTACATAGAAATAGGTAAACACTAAAGATAAATTGAAAAAGGAAATTCGGAACATACCTATTCAGGCAGACTGCATAAATTACACTGCTAATAAGTAAGGATAAAAACTGAAATTTTCATGGTTACTGCTGATCTAATATATTATTAGGGAACAAGCAACAGCAAAAAAATGTTATTAGTGATTAACATTTATTTATGAGGCAATGAAATGTTCCATGGCATCGTATTACAACAGAAATATATACATTTGCAGTAGGAATTAAACACTTGGCTCACCTTATTTGCCTTTCGCTCTGCCCAATTTAAAGCTTCAAAATACTCTAATATCCAGATTATTTTCTGGTTTGTGGGAAGGGGTTTATGGGGTAAAAAGGGCAACACATTATTTAAACATATTTATTTTTTATTTTTATGGAACTCCAAATATAACTCATAAATAAGCACAGAGAAATCATTTAAAGGTAAAGACAGCCCCTTCCTTTGTGTTTCCTTAAAATTATTTAAAATTCAGAGCGTTATTGTATTGTTTTTTTGTATTTGTGGATTATGAAATTCTATTGTATTTAATGCTCTGCTCAGGACTGGTCTGGGAAATCACACCATCCCTGGAGCCGCCCTCCTCCTTGGCCCTCTGTCTAGCACACCAGCCCTTTACCTTGCCTGCCTAGTGTACTAAGGGGCCACAAATCTGCCCCCACACCTGCTTCCCTGCTGCCAGGATTGAAGCAGCCTTGAATAGATGTGCTATGCATGTGCACAAGGCTCTCTCCATGACCTCCTCTGCATGCTCTCCCAACTGATGTGGCCCTGCAATGCCAAAGGCCCACCGACCCACCAGGAAATCTCATGGTGTCCTGGAGGGCTAATCAGGCACTGGTTCTGCTAAATCTGCCCAGAAATGTCAGGTCATGCCTCTGCCTCATCAAGCCCCACCCATAAAGTACCTATCCTTGCTCTGGGTCCATCCCCAGACCCCTGAGCTTAGAAGTCAGGCCGTCATATCTCTTCCTCTCAATCTCTCAGTCTCAGAAGGACAAATTAAAAAATTGAGAGCGATGCAGATGCAGATTTACTAAATGGCCATTAAACACTGTAGCGAATCATGTCCGCTTAACCTCGCTAAATGCTGACAGCGTATGCTGTGTGAAATGCTTGTGCAAAGCCACCCCCTGTACACTCGCTGCCAATCAGTCGCTAACAGGGGATGTCAATCATCCCGATCAGATCGGGAGGATTTCAGTCCACCATCTAAAAGGTGTCGGAGAAGTTAAGGAGCAGCGGTCTTATGACCGCTGCTTCTTAACTTCCATTACAGGCGGACCCAAAACGATGGAGTTCTGAAGGTGCGTCTGCTGCTTAATAAATTTACCCATGAGACTGTAATATAAAAATGTTTAATTATGTGTAATAAAGGTGCAGACTCCAGACTTATGCTATATTCCATACAGTCATTGGCTGCACTGTCTGGTGACCCATTTTTTACTGTCCTTTATTGGCTCCAGCAGAGAAGGAATCCTAGGTTACAACATGGCACCCCTTTGCTTTATGGACATTAAAACTTACACTTTTTTTTTCTCGCCAACATTTAAACAACTAATATAATTTAAAAATGCATCTGCATATTATTATTATTAGGGTAATCTTTATTTTGTATATATCATTCTATCTAGCATTTATTTAGTGTTTAACATCCCTTTAAAGAAGTTATTTTAGATGCCAAAAAGATTTAGGTAGCCCTAACAGTTGCATTATCTTGTCTTTAAATTATATGCATTGTCATTCAAAAATGACATCCATAGGGGAATATCTAGAGAGCTTGTTTGTGGAATTATAAAGATCAGAACAATCTGACTTATATGAGAGTCAAGATTCCCAACCATCAAGGTGAAACATTGAAAGACAAAACTATATTTTTGATAAGGTCAATTCAGAAATTCTTTTAATCTCAAGTTTTCTATCTTCATAATACAGTCTACCCAGGCATTTCCCTCATAGTTCTATCTTTATAATACAGTCTACCCAGGTTTTTCCTTTAAGTTCTATCATCATAATACAGTCTACATAGGCTTTCCCTCATAGTTCTATCTTCATAATACAGTCTACCCAGGCATTTCCCTCATAGTTCTGTCTTCATAATACAGTCTACCCAGGCTTTCCCTCATAGTTCTATCTTCATAATACAGTTTACCCAGGCATTTCCCTCATAGTTCTATCTTCATAATACAGTTTACCCAGGCATTTCCCTCATAGTTCTATCTTCATAATACAGTCTACCCAGGCATTTCCCTCATAGTTCTATCTTCATAATACAGTCTACCCAGGCATTTCCCTCATATTTCTATCTTCATAATATAGTCTACCCATGATTTCCCTCATAGTTCTATCTTCATAATACAGTCTACCCAGGCATTTCCCTCATAGTTCTATCTTTATAATACAGTCTACCCAGGCATTTCCCTCATATTTCTATCTTCATAATATAGTCTACCCATGATTTCCCTCATAGTTCTATCTTCATAATACAGTCTACCCAGGCATTTCCCTCATATTTCTATCTTCATAATACAGTCTAAACATGATTTCCCTCAAAGTTCTATCTTCATAATACAGTCTACCCAGTTTTTCCTATAAGTTCTATCATCATAATACAATCTACCCAGGCTTTAGCTCTAAGTTCTATCTTCATAATACAATCTACCCAGGCTTTAGCTCTAAGTTCTATCATCATAATACAATCTACCCAGGCTTTAACTCTAAGTTCTATCTTCATAATACAGTCTACCCAGGCTTTCCCTCATAGTTCTATCTTCATAATACAGTCTACCCAGGCTTTCCTTCATAGTTCTATCTTCATAATAAAGTCTACCCAGGTTTTCTTCCATAGTTCTTCATATTACAAAGTCTTTCTTTCAAAATTTCAAAATTATGGGATAGACTTTTGTTCAGAATTTTCAAAAAACAAAACGTCTGCTAGAAACAAAGGAGCTTATTAATATATAACAATATAACTTCTTTCCCCCCATCCCTGTTCCTTTTTTGTCGCCAAACAGCATGAACAAATCACTTTCGTCAAGCAATGTTTAGTTTTTCATCCATTTCGTCCATTAAAGTATTTGGCTGCTCGTATATCAAACGACTCCACGAATCAGCAGAATTTGGACTTATTTGCATTGGTTCAAAGCCCTTATGGCTATCTCTAAAAGCTAGTATGCATGTTTAATGGACATGATACAGGGGGCCATCAAATTGATGTAAATGTTGCCAGAAAAAAGTCTACTACCCATTTAAAATTCAGAGTATTGTAATGTATTGTAATTGTAATGTATTTTTATTATGTAATTGTTGGTTGTGTAAGTCTACTGTATTTAATGGTCCTTTAACAAGCGTTGTGTGTTTACTCTAATAATCTTTAACCCATTAATTGTCAGCATACTGCAGTACAATGTTACTATATGTAGAATAATATTATAGCCTCTTTTGCAATCAGTGACCTAGATTTAGAGTTTTGTCGGTAAAGACCCGCGTAGCTAACGCAGCTTTTTTTCCTACCGCTGCTTCCAAAAAACTCTGGTATTGAGAGTTGTCTGAGGGGCTGCGTTAGGCTCCAAAAAGGGTGCGTTGAGCCGAATTTTCCGCCACTTCAACCCTCAATACCAGCGTTGCTTACGGTAGCAGTAAGCTGCCAAAACGTGCTTGTACACGATTCCCCCATAGGAAACAATGGGGCAGTTTGTGCTTAAAAAAAAACTAACACCTGCAAAAAAGCAGCGTTAAGCTCCCAACGCAGTCCCATTGTTTCCTATGGAGAAACACTTTCTAAGTCTGCACCTAACACCCTAACATGAACCCCGAGTCTAAACACCCCTAACCTTACACTTATTAACCTCTAATCTGCCATCCCCGACATCGCCGACACCTGCATTATACTATTAATCCCTAATCTGCCGCTCCGTACACCGCCGCAACCTACATTATCCCTATGTACCCCTAATCTGCTGCCCCTAACACCGCCGACCCCTATATTATATTTATTAACCCCTAATCTGCCCCCCCAACGTCGCCGCTACCTTACCTACACTTATTAACCCCTAATCTGCCGACCGGACCTCGCCGCCACTATAATAAATGTATTAACCCCTAAACCGCTGCACTCCCGCCTTGCAAACACTATAATAAATAGTATTAACCCCTAATCTTCCCTCCCTAACATCACCGCCACCTAACTTCAAGTATTAACCCCTAATCTGCCTACCGGACCTGGCCGCTACTATAATAAATGTATTAACCCCTAAAGCTAAGTCTAACCCTAACCTTAACACCCCCCTAAATTAAATATAATTTTAATCTAACGAAATAAATTAAATCTTATTAACTAAAGTATTCCTATTTAAAACTAAATACTTACCTGTAAAATAAACCCTAATATAGCTACAATATAACAAAAAATTATATTGTAGCTATTTTAGGATTTATATTTATTTTACAAGCAACTTTGTATTTATTTTAACTAGGTATAATAGCTATTAAATAGTTATTAACTATTTAATAGCTACCTAGTTAAAATAATTATAAAATTACCTTAAAATAAATCCTAACGTAAGTTACAATTAAACCTAACACTACACTATCAATACATTAATTAAATAAATTACCTACAATTACATACAATTAAATAAACTAAACTAAATTACAAAAAAAAAAAAAAACCCACTAAATTACAAAAAAATAAAAAAAGATTACAAGAATATTAGGCTAATTACACCTACTCTAAGCCCCCTAATAAAATAAAAAGCCCCCCAAAATAATAAAGGTCCCTACCCTATTCTAAATTAAAAAGTAATCAGCTCTTTTACCAGCCCTTAAAAGGACTTTTTGCTGGGCATGCCCCAAAGTAATCAGCTCTTTTGCCTGTAAAAAAAATACAACCCCCCAACATTAAAACCCCCTACCCACTCTAACCCAAACCCCCCTTAAATAAACCTAACACTACCCCCCTGAAGATCTCCCTACCTTGAGTCGTCTTCACCCAGCCAGGCCAAAGTCTTCATCCGATGGGGCAGAAGAAGACATCCAGACCAGCAGAAGTCTTCATCCTTTCCAGGCAGAAGAAGGGCATTCTATTGGCTGTTCCGATCAGCTAATAGAATGCGAGCTCAATCTGATTGGCTGATTGGATCAGCCAATCGTATTGAACTTGAATCTGATCAGCCAATCAGATTTTTCCTACCTTAATTCCGATTGGCTGATAGAATCCTATCAGCCAATCGGAATTCGAGGGACGCCATCTTGGATGACGTCATTTAAAGGAACCTTCATTCGGCGAGTAGGCGTCGGTTGAAGAGGATGGATCCGCTTTGGCTGGAAAAAAGATGGCTCTGCTCCGCTCCGGATGTATGAAGATAGAAGTTGCCGCTTGGATGAAGATGTCTGCCGGTCTGGATGTCCTCTTCTGCCCGGATAGGATGAAGACTTCTGCCGGTCTGGATGTCTTCTTCTGCCCCATCGGATGAAGACTTCGGCCCTGCTGGGTGAAGACGACTCAAGGTAGGGAGATCTTCAGGGGGGTAGTGTTAGGTTTATTTAAGGGGGGTTTGGGTTAGAGTAGGGGTATGTGGGTGGGGGGTTTTAACGTTGGGGGGGTTGTATTTTTTTTTACAGGCAAAAGAGCTGATTACTTTGTGGCATGCCCCGCAAAAAGCCCTTTTAAGGGCTGGTAAAAGAGCTGATTACTTTTTAATTTAGAATAGGGTAGGGACCTTTTTTATTTTGGGGGGCTTTTTTATTTTATTAGGGGGCTTAGAGTAGGTGTAATTAGCCTAATATTCTTGTTATCTTTTTTTATTTTTTGCATTTTAGTGTTTGTTTTTTTTTAAATTTAGTTTAGTTTATTTAATTGTATGTAATTGTAGGTAATTTATTTAATTAATTTATTGATAGTGTAGTGTTAGGTTTAATTGTAACTTACGTTAGGAGTTATTTTACAGGTAATTTTGTAATTATTTTAACTAGGTAGCTATTAAATAGTTAATAACTATTTAATAGCTATTGTACCTAGTTAAAATGAATACAAAGTTGCCTGTAAAATAAATATAAATCCTAAAATATCTACAATATAATTTTTCTTTATATTGTAGCTATATTAGGGTTTATTTTACAGGTAAGTATTTAGTTTTAAATAGGAATACTTTAGTTAATAAGATTTAATTTATTTCATTAGATTAAAATTATATTTCACTTAGGGGGGTGTTAGGGTTAGGGTTAGACTTAGCTTTAGGGGTTAATACATTTATTATAGTAGCGGCGATAGTGTAGTGTTAGGTTTAATTGTAACTTACGTTAGGAGTTATTTTACAGGTAATTTTGTAATTATTTTAACTAGGTAGCTATTAAATAGTTAATAACTATTTAATAGCTATTGTACCTAGTTAAAATGAATACAAAGTTGCCTGTAAAATAAATATAAATCCTAAAATATCTACAATATAATTTTTCTTTATATTGTAGCTTTATTAGGGTTTATTTTACAGGTAAGTATTTAGTTTTAAATAGGAATACTTTAGTTAATAAGATTTAATTTATTTCATTAGATTAAAATTATATTTCACTTAGGGGGGTGTTAGGGTTAGGGTTAGACTTAGCTTTAGGGGTTAATACATTTATTATAGTAGCGGCGAGGTCCGGTCGGCAGATTAGGGGTTAATGCTTGAAGTTAGGTAGCGGCGATGTTAGGGAGGGAAGATTAGGGGTTAATACTATTTATTATAGTGTTTGCGAGGCGGGAGTGTGGCGGTTTAGGGGTTAATACATTTATTATAGTGTCGGCGAGGTCCGGTCGGCAGATTAGGGGTTAATAAGTGTAGTTAGGTAGCGGCGACGTTGGGGGGGGGCAGATTAGGGGTTAATAAATATAATATAGGGATCGGCGACGTTAGGGGCAGCAGATTAGGGGTTTATAGGTATAATGTAGGTGGTGGCAGTGTCCGGTCGGCAGATTAGGGTTAAAAAATGTATTAGAGTGGCAGCGATGTGGGGGGGGCCTCGGTTTAGGGGTACATAGGTAGTTTATGGGTGTTAGTGTACTTTAGAGCACACTAGTTAGGAGCTTTATATTCCGTCGTTAACCCATAAAGCTCTTAACTACTGACTTTTTTCTGCAACTGGAGTCTTGTCGGTAGAGGGTCTACCGCTCACTTCTCCCAAGACTCCAAATACCAGCGTTAGGCAGATCCCATTGAAAAGATAGGATACGCAATTGGCGTAAGGGGATCTGCGGTAGCCTGGAATCGCGGTAGGGAAGTGAGCGTTAGACCCTTTCCTGCCTGACTTTAAATACCAGCGGGCGGCCAAAACCAGCGTTAGGACCCCTTAACGCTGCTTTTGACGTCTAACGCAGAACTCTAAATCTAGGCGAGTGTGTTTAACCCTGCTTATTTTTACCCACAATGCAATTACCTAAGCTGTAAATGTTGCATACCTTAACAGTCTTTTATCTAGCTTTGTTATGGAATAAAATAGCAAGCTTTTAACAGTCACTTGATTTCTTTTACATACCCTTATATAAAACTATGTAAAACATCCATTTGCTCTTGAACATCTTGTCTAAAAAAACATATTTCAGGTAACTGGTAGAAAGATCATTTCCATATAATAATAGCATAATAATAGCATTAGTTAATTGCAAGTAAGATCACCTGCACACAGAACAGACAACGTTCAGATTACAGTATTCCTACCCTCCTGCGACACTTGACAACTGATGAATGTACATTGGCCCATTTAGAATAAACTTCATCATTAATAAATGCTATCTTTACCATCTTAGAGCTGTCAGCTTAAATTGTTGCAGGGAAATGGATTGCCTGTGTCCATTTTAACATTTGGTGCGTGTGTGATTTAAAAAAAAAAAAACAACAAAAAAACAAAACAATTCTCTCCTTTCAATGCCCGATTAAACATTTATACTTTGTAATTTATCACTCTAATTTCTCTGTTACTAGGCATGAGTAGGTTTTTTTTTTTTCTTCCTAGAAGCAAAACAACATAGATTAAGGAGATAATGTGGTTAACCCATTCATGCCAGTTGGATGATATCAAGGTTGCATGTTAATAACACAAAATGCATTTATGATGTTTGTGCAAGTCAGATTTTAAAGATATATGAAAAGAAGATTTTAAATGGTCATATAAGTATTTTATAACATACAAATTTGAAGCCAGAAATGTTTTGTATCAGTGCATTATTGCAATAGGATGAAATTGTGGAAAGCCTGTACAGTACAGGGTGTTTGTGGCCCCTATCTGATGCAAACCTTATGCTACTACCTGGTTTGCTTTAAAGGAATAGTCTAGTCAAAATTGAACTTTAATCATTGAGATAGAGCCAGCAATTTTAAACAACTGTCTAATTTACTCCTATTATCAATTTTTCTGCGTTTTCTTTGTATCTTTATTTGAATGTAAGCTTAAGAGCTGGCCCATTTTTGGTTGAGCACCTGTGTAGCGCTTGCTGACTGGTGGATACATTTAGACACCAATTAGAAAGGGCTACCCAGGTGCTGAACCAAAAATTGGCGACTCCTATGCTTACATTCTTGCTTTTTCAAATAAAGATACCAAGAGAACGAAGAAAAATTGATAATAGGAGTAAATTAGAAAGTTGCTTAAAATTGCATGCTATTGCTGAATCATGAAAGTTTAATTTTAACTAGACTATTCCTTTAAAGGGACAGAACTTAAAATTTAACTTTCATGATTCAGATAGAGCATGCAATTTTAAAAAATGTACTTATATTATCTAATTTATCTTTGTTCGCATGTTATCTATTGTTGAAAAATACTTCTAGGAGCAGCAATGCACTACTGGGAGGTAGCTGCTAATTGGTGGCTGGATATATATGCCTCTTGTCATTGGCTTACCTGAGGTACTCAGCTAGCTCCCAGCAGTGCATTGCTGCTCCTTCAACAAAGGATACCAAGTGAATGAAGCAAATTTGATGAAAGAAGTAAATTGGAATGTTGTTCAAAATTGTGTGCTGCATTTGAATCATGAAAACAAATGCTCCTTTAATGGTAGCAGTAGTCTACAAAACCACTGTTTACCTTCTCTTAACTTCCTACTGCTCTTGGTTACATTTTATTTAACACAACGCACACTTCAAAGTGACAAACAGTTTAGCGGAATTGTTTGAATAAATATTTTAATTCTTAATAAGATTGAACGTTCAAGCTCAGAGCACAAGTAAACAGCTACCAGGGGGCTTGTTGAAAACCGCTGGTTTATGGTGCAGCTATACCACAAAGGACAAAACAAAGGTGACTTTTGTGAACTAGGAAAGTTTAAAGACATTACACAGTCAGGTATCTGAAATAAATAATATTCAGAGGATTAAATATCAGCAAGCATGGCACAGTATCAGACAGAAACCTTTATTTAATAGCCTTGGATGTTTCCGGGTGTATTGCTACCACTTTGAATCTGTGCAAGCTGTAAGTTACATGATGTCCCTGTCTGTGACTCATATACCAGGTCATTACTATCCATTGATGTGATACTGACTCACCTAGCCTGAGTAACAGTGTACCTAGATAACACCGAGTGGAATTAATTACTTCTTTCTTGGGTTGATTTGTTATGTAACCACAAAATATACATCTGCGTGTCTGTATGTAAAAGTGCATATGTGTATGTGTGTCATGTGTGGTTGTATATGAATCTGTGCTCGTTGTGCGTGTGTACGTGTGCACTGTATATGTGTGTGGTATATGTGTGTGTGAGAATGTGTGTTGTGTGTGTGAGAATACATTTTGTGTTTGTATATGTTTGTATGTATATGTGAGAGTGTGCGGTGTGTGTGTACATATGTGTGAATATACATTTGTGCTTGTATATGTGTGTGTGTGAGAGAGTATACATCTGTACTTGTATATGTATGTGTATATGTGTGTGAGTACACATTTGTGCTTTTATATGTATGTATGTATGTATGTATGTGCGTGAGTATACATTTGTGCTTTTATATGTATGTATATATGTGTGTGAGTATACATTTGTGCTTTTATATGTATGTATATATGTGTGTGAGTATACATTTGTGCTTTTATATGTACTGTATGTATGTGCGTGAGTATACATTTGTGCTTTTATATATATGTATACATGTGTGTTAGTATACATTTGTGCTTTTATATGTGTGTGAGTAAACATTTGTGCTTGAATATGTATATATGTGTGAGAGTGTGTGGTGTATGTGAGTATACATTTATTTGTGCTTGTATATGTATATATGTGTGAATTGTGTGGTGTGTGTGAGTATACATTTGTGCTTTTATATGTATGTATATATGTGTGTGGTATACATTTGTGCTTTTATATGCGCTGACACAACAAAGCAAATAATCCACTCCCTTGTTATCTCCCAACCTGACTACTGCAACAACCTACTCGCTGGCCTTCCTCTTTCCCGCCTCTCCCCCCTTCAATCCATCCTAAATGCCTCTGCCAGGCTGATCCACCTTTCCTGTCGAACTGTATCTGCTGCACCTCTCTGTGAGTCCCTTCATTGGCTTCCCATTCACAGCAGAATTAAATTCAAAACTCTCACCAACGCCGCTCCCCTCTACCTATCCTCTCTAATACACAAGTATACTCCAGCCCGTCCACTAAGATCCAACAATGACCTGCTCCTTGCATCCGCAACTATCACCTCCTCTCATGCTAGACTGCAGGACTTCTGTCGTGCAGCACCTACCCTCTGGAACACTCTCCCTCGTGCTGTCAGGCTTTGCCCTAATATTTCTTCCTTTAAATGTTCCCTGAAGACTTTTCTATTCAGAGAAGCCTACCACCCAACTCAATAATAAATTAATTTCACTTACCTAATATTTCCCTCTTCTAACTCTGTATTAACATCCTTCTCAATCTTGCATTCCTCACCTTCTGTTTCTCAACCTCCTACCCTTCGAGATTGTAAGTTCCCACGGGAATAGGGCCCTCAATCCCTCCTGTATGTGTTTGTAAATTTTGTCCTGTATCTTACAAGTCTTGTATTGTTTTATTTAAATGAATTGTATCCATGGACAGCGCTGCGGAATATGTTGGTGCTTAATAAATAAAGTATAATAATAATAATAATAATGTATGTATGTATATATGTGTGTAAGTATACATTTGTGCTTTTATATGTATGTATATATGTGTGTAAGTATACATTTGTGCTTTTATATGTACTGTATGTATGTATGTATGTATGTGTGAGTGTGCGGTGTGTGTGTATGTCAGAGTATACATTTGTATATATATATATGTATGTACATATGTGTGTGAGTATACATTTGTGTTTGTATATGTATGTATGTGTATAAGTACATATTTGTGCTATTATATGTATGTATATATGTGTGTGAGTATATATTTGTGCTTGTATATGTATGTATGTGTATAAGTACATATTTGTGCTTTTATATGTATGTATATATGTGTGTGAGTTCACATTTGTGTTTTTATATGTATGTATGTATGTATGTATGTATATATGTGTGTGAGTATAAATTTGTGCTTGTATATGTATGTATTGTGTGAGTATACATTTGGGCTTGTATATGTACAGGGAGTGCAGAGATATTAGGCAAGTTGTATTTTTGAGGATTCATTTTATTATTGAACAACAACCATGTTCTCAATGAACCCAAAAAACTCATTAATATCAAAGCTGAATAGTTTTGGAGGTAGTTTTTAGTTATAGCTATTTTAGGGGGATATCTGTGTGTGCAGGTGACTATTACTGTGCATAATTATTAGGCAACTTAACAAAAAACAAATATATACCCATTTCAATTATTTATTTTTACCAGTGATACCAATATAACATCTCAACATTCACAAATATACATTTCTGACATTCAAAAACAAAACAAAAACAAATCAGTGACCAATATAGCCACCTTTCTTTGCAAGGACACTCAAAAGCCTGCCATCCATGGATTCTGTCAGTGTTTTGATCTGTTCACCATCAACATTGCGTGCAGCAGCAACCACAGCCTCCCAGACACTGTTCAGAGAGGTGTACTGTTTTCCCTCCTTGTAAATCTCACATTTGATGATGGACCACAGGTTCTCAATGGGGTTCAGATCAGGTGAACAAGGAGGCCATGTCATTCGATTTTCTTCTTTTATACCCTTTCTTGCCAGCCATGCTGTGGAGTACTTGGACGTGTGTGATGGAGCATTGTCCTGCATGAAAATCATGTTTTTCTTGAAGGATGCAGACTTCTTCCTGTACCACTGCTTGAAGAAGGTGTCTTCCAGAAACTGGCAGTAGGACTGGGAGTTGAGCTTGACTCCATCCTCAACCCGAAAAGGCCCCACAAGCTCATCTTTGATGATACCAGCCCAAACCAGTACTCCACCTCCACCTTGCTGGCGTCTGAGTCGGACTGGAGCTCTCTGCCCTTTACCAATCCAGCCACGGGCCCATCCATCTGGCCCATCAAGACTCACTCTCATTTCATCAGTCCATAAAACCTTAGAAAAATCAGTCTTGAGATATTTCTTGGCCCAGTCTTGACGTTTCAGCTTGTGTGTCTTGTTCAGTGGTGGTCGTCTTTCTTACCTTGGCCATGTCTCTGAGTATTGCACACCTTGTGCTTTTGGGCACTCCAGTGATGTTGCAGCTCTGAAATATGGCCAAACTGGTGGCAAGTGGCATCTTGGCAGCTGCACGCTTGACTTTTCTCAGTTCATGGGCAGTTATTTTGCGCCTTGGTTTTTCCACACGCTTCTTGCGACCCTGTTGACTATTTTGAATGAAACGCTTGATTGTTCGATGATCACGCTTCAGAAGCTTTGCAATTTTAAGAGTGTTGCATCCCTCTGCAAGATATCTCACTATTTTTTACTTTTCTGAGCCTGTCAAGTCCTTCTTTTGACCCATTTTGCCAAAGGAAAGGAAGTTGCCTAATAATTATGCACACCTGATATAGGGTGTTGATGTCATTAGACCACACCCCTTCTCATTACAGAGATGCACATCACCTAATATGCTTAATTGGTAGTAGGCTTTCGAGCCTATACAGCTTGGAGTAAGACAACATGCATAGAGGATGATGTGGTCAAAATACTCATTTGCCTAATAATTCTGCACTCCCTTAAGGGAGTTAAAGGTTCAATGTCGTGCGGGTGCGGCAACTAACTTACAACCTAAATATACCAAATAAAGACAAGACAACAATATGGAGGTTAAGACCATATAGGTCAATTTTATTAACGCGAGGCACTCCTTGACTGATTTAATTTAAAGCATCAAGGCCTTCTCAAAACTTTAAACTTTTCATTTACCCAGTACGGTAAATGACTATAATTCAAACTTAACTTTACTTAAACAGTTGAGCAGCAATGACTAAACCTAAATAACCCATATGAAGCGGGAAGCAGCCCCCCAGGCAAACGGAGACAAAGCGGAGCCCGGCTACAACGCGGTACCAGATAGAAGGTTACATACTCGAGCTGTTCGGCCCTCCGCAACCCAGGAGGCGCTTTCCCCAAGCACGCGCCTGGGTACGTCACACCTCCTGCAATGGCCGTCACTCCTCCCCGCTTTCTATCTGCCGCCCGGGATGCTACCGCCCGCCTTTAGGGTGTAACAACGCTCGAACCTTATGGGACCCTCAGCCCGTCCAGGCGGACACCAAGACGTCACTGGGGGGAGCAGAAAAATATTAAACGCCCTGGCCTTACCCAAAGACGATAGGTTGACTAACCCTGTCCGGCCCCAGGGAGACTAAACCTAACTATTTACAATTAACTAATTGCCGCGGGAGAAAAAAGGGGGCTGGCTGGGTGGGTGGGAGAAGATTCCAGATGTTCCTGACAGAAAGAGGGCCTCAAACTCCCAGAATCCCCTTCTTATCTGTGAGTAAAACCCCTCCCTTAGATCTGCAACACTGTTGCAATCTAACCTACAGCTCCACACACACTCCTCCTCCCTGCAACCTTAACCCTTAAGACGCTCCAGGCTGATCAGGGCCCTGCACTTACAGTATGTGTGTGAGAGTATACATCTGTGCTTGTATATGTATGTATATATGTGTGTGAGTGTACATTTGTGCTTGTATATGTATGTATGTTTGTGCGTGTGTGAGTATAAATCTGTGCTTTTATATATATATATATATATATATATATATAAATATATATATGTGAGTATACATTTGTTCTTGTATATGTATGTATATGTGTGTGAGTATACATTTGTGCTTGTATATGATATGAATGTATATGTGTGAGTATACATGTGTGCTTGTATATGTGTGTGTGTGAGAGAGTATACATCTGTACTTGTATATGTATGTATATATGTGTGTGAGTACGCATTTGTGCTTGTATATGTATGTATGTATGTTTGTGTGTGTGAGAGTATTAATCTGTGCTTGTATATATATGTATGTGTGTGAGAATACATTTGTGCTTGTATATGTATGTATGTATATGTGTGTGAGTGTACATTTGTGCTTGTATATGTATGTAAGTATGTTTGCGTGTGTGTGAGTATAAATCTGTGCTTGTATATGTATGTATATATGTGTGTGAGTATACATTTTGCTTGTATATGTTTGTATGTTTGTGTGAGAGTATAAATCTCTGCTTGTATATGTATGTATGTGTGTGAGTATACATTTGTGCTTGTATATGTATCTATGTATGTATGTATATGTGTGTGAGTGTACATTTGTGCTTGTATATGTATGTATGTTTGCGTGTGTGTGAGAGTATAAATCTGTGCTTGTATATGTATGTATATATGTGTGTGAGTATACATCTGTGCTTGTATATGTACTGTATGTATGTATGAGTATAAATTTGTGCTTGTATATGTGTGTATATATGTGTGTGATTATACATTTATGCTTGTTTATGTGTGTATATATGTGTGTGAGTATACATTTGTGCTTGTGTATGTGTGTATATATGTGTGTGAGTATACATTTGTGCTTGTTTATGTATGTATATATGTGTGAGTGTACATTTGTTTTTGTATATGTATGTGTGTGTGAGTATAAATCTGTGCTTGTATATGTATGCATATATGTGTGTGAGCATATATTTGTGCTTGTTTATGTGTGTGTATGCGTTTATGTGTGTGTATGCATGTATGTGTGAGTGTGATGTGTACATGTGTGTGTGAGTGTGTGATGTGTACATGTATGTGTGAGTGTGTGATGTGTATTCATGCATGTGTTAGTGTGTGATGTGTACATGTATGTGTGAATGTGTGATGTGTATTCATGTATGTGTTAGTGTGTGATGTGTACATGTATGTGTGAGTGTGTATTCATGTATGTGTTAGTGTGTGATGTGTACATGTATGTGTGAGTGTGTGATGTGTATTCATGTATGTGTTAGTGTGTGATGTGTACATGTATGTGTGAGTGTGTGATGTGTATGCATGTATGTGTGAGTGTGTGATGTGTATTCATGTATGTGTGAGTGGGTGATGTGTATTCATGTATGTGTGAGTGTGTGATGTGTACATGTATGTGTGAGTATGATGTGTACATGTATGTGTGAGTGTGTGATGTGTATGCATGTATGTGTGAGTGTGTGATGTGTACATGTATGTGTGATGTGTATGCATGTATGTGTGAGTGTGTGATATGTACATGTATGTGTGAGTGTGTGATGTGTACATGTATGTGTGAGTGTGTGATGTGTATGCATGTATGTGTGAGTGTGTGATGTGTACATGTATGTGTGAGTGTGATGTGTACATGTATGTGTGAGTGTGTGATGTGTACATGTATGTGTGAGTGTGTGATGTGTATACATGTATGTGTGAGTGTGTGATGTGTACATGTATGTGTGAGTGTGTGATGTGTATGCATGTATGTGTGAGTGTGTGATGTGTATACATGTATGTGTGAGTGTGTGATGTGTATGCATGTATGTGCTGTTATTACTAAAACTTTATTTATACTTGGACTCCTCTATCTACCAAATCATTGTGTAAAACAAACCATTGATTTTTTTTATTCATATGAAAGAGCAGCCTTTAAATATAAGCGTTAGCAGGAAATATGTATCAGACCATGAATATTTTCCAGAAGTACTAATCATTAACCTAAAAGCATCAGTAAGAAGAGCCCATAAGCCAATCAGCATTATAAGGAATTAGTCAACTGATACTGCTGTATTAGCTAAAATATTAATTTAAACAGCTTTTACTTCACTTTTCTGGCAAGAAAAAAATAATTTTCATTTGAACCACATAAAGGGCCAGATTACAAATGGAGTCCTAAATATCGCTTGCGATCAATCTATATTAGTGCTCCACTGAATAATACCAGCGCATGATAATGTGCGCTCGTATTACAAGTTAAGCGCAATTGTGTTCGCATTGCTAGGAAGCATTGCGCTCACGAGAGCATGCTTCCATAGGCTCCTGTTGGAGTCTCGTTCTGATGCCCTCAAAGACGGCATCAGAACCTCGCGCAGCGAAGGAGATAAGTAGCGCAGTTATGGACAGCATTTTTAAATATATATGTAGGTGCTGATATACATAAATATTTGTGTGTTAATATGTGTATATATAATCATATACATTGTGGTCTAAGGGAACACTTCTCAGTGCCGTTCTATTTCTAACACCCCACTCTCACCAACTTTAAAGCTCCAAATCTGACTAGTGCAGTTGTTTTTAATTTCAAAAAACGCTAAATTTTTTTGTTTATTAAAAACTACAATGCCCTCTATTTTGAAGGCATTTGGGGCACTTTTAGAAAATTAACCAGAGATCAGATCTCTGGTTAATTTCCGGAGCGCTTATTGGTACTGCAAGCTTGTGGTAGCAATAACCAGCCACTTGTAGTGGCTGCTTAATTATTGTGCTCCCGCAAACAGGTAAATTTGCCCGTTTGCTGGAGCGCAATAATTTAGAGCTCCACTTGTAATCTAGCCCATAATGTTTTATTACACTCTTATTTAAAGCTGGTTTAAATTTCAAGACGCGTTTGGGACAAAGATATGTAATTTTTTCATCACTGAAATGGAACCTTACTACACATGGTGGTCTTTATCATCTACTACTCCGAGACTACACATGGTGGTCTTCATCATCTATCACTCCGAGTCTACACATGGTGGTCTTCATCATCTACTACTCGGAGACTACACATGGTGGTCTTCATCATCTACTACTCCGAGACTACACATGGTGGTCTTCATCATCTACTACTCCGAGACTACACATGGTGGTCTTTATCATCTACTACTCCAAGACTACACATGGTGGTCTTCATCATCTACTACTCCAAGACTACACATGGTGGTCTTTATCATCTACTACTCCAAGACTACACATGGTGGTCTTCATCATCTACTACTCCAAGACTACACATGGTGGTCTTCATCATCTACTACTCCGAGACTACACATGGTGGTCTTCATCATCTACTACTCCGAGACTACACATGGTGGTCTTCATCATCTACTACTCAGAGGTTACACATTTTGGTCTTTGTCATCTTTTTTATTAACTTTTGTTACCAAACTTGTTTTCAAAAGGACAGTAAACAACTCTTTATAGTATTATACATTTATTTTGGTGCAAAAAATAAGTTATAAAAAATCTCCTTTAAAACATGAATGTCCTAGAATCCTCAACTACCACCCACCTTAACCCCAGAACTATTTAACCCTATAAATGAAAGACAACACATGTCAATTAGGTTTGCAAAAAAAATGGCTTCAGCTTTATTAACATCCTATATAATAAAAGGCCAGGTATGTTTGTCAGATGCAGTCATGCGCATTAGAGACTGCGCAAGGACAAACATACCTGGCCTTTAGGATCAACATCAGACACTCAGCTCAGCAGAGCAGGGTAAGCGGCCGTTGTGGGGGCGTGGTCGTGGACGTGGCCAGGCGTAGAGGCCGTGACAAGGGGGCGTTGCTGGAGTGTTGGATGGGAGCATGACCAGCCCAGGAGTGGGCGTGACCAGTCAGGAATGGGCGTGACCTGAGAGCACAAAAGAGGGGGGAGAGATAGAGAGAGCAAAATAGAGGGGTGAGAGAGAGCTAAAGAGAGGGGAGAGAAAGCAAAAGAGAGGGGGAGAGTGAAAGAGAGCAAAAGAGAGGGGGGAGAGAGCAAAAGAGAAGGGGAGAGAGCTAAAGAGAGGGGAGAGTGAAAGAGAGCAAAAGAGAGGGGGAGAGTGAAAGAAAGCAAAAAAAAGAGGGGGAGAGTGAAATAGAGCAAAAGTGAGGGGGAGAGCAAAATAGAGCAAAAGAGAGGGGGAGAGAGAAAGAGAGCAAAAGTGAGGGGGAGAGAGAGCAAAAGAAAGGGGGGAGAGAGGGAGAGAGAGCAAAAGAGAGGGGGGAGAGAGCAAAGGAGAGCAAGAGAGCGCAAAAGAGAGGGGAGAGAGAGAGCAAAAGAGTGGAGGAGAGAGAGCGCAAAAGAGAAGGGGAGAGAGAGTGCATGAGAGAGGTGGGGAGAGAGAGAGCAAAAGAGAGGGGGAGAGTGAGCAAAAGAGAGGGGGGAAGAGAGAGAGCAAGGGGTGGGACCGCTGTACTACAAAAAATGGCCCGTGAGCACGGGCTTTAGGACTAGTATTATACATAAATAATACATATTGCACAGATTCCTTAACAAATGCTGTACCTAATTCATTAGATCACGTAATTTTACCACAAGTGGCCTTGCAAGTATATTTGTTAAACCTCCACTAAAATGGTTAAATGCATAGTTAAAGCACAGCTCATGAGCAACAGATAATTGCTGGTCCTGAGTGGAAACTGCTAGTGACTCAATATCACTAGTTGCATAATCCAGCTATGCAGCTTCCATTGGTAAGCTCACCTGGGGTTAAACACATAGATTTTCAGGGTCTCTACTGCTAAAGTTACATGCTCTATCAAACTAGATGATATAATTTTTACACAATATCACTTTTAAGTGTACAGCAAGAAAATCATGTGAAAAGCCTGACAGTCTATTTTTTATTGTTTTTTTCTTCTTAATTCCATCTGAAAGTCCTAAAGCTGTATGTTCCAGTAGTGCATTAATTATTTGGATGTCTTAAATATTTGTGCTTCTAAAAGATTAGTCTGCCATAGAAAAATAAGATTAATATTACCAGGTAGAATACATATTTTTTGATTGGAAAACTATAAAATATTGTATTTATGCCAATATTTGCCGGAGCCAGTAAAATCTGTGGCAGCAAAAGAGACATCTACAGGAATCAAATGAAGTATCAACTCCCCAGACATGTCGCAGCAATCCAATAAACTGGAAGATTAGCCTCTCTGTCCTGCGTTTCTTCCCCTAATGCTGTCATTTTATTCACACTTTGCAAAGCAAACAACCGACAAATTGCTTGCTCTAATGAGTTGAAATTAAACTCTGCTCCTGATAAAACACATTTATTACAATACTGTTTCTTCCAAGAAAAAAACAAAATCATTCTGTTTGTAGCCTATGACAAAGAGAATGTTTGATAAATAAAAAGAGAAGTATATCCCCATTGTCAACACCCCTTTCCTAGACTTCTCTAGCTGTTTAATATCGCAAGGAATCATAAAATGTTACTCCTATACATGTATAATTTCCTTGCACAATTGAAAATGATCTGATGTTTCAATTCATGGGGGCCTTTCTATCAAGCTCTGAATGGAGCTTAAGGGCCCGTGTTTCTGTCCGCCTGCTCTGAGCAGGCGGACAGATATCGCCGGAATTCAACCTGATTGAGTACGATTGGGTTGATTGACACCGCCCTGCTGGCGGCCGATTGGCTGCGAGTCTGCAGGGGGCGGAGTCGCACCTGCAGCTCACAAGAGCTGCTGGTGCAATGCTGAATACGATTACGTAGAGCGTATTGCTCTCCGCATTCAGCGATGTCTGTCGGACCTGATCCGGCAGACATTTGATAAATAGGCCTCATGGTCTATGACTTGGGCATAATGGACTCCAGCCCAGGAATGAAAACTTCTCACTTGGAGACGGACTACTTCTAAGAGACCTCTTGTTTTATTTGTTATTACCCATGTTTAATCGTACCCTCAAGAGGGTTTATTATTGTTCTATTTTTCTCTCATGTATGTTGTAAAACATTAAAAAATCAATATAAATATTTTATTATAAAAAGAAAAGGGAAGTATAAACGCTTAACTCATTTGTGAGATTGGAGTTTGAACACTTGGCGAAGTGCAAGGTCAAGCTCTTCCGACTAACTTACTGTAAAGTGAATCATTTTTTTATTTGTGCTTGTGCCAGGTAGCAGACAAATTGGACCAGATAAAATAAAACTATTTATTTAAACTAATAGCTTGCTGGAAAAATAAAACTTGCTGCAACATGGCAACTAAAAAAAGTGTGAAATTTAAAAAGATGTGTACCAATCCCTCATCACAGCAACTAGATTATAATTAATGGAGCCGTATCTATCTCGTAATTTTTTAATTTCACTCAATATATAATGTATTCCACTAGTAAAGGGATATGAAACCCAAAATTTCTTACATGATTCAAGATAGAGCATGCCATTTAAGCAACTTTCTCATTTACTTTTATTATCAATTTTTCTTCATTAACTTGGTATCTTTATTTGAAAAAGAAGGAAAGTAGTAGGCTTAGGAGCCAGCCCATATTTGGTTCAGCACCCTGGGTAGCAGGGTCGGCTCCAAGGGGGGGCTTTGGGGGGCAATGCCCACCCAAATGGAATGCTGTGCGCCATCAAAAAATACCTCCAGGGCCCGCCTGCTTGTAGTGTGCACACAGAGTTAATCTGCGCCTGGCTGCAATTTAGAAGATATGTGGGCGTGGAGCTTGCTTGCGCTAAGCCTATCTGTGCACAGGGTGGAGTCTGAGAGGGAATATGGGAACTGGATGCCTGGCGCTGCGTGACACTGACCGAGGCTCTGTGTGAAAATGACTCTGAGGCTGAGCCACGTGAATGACGCCCAGGCCAGACTGGTACTGTCTGCAGTGAAGAGGTAGGAGGGTGGGTTATGAGGGTAAGGGACGGGTGGGAATCCGGGGGCCCGGGGCAGTTAGGGTGGAGAGGCCATAAGAAGCACCCAGGCCAGACCGGTGTTCTATTGAAAACTCCAATACATTGAGAACACTGGTACTGTCTAAAGTGAAGTGGTAGGAGGGCAGGTTCTAAGGGTGGCAGTAGTCAGAGTACAGAGGCCATAAGAAGTGGTAGCCATGTGG
Source organism: Bombina bombina (assembly GCF_027579735.1). Lineage (NCBI taxonomy): Eukaryota > Metazoa > Chordata > Amphibia > Anura > Bombinatoridae > Bombina > Bombina bombina. The sequence goes on along the minus strand of NC_069509.1, from coordinate 149,778,692 downwards.
CCCGGGGCTGTGCACATGATTGATATGACGGTGTGACAGGGTCAGGACCAACAGCGGCAGCGCGGCACTGTGACAGACAGTAATTATAATAGTGGCAACTGAAGTCAAGTGGCATTGGCAATTACCCCCCCTCAGGCAGCTGAAGTGTTAACTTGAGACAGAGCAGAGCAGAGGGGGACCTTGAGTGCACTGGCTCAGCTGTCAGCCGCATTAACCCCATAAAATTTAATTAAACAACAGTCACTTACACAGACAGACTCAGTCACGATTATTTAAATATATTGGCCTTTTTTATTAGAATTGGCTGTTATATACATAGGGGCTAGCAGACTTTGCCCTGGGCCTGGGGCCCAGTGAGGTGTACTTAGACTTCTTGGGTTTTTATCATCTCTTTGCAGGGGTTAAAGTAATCACATAATTATATGGAAGCATTTGTGGGAGAAAATACAATGCACTTTTATTATTGTATTGTTATGTATGACTGCCCAGGTGCAAATCAGGATTAAATTGCTTGCTGATATAACGTATGCACATATGACTTCATTACAGGGACATGAAACCCAAAAATGTCATCATTTAGATAGAGAATACCATTTTAAACAACTATACAGTTTATCATTTGTTGAAGGAGCAGCAATGCACTACTGTTTTCTAACGGAACACATGGGTGAGCCAATTAACAATCAGTATATAAATCAAGCCACCAATCAGCAGCTAGAACCTAGGTGCTTTGCTGCTCCTGAGCTTAAATAGATACACCTTCATCAAAGCAAAGGATAACAAGAGAAGGAAACAAATTAAATAGAAGTAAATTGGAAAGTTGTTTAAAATTGTATGTTCTGTCCAAATCATGAATATATAATGACTTTACTGTCCCTTTAAGATACTCCTCTGGCATTCCTTTAATACTATTTTAAATGTCTATTCAACAGTTTATCACTTGGCATGCTGGCACATACACAGTGACATCCTTTTAATGGCAAAACCAAAAATTGTTGGGAGGGTTATGGTGTTGTGATGGGGGATTGGGGTGAGGGGGGCGTAAAAATGCACCTTCGCCTGTGTAGACAAAAAAACTTGCACCGGTGTATTTATCCTCAGTCCTAAAGGTGTCAGTTTATGTGTGTATCCTCAGTCCTAGAGGTGTCAGTGTATGTGTGTATTCTCAGTCCTAAAGGTGTCAGTGTATGTGTGTATCCTTAGTCCTAGAGGTGTCAGTGTATGTGTGTATCCTCAGTCCTAGAGGTGTCAGTGTATGTGTGTATCCTCAGTCCTAGAGGTGTCAGTGTATGTGTGTATCCTCAGTCCTAGAGGTGTCAGTGTATGTGTGTATCCTCAGTCCTAGAGGTGTCAGTGTATGTGTGTGTCCTCAGTCCTAGAGGTGTCAGTGTATGTGTGTATCCTCAGTCCTAGAGGTGTCAGTGTATGTGTGTATCTTCAGCCCCAGAGGTGTCAGTGTATGTGTGTATCCTCAGTCCTAGAGGTGTCAGTGTATGTGTGTATCCTCAGTCCTAGAGGTATCAGTGTATGTGTATATCCTCAGTCCTAGAGGTGTCAGTGTATGTGTGTATCCTCAGTCCTAGAGGTGACAGTGTATGTGTGTATCCTCAGTCCTAGAGGTGTCAGTGTATGTGTGTATCCTCAGTCCTAGAGGTGTCAGTGTATGTGTGTATCCTCAGTCCTAGAGGTATCAGTGTATGTGTGTATCCTCAGTCCTAGAGGTGTCAGTTTATGTGTATCCTCAGTCCTAGAGGTGACAGTGTATGTGTGTATCCTCAGTCCTAGAGGTGTCAGTGTATGTGTGTATCCTCAGTCCTAGGGGTGTCAGTGTATGTGTGTATCCTCAGTACTAGAGTTGTCAGTTTATGTGTGTATCCTTTTTAAAATACCTGCTTTCCTGCATTAGCAGTGTGCTTGGGATGATTATCATGCTGAAAAATAAAACCATTCATAGTCAGGTGCTTTTCAGAAGGAATGGCATGATTAATTGAAACCTGTCTGTCCTTTTAGCATTCAATCATAATCCCATTAAGACTTCTCCCGGTCTCTCAAAGAAGAAACTCTGAGAAACTTTGCAACAGATTTTGAAAGTTTTCTTGGCCCTCCAGTACTTTTTTTTGTCCTTGACCTTTCCTGATTCTTCACATTTCTATATAACAGCTTGAATACCACATCTTGAGTATCCAGTTTGTTTGCTGATTTCCCTTTGAGAGTGGCCTTGCTGATGCAAAAGTATAATTTTATATCTGTCAAATTATGTGATCTTTGTCATTTTTATTATAATGATGTGATTGAAAGTTGGTCTTATTAGCAAGCTTCCAATAAATTAAACTCATACCACATGTGTATGTAATGCTTAAGCATGTCTTGCACCAACCTGGGGTAATAGACCTTTTTCACAGCAGTCATTTTGACATGAAATAGTAGGACAAATACAGGTGTTAGCAATGACATTTATTAGGGTTCCATTCCATTTAGGTTTACGAGAGCCAGGTTCCTGCTATTGCGCAAGTGTAAGGGGAGGTCACACTAAATACTTGCAACTTTAGCCTATAGAAGCTGTTTTTTTCTGATTGCTTCCTGTTTTTTAATACTGCATACAATTATCCTGTATTTTCTGGTTGTATTGTAATAAAGAGATGGAGAAATAATGATATATGGTCATTATACCATTATACTATTGCTAAAACAAAAAAATCTAATGGTGGACTAAGACTTTTGCACAGAACTATATATTTATATATACACACACACACATATATATATATATATATATATATATATATATATATATATATATATATCAATATATGACATGAGTTTTGTTACATTTACACGTTCTGTACTTTGTATTTTTTATTTTGTGTTTAAATGCATTTCTATACATCAGAGCATTTAGGATTGTGATATTTAAGAAGCTGATTGTACTTTGAATGTTTCTGTGTAACTTTAACAAATTAGGATTATAATCTAGATAATAATTTCCTTTTTTATGTTGCAGATTACTTTGTAGTTTGGATATTTTCTATGTGAAATATGCCTGACAGTTTTAAAAAGTGGGAGGGGCAAGTTAGCTCCCTGGGTGTGTCTCAATATTCGTTATATTCTCAAAGCATTTTACACCTGCCGGTTTTACTGATTTATTGTGACAATTGCATGCAGGTGAAGTTTGCTCATTGTTCACAATGCACTTATTTAACTGGCAAAAAAAATCTATATACAAAACAAGCCACAAATACAAGTTAAACTATAGTCTTTACATTTTACTTGAATTCTTATTTGCTGCAAACTTATAATGAATATCAGTGCTGGGTATTCCTCTGTTTTTACTGTCCCCTGTGAGATTCTTATTCCCCGATAGCCTCATTACTTTCTGTGATAGAAAACTCTTACCTCTTTTTTCTCAAAGAATTAAAGGGACATAAAACACTAAATACATTTTAAATATAAATATTGAGGTTATCATCCCCTTACTCTAGTCATGGGTGCCACCATATTGAAATCTAGCTTTCACTGCAATCTAGTGCTGATGTGCAACAACTCTTTTTCAGATACCTGCAGTGTAACCTAGGTTCTATAATGGCAGCAGCAATGAATAGAGGGAGGTGCATAACATTTATTTTGTTTTTAGTGTCCCTTTAAAGGGATAGGAAAGTCAAAATTAAACTTGCATGATTCCAATAGAGCTTGTCATTTTAAGACATTTATAAATTCACTTCTATTTTCAAATGTGTTTTGTTCTCTTAGTATCCCTTGTTGAAAAAGAATATGCACATATTCTACACTAGTGGGGGCTGCTGCTAATTGGTGCCTGCACACATTTGTCTTTTGTGATTGGGTGACTAGATGTGTTCATCTTGCTGCCAGTAGTCTAATGCTGTTCCTTCAGCAAAGGATAACAAGAGAACAAAGCAAATTTTATAATGGAAGTAAATTTGAAAGTTGTTCAAAATTGTATGTTCTATCCAAATCGTGAAAGAAAATGTTGGGGTTTCCTAGACCCTGTGAAGAATTCACTATAATGTCTCACTAGGCTGGAAAGTTTGAGAATTAAGCCCTTAATGCTATTGCATCAATATCTCTGTTTTTATTGATATGTTCAGTTCTCCAATCCTAGAATAACCTTTTTACTTCTTGATTTTCCTTGCCTTCCAAAAATTGTTAACACCATCATGTATCAATACAAGTGCAAGATATATGGTCAAGTAATCCAAGAATTGATTTTTTTATTTGCAATAAAAGCTACCAGTGTTAAATGGACATAAATGGCAAAATTGAACTATCTATGACAACAGAGCAGTTATATTTTGACCAGTGAATTTGCTAATATTATAATAATAAATAATAAAAATAATAATAAAGAAAATCCAACAAATCCCACTGCAATCCCCATCTGCACATACAGGTATATTAGCTAATAATCGCCATTTAATAGGTCACCCTATAGCTAATTATTGGAAGCTTCATGCATATATATATATATATATATATATATATATATATATACACACACACTAGGGACAATGTGGATATATATATATATATATATATATATATAAATTATTTTTATTTAAACAAAGAAAATAAGAAAAAAAACAGATCACCTATCCAGCAACATGATTATATATATATATATATATATATATATATATATATATATATATACTTATACTTGTGCATTGATAACATATACTTCAAATTTATTAATGTCGCACACATCTAAAAAAAACCTGGGTATCTGGATACCCCTATGCATTAGGGAAAAGGGAATTCATGAACATAAACTACTTGAATTGAAAAATCTAAAAAATTGTCCACTTCAAAGTGAATTCCAGCAATAATAATAAAGTGCACTTCAGAGAAATCACTTCATTAAGCCCGTAATCCAATAAATCAGAGTAATGTTTTTCAGACATCCAAATATATCCCAAATCTATGACCAAATTGGAGTCACTCTTCCTGTGACAACCCCCTAAAAACGGCATAGATAGATAAAATATTATACATAAGTTTGTTTTGAGCTTCATGCCCTTTTAAGATTTCAGTTGAATATGTTTCAATTTTCTATAGAGCTATAGGAAAAATGCCATTTAAAAAGAAGACTCAAATACACATTTTATTGATATATTCTTGTTTCTGCTTTTTTCCAGGAATGCTTATGGATTAGAAACACAACTTTATTGCCCACAAGTAAAACTTGCAAATGACTGATGATGATAGCTATAAATGGACGGCAGCAGAAAGATGTGGAAATTCATTAAAAAACAGGAAATATATTGTCTTTGGAGACATGCTTACTAAAGTCTATGGCAGTATCCTCATGACTGTGAATCCAGCCTTCAACATGCACAAAGAGTTTGCTTCTAATAGTCCAGTTTAATAAACTGTTTTTTTTTTCACAACAAAGTCTTCCTCTGGAAAAGATAAAAGATTACCACTTTATGTTTAAAGCACATTTGGTTGTACAGATGTGGAGAAATATAAGAGAAGGAGACATCTCCTTAATATTATAATCCATTTTTTTTCATAAGCTTCAAGTGCACAAAGAAGCCCCTCAATACTTCACTATGGCAGGTCACAGAGGAAGCATGATGCCAGCACTGTGTTTATGGGTGGTTTTTCTGCTTACTCTCTTTTACACAGGAAAGGTACAGGCAGACTGCTGGTTGATTGAAGGTGACAAAGGTTTTGTTTGGCTGGCAATCTGCAGCCAGAATCAGCCACCTTATGAGTCTATACCACAGCACATTAATAGTACCATTGTGGACCTGAGACTGAATGAGAACAAAATAAAGAGTGTCCACTACTCATCTCTCAGCCGCTTTGGCAACCTGACGTACCTCAACCTCACAAAGAATGAGGTTTCCTACATAGAAGATGGAGCTTTTGCAGGTCAGTTCAATCTGCAGGTTCTTCAGCTTGGTTACAACAGACTGAGAAATCTTACAGAGGGAATTCTAAGGGGATTAGGCAAGTTGGAGTATCTCTACCTCCAAGCAAACCTCATTGAAACTGTGACTCCTAATGCCTTTTGGGAGTGCCCAAACATAATGAACATTGACTTATCCATGAATCGTCTCCAGAGATTGGACAGTAATACCTTTGTTGGCCTCAGCAAACTGACTGTATGTGAGTTGTACAGTAACCCTTTTTATTGCTCCTGTGAGCTCTTGGGCTTCCTGAGGTGGTTGGACATATTCACAAACATGACACGAACCTTTGACCGCATGCAATGCGATTCTCCACCAGATTATTCTGGCTACTACTTGTTGGGCCAAGGTAGGTCCAACTATCGTAATGCTCTTGGTATGCTGTCTTCACTCTGCACAGATGGCTCGTATACAATGAGCCCACACTTAATGTCTCCAAGGTACCAAGTAACTACAGGTCCTCCTGAAGGCCCATGTCCTGAAGATGACTGTTTCTCTGGAGATGGTACTACACCATTGATTAATTTAAACACACCTCCAGCTAATTCCAAGGTTAGCCTGAAAGTCAATTTAAACACAGAAACACACAGAGATGCAGTTCTGGTGGCAGACATACCCTACCCATACAGTAAGATGTACATCTTAGTCCAATACAATAACAGCTTCTATACAGACATTCAAAACCTGAAGACAGAAAAAGAGTTCATAAAGTTGGATGGTTTAAAAGCCAACACACATTACACTTACTGTGTGGCATCCATTCGCAACTCTCTTAGGTTCAACCACACTTGTATAGACTTCTACACACGCAGCCATGCAAAACCAGAACCTGTGCCTACGCCATCCACTGCCACCCATTATATTATGACTATCCTTGGTTGCCTGTTTGGTATGGTGATCATCTTGGGGATTGTGTATTATTGTCTACGCAAGAGACGTCAAAAAGAGGAGAAGCACAAAAAGGCAGGGAGTAGCATGAAAAAGACAATCATTGAGTTGAAGTATGGCCCAGAAATGGAGACACCTAGCATCACTCAGCTGTCACAGGGGCAAATGATGGGCCCAGAGACAATATCACGCATACCCTATTTGCCTTCAGTGGGGGAAGTTGAGCAGTACAAATTAATAGAAAGCAGTGAGACACCTAAAGCTACAAAAGGTAACTATATGGAGGTGCGGACTGGAGAGCAGTCTGAGAGAAGAGATTGTGAGTTGTCAATGCAATCAGACACACAAAGTTCTGTGGCAGAGATCTCCACAATTGCAAAAGAGGTAGACAAAGTCAATCAGATAATCAACAATTGCATAGATGCCTTGAAATCAGAGTCTACATCATTTCAGGGTGGGAAGTCTGGTGCAGTGTCTACAGCAGAGCCACAGCTGGTACTAATCTCAGAACAGATACCAAGCAAGCATGGTTTTCTCTCACCAGTATACAAGGAAAGCTACACCCACCCTTTACAAAGGCATCACAGCATGGAGGCTCCTCCGAAACGCTCTAGCACCTCCTCAAGTGGATCTATTCGTAGTCCCCGGTCTTTTCGCTCTGAAGGGTCGACTCATAAGTCTGAAGCTAAATACATTGAGAAGACTTCCCCTACTGCTGACACCATCCTCACTGTGACTCCAGCTGCTGCCATCTTAAGAGCAGAGGCAGAGAAAATCCGCCAGTATACAGAACACCGGCATTCCTATCCAGGTTCACACCAAGCTGAGCAGCAGCAACAGCAACAGCCACCTCCACAACATGAAAACCTTGGAGGACGCAAAACTTCCATACTGGAACCTTTAACTCGACCTCGGCCCAGAGAGCTGGCTTATTCCCAACTCTCACCTCACTACCATAACCTGAGCTATTCCTCCAGCCCAGAATATACATGCAAACCCTCTCACAGCATCTGGGAGCGTTTCAAACTGCATCGCAAGCGCCACAAAGAAGAAGAGTACATGGCGGCCGGGCACGCCCTGCGCAAAAAGGTCCAGTTTGCCAAAGATGAGGATCTCCATGACATCCTAGACTACTGGAAGGGCGTCTCTGCCCAGCACAAGTCCTGAGTCCTCACCTCTTTCCCTCATCTTCAACTACTCGTGACTTAACATCCTTTCATTACCATTAACCCTGCCCCAGCCAGAGACACCAGCAGAGCATTGTAGGTGCAACACTCTGCCGGTCTCTTTAGCAGAAAAGAGGTTAACAGGACCAAAATCAAACTAGCAGCAGCTAATTTTTACTCAAGACTATGTAAAAGAATGAATAAATAAAGAGAAATATAAAATTATTATATATCATATAGAAAAATAAAATTGCTTAAAAAATGAATGGTCTCACGTTTCGTGAGCATATGCACCAAATTGGAAAAGAAAAAAAAATACGCTAAAACTGTGAAGAGGAATTAATTTTTTTAATAAAAAAAGAATTAAAAAAAAAAGAAAAAAAAGGAGGAAGTGAGGAGAGAGATTTTCCGAAATGAACTGAACTCTGTTCGCATTATCGCATGTTATTTCATACTTTGACTTGCGTGGTTTGACTTGTGTGACATTTCGTTCCTTTCCTACCACTAACACAGGACAAAATATATAAAATGACTGGAATTGACTTTATATCCTTACTTTATTTTGATTTGTAAAATTACTGAGTCTTCCAGTGCAGACTTTGCCCATAAGAAGGCTCTAAAAACCACATTCAGCTGCATTCAAAACTGTGATCACTATTACTCTGTACAGATAAAAAAAAATCTATATTTGCATTGTTTCCTGTAAAGAGAGAGAACAAATAAGAGAAAAAATATACTTATATCTTAACCCTTTGGTTGGTATCTGGGCATGTAACAAAATGTTGCAAGTCACACTTGCAGCCAAGGGGTTAATCAACACCCTGTTTGTATAAGGTTTTAATCATGGGTTTTAGAAATATTATGGCTGTTTTTTATTATTTCACTTTATTTTGTTTACAAAAAAAAAATGAAAGAATTATCTGTTTGTTTGTTTTCTGGGTTGGTTTTTATTATTGCTTCTCTGGATGATTGACTTTAAGATCTGAATGAGATGAACTGCAAAGAGAAATAGAAAAAAAAAAACATTCTTACAAGAAATGGAATCCTGCCTTTTATTCCTAGAATTCTGTGTGTAAAGAAATGTACTTATTTAAAAAGATATGACATTATGATTATACTATTTTAAATATTGCACATTGCAATGAATAGGAGCAGAATATGAGATAAAGAGAAAAATCTTTTTAAAACCCACTGTGTATGTCAGGTATTGATATTAAGGTCAGGCGGATTGCTGCCCATGTCTAATATCATTCTCAATACAAATGCATAAGCAAAAGTAGTGTACAATTAATTCTCTGTTAGACTTGGCCAATATCCTACGTTGGTTGAAAAAAATGCAACTTCCAAATATTTTAGATTATAATTTGATTATATATCTAGGTTTCATGTTATCCTAGGCGCAGAGAATTTGGGGGCTCCACCCCCCTATTTCCCCCAGTTATATACCCTACACATCCCAAAATTTCTCCAAAATGAGCAGTTCATTTTCTTAGCCAAATTGGATCCTTTGCAAGAAACTACATATAGAGTAGTCGAAATCATTTGAAGCAGCTACTTATAGAACAGTAATAACCCACGCAGAATAGTAATTAACTCCTACTAGACAGCCCTATATAGAGTAGTGCCCAATAACTTATAAAAAAAACTTTTAAAGTCAGCAATATGTAGACAAGTGGTTAAACGTCACCAGGCATCCACAGATAGAGAAATGATAATGTCTTTATGGCAATGGCATTTATTGCAGTGTAAACGTCTTCCATACAAAGGACATTGATTAACCCCTACTAGGCTATCATATATAGTGCAAGGTAAACCACTTGTTGGTAACCCCATACAAAGTAGTGATAACCCCTCCCAGGGAACCACCATGTAAATATGAATGCAGATGGAGGTTAATTAAACATTCATTTTTGATAGCTGATAAGAAACAGAAGATCCATTTAATCAGACCACATTCCTTTTTTAGAAAAGCCACATGCTCTAGGTATTTTTAAACTCCCTTACTAGTCTATGAATCAGCCACTCTTTTTGCAAAGAAGTACTTTTGCAGATTTCGCTTGAACATGATACTGACAAGCCTGACATTATGACCCCTTGTTACTCTTTTGAAAAATGCTTTTGTCATCAGCTTTATTATATCCCTTAATATACTCAAAGGTTTCTATCACCTTCTCTCCTCTAAAATATATGTGTTAAGGTTAAGGAATCATTCCATGTCAATTTTTTAGATCATGCATTTTAGCAGTACTAGTCCATCTATTTATATTTTGGAGATATGGCCTTCAGAATTGTACATAATATCCAACTTGAGACCTGACTAGTGATCTATAAAGTAGCACATGTATTTCACCATGTCTGCCTATAAAGAAGCAGCCTATTGGCCTTACTTGTTGTGCTACTGAATTATTACCTAACCTTCAAATCCTCTGAAATAATAATTCCCACGTTTTGTTTCTCTTTTGTTTTTGTCAATAAAGTTCCACTGAGTCTATATTTAACCTTTCAGTTTTTGCATCATCAATGCATAATATTGGAGTTTTGTGCTGTTTAGATCTCACTTGCCTTTTCACCTATGCACTATTTTCTATACTTACTGCTCATTTTAAAAAAACTACTTCTGGAACACCAACTATGACAACTATTTCATATCATCACTTAAAACCCACCTTCCCATGAAACCCACAACCAAGATCATCAATAGGTATGCTAAACAAAATAGACCCAAGCACTGAACCCTGAGATCAAGGGTCAAGTTGAGCGGAAACGCATGGGAACAGAGGTCCTGCACTATTTTTTTTCAGGTGGAACTAACTCTGGACAGAGAACAGAAACACTTCAGTAAACACTGCTGTGGGAGGAGCTGGAGCACAGTCTGTTTAGGGGGGATAGTGAGATCCTCTAGTAGTAATGGGCAGTAACACTTCCTACAATACACTAAATGCAAGCCTGTCAGTGGTCCCGGTGTGTGTAACACAAGGAGAATACATTTCTGTTTGGTTTGCTCTGTGGTTATTTAGGTCCCCTCAGCAGTAATAGGACTTTTGCACCTTAAGTGGGTGAGACTCTGTGACAGAGGAGGATTCTCAGTCCCAAAGGCAACCATTCAACCCTTCATTGGATTTAATTTACTTTCATTAACCAAAGTGTGTATATATATATTCAAACAAATACAGTGTGTGTGTGTGTGTATATATATATATATATATATATATATATATATATATATATATATATATATATATATTAATTGTGGTGGGTGGGTGTAAGTCTTGGTGAGTTCCAACACTTTGTTTTTTAGGACTTGACCCCTGTCTGAGATATACCAAAAGTGTCACATTTATATACTATTGAACCAATTTCATAAAGCAGTGATAGATGTTAGACCAAATTATACCTGTATTAGTGGATGCAGTGAACAATAGAAGAGACATCAGCTAGAGATTGGATTATAGTGAGTATTATAGTATAATATAAAAGTGTGCAGGTGATGCAGCTTTCTGATTAAATTAATTCAGTACAATAAAGGGTATGCAGGGTATCTGGAACAACAAATTTTCCTCAACCTCATAAGACTGCTGGACCGCATCACTTCCAGTGACGTAGAATCAGTGGTTTGACCACAAATTCCTTAACCATGCATGTGCTCCACCACGTCACGACATTCCAAATGAGGTTTACAAGGGGGGTAGTCTAGTAAGATAAGTATACACAGGTACTTGGGCAGCAAAAGGTTAAAGTTATAGCAGTATCAAGCAGGGTATTACAAAGGTATATAATACAATACAAAAGAGAGTTACTTATTGAACACACAAGTGAAAAAAATACAAAAGTGATACAATATAATGTGTGATAAAGTGTACTAAAGGATATAGTCCCAATTTAAATAATGATCCACCGTTCCTCTTTCATTGTCATTCAACCTCCAAGAGGGAAGAAATGAGCAATGGTGTAGTATGTAATGAAAACATGCACTCAGTAACCTGAAAGAGCCATACTCACGTGGTCCTGAATTATAATGTATCTCTAAGTGTATGAGCAATAGACTGGCATCACTAGGAGGGTGGGACCTTCCATTTGAAACTACAAAGACTAGCTTTAATGAACGGTAGCCAAACTGCCTTTCTTGCATGTTTTTGTATCAGTTGTTAATGGTTGTGCCCTGTAAAATGTCCAAATGACAGTGTGTCCATTTTATTGTTAATAAATTCAGTTTTTGCTCATACACTTAGAGCTAAGTTATAGCTCAGGACAACGTGAGTACGGCTCTTCCACTTTACTTAGTTTGTGTTTTCATTATGTTCTTCACCATTGCTCATTTCTTCTCTATTGGAGGTTGATTGACAATGAAAGAAGAATAGAGGATAATTAGTTAAATTAGGACTATGGGGCCGATTTAACATGCTGCAAATGCAGCTGTTTCCACGTGAGCCTTCTCACTCTGCTGTCTATTCTTCAGCAATTCTACCCACTTAGGGCTAGATTACAAGTGGCGCACAAATGCATGAGCCCGAGTGATAAGGAGTTTATTTCAAGGGTTTCAAGGGTTTCATCTGGCTTACTGCTCGTATTCTGAGTTGAAAGTAAATGCGATCACGTGAGCACAATCGCCGCAATTTATGTTAAAATGATTCCAGCGACTTCAGTGCTCTGGTTTACTGTTTTGCGAAACAAAAAAGTTGCACAAAACACATCAGAAATACATTACCAATTACACTTACACTCATTATAACACCATCTAATGAAAAATATCAAAAAACATATTGCACACCAAGTTATAAAGGCTCAAAAATAGGAGGTCTCAGGTGTTAGAGAAAAAAGGCAAGCAAAGGGCTTTAAAATTGTGATACATGTAAAAAATGTATATGTGTGTGTATATATATATATATATGTGTGTGTGTGTGTGTGTGTGTGTGTGTGTGCATATGTATTTATGTGTTTATATGTCTATATATGTATTTACAGACATATATACACATATAAACACATAAATATATATGTATACATATATAGGGGTCAATTTATGAAGCAGCGGATGCTGCTTCCGACCCACTCCACTTAAATTTCACCTGAAGCGAAAGTTAAGAAGCAGTGGTCGAATATCATTGGGTTGATTGACACCCTCTGTTAGCAGCCAATTGGCCGCAAATCTGCAGGGGGCGGTATTGCACCAGCAGTTCACAAGAACTGCTGGTGCAATGATAAATGTGCGGCGGACATGACATGATTCACTCTCTGTCCGTACCATGATAAATCTACCCCATAGACTTATATAAGTGTATTAGAGCCCATTGTCGTTAAGTAGATGAAAACATGTAAAAGTAAAGGAATACGTGAATGCGCACGTGATATTCTAACTGGATTTTTGCGCAGTTTACTTTCAACTCATAATATGAGCGCATCCCGACGAGCACAAAAATTTTACTTCTAGTGCAATTAACACTCAAGTGGAAGCGTTAATTTGCTCTCCACTCATAATCTGGCCCTTAATTATTGAGTCTAGTCCAACATAGTGCAATTTATTTTTTTCTGTGTAGGAAAGTGTAAAATGCTTTACAAAATCTACTGATCCAACTTGGTGTGACCTCCTTGCAATAACACATTGCTGGTTTTATCCTGTAAATGACTGACTATATACTGTATAAGGCTCACAATTTTGTTTGAAAGAGTTTCATTTATTTTCCCACCAAAGTCAGACACAGAAGCCTGTAGTTTCCAGCATCTTCCCTACTGCCCTTTTAATGAAAGTGTGCTAACTTAGCAATGCTCAAATGATATGGAATGAGTACTGCCAAACATGATTATGTATAAAGATTGGCAAACAGTACATCACAGATCAAAACTATTTTAAAACCCACTGGATGAATATTATCTGGACCCACAGCCAATAAAATGTCCATCTCTTCTAAAAACAGAACTGTTTGACTCTTGACACATCTCACTTTGTAGTTAATGGAGTTGTCCTTTCATTGCTGTCTCTTTTCAAGTGAGAGCAGAAGTCATTAAAATAATCTGATATTTTCCTATCTCTACAAATCTACTTGCTTGCTTTTATTTTTTTCTAGCTTGCAGCAGTAATATAGCTAAATACAAATTGTTTACATTTTTACTGACTGTGCTAGCTTTTTTTCTGCATTAGCCTTAGTGTTTTGGCTTTGCTGTATTTCCATATCCTCCTCTGACAAAGTCTGTGGGTGTTTCTTATAAGCTATCTCCAACTTGTACTTTTAAAAACAGTTTTTTGTATGTTTTAAAAAATAATGCAGTGTACAGCTAAACAAAAATCAGCATTCTAACAGCAACGACCCGCATGCTTTTTTTTCCCCACACCTTTTAAATACCGCTGGTATTTAGAGTTCACAGAATGGCTGCGTTTTCAGTGCGTTAGGCTCCAAAAAGGGAGCGTAGAGCATAATTTACCGCCACTGCAACTCTCGATACCAGCGGTGCTTACGGACACGGCCAGCTTCAAAAACGTGCTCGTGCACGATTCCCCCATAGGAAACAATGGGGCAGTTTGAGCTGAAAAAAAAACTAACACCTGCAAAAAAGCAGCGTTCAGCTCCTAACGCAGCCCCATTGTTTCCTATGGGGAAACACTTCCTAAGTCTGCACCTAACACTCTAACATGTACCCCGAGTCTAAACACCCCTAACCTTACACTTATTAACCCCTAATCTGCCGCCCCCGCTATCGCTGACCCCTGCATATTATTATTAACCCCTAATCTGCCGCTCCGTACACCGCCGCAACCTACATTATCCCTATGTACCTCTAATCTGCTGCCCCTAACATCGCCGACCCCTATATTATATTTATTAACCCCTAATCTGCCGCCCCCAATGTCGCCGCCACCTACCTACAATTATTAACCCCTAATCTGCCGATCGGACCTCGCCGCTACTATAATAAATGTATTAACCCCTAAAGCTAAGTCTAACCATAACCCTATCACCCCCCTAAGTTAAATATAATTTTATTCTAACGAAATAAATTAACTCTTATTAAATAAATGTTTCCTATTTAAAGCTAAATACTTACCTGTAAAATAAATCCTAATATTGCTACAATATAAATTATAATTATATTGTAGCTATTTTAGGATTAATATTTATTTTACAGGCAACTTTGTAATTATTTTAACCAGGTACAATAGCTATTAAATAGTTAATAACTACCTAGTTAAAATAATTACAAAATTACCTGTAAAATAAATCCTAACCTAAGTTACAATTCAACCTACAATTATCTACAATTAAACCTAACACTACACTATCAATAAATTAATTAAATACAATACCTACAAATAAATACAATTAAATAAACTAACTAAAGTACAAAAAATAAAAAAATATTTACAAACATTAGAAAAATATTACAACAATTTTAAACTAATTACACCAACTCTAAGCCCCCTAATAAAATAACAAAGTCCCCCAAAATAAAAAAATGCCCTACCCTATTCTAAAATTAAAATATAAAAGCTCTTTTACCTTACCAGCCCTTAAAAGGGCCATTTGCGGGGCATGCCCCAAAGAATTCTGCTCTTTTGCCTGTAAAAAAAAACATACAATACCCCCCCCCCAACATTACAACCCACCACCCACATACCCCTAATCTAACCCAAACCCCCCTTAAATAAACCTAACACTAAGCCCCCGAAGATCTTCCTACCTTATCTTCACCACACCGGGTATCACACCGATCCGTCCTGGCTCCGATGTCTTGATCCAAGCCCAAGCGGGGGGCTGAAGACATCCATCCTCCGGCTGAAGTCTTGATCCAAGCGGGCAGAAGAGGACATCCGGACCGCCAAACATCTTCATCCAAGCCGCATCTTCTATGTTCTTCCATCCGATGACGACCGGCTCCATCTTGAAGACCTCCAGCGCGGATCCATCCTCTTCTTCCGACGACTAGACGACGAATGAAGGTTCCTTTAAGGGACGTCATCCAAGATGGCGTCCCTCGAATTCCGATTGGCTGATAGGATTCTATCAGTTCTTAACTATTTAATAGCTATTGTACCTGGTTAAAATAAATACAAAGTTGCCTGTAAAATAAATATTAATCCTAAAATAGCTACAATATAATTTTAATTTACATTGTAGATATATTAGGGTTTATTTTACAGGTAAGTATTTAGCTTCAAATAGGAATAATTTATTTAATAAGAGTTAATTTATTTTGTTAGATTTAAATTATATTTAACTTAGGGGGGTGTTAGTGTTAGGGTTAGACTTAGCTTTAGGGGTTAATACATTTATTATAGTAGCGGTGTGGTCCGGTTGGCAGATTAGGGGTTAATAAGTGTAGGTAGGTGTTGGCGACGTTGAGGGGGGCAGATTAGGGGTTAATAAATATAATATAGGGGTCGGCGGTGTTAGGGGCAGCAGATTAGGGGTACATAAGTATAACGTAGGTGGCGGCGGTGTGCGGTCGGCAGATAAGGGGTTAAAAAAATTTATTATAGTGGCGGCGATGTGGGGGGACCTCGGTTTAGGGGTACATAGGTAGTTTATGGGTGTTAGTGTACTTTAGAGCACAGTAGTTAAGAGCTTTATGAACCCGCGTTAGCCCAAAAAGCTCTTAACTCCTGTTTTTTTTCTGCGGCTGGAGTTTTGTCGTTAGATTTCTAACGCTCACTTCAGCCACGACTCTAAATACCGGCGTTAGAAAGATCCCATTGAAAAGATAGGATACGCAAATTGCGTAGGGGGATCTGCGGTATGGAAAAGTTGCGGCTGCAAAGTGAGAGTTAGACCCTTTAATGACTGACTCCAAATACCAGCACTAAAAACCAGCGTTAGGAGCCTCTAACGCTGGTTTTGACGGCTACCGCCAAACTCTAAATCTAGCCGTTAGTCTTAAACTGTCCTCACTAAACTTTTGCTCTTATAAGTAATATCTTCCTTTTTTGAAAGAATGAAAGAATAACTAAAGTATTTCTCTTTTGTAAGAAAAAGTTATTGTTTCTATAATCTAAATATATTGCTTTAGTGCAGTTGTACAATAGTTAAATTACTGGACTATCACCAATATGCAAGCGCTATCTAGGGTTTTGAACCAAAAATGGGCCAGCTCCTAAGCTTAACATTCTTGTTTTTCAAATAAAGATAGCAAGAGAACAAAGAAAATTGATAATAGGAGTGAATTAGAAAGTTGCTTAAAATTGCATGCTCTATCTGAATCATGACAGAAAAAAAAAATTAAGTTTAGTATCCCTTTAATATTACCTCTTTAAGGGGCCTATTTAACAAAGGTTTGTTGGACCTGATCCGACAGTGCGGATCAGGTCCGACAGACCTCGCTGAATGCGGAGAGCAATACGCTTTCCGTATTCAGCATTGCACCAGCAGCTCTTGTGAGCTGCTGATGCAACGCCACCCCCTGCAGATTTGTGGCCAATTGGCCGCCAGCAGGGGGTGTCAATCAACCCGATCATACTCAATCGGGTTGAATTGCGGCGATGTCTTTAGACCGCTGCTTCATAACTGGTGTTTCTGGTGAGCCTGCAGGCTTGCCAGAAACACGGGCTCTCAAGCTCCATCTCCATCCACTTGTTCAAATGATTCCACTTGAAATGATTTGATGACATATATACTAGCTGTTCTACCATCGGGTACATCCCAGGTTATGCTAGACATATTAAGTTATTCACAATTACAGGTGAAACTCGAAAAATTAGAATATCTTGCAAAAGTTCATTTATTTCACTAATGCAACTTAAATGGTGAAACTAATATATGAGATAGACTCATTACATGCAAAGCAAGATAGTTCAAGCCATGATTTGTCATAATTGTGATGATTATGGCTTACAGCTCATGAAAACCCCAAATCCACAATCTCAGAAAATTAGAATATTACATGCAATCAATAAAACAAAGATTGTAAATACCTGTAGAACAGTATTAGACCTCTGAAAAGTATAAGCATGCATACTGTATGTACTCAGCACTTGGTTTGGGCCCCTTTTGCAGCAATTACTGCCTCAATGCGGCGTGGCATGGAAGCTATCAGCCTGTGGCACTGCTAAGGTGTTATGGAAGACCAGGATGCTTCAATAGCGGCCTTCAGCTCTTCTGCATTGTTCAGTCTCATGTCTCTCATCTTTCTCTTGGCAATGCCTCATAGATTCTCTATGGGGTTCAGGTCAGGTGAGTTTGCTGGCCAATCAAGCATAGTAATCCCACGGTCATTGAACCAGGTTTTGGTGCTTTTGGCAGTGTGGGCAGGTGCCAAGTCCTGCTGGGAAATGAAGTCAGCATCCCCATAGAGCTCATCTGCGGAAGGAAGCATGAAGTGCTCCAAAATCTCCTGGTAGAGGGCTGCGTTGACCCTGGACTTAATGAAGCACAGTGGACCAACACCAGCAGATGACATGGCTCCCCACATCAACACAGACTGTGGAAACTTCACACTGGACTTCAAGCATCTTGCAGTGTGTGCCTCTCCATTCTTCCTCCATACTCTGGGTCCTCGGTTTCCAAATGAGATGCAAAATTTGCTCTCATCAGAAAAGAGGACTTTGGACAACTGAGCAACAGACCAGGTCTGTTTTTCTTAGCCCAGGTAAGACGCTTCTGACGTTGTTTGTTGTTCAGGAGTGGCTTGACAAGAGGAATACGACATTTGAAGCCCATGTCCAGGATCCGTCTGTGTGTGGTGGCTCTTGATGCACTGACTCTAACCTCAGTCCACTTCTTGTGAAAGTCCCCAACACTTTTGAATGGCCTTTTCTGGACAATCCTCTCCAGGCTGCAGTCATCACTGCTGCTTGTGCACCTTTTTCTTCCACACTTTCCCTTCCACATAACTTTCCATTAATGTGCTTTGATACAGCACTTTGGGAGCATCCAACTTCTTTTGCAATTACCTTTTGAGGCTTTCCCTCCTTATGGAGGGTGTCAATGATGGTTTTCTGCACAACTTTCAGGTCAGCAGTCTTTCCCATGATTGTGATTCCTACTGAACCAGACTGAGAGACCATTTAAAGGCTTGAACTATCTTGCTTTGCATGTAATGAGTCTATCTCATATATTAGTTTCACCTTTTAAGTTGCATTAGTGAAATAAATTAACTTTTGCACAATATTCTAATTTTAAAGTAATATATGATTCATGGTTTATGAGAGTCCAATGATCTAAAAAAACAACTTGACTATTTATTTATGTTATTAAATTGACCTCTTTCTTTTGATATACTTTGTTTAAACTTAGTTCATTTCCTGAAAGCATACTGGAGTTGGCTCAGAAAAATGCTTGTGCCTTGAGAACTATTTGTATAACTTTGTTACAAACAGTGTTACAAGCAGCTGCAATATAGTGTTCAAGACACGTGCTTGTTCCTAAACACAGTATCTTTCCCCATCCTCTATAGGTTAAAGTGCAATCAGTGCACATGTGCCTGAAAGAGGAGTGTTGGTAGCATAAGATTAATCTAATGAAATTTCCTAGCAGCACATACACATACAGTATTTTTAGTTTTAGTCCAGTTGTGCTTTTAACAGAGGAAAAGGTTGCTCTGAAAAGGACATTTGATAGGGCATTGCCACAAAGCAGATTAAGCTCCTCTATGAATTAAAAAAAAATTAGGAAAAAAAAGCAGACGCAGGGATTTTACATTGACATACATACACATACACAGAGAAACATAGATTTATATGTATAGAGATATGTTTAACTATGGAGATAATACAAAGATTTCACATTGCAATCTTATGCACATTAAACAATATTAAAAGAGGGATTTTCATAGAAATATTCACATATAGGCCTCTATTTATGTTTCCCTTATCTTTTTAATCTCTTGGCTCCATAAACAAATCCCATGGTTTTCAGAGTCATCTGTATGCCAACAACGAGCAATTCTACCATTCTGACCTTTACTTCTTCTTGTTCACTCAATTCACTAGCTGTCTTTATGTGCGCCTTCTCATCATCTAAAGCTATACCTCTCCAAAACTGAGCTTCTTCTATGTCTTCCTTCATCCAATATCTCCAAAAAGCCAAGATTCTAATACACTTGCCAAATGCCAAATCCTACCTTTACTACAACGACTCCATCCTTTCTGGCCTCTTAAACTGCCTTCTGTCCTCTCTGCAATCGATTATAAATGACTGTGCCAGACTGATCTTCCTCATACATCACTCTTTGTCTGCTGCACCTCTCTGTCAACCCCTCTACTAGTTTCCTTTAGCCTCCAGAACAAAACCCTGACCCTAATATACAAGGCCATATATATAACCTCCTATATCTCTGCCATTGTCTGCAAACATTCTTCATTGTCTCCATCACTCTGCTAAAGATCTACTTCCTTCCCGCTCACTTCACACCTCACATACTAGCCTGCATGACTTTTGTAGAACTGCACTAATATTGCACTAATAAATCTCTGTCTTATCCTTCATGACTTGACCCAAGTTTTCAAAGCTTGAAGTTTTCTCTAAAAACTCTACTATACAGGGATACTTACAACCTATATTACCTACTTCTCTATAAGTCCGATGATCAAACACTTGCCGGCATTGAGTGAAATCATGCAAAATCTTTTTCTGGAAGGATTTGATAAAATGTTGTAATGTAGAAATCCCACCTTCACAACCAGAACCTGAAAGAGAAATGTTAGTTTTTATATCCTTTTAAGGGCACATTTAGGAGTTCTATGTTATTATAGGTCTGCTCTAATTAGCTACTGCCATTTACATCTCATACACACATCCTGTGGGCTGGAAAGTATTGACAAGATTACTGCAGGATTTTGACCTCTGTACAGAAACAATCAGTGTTATCTCCATAAAAGGGGAACCAAACTCATGAAGAATATTATAGAATGGTACGTTATGATTACAATAATTACAATGTGATTACATGTTGCCTCTTAGGGGCATATTTATCAAAGCGTCAACTGAAAATACGCTTGAAATTCCACGTCGTATTTGTCGTAAAAGATTGATCCGCCATAATTATCAAAGCGTCAAGATAGTAAAATGTTGAAATTCGTGACGTAATATACACTCCAGCGATCTCAATCCGACGCAGATTGATGCTTGCGTCATTACAGATGTTTCAAAATCACATTCGACTCTATTTGACCAGTTTCCCAATTTATCAAATATTTAACAGGTACGCTTGCGTCTATTCCGACGCAGCGTACCTAGTTTTTAATCTGCCACCCTTGAGGCCGCGGATGCCATAGAAATCAATTGGAGTCTGAAAACAGAAAGCTTATGTTCGATGCTGCAAGGCACTGAAGTATATTACATAATAAAAGTAAATTAGAAACTCTATTACAGTTGTATACCCTTTCTAAATCAAACAATATTATTGCTCCACATTTGGTGCACTAATAGATATAGGGATAAAAATTAAAAATACATTACTACTTATG
This sequence comes from Bombina bombina, assembly GCF_027579735.1. Classification (NCBI taxonomy): domain Eukaryota; kingdom Metazoa; phylum Chordata; class Amphibia; order Anura; family Bombinatoridae; genus Bombina; species Bombina bombina. The sequence continues at coordinate 149,757,318 of NC_069509.1, read as the reverse complement.
GATTATGTTATAAATTTGTCTCTCATTACAAAGCAAGGGGACAATATTATTTCTACAAATGTGTTGAAAAGTTTTGCCCCAAACTTGTCGCACTAATAGATATAGAGATAAAAATGAAATACACAACATAATATAGCTAACTTTTTATTATTTTGTGAAAAATCTATGTGCACCATGTTTAAGCCATGTAATACAAGTCTCACTATCCACTTGGCACTAATTTTGACACAACACTTTTCGCACCAATTATGACGCAAACTCCTAAACAACCCACACACTAGTACATTTTTCAACCACTTTTGATTGGAATATGCATAATTACATGATTTAGGACATCAGCCAATCTGATTCAAATATAAATTTTAAACTATCACTAACGAATCAAGTTGCTCGGTACTTGCGTCATTGATCACTCATCAGAACTTGTAAGTGCCATTTGGTACATTGTGTATTATACTTTGAAAGTATGTATATGTGGAATTAGTATTAAAGATAAACATTGATGCTGACATTAGGACACACAATGTAATATTTTAGACAATGATTTTAAAAATTGATTGATGTTTGATTCAATATAATCTTAAGGTGATAGCTCAAAGGGATAGCCCACCTAATATTAAACTGTCATGATTCAGATACAGCAATATATATACAGTATATATATATATATATATATATATATATATATATAACAAAATAAGTATGTGCAAAGATATATGTACAAATTCTAGCATTAATAATCATTTATAAAAAAAAAACATGATATAAAAGCGTATCATGACTTACAAACAATACAATATCAAACAAGAGATATTGTTTGTTGAGGTATAAATCTATCTATTTCTTTGACATTAACAGATTAGCTTTAGAGAAATGTGCTTGTTCATGGAAAGTAATGAAATGGTATAAATAAAGTTGGGAAAAACTTGAATAACTGCGTCATCGATGACTGTTAGTTAACAACAGTCCGATGCTCATTGCTCCGTACTTGACGCGCTTGTTTTTGATGGGTTTTTTATAAATAAGGGGATCGTATGTGGATCCGTGTCAGCGATGTCTGGTGAGCGTATTGACGCCGGCGAATGCACTGAGATTGACGCTTTGATAAATATGCCCCTTAGTATTTTTTTTATACCAAAACGTTGATGTATATCATTGGTCAGAAAGTTGACTGTCTACAACATAACCAGCAATAGTTATTTATACTGCTATAGACCATGACGTAGCAGGACCACAGTCTCATCATTAAGGAAAAGGTTAAAGGCAGCAGCAAACCTACTGAGCAGAGGGACCTGGTGCAAGAAATGTTTTACACCCAAAAGGTAACTCGGTAGTCATCAATAGTAATAACATACATGCTGCACTGTATAATGACTTTGAGGATAAATATATAATAGATAGATAAATAGATAGACCTGCATTCTGCACTAATAAAAGGCTCCCCTATATTAGGATTGTGCATATTCTGCATATGAGACTGGCTGATATTAGCCCCCAGCACCTGAATCCGGGTGCAACTGCACCAATGGTAGTTCCACCCCTGGGAAAGGTAAGGAAAAATTCAAGGGATAGAAAGTTCAAAATTGAAATGTGCTTAGGTGAATTTTAATATTAAATTTGCAAAAATGCTTCTAGTAAAAGTTATGTGTTTTTCAGTGGTGTATGCACATATGCTGTGAAGGTCCGTGCACCAGTATTCAAACATTATACCTTCTCAGAGAGTCAGAAGAGGCTTGTATGACACAAATGAAGTTGTCACACACACCACCCCTAGCATTTTGAGATTAATTACTGGTACATGGGACCTCATAGCATATGTGGGTTTGCCACTGAGAAACAAATAATTTTTACTAGAAGCATTTCTGCTACATTCTTAACCTTTCTAAGCCTTTAAACGTTTATGATGTAGGTACACCATGCAATATTAATACACTTTAAATTCCCTTCTATAATCAAATTTACTTTGTTACTTTATTCTCTTGTCAACTTTTGTTGAAAGGCATATGTAGATAGACTCAGCAGCAGCAATACACTACTAGGAACTCTCTTGGCACTGGCTCACCAGATATGTTCAGCTAGCTTCCAGTAGTGCATTGCTGCTCTGGAGCTGACTTTGCCTGTGTGTTTATTCTCTTCGCAGGAGTTAACCCAAAGCTATCTGCAAGCAACAGTACAATAATACATTTTTTTTTAACATATCAAAGACTTTTCTTTTTGCAGTTTTATGTCCCTTTATGGCAAACGTTAGGATTAGAGAAAGAGTAAGATCCTGGGTTAGGCTAAGATTAGACCACCAGTTTGTCCCCCTTTTTTGCATGCAATGCATCAAATTAGAGAGTGATTTAGAATAGTATCAGCAATAAGGGGCAACGTTTGCTACCAGAGGGGGCTGTAACACTCATTCCATACCTTTCTCTTGCATTCAAAGACTTAACTGGGGGACCACATGCAACTGACATTTTGGTGTAGATTTATGAACTGTTGTGCTATACCGAATCATGTCCGCCCTGCATCGCTAAATGCCGACAGCATTTAACATTGCACAGTTCTGGTGAACTGCTTGTGCAATGCTGCCCCCTGCAGATTCGCGGCCACTAGCAGAGGGTGTCAATCAACCCGATCGTATAGGATCGTGCAGATTGCTGTCTGCAGCCTCAGAGGCGGCGGACGAGTTAAGGAGCAACGGTCTTAAGACCGCTGCTTCTTAACTCCTGTCTCCGGCGAGCAAGATGTATTAATAAATCGGCCCCTACGAGGCCCATTTATTAAGCTCCGTATGGAGCTTGTTGTGGGCCCATGTTTCTGGCGAGTCTGAAGAAATGCCAGAAATGCAAGTTATGGAGCAGCGGTCTAAAGAGTAAGATCGGGTTGATTGACACCTCCCTGCTGGCCCGCCAATTGGCCGCGAGTCTGCAGGGGGCGGCGTTGCACCAGCAGCTCACAAGAGCTGGTGGTGCAATGCTGAATACGGAGAGCGTATTGATCTCCGCATTCAGCGATGTCTGTCGGACCTGATCCGCACTGTAGGATCAGGTCCGACAGACATTTGGTAAATAGGCCTCTACGTCTCAACAATACAGTGAGATTAAAGACTAAAAATATATCCAACATTAAGGCCTGATATTGTGATAAAATATCACCTTTAACTTGTCAAAGATAGAAGAGGAGTGAACCTTTTATGACCATTTCTTACCAGTGCTGCCCATTGGAGCTCATATCTTACTTTCCATAGCAATTAAACGTCACATCTCTGAACATGTTCTAGATTAGATTAGTCCAGCTCATTATTTACCATATGATACAATATAGGGGTCGATCCAAACTGGGTCAGATTACAAGTTGTGAGATAATGTTAGCGCGGGTCACCATAAACAATATCGCTGGACTCCGCTAACATTAGCACACAACTTGATACTACAAATCCATGTTAAATCTGATTTACCAGAGAAGGGTTAGTGTGGACGACATCGTTCTAGCGCAACCTATATTCAATGGATATTGTGACTGAACTACATAGCTCTCATATTACAAATTATAGGTTGTGCTCTAACGAGAGATGAAACAGTGCTAGAATATTTAGCACGACTTAAGACCTGAACTAAAGTATAAACGTTAAACAAAATTCTGAAAAACATTCAAAACATATTAAAATAAAATATTACACTCATATATATACTTTTTTAATACAAAATAAATACAAAAATATTGAAAAATGTTGATCAAAATGTTTTAAAAGGGTTAAAAAGGGATATGGTATATGACAACGTGTTTGATTGGGAAGGGCTCAAAAAAATAATTATAGATATATCTTGAAACATGCAATAAAATGTTTATTAATTTTTAATATTTTTATTTTTATATATATATATATATATATATATATATATATATATATATATATATATATATATATATATATATATACATATATATATATATATATATATATATATATATATAAAAATACTTGAAATTCCTATGTTCTTCACTTGGAAAAATTGTTCTTTTTATTTTTAAATATATATAGTCATGGGCATCCACAGAAATTATTCCAGGGGGGTGCAATTAAGTGAAAAATGCCCAGACAATAAACATACACACGCTCACACACAGAGCCAAATATCCTGTTGTTCAAATGAAACACAAATGAAAACAAAACCAGCACTGGTGAAGGGTAAAACATACCTTTAATAAGTTCAGAATAAAACTTTGTTTTTAAAGTGATTTCAGTCCATTATGAGGTCTGCCCTTCAATTTGTGAAAGCGGCTGATGTGTTTCGGTTGTTAACCGTAGTCTTAGCCAAATCAGTCTATAACAGCGGTCGCCAACCAGTGGTCCATGGACCACTGGTGGTCCACGAGAAGATGTTGGTGGTCCTTGACACCATCAAGCAGGAATTAATCTCCTCGGATGGAGTCACCCCATCGTGCCGCAACTCCCTACAGTGCCTGTCTGGACATCAGTGAAAGCCAATGGAGGAGGAGTTAAATTACAATCTCCATACGCACGTTGCGTAGTACTGCGCAACTTGCGTAGCTAGATTGTATTTTTAACTCCTCCCACCCGGCGTACTGCTCAGAGGAAGATGATTCCATTCTAAAGCCAGCAGAGGTTGGTATAGTCTTGACTTTGGAATTAAAGTATATAAAAAAATATTTTTTATTTTTTTTTCATATTTAATTTATTTTCTTCCCTTTACCTGTCTCTTTGTAGCAGTTTTCCTAATTCCTTCAGATGGACTTACATCACTGTTTGTCTTCCTCCCCTCCATCTTCTTTTTTTTATGTATTAAATATTAATTATTTTTAATTCTAATAATTTTCCCGCGCACAAAGCCATTCCACCGGAATTCCAGTAATTGTCATCCAGCAGATCAGCCATATCCCACCAGTATTATAGTAATTGCCAGTAACATCAGTCGTGGTTAGCTCACATCCATATTGAGAGCTTTCTGATATAAACTTAATTTATGTCTCCAATTTCTGTCCATGATCATAAGTAGTTTTGAATTATTCCTAACTGGGAGGTAACTTGGAAGTCTTGTGGTTCTTTTAAATATAATATATTTTTCCCACTTTCTGTCTCTCTGTTATACACATTATACAGGTTTGTACCTTTTTTTTAAAAATGATAGTGGTCCACGGGATTCAAAATTGTGAGTTTAGTGGTCCCTGAGGTCCGAAAGGTTGGGGACCCCTGGTCTATAACACAAGTGCCTCTTTTAAAATACAAAAAATCCTCCTGCTCATGGTTAAAAACAATGTGACATCAGGAGCATCCCTTCCATAAACAAACAATTTAAGGAGGTATATATTTCATAATAAATATTAATTCATCACATACAATGTTTCAGTCACATATATACTGTCAATAATTCAAAATATATTGTCTATCAAGTTACAAAGCTATTCACCCACACAATTGAAAAATGAAGGGATGAGACAAAGTACATGGTTGAGTCAAAAGAAGTATACATGGGGCAATTCCATTTGCACAGCATGTGAATATCTTTCTATAGGTGAGAGTTTTCAGAATGTAGTTACAGGAGGAAGGTTTGAACACAAAGGGGTAGATTTAATAAGCAGTGGATGCTGCTATCTACGCCTGTAGTTTCCTGCTCACCGGAAACAGAAGTTAAGAAGCAGCGGTCGTAAAATCGCTGCTCCTTAACTTCTCCGCCAACTGCGATCATCCTGATCAGATACGATCGGGATGATTGACACCCCCTGCTAGCGGCCGATTGGCTGCAAATGTGCAGGGGGCACCATTGCACAAGCATTTCATTGCACAGCATATGGTCTCGGCATATAGTGATGCCGGACGGACATAATTCGCTATATCGAATCATGTATAAATAAATTGACCCCAATGGGTTAATTAATTGTTGCATTCCTTATGCAGTGTATCTCCAAACTTGCACAGAGTGCCGGGTCCAGTATGTGGGTCTTACAACCCGAGAGGTCAGATCCTGGATCAGGGAACACCTGTCCAAAATCAAAGCTGGTTCCCTTACTACAACATTGATTCCTCATTTTAAGAGGGTACATCATAAAAGCCCAAACAGTTTGGTGTGGGATATAATTGAAAGAGTAAAATCTCGCCTTATGGGGGGAGATAGAGAGGTCCTTCTGGCCAAGAGAGAGGTTTATTGGATCTTTAAACTGGGTAAAAGAACCCATTAGGGGTTAAATTCAGAATATATTCTTATTAATTTGTGGGAGTGATGGTGTATAAGGTCCAATAAAAAATAACCAATTATGTTAGAGTTCTCTTTATAGAGGACATGACATCACGTCAAATTGTCATGTGATCAAGTATTGTAAAGATTTGCAGGTATAGCTTTGTGAATATCACAACTTTTTTCTATATTACATTAAGGGATTGTGATAATTCAGGGCTGTATCCGACAATTATAAGTATCTGAAATGCATTTTAAGAATGTTATTTTCAGTTTGCCATTCATAATTAGCAGGGCTAGTTTTTCTAAAGGTGCAAGTCGAAAATAAAACCACAGTAATGGTCTATAAGTCAGGTGTAATTTAATATTTGTTTTTGTAATGTCTCTTGATCAGATGATTATGTAGTTCTTTGAATTATATTTTATATTGAATAGCTTTGTAACTTGATAGACAATATATTGAGAATTAGAGACAGTGGCCTCTATTTAACAAGGTCTGGCAGACCTGATCCGACAGTGCAGATCAGGTCCCCCAGACCTCGCTGAATACGGAGAGCAATACGCTCTCCATATTCAGCATTGCACCCCCCTGCAGACTTGCGGCCAATCGGCCGCCAGCAGGGGGGTGTCAATCAACCCTATCATACTTGATCGGATTGATTTCCGGCGATGTCTGTCCGAGTGCTCAGAGCAGGCGGACAGGTTATGGAGCAGCGGTCTTTGTGACCGCTGCTTCATAACTGCTGTTTCTGGCGAGTCTGAAGACTCGCCAGAAACATGGGCCGTCAAGCTCCTTTCAGAGCTTGATAGATAGGCCCCAGTATCTTTGTGAATGAAACATTGTATGTTATGAATTAATATTAATTATGCAATTTTTACCGCCATGAATTGTTTTTTTCATGGAAGAGGGTGCTCCTGATGTCACATTGTTAACCAAAAGCAGGAGGTTTTCTATTTTAAAAGAAGGACTTGTGTTATGGGCTGATATGGCTGAGACTATGGCTAACAGCCGAAACGCATCAGCCGCTTTCCCAAATGGAGGGGCACCCTTCATAATGGACTTTGAAATCCCTTTGGATACAATGTTTTAATTTGAACTCATTAAAGGTATGTTTTAACCTTTACCGGTGCCCCTCTTGTTTTCATTTCATATGAGTTGAGCACTGGATTGGGATGACATCCTTTTTTATTCTGTGTTTTGACTCTGTGTGAATTAACGTTGAACGGTGGATCGACTGGTGGCCTGTAACGTCATTGTGTGCTGATAGGACAGTGGCACAGCAGGGTCTAACGGTAACTGGAGGTTCAAATGCACCAGGAGTGTACATTCTTGCAGCATATTCAATATAGCCCGGTATGAAGACAGCAGTTAACAGAAGTAATAAGATTAATATGCACAAAGTGGATGGCTAAGGAATGTTAATTCTTCTTAACTTGGATCAGATCAGGATGATTTCAATCCATAATGTTTTAAGTGGCAGAGAAGTTAATCAGCAGTGGTCTTAAGACCGTTGCTACTTAACTATAGTTTCAGGTGAGCCTGAAACGCAAGAGCCCTGAAGCCACTTTCACAACTTGATAAATGGGGTTTAAAGTGTTTTGTATTACCTTAACATATATATTCAGATAAGGAAACAGACTGGCATTCAAACACAAATAGGCAAATATAGAGACAGATATCCTAATGAGTGAAAGCTGCTAAGTACTTGAGAGTCTCTAGTGATGTATATGGCAAACTATTAACCTGTAGCAGACCTCACAACTCTCCCTGTTTGAGAGGGACAGTCCCTAATTCTGAGCTCTGTCCTGCCATCCGACTGAGACAGCCATTGGGTCCTATCTGTAGAGGGACCCACCCATAGACCAACCAGATACACCCACAAACCAAAAAGAAACACCAACTAACCAATAATAATCACATCCACTATCCACCTGCACCGTGTGCTCTTCCAAAAAATCACCACCCACAAACCTGTGATTGCCCTCCTCAACCCAATATGTCCCTAATACCTATCCACAAATGTTGGGAGGCATGCTGTAGCTTTGAGAACCAGCATATTAAGGTAAAAACTTGTTGCTGTCTGCCTTGAACACTTGAAATAGTTTTACCGCTTCCAGAATATTATGCCTATGTAGGTTTTATAACACATTTTCAAATGTACAGTATATAACTCATCCATAAACTTTTTGTTTATGATTCTACCCCAGAGATGGCTGCGTGAATTCTTCCTACATGAAGCATTTCATATTTTCTTTGCAGTGGGAAGGCAAAGCATAAAATAAGCTATGTTAGTTTATTGTGAAGCACCTGGGAAATGGGATAAGTTATTGTGGAACCTTCTTTCCTGCAGGGTCATTCGACAATAAAGTGTTCGTATGGGAGACACGTTTCTCAGCCTTGGAAGCAATTTTCCGAGTGCATGCTCAGTGCTTCCATGGGTGTCCAAGCTCTGCACAGAATCCTTCTAAAGAACTAGCTGTGAATATTGCCAGAATGAACATTTGAAATATCACGTCATATCAGGTAGCTGGAACATTTGCATAACCAATGTTGCCTAAGGCAGTATGAGTTTATCATTGCTTTCCTAAACTCAGTTTATATGAACACAAATTCTCTCCCTGAATTAAGCATAGTGCAGCCTTAGAATAATACTTTAATCTCTAAAGTATATATATATATATATATATATATATATATATATATATATATATATACAGTATATATATATATTGATAGCAAAAACTTGCACTCACTGGACTTTTTTAACACCAAACATTTAATGTAATGTTTCGGAGACAAAGTATCCCCTTCCTCAGACAAAAGTGAAATGGCAATACAAGCAGTATAAAAAGGCAATCAAAGTGATAAACCCTCCCCCCAATTAAGACAAAAAAATGCCAAAATGGTAGTCATGACTACCACACAAACCAAAGTGACAGTGTTGCTAAACCAAACAACTAATTTTGAAAAATTCAGATTGAGTAATCAAGTGGTTAAATATTGGAGTGTAAAGCACTAGATAAGTGTTAATTAAAAATGTATATACATATATCCAACTTATATGGAATAATAAATTCAACTTATATGGAATAATACATTTATAAATTTGATACTCACATATGGACAAGTATTTCACAAGCATATCCCCTTATAAACTGCTTAATAGGGAAAACTGCATGATAAAGAAAATGGGAAGCACATACTCACACACACAGAGAGCTCACAGTCTGATCGTTCAACTGTCAGAGACCAGTTGCGTGCACAACACAATGGTATTGTAAGATTAGGGGAAATCACAGTGACAGGTGATTACATTACTATCAGTAACAACACAACGCCTATTTCAAAACACTTTTACACACTCACTTGTGTGATCAGAATGACAAACGGATCACTGGGAATGAGAAAGACATCCAGGATCAGTCATGCCAAAAACCGGAAGTTGAGAGGGCGTGTAATGACATCACGTCACCTAGGCAACAACGGAAGCGTAGCGCACATACAGCGCATACTAGTGATGTGAAGTTCGGTTCTTCTGGGTGAATTGGTTCATTTCGGACAGTTCGATTAACTGAACCGGTTCATGAACCGATTCACCAGTTCACCTACTGAACATGAGATAGAGGGGGGTAGTTATCAAGCCGTCAACCTCAAATACGCTGGAATTCCGCAGCGTATTTGTGGCGAGGCTGATTCGCCTTAGTTATCAAAGGCTCGAGACCGGCAAAAGTAGAATTTTGTGACGTAAACTTCGATCCGCCGGACTCAGTCCGACACAGATCGATTCTTACGTCACTCAAGATGTTCCGCACACAAGTGCGGTACAATCTCACTACTTTTGCTAGTTATCAAATGACTAGCAGGTACGCTCGGCACTTTTATGGCCCAGCGTACCTGGTTTTCAAACCGCCACCCCTGGAGGTGGCGGATCCCATAGGAATCAATGGGAGTCTGACCATAGCGAAAGTACAAGTACGCTGCTGACAGACATCCCATTGATTCCTATGGGAGCTGTCTGCACCTAACACCCTAACATGTACCCCGAGTCTAAACACCACTAATCTGTCCCCCCTACACCGCCGCAACTAAATAAAGTTATTACCCCCTAAACTGCCGCTCCCGGAGCCCACCGCAAGCTACTCTATACATATTAACCCCTAAACCGCCGCTCCCGGAGCCCACCGCAACTATAATAAATGTATTAACCCCTAAACCGCCGCTCCCTGAACCCGCCGCAACCTATATTAAACTTATTAACCCCTAATCTGCCCCCCCCTACACCGTCGCCACCTATAATAAATTTATTAACCCCTATCCTGCCCCCCACTACGCCGCTGCCACTGTAATAAAATTATTAACCCCTAAACCTAAGTCTAACACTAACCCTAACGCCCCCCTAACTTAAATATTAATTAAATAAATCTAAATAATATTTCTATTATGAACTAAATTAATCCTATTTAAAACGAAATACTTACCTTTAAAATAAACCCTAATATAGCTACAATATAAATAATAATTATATTGTAGCTATCTTAGGATTTATTTTTATTTTACAGGCAACTTTCAATTTATTTTAACTAGGTACAATAGCTATTAAATAGTTATTAACTATTTAATAGCTTACCTAGCTAAAATAAACTGAAATTTACCTGTAAAATTAATCCAAACCTAAGTTACAATTACACCTAACACTACACTATACTTTAATAAATTATTCCTATTAAAAACTAAATATTTACCTGTAAAATAAACCCTAATATAGCTACAATATAACTAATAATTATATTGTAGCTATCATAGGATTTATATTTATTTTACAGGTAACTTTGTATTTATTTTAGCTAGTTAGAATAGTTATTAAATAGTTATTAACTATTTAATAACTACCTAGCTAAAAGAAATACAAAATTACCTGTAAAATAAATCCTAACTTAAGTTACAATTAAACCTAATACTACACTATCATTAAATTAATTAAATAAACTACCTACAAATAACTACAATTAAATACAATTACATAAACTAACTAAAGTACAAAAAATAAAAAAGCTAAGTTACAAAAAATAAAAAAATAAGTTACAAACATTTTAAAAATATTACAACAATTTTAAGCTACTTACACCTAATCTAAGCCCCCTAATAAAATAACAAACCTCCCCAAAATAAAAAAATGCCCTACCCTATTCTAAATTAAATAAAGTTCAAAGCTCTTTTACCTTACCAGCCCTTAAAAGGGCCATTTGTGGGGGCATGCCCCAAAAAGTTCAGCTCTTTTGCCTGTAAAAGAAAAATACAACCCCCCCAACATTAAAACCCACCACCCACATACCCCTAATCTAACCCAAACCCCCCTTACAAAAACCTAACACTAATCCCCTGAAGATCATCCTACCTTGAGTCATCTTCACTCAGCCGAGCAGCGATGGAACCGAAGTGGACATCCGGAGCGGAAGAAGTTAATCCTCCAAGCGGCGCTGAAGAAATCTTCCATCCGATGAAGTCATCATCCAGGTGGCGCTGAAGAAGTCTTCGATCCGGGCGATGTCATCTTTCAAGAGGCGCTGAAGAGGTCTTCTATCCGGGCGATGTCATCTTCCAAGCCGGATCTTGAATCTTCCTCCCACCGACGCGGAACATCCTTCTTCACCGACGGACTACGACGAATAAAGGCTCCTTTAAGGGACGTCATCCAAGATGGCGTCCCCTCAATTCCAATTGGCTGATAGGATTCTATCAGCCAATCGGAATTAAGGTAGGAAAAATCTGATTGGCTGATGGAATCAGCCAATCAGATTCAAGTTCAATCCGATTGGCTGATCCAATCAGCCAATCAGATTGAGCTCGCATTTTATTGGCTCATCGGAACAGCCAATAGAATGCGAGCTCAATCTGATTGGCTGATTCCATCAGCCAATCAGATTTTTCCTACCTGAATTCTGATTGGCTGATAGAATCCTATCAGCCAATCGGAATTGAGGGGATGCCATCTTGGATGATGTCCCTTAAAGGAGCCTTCATTCGTCGTAGTCCGTCGTTGAAGAAGGATGTTCCGCGTCGGCGGGAGGAAGATTCAAGGCCTGGCTTGGAAGATGACATAGCCCGGATAGAAGACCTCTTCAGCGCCTCTTGGAAGATGACATCGCCCGGATCGAAGACTTCTTCAGCGCCGCCTGGATGATGACTTCATCAGATGGAAGATTTCTTCAGCGCCGCTTGGAGGATTAACTTCTTCCGCTCCGGATGTCCACTTCGGTTCCATCGCTGCTCGGCTGAGTGAAGACGACTCAAGGTAGGATGATCTTCAGGGGATTAGTGTTAGGTTTTTGTAAGGGGGGTTTGGGTTAGATTAGGGGTATGTGGGTGGTGGGTTTTAATGTTGTTATTTTATTAGGGGGCTTAGATTAGGTGTAAGTAGCTTAAAATTGTTGTAATATTTTTAAAATGTTTGTAACTTATTTTTTTATTTTTTGTAACTTAGCTTTTTTTATTTTTTGTACTTTAGCTAGTTTATGTAATTGTATTTAATTGTAGTTATTTGTAGGTAGTTAATTTAATTAATTTAATGATAGTGTAGTATTAGGTTTAATTGTAACTTAGGTTAGGATTTATTTTACAGGTAATTTTGTATTTCTTTTAGCTAGGTAGTTATTAAATAGTTAATAACTATTTAATAACTATTCTAACTAGCTAAAATAAATACAAAGTTACCTGTAAAATAAATATAAATCCTAAGATAGCTACAATATAATTATTATTTATATTGTAGCTATATTAGGGTTTATTTTACAGGTAAGTATTTAGTTTTAAATAGGAATAATTTATTAAAGTATAGTGTAGTGTTAGGTGTAATTGTAACTTAGGTTAGGATTTATTTTACAGGTAAATTTCAGTTTATTTTAGCTAGGTAAGCTATTAAATAGTTAATAACTATTTAATAGCTATTGTACCTAGTTAAAATAAATTGAAAGTTGCCTGTAAAATAAAAATAAATCCTAAGGCCTAGATTTGGAGTTCGGCGGTAAATGGGCTGCTAACGCTCCGCGGGCTTTTTTCTGGCCGCACCATAAATTTAACTCTGGTATCGAGAGTTCAAACAAATGCTGCGTTAGGCTCCAAAAAAGGAGCGTAGAGCATTTTTACCGCAAATGCAACTCTCGATACCAGAGTTGCTTACGGACGCGGCCGGCCTCAAAAACGTGCTCGTGCACGATTCCCCCATAGGAAACAATGGGGCTGTTTGAGCTTAAAAAAAACCTAACACCTGCAAAAAAGCAGCGTTCAGCTCCTAACGCAGCCCCATTGTTTCCTATGGGGAAACACTTCCTACGTCTGCACCTAACACTCTAACATGTACCCCGAGTCTAAACACCCCTAGCCTTACACTTATTAACCCCTAATCTGCCGCCCCCGCTATCGCTGACCCCTGCATATTTTTTTAAACCCCTAATCTGCCGCTCCGTAAACCGCCGCAACCTACGTTATCCCTATGTACCCCTAATCTGCTGCCCTAACATCGCCGACCCCTATATTATATTTATTAACCCCTAATCTGCCCCCCTCAACGTCGCCGACACCTGCCTACACTTATTAACCCCTAATCTGCCGAGCGGACCTGAGCGCTACTATAATAAAGTTATTAACCCCTAATCCGCCTCACTAACCCTATCATAAATAGTATTAACCCCTAATCTGCCCTCCCTAACATCGCCGACACCTAACTTCAATTATTAACCCCTAATCTGCCGACCGGAGCTCACCGCTATTCTAATAAATGTATTAACCCCTAAAGCTAAGTCTAACCTTAACACTAACACCCCCCTAAGTTAAATATAATTTTTATCTAACGAAATAAATTAACTCTTATTAAATAAATGATTCCTATTTAAAGCTAAATACTTACCTGTAAAATACATCCTAATATAGCTACAATATAAATTATAATTATATTATAGCTATTTTAGGATTAATATTTATTTTACAGGCAACTTTGTTATTATTTTAACCAGGTACAATAGCTATTAAATAGTTAAGAACTATTTAATAGTTACCTAGTTAAAATAATAAGAAATTTACCTGTAAAATAAATCCTAACCTAAGTTATAATTAAACCTAACACTACCCTATCAATAAAATAATTAAATAAACTAAATACAATTACCTACAATTAACCTAACACTACACTATCAATAAATTAATTAAACACAATTCCTACAAATAAATACAATTAAATAAACTAGCTAAAGTACAAAAAATAAAAAAGATCTAAGTTACAGAAAATAAAAAAATATTTACAAACATAATAAAAATATTACAACAATTTTAAACTAATTACACCTACTCTAAGCCCCCTAATAAAATAACAAAGCCCCCCAAAATAAAAAATTCCCTACCCTATTCTAAATTAAAAAAGTTACAAGCTCTTTTACCTTACCAGCCCTGAACAGGGCCCTTTGCGGGGCATGCCCCAAGAATTTCAGCTCTTTTGCCTGTAAAAAAAACACATACAATACCCCCCCCCCAACATTACAACCCACCACCCACATACCCCTAATCTAACCCAAACCCCCCTTAAATAAACCTAACACTAAGCCCCTGAAGATCTTCCTACCTTGTCTTCACCATACCAGGTTCACCGATCCGTCCTGAAGAGCTCCTCCGATGTCCTGATCCAAGCCCAAGCGGGGGCTGAAGAGGTCCATGATCCGGTCAAAGTCTTCATCCAAGCGGGGCAGAAGAGGATCTTCCATCCGATTGAAGTCATCATCCAGGCGGCATCTTCGATCTTCTTCCATCCGGAGCGAAGCGGCAGGATCCTGAAGACATCCAGCGCGGAACATCCATCCGGACCGACGACTGAACGACGAATGACTGTTCCTTTAAGGGACGTCATCCAAGATGGCGTCCCTCGAATTCCGATTGGCTGATAGGATTCTATCAGCCAATCGGAATTAAGGTAGGAATTTTCTGATTGGCTGATGGAATCAGCCAATCAGAATCTAGTTCAATCCGATTGGCCGATCCAATCAGCCAATCAGATTGAGCTCGCATTCTATTGGCTGATCGGAACAGCCAATAGAATGCGAGCTCAATCTGATTGGCTGATTGGATCAGCCAATCGGATTGAACTTGATTCTGATTGGCTGATTCCATCAGCCAATCAGAAAATTCCTACCTTAATTCCGATTGGCTGATAGAATCCTATCAGCCAATCGGAATTCGAGGGACGCCATCTTGGATGACGTCCCTTAAAGGAACAGTCATTCGTCGTTCAGTCGTCGGTCCGGATGGATGTTCCGCGCTGGATGTCTTCAGGATCCTGCCGCTTCGCTCCGGATGGAAGAAGATCGAAGATGCCGCCTGGATGATGACTTCAATCGGATGGAAGATCCTCTTCTGCCCCGCTTGGATGAAGACTTTGACCGGATCATGGACCTCTTCAGCCCCCGCTTGGGCTTGGATCAGGACATCGGAGGAGCTCTTCAGGACGGATCGGTGAACCTGGTATGGTGAAGACAAGGTAGGAAGATCTTCAGGGGCTTAGTGTTAGGTTTATTTAAGGGGGGTTTGGGTTAGATTAGGGGTATGTGGGTGGTGGGTTGTAATGTTGGGGGGGGGTATTGTATGTGTTTTTTTTACAGGCAAAAGAGCTGAAATTTTTGGGGCATGCCCCGCAAAGGGCCCTGTTCAGGGCTGGTAAGGTAAAAGAGCTTGTAACTTTTTTAATTTAGAATAGGGTAGGGAATTTTTTATTTTGGGGGGCTTTGTTATTTTATTAGGGGGCTTAGAGTAGGTGTAATTAGTTTAAAATTGTTGTAATATTTTTATTATGTTTGTAAATATTTTTTTATTTTCTGTAACTTAGATCTTTTTTATTTTTTGTACTTTAGCTAGTTTATTTAATTGTATTTATTTGTAGGAATTGTGTTTAATTAATTTATTGATAGTGTAGTGTTAGGTTAATTGTAGGTAATTGTAGGTAGTTTATTTAATTATTTTATTGATAGGGTAGTGTTAGGTTTAATTATAACTTAGGTTAGGATTTATTTTACAGGTAAATTTCTTATTATTTTAACTAGGTAACTATTAAATAGTTCTTAACTATTTAATAGCTATTGTACCTGGTTAAAATAATAACAAAGTTGCCTGTAAAATAAATATTAATCCTAAAATAGCTATAATATAATTATAATTTATATTGTAGCTATATTAGGATTTATTTTACAGGTAAGTATTTAGCTTTAAATAGGAATCATTTATTTAATAAGAGTTAATTTATTTCGTTAGATTTAAATTATATTTAACTTAGGGGGGTGTTAGTGTTAGGGTTAGACTTAGCTTTAGGGGTTAATACATTTATTAGAATAGCGGTGAGCTCCGGTCGGCAGATTAGGGGTTAATAATTGAAGGTAGGTGTCGGCGATGTTAGGGAGGGCAGATTAGGGGTTAATACTATTTATGATAGGGTTAGTGAGGCGGGTTAGGGGTTAATAACTTTATTATAGTAGCGCTCAGGTCCGCTCGGCAGATTAGGGGTTAATAAGTGTAGGCAGGTGTCGGCGACGTTGAGGGGGGCAGATTAGGTGTTAATAAATATAATATAGGGGTCGGCGATGTTAGGGGCAGCAGATTAGGGGTACATAGGGATAACGTAGGTGGCGGCGATTTGCGGTCGGAAGATTAGGGGTTAATTATTTTAAGTAGCTGGCGGCGACGTTGTGGGGGGCAAGTTAGGGGTTAATAAATGTAATACAGGGGTCGGCGGGGTTAGGGGCAGCAGATTAGGGGTACATAAATATAACGTAGGTGGCGGTCGGCAGATTAGGGGTTAAAAATTTTAATCGAGTGGCGGCGGTGTGGGGGGAGCTCGGTTTAGGGGTACATAGGTAGTTTATGGGTGTTAGTGTACTTTAGGGTACAGTAGTTAAGAGCTTTATAAACCGGCGTTAGCCAGAAAGCTCTTAACTCCTGCTATTTTCAGGCGGCTGGAATTTTGTCGTTAGAGCTCTAACGCTCACTTCAGAAACGACTCTAAATACCAGCGTTAGAAAGATCCCATTGAAAAGATAGGCTACGCAAATGGCGTAGGGGGATCTGCGGTATGGAAAAGTCGCGGCTGAAAAGTGAGCGTTAGACCCTTTAATCACTGACTCCAAATACCAGCGGGCGGCCAAAACCAGCGTTAGGAGCCTCTAACGCTGGTTTTGACGGCTACCGCCGAACTCCAAATCTAGGCCTAAGATAGCTACAATATAATTATTATTTATATTGTAGCTATATTAGGTTTTATTTCAAAGGTAAGTATTTTGTTTTAAATAGAATTAATTTAGTTCATAATAGAAATATTATTTAGATTTATTTCATTAATATTTAAGTTAGGGGGGCGTTAGGGTTAGTGTTAGACTTAGGTTTAGGGGTTAATAATTTTATTACAGTGGCGGCTGTGTAGTGGGGGGCAGGATAGGGGTTAATAGGTTTAATATAGGTTGCAGCGGGTTCAGGGAGCGGCGGTTTAGGGGTTAAACTATTTATTTAGTTGCGGCGAGGTGCGGGATCAGCAGGATAGGGGTTAATAAATTTATTAAAAAGTCAAAGAGAGAGAACAGCACTCCATGAGATAGAACAGAAGCTGGAATAACTTTCATGCATGTTCATTTTTATTGAATTCCTCAGGGTGCCAGTTCTTTTTGCACACTACGCCCCTTCACAGAGAAAAAATATCCTGAAGCATATCAGTCTGACCCTGCCCAATGACAGTCCAGCGCCGAAATACCAGGCAATTCTTCTCTGAACAAGGGAAGCAACAACCCCAGACGATCGTTTCGGCCTCCTATGGGCCTCGTCAGTGAGGTGCAGTTGTATCTCTCTAAAGGCAAGTGTGCATGGAGTCCACGTCTGGATTCCCCATTACTCTTAGGGTGACCCAAGAATAATTTGCATAAAAAGTCAAAGAGAGAGAACAGCACTCCATGAGATAGAACAGAAGCTGGAATAACTTCCATGCATGTTGATTTTTATTGAATTCCTCAGGGTGCCAGTTCTTTTTGCACACTACGCCCCTTCACAGAGAAAAAATATCCTGAAGCATATCAGTCTGACCCTGCCCAATGACAGTCCAGCGCCGAAATACCAGGCAATTCTTCTCTGAACAAGGGAAGCAACAACCCCAGACGATCGTTTCGGCCTCCTATGGGCCTCGTCAGTGAGGTGCAGTTGTATCTCTCTAAAGGCAAGTGTGCATGGAGTCCACGTCTGGTTTCCCCATTACTCTTAGGGTGACCCAAGAATAATTTGCATAAAAATAATTTTATTATAGCGGGCGACGGTATAGGGGGGGCAGGATAGGGGTTACTAGGTATACTGTAGGTGGCAGCGGTGTCCGGGAGCGGCGGTTTAGGGGTTAATACATTTATCAGGGTTGCGGCAGGGTCTAGGAGCGGCGGTTTAGGGGTTAGTAACTTTATTGAGTTGCGGGGGGCTCCGGAGGCGCCGGTATAGGGATAGAACAGTGTAGTTTAGTGTGGGTGCTTAGTGACAGGCTAGCAATAAAGCTGGGAAAAAGCCGAAGAGCAGCGAGATTGGATGAGTGATAACTCTCACAGTCCGCTGCTCATCGCCCCGCAGCTTTTTGACAGCTTTATTTGATAACTTAGGCGAACATATTCAAGGTCCGCGGCGGCGAAGGTAGACGAGCTTAGGTGGGCGTATTGGGCCGGCGAAGGCAGAAAAGTAGACGGCTTGATAACTACCCCCCAGAGGCTCTACCTCATGTTCAGTAGGTGAACTGTAGAGCCGCAGATTCGTTCCTGAATCATGAGTCACTGACTGTGTGAGTTGTTCATGACTCATGATTCAGTGTCTAACAGTTCAGCTCCTGAGTCCTCACAGCCAGGCAGCGTTGTCTCCTTAACAGATACATACAACACAGTACATAGAACAGAGCATGCTGTATACTCTGTTCTATGTACTGTGTTGTATGTATTTTCCTAAGATATGCATATCTACTAGTACTCTGTATAGCTTATAAATAAATATAAGGTTGAGACCTGCTGCTTCTCTAAGGGTGAATTTAAGGTGCAGTTTGGGGTATATTTGAATCAGTGTACTGTTAACTGACTCCTTTACAATGAATCATTCAGTTAACAGTACACTGATTCAAATATACCTCTAACTGCACCTTAAATTAACCCTTACAGAAGCAGCAGGTCTCAACCTTATATTTATTTATAAGCCATACAGAGTTTTGGTTTATAAATATAAGGTTGAGACCTGCTACTTTTGTAAGGGTTAATTTAGGTGCAGTTAGGGGTATCTTTGAATCAGTGTACTAGACATGTGCACCGCTAAAAAATTCGGTTCGTTTTCGGTTCGGATCGATTCGGACTTTTAGAATTTCGTTTCGGATCGAATCTGATTCGGCAAAATTTGAATAAATTCGTTTCGGATTTATTCGGATCCGAATAAATTCGTTTCGGATTTATTCGGATTCGGCTGAATTCGGTTCTATTCCGTTCCGAAATTCGGTATGTTTTTAGTACACTAACAACCATTTAGTACACTAACGGCTAGATTTAGAGTTCGGCGGTAAAAGGGCTGTTAACGCTCCGCGGGTTTTTTTCTGGCCGCACCATAAATTTAACTCTGGTATCGAGAGTTCAAACAAATGCTGCGTTAGGCTCCAAAAAAGGAGCGTAGAGCATATTTAGCGCAAATGCAACTCTCGATACCAGAGTTGCTTACGGACGTGGCCGGCCTCAAAAACGTGCTCGTGCACGATTCTCCCATAGGAAACAATGGGGCTGTTTGAGCTGAAAAAAAACCTAACACCTGCAAAAAAGCAGCGTTCAGCTCCTAACGCAGCCCCATTGTTTCCTATGGGGAAACACTTCCTACGTCTGCACCTAACACTCTAACATGTACCCCGAGTCTAAACACCCCTAGCCTTACACTTATTAACCCCTAATCTGCCGCCCCCGCTATCGCTGACCCCTGCATTACACTTTTAACCCCTAATCTGCCGCTCCGTAAACCGCCGCCACCTACGTTATCCCTATGTACCCCTAATCTGCTGCCCTAACATCGCCGACCCCTATGTTATATTTATTAACCCCTAATCTGCCCCCCACAACGTCGCCGACACCTACCTACACTTATTAACCCCTAATCTGCCGAGCGGACCTGAGCGCTACTATAATAAAGTTATTAACCCCTAATCCGCCTCACTAACCCTATCATAAATAGTATTAACCCCTAATCTGCCCTCCCTAACATCGCCGACACCTACCTTCAATTATTAACCCCTAATCTGCCGACCGGAGCTCACCGCTATTCTAATAAATGTATTAACCCCTAAAGCTAATTCTAACCCTAACACTAACACCCCCCTAAGTTAAATATAATTTTTATCTAACGAAATAAATTAACTCTTATTAAATAAATGATTCCTATTTAAAGCTAAATACTTACCTGTAAAATAAATCCTAATATAGCTACAATATAAATTACATTTATATTATAGCTATTTTAGGATTAATATTTATTTTACAGGTAACTTTGTATTTATTTTAACCAGGTACAATAGCTATTAAATAGTTAAGAACTATTTAATAGTTACCTAGTTAAAATAATTACAAATTTACCTGTAAAATAAATCCTAACCTAAGATATAATTAAACCTAACACTACCCTATCAATAAAATAATTAAATAAACTACCTACAATTACCTACAATTAACCTAACACTACACTATCAATAAATTAATTAAACACAATTGCTACAAATAAATACAATTAAATAAACTAGCTAAAGTACAAAAAATAAAAAAGAACTAAGTTACAGAAAATAAAAAAATATTTACAAACATAAGAAAAATATTACAACAATTTTAAACTAATTACACCTACTCTAAGCCCCCTAATAAAATAACAAAGACCCCCAAAATAAAAAATTCCCTACCCTATTCTAAAATACAAAAATTACAAGCTCTTTTACCTTACCAGCCCTGAACAGGGCCCTTTGCGGGGCATGCCCCAAGAATTTCAGCTCTTTTGCCTGTAAAAAAAAACATACAATACCCCCCCCCCAACATTACAACCCACCACCCACATACCCCTAATCTAACCCAAACCCCCTTAAATAAACCTAACACTAATCCCCTGAAGATCTTCCTACCTTGTCTTCACCATCCAGGTATCACCGATCCGTCCTGGCTCCAAGATCTTCATCCAACCCAAGCGGGGGTTGGCGATCCATAATCCGGTGCTCCAAAGTCTTCCTCCTATCCGGCAAGAAGAGGACATCCGGACCGGCAAACATCTTCTCCAAGCGGCATCTTCTATGTTCTTCCATCCGATGACGACCGGCTCCATCTTGAAGACCTCCAGCGCGGATCCATCCTCTTCTTCCGATGACTAGACGACGAATGACGGTTCCTTTAAGGGACGTCATCCAAGATGGCGTCCCTCGAATTCCGATTGGCTGATAGGATTCTATCAGCCAATCGGAATTAAGGTAGGAATTTTCTGATTGGCTGATGGAATCAGCCAATCAGAATCAAGTTCAATCCGATTGGCTGATCCAATCAGCCAATCAGATTGAGCTCGCATTCTATTGGCTGATCGGAACAGCCAATAGAATGCGAGCTCAATCTGATTGGCTGATTGGATCAGCCAATCGGATTGAACTTGATTCTGATTGGCTGATTCCATCAGCCAATCAGAAAATTCCTACCTTAATTCCGATTGGCTGATAGAATCCTATCAGCCAATCGGAATTCGAGGGACGCCATCTTGGATGACGTCCCTTAAAGGAACCGTCATTCGTCGTCTAGTCGTCGGAAGAAGAGGATGGATCCGCGCTGGAGGTCTTCAAGATGGAGCCGGTCGTCATCGGATGGAAGAACATAGAAGATGCCGCTTGGAGAAGATGTTTGCCGGTCCGGATGTCCTCTTCTTGCCGGATAGGAGGAAGACTTTGGAGCACCGGATTATGGATCGCCAACCCCCGCTTGGGTTGGATGAAGATCTTGGAGCCAGGACGGATCGGTGATACCTGGATGGTGAAGACAAGGTAGGAAGATCTTCAGGGGATTAGTGTTAGGTTTATTTAAGGGGGTTTGGGTTAGATTAGGGGTATGTGGGTGGTGGGTTGTAATGTTGGGGGGGGGGTATTGTATGTTTTTTTTTACAGGCAAAAGAGCTGAAATTCTTGGGGCATGCCCCGCAAAGGGCCCTGTTCAGGGCTGGTAAGGTAAAAGAGCTTGTAATTTTTGTATTTTAGAATAGGGTAGGGAATTTTTTATTTTGGGGGTCTTTGTTATTTTATTAGGGGGCTTAGAGTAGGTGTAATTAGTTTAAAATTGTTGTAATATTTTTCTTATGTTTGTAAATATTTTTTTATTTTCTGTAACTTAGTTCTTTTTTATTTTTTGTACTTTAGATAGTTTATTTAATTGTATTTATTTGTAGCAATTGTGTTTAATTAATTTATTGATAGTGTAGTGTTAGGTTAATTGTAGGTAATTGTAGGTAGTTTATTTAATTATTTTATTGATAGGGTAGTGTTAGGTTTAATTATATCTTAGGTTAGGATTTATTTTACAGGTAAATTTGTAATTATTTTAACTAGGTAACTATTAAATAGTTCTTAACTATTTAATAGCTATTGTACCTGGTTAAAATAAATACAAAGTTACCTGTAAAATAAATATTAATCCTAAAATAGCTATAATATAAATGTAATTTATATTGTAGCTATATTAGGATTTATTTTACAGGTAAGTATTTAGCTTTAAATAGGAATCATTTATTTAATAAGAGTTAATTTATTTCGTTAGATAAAAATTATATTTAACTTAGGGGGGTGTTAGTGTTAGGGTTAGAATTAGCTTTAGGGGTTAATACATTTATTAGAATAGCGGTGAGCTCCGGTCAGCAGATTAGGGGTTAATAATTGAAGGTAGGTGTCGGCGATGTTAGGGAGGGCAGATTAGGGGTTAATACTATTTATGATAGGGTTAGTGAGGCGGATTAGGGGTTAATAACTTTATTATAGTAGCGCTCAGGTCCGCTCGGCAGATTAGGGGTTAATAAGTGTAGGTAGGTGTCGGCGACGTTGTGGGGGGCAGATTAGGGGTTAATAAATATAACATAGGGGTCGGCGATGTTAGGGGCAGAAGATTAGGGGTACATAGGGATAACGTAGGTGGCGGCGCTTTGCGGTCGGAAGATTAGGGGTTAATTATTTTAAGTAGCTTGCGGCGACGTTGTGGGGGGCAAGTTAGGGGTTAATAAATATAATATAGGGGTCGGCGGGGTTAGGGGCAGCAGATTAGGGGTACATAAGTATAACGTAGGTGGCGGTCGGCAGATTAGGGGTTAAAAATTTTAATCGAGTGGCGGCGATGTGGGGGGACCTCGGTTTAGCGGTACATAGGTAGTTTATGGGTGTTAGTGTACTTTAGGGTACAGTAGTTAAGAGCTTTATAAACCGGCGTTAGCCAGAAAGCTCTTAACTCCTGCTTTTTTCAGGCGGCTGGAATCTTGTCGTTAGAGCTCTAACGCTCACTGCAGAAACGACTCTAAATACCAGCGTTAGAAAGATCCCATTGAAAAGATAGGCTACGCAAATGGCGTAGGGGGATCTGCGGTATGGAAAAGTCGCGGCTGTAAAGTGAGCGTTAGACCCTTTAATCACTGACTCCAAATACCAGCGGGCGGCCAAAACCAGCGTTAGGAGCCTCTAACGCTGGTTTTGACGGCTACCGCCGAACTCTAAATCTAGGCCTAAGTCACTAACACCCATAAACTACCTATGAACCACTAAACCGAGGCCCCCCCACATCGCAAACCCTATAATAACATTATTTAACCCCTAATCTGCCGATCGGATATCGCCGCCGCCTACATTATAGCTATTAACCCCTAATCTGCTGTCCCTAACACCGCCGACCCCTACATTATAGTTATTAACCCCTAATCTGCCTCCCCCAACGTTGCCGCAATCTAACTACAAGAATTAACCCCTAATCTGCCGACCCGATATCGCCGCCGCCTACATTATAGCTATTAACCCCTAATCTGCTGTCCCTAACACCGCCGACCCCTACATTATAGTTATTAACCCCTAATCTGCCTCCCCCCAACGTCGCCGCAATCTAACTACAAGTATTAACCCCTAATCTGCCGACCCGATATCGCCGCCGCCTACATTATAGCTATTAACCCCTAATCTGCTGTCCCTAACACCGCCGACCCCTACATTATAGTTATTAACCCCTAATCTGCCTCCCCCCAACGTCGCCACAATCTAACTACAAGTATTAACCCCTAATCTGCCGACCCGATATCGCCGCCGCCTACATTATAGCTATTAACCCCTAATCTGCTGTCCCTAACACCGCCGACCCCTACATTATAGTTATTAACCCCTAATCTGCCTCCCCCCAACGTCGCCGCAATCTAACTACAAGTATTAACCCCTAATCTGCCGACCGCAAATCGCCGCCACTATAATAAATGTATTAACCCCTAAACCGCCGCACTCCCGCCTCGCAAACACTATAATACATTTTATTAACCCCTAATCTGCCCTCCCTAACATCGCCGCCACCTACCTACAATTATTAACCCCTAATCTCCCGCCCCCATCGTCGCCGCTACTATAATAAGGTTATTAACCCCTAAACCTAAGTCTAACCCTAACCCTAACACCCCCTAACTTAAATATAATTTAAATAAAACGAAATAAGTTTACTATAGTTAAATAAATGAATCCTATTTAAAACTAAAGACTTACCTGTAAAATAAACCCTAAGATAGCTGCAATATAACTAATAGTTACTTTGTAGCTATTTTAGGATTTATTTTTATTTTACAGGCAACTTTGTATTTATTTTAACTAGGTACAATAGTTATTAAATAGTTAATAACTATTTAATAACTACCTAGCTAAAATAAATACAAATTTACCTGTAAAATAAATCCTAACCTAAGTTACACTAACACCTAACACTACACTATCATTTAATTAACTAAATAAATGAATCATATTTAAAACAAAATACTTACCTGTAAAATAAACCCTAATATAGCTGCAATATAACTAATAGTTACATTGTAGCTATTTTAGCATTTATATTTATTTTACAGGCAACTTTGTATTTATTTTAACTAGGTACAAAAGCTATTAAATAGTTATTGACTAATTAATAGCTACCTAGTTAAAATAATTACAAAATTACCTGTAAAATAAATCCTAACCTAAGTTACAATTAAACCTAATTAACTACAAGTACCTACAATTATCTACAATTAAATAAACTAAAGTACAAAACCCCCCCACTAAATTACAAAAAAAAACAAACACTAAATTACAAAAAATAAAAAAATATTACAAGAATTTTAAACTAATTACACCTAATCTAAGCCCCCTAATAAAATAACAAAGCCCCCCAAAATAAAAAAAATGCCCTACCCTATACTAAATTACAAAAGTTAACAGCTATATTACCTTACCAGCCCTGAACAGGGCCCTTTGCGGGGCATGCCCCAAAGAAAACAGCTCTTTTGCCTGTAAAAAAAAAAACACAATCCCCCCCCCACATTACAACCCACCACCCACATACCCCTACTCTAACCCAAACCCCCCTTAAATAAACCTAACACTACCCCCCTGAAGATCTCCCTACCTTGAGTCGTGTTCACCCAGCCGGGCCGAAGTCTTCATCCGATGGGGCAGAAGAGGACATCCAGACCGGCAGAAGTCTTCATCCAAGCGGGGCAAGAAGAGGTCTTCCATCCATCATACAAGTACCAAAATACAAACAAACACTAAATTACAAAAAATAATAAAATATTACAATAATTTTAAACTAATTACACCTAATCTAAGCCCCCTACTAGCTATTAATATAGCTTCAATATAACTAATAGTTACATTGTAGCTATTTTAGGATTTATATTTATTTTACAGGCAACTTTGTATTTATTTTAACTAGGTACAATAGCTATTAAATAGTTAATAACTATTTAATAACTACCTAGCTAAAATAAATACAAATTTACCTGTAAAATAAATCATAACCTAAGTTACAATTACACCTAACACTACACTATCATTAAATTAACTAAATAAATGAATCCTATATAAAACTAAAGACTTACCTGTAAAATAAACCCTAATATAGCTGCAATATAACTAATAGTTACATTGTAGCTATTTTAGCATTTATATTTATTGTACAGGCAACTTTGTATTTATTTTAACTAGGTACAATAGCTATTAAATAGATATTTACTGTTTAATAGCTACCTAGTTAAAATAATTACAAAATTACCTGTAAAATAAATCCTAACCTAAGTTACAATTAAACCTAACACTACACTATCATTAAATAAATTAACTACAAGTACCTACAATTAAATACAATTAAAAAACTAAACTAAAGTACAACCCCCCCCCACTAAATTACAAAAAATAAAAAAATATTACAAGAATTTTAAACTAATTACACCTAATCTAAGCCCCCTAATAAAATAACAAAGCCCCCCAAAATAAAAAAAATGCCCTACCCTATACTAAATTACAAAAGTTAACAGCTCTATTACCTTACCAGCCCTGAACAGGGCCTTTTGCGGGGCATGCCCCAAAGAAAACAGCTCTTTTGCCTGTAAAAAAAAACACAACCCCCCCCCCACATTACAACCCACCACCCACATACCCCTACTCTAACCCAAACCCCCCTTAAATAAACCTAACACTACCCCCCTGAAGATCTCCCTACCTTGAGTCGTGTTCACCCAGCCGGGCCGAAGTCTTCATCCGATGGGGCAGAAGAGGACATCCAGACTGGCAGAAGTCTTCATCCAAGCGGGGCAAGAAGAGGTCTTCCATCCATCAGAAAAGTACAAAAAAACAAACAAACACTAAATTAGCAAAAATAATAAAATATTGCAATAATTTTAAACTAATTACACCTAATCTAAGCCCCCTACTAGCTATTAATATAGCTACAATATAACTAATAGTTACATTGTAGCTATTTTAGGATTTATATTTATTTTACAGGCAACTTTGTATTTATTTTAACTAGGTACAATAGCTATTAAATAGTTAATAACTACCTAGCTAAAATAAATACAAATTTACCTGTAAAATAAACCCTAACCTAAGTTACAATTACACCTAACACTACACTGTCATTAAATTAACTAAATAAATTAATCCTATATAAAACTAAATACTTACCTGTAAAATAAACCCTAATATAGCTACAATATAACTAATAGTTACATTGTAGCTATTTTAGCATTTATATTTATTTTACAGGCAACTTTGTATTTATTTTAACTAGGTACAATAGCTATTAAATAGTTATTGACTAATTAATAGCTACCTAGTTAAAATAATTACAAAATTACCTGTAAAATAAATCCTAACCTAAGTTACTATTAAACCTAACACTACACTATCATTAAATAAATTAACTACAAGTACCTACAATTAAATACAATGAAATAAACTAAACTAAAGTACAAAAAAAACAAACACTAAATTACAAAAAATAAAAAAAATTACAAGAATTTTAAACTAATTACACCTAATCTAAGCCCCCTAATAAAATAACAAAGCCCCCCAAAATAAAAAAAATGCCCTACCCTATACTAAATTACAAAAGTAATCAGCTCTATTACCTTACCAGCCCTGAACAGGGCCTTTTGCGGGGACATGCCCCATAGAAAACAGCTCTTTTGCCTGTAAAAAAAAACACAATACCCCCCCCCACATTACAACCCACCACCCACATACCCCTACTCTAACCCAAACCCCCCTTAAATAAACCTAACACTACCCCCCTGAAGATCTCTCTACCGTGTCTTCACCCAGCGGGCCGAAGTCTTCATCCGATCGGGCAGAAGAGGACATCCAGACCGGCAGAAGTCTTCATCCAAGCGGGGCAAGAAGAGGTCTTCCATCCATCAGAAGTCTTGATCCAGGCGGCATCTTCTCTGTTCATCCATCCGGAGCGGAGCGGCAGCATCCTGAAGACATCCCACGCAGAGCATCCTCTTCTTTCTTGATCCGACGACTAGGTGACTGTACCTTTAAGTGACGTCATCCAAGATGGCGTCCCTTGAATTCCGATTGGCTGATAGGATTCTATCAGCCAATCGGAATTAAGGTAGGAAAAATCTGATTGGCTGATTCAATCAGCCAATCAGATTCAAGTTCAATCCGATTGGCTGATCCAATCAGCCAATCAGATTGAGCTCGCATTCTATTGGCTGATCGGAACAGCCAATAGAATGCGAGCTCAATCTGATTGGCTGATTCCATCAGCCAATCGGATTGAACTTGAATCTGATTGGCTGATTAAATCAGCCAATCAGATTTTTCCTACCTTAATTCCGATTGGCTGATAGAATCCTATCAGCCAATCGGAATTCAAGGGACGCCATCTTGGATGACGTCACTTAAAGGTACAGTCACCTAGTCGTCGGATCAAGAAAGAAGAGGATGCTCTGCGTGGGATGTCTTCAGGATGCTGCCGCTCCGCTCCGGATGGATGAACAGAGAAGATGCCGCCTGGATCAAGACTTCTGATGGATGGAAGACCTCTTCTTGCCCCGCTTGGATGAAGACTTCTGCCGGTCTGGATGTCCTCTTCTGCCCGATCGGATGAAGACTTCGGCCCGCTGGGTGAAGACACGGTAGAGAGATCTTCAGAGGGGTAGTGTTAGGTTTATTTAAGGGGGGTTTGGGTTAGAGTAGGGGTATGTGGGTGGTGGGTTGTAATGTGGGGGGGGGGTATTGTGTTTTTTTTTACAGGCAAAAGAGCTGTTTTCTATGGGGCATGCCCCCGCAAAAGGCCCTGTTCAGGGCTGGTAAGGTAATAGAGCTGATTACTTTTGTAATTTAGTATAGGGTAGGGCATTTTTTTATTTTGGGGGGCTTTGTTATTTTATTAGGGGGCTTAGATTAGGTGTAATTAGTTTAAAATTCTTGTAATTTTTTTATTTTTTGTAATTTAGTGTTTGTTTTTTTTGTACTTTAGTTTAGTTTATTTCATTGTATTTAATTGTAGGTACTTGTAGTTAATTTATTTAATGATAGTGTAGAGTTAGGTTTAATAGTAACTTAGGTTAGGATTTATTTTACAGGTAATTTTGTAATTATTTTAACTAGGTAGCTATTAATTAGTCAATAACTATTTAATAGCTATTGTACCTAGTTAAAATAAATACAAAGTTGCCTGTAAAATAAATATAAATGCTAAAATAGCTACAATGTAACTATTAGTTATATTGTAGCTATATTAGGGTTTATTTTACAGGTAAGTATTTAGTTTTATATAGGATTAATTTATTTAGTTAATTTAATGACAGTGTAGTGTTAGGTGTAATTGTAACTTAGGTTAGGGTTTATTTTACAGGTAAATTTGTATTTATTTTAGCTAGGTAGTTATTAACTATTTAATAGCTATTGTACCTAGTTAAAATAAATACAAAGTTGCCTGTAAAATAAATATAAATCCTAAAATAGCTACAATGTAACTATTAGTTATATTGTAGCTATATTAATAGCTAGTAGGGGGCTTAGATTAGGTGTAATTAGTTTAAAATTATTGTAATATTTTATTATTTTTGCTAATTTAGTGTTTGTTTGTTTTTTTGTACTTTTCTGATGGATGGAAGACCTCTTCTTGCCCCGCTTGGATGAAGACTTCTGCCAGTCTGGATGTCCTCTTCTGCCCCATCGGATGAAGACTTCGGCCCGGCTGGGTGAACACGACTCAAGGTAGGGAGATCTTCAGGGGGGTAGTGTTAGGTTTATTTAAGGGGGGTTTGGGTTAGAGTAGGGGTATGTGGGTGGTGGGTTGTAATGTGGGGGGAGGGATTGTGTTTTTTTTTTACAGGCAAAAGAGCTGTTTTCTTTGGGGCATGCCCCGCAAAGGGCCCTGTTCAGGGCTGGTAAGGTAATAGAGCTGTTAACTTTTGTAATTTAGTATAGGTTAGGGCATTTTTTTTATTTTGGGGGGCTTTGTTATTTTATTAGGGGGCTTAGATTAGGTGTAATTAGTTTAAAATTCTTGTAATATTTTTTTATTTTTTGTAATTTAGTGGGGGGGGGTTTGTACTTTAGTTTAGTTTTTTTAATTGCATTTAATTGTAGGTATTTGTAGTTAATTTATTTAATGATAGTGTAGTGTTAGGTTTAATTGTAACTTAGGTTAGGATTTATTTTACAGGTAATTTTGTAATTATTTTAACTAGGTAGCTATTAAATAGTCAATATCTATTTAATAGCTATTGAACCTAGTTAAAATGAATACAAAGTTGCCTGTACAATAAATATAAATGCTAAAATAGCTACAATGTAACTATTAGTTATATTGCAGCTATATTAGGGTTTATTTTACAGGTAAGTCTTTAGTTTTATATAGGATTCATTTATTTAGTTAATTTAATGATAGTGTAGTGTTAGGTGTAATTGTAACTTAGGTTATGATTTATTTTACAGGTAAATTTGTATTTATTTTAGCTAGGTAGTTATTAAATAGTTATTAACTATTTAATAACTATTGTACCTAGTTAAAATAAATACAAAGTTGCCTGTAAAATACATATAAATCCTAAAATAGCTACAATGTAACTATTAGTTATATTGAAGCTATATTAATAGCTAGTAGGGGGCTTAGATTAGGTGTAATTAGTTTAAAATTATTGTAATATTTTATTATTTTTGGTAATTTAGTGTTTGTTTGTATTTTGGTACTTGTATGATGGATGGAAGACCTCTTCTTGCCCCGCTTGGATGAAGACTTCTGCCGGTCTGGATGTCCTCTTCTGCCCCATCGGATGAAGACTTCGGCCCGGCTGGGTGAACACGACTCAAGGTAGGGAGATCTTCAGGGGGGTAGTGTTAGGTTTATTTAAGGGGGGTTTGGGTTAGAGTAGGGGTATGTGGGTGGTGGGTTGTAATGTGGGGGGGGGGATTGTGTTTTTTTTTTACAGGCAAAAGAGCTGTTTTCTTTGGGGCATGCCCCGCAAAGGGCCCTGTTCAGGGCTGGTAAGGTAATAGAGCTGTTAACTTTTGTAATTTAGTATAGGGTAGGGCATTTTTTTTTTATTTTGGGGGGCTTTGTTATTTTATTAGGGGGCTTAGATTAGGTGTAATTAGTTTAAAATTCTTGTAATATTTTTTTATTTTTTGTAATTTAGTGTTTGTTTTTTTTTGTAATTTAGTGGGGGGGTTTTGTACTTTAGTTTATTTAATTGTAGATAATTGTAGGTACTTGTAGTTAATTTATTTAATGACAGTGTAGTGTTAGGTTTAATTGTAACTTAGGTTAGGATTTATTTTACAGGTAAATTTGTATTTATTTTAACTAGGTAGCTATTAAATAGTTAATAACTATTTAATAGCTATTGTACCTAGTTAAAATAAATACAAAGTTGTCTGTAAAATAAATATAAATGCTAAAATAGCTACAATGTAACTATTAGTTATATTGCAGCTATATTAGGGTTTATTTTACAGGTAAGTATTTTGTTTTAAATATGATTCATTTATTTAGTTAATTTAATGATAGTGTAGTGTTAGGTGTTAGTGTAACTTAGGTTAGGATTTATTTTACAGGTAAATTTGTATTTATTTTAGCTAGGTAGTTATTAAATAGTTATTAACTATTTAATAACTATTGTACCTAGTTAAAATAAATACAAAGTTGCCTGTAAAATAAAAATAAATCCTAAAATAGCTACAAAGTAACTATTAGTTATATTGCAGCTATCTTAGGGTTTATTTTACAGGTAAGTCTTTAGTTTTAAATAGGATTCATTTATTTAACTATAGTAAACTTATTTCGTTTTATTTAAATTATATTTAAGTTAGGGGGTGTTAGGGTTAGGGTTAGACTTAGGTTTAGGGGTTAATAACCTTATTATAGTAGCGGCGACGATGGGGGCGGGAGATTAGGGGTTAATAATTGTAGGTAGGTGGCGGCGATGTTAGGGAGGGCAGATTAGGGGTTAATAAAATGTATTATAGTGTTTGCGAGGCGGGAGTGCGGCGGTTTAGGGGTTAATACATTTATTATAGTGGCGGCGATTTGCGGTCGGCAGATTAGGGGTTAATACTTGTAGTTAGATTGCGGCGACGTTGGGGGGAGGCAGATTAGGGGTTAATAACTATAATGTAGGGGTCGGCGGTGTTAGGGACAGCAGATTAGGGGTTAATAGCTATAATGTAGGCGGCGGCGATATCGGGTCGGCAGATTAGGGGTTAATACTTGTAGTTAGATTGTGGCGACGTTGGGGGGAGGCAGATTAGGGGTTAATAACTATAATGTAGGGGTCGGCGGTGTTAGGGACAGCAGATTAGGGGTTAATAGCTATAATGTAGGCGGCGATATCGGGTCGGCAGATTAGGGGTTAATACTTGTAGTTAGATTGTGGCGACGTTGGGGGGAGGCAGATTAGGGGTTAATAACTATAATGTAGGGGTCGGCGGTGTTAGGGACAGCAGATTAGGGGTTAATAGCTATAATGTAGGCGGCGGCGATATCGGGTCGGCAGATTAGGGGTTAATACTTATAGTTAGATTGCGGCGACGTTGGGGGAGGCAGATTAGGGGTTAATAACTATAATGTAGGGGTCGGCGGTGTTAGGGACACCAGATTAGGGGTTAATAGCTATAATGTAGGTGGCGGCGATATTCGGTCGGCAAATTAGGGGTTAATAAAATAATGCAGGTGTCAGCGATAGCGGGGGCGGCAGATTAGGGGTTAATAAGTGTTAGATTAGGGGTGTTTAGAGACTCGGGGTACATGTTAGGGTGTTAGGTGCAGACTTAGTGTTTCCCCATAGGAAACAATGGGGCTGCGGTGTTAGTTTTTTTTCAGCCGAAACTCCCATTGTTTCCTATGGGGAAATGCCGAATCTTAACGAGCTAATTCGGATTTATTCGGAGATACGGCAGCTATTTCGGATTCATTCGGTAGATTCGGAAGTATTTTAATTCGGAAATCCGAATCGATCCGAATCTCCGAATTTACCGAATTTACCGAATTTCCGAATTAATCCGAAACGAACCGCACATGTCTACAGTGTACTGTTAACTGAATGATTCATTGCAAAGGAGTTAACAGTACACTGATTCGTTTGCAAACAGTTCACTTCTTGAATCAGTAACAGTACTGGTAATATGATCCTAGAGTGAGACTGTCTGATTCATTGCAAAGGAGGAGTTAGCAGAAGCAGTACACACTCTAGGATCGTATTACCAGAGCTGCTGCAGACTCAGGAAGTGAACTGTTTGAAACGAATCAGTTCAGTCTGGTGAACTGATTCATACAGTTCACTGAAAAGATCCAGTTCAAATGAACGATTCGTTCATGAACTGGACATCACTAGCGCATACTCAAACCGTGAGAAAACAGAAACATATGTGGGCTGGGAGCCCAAGCACACAAAATATGCCATAGTCCACACATCAATGGAACCTAGTGATTAGCATCACACCTTAAACATGAGTATTCAGACTCATAGATACAACAGGGAACAAGAAGTCCTGAGTACAAACTTAATTCAACAAAAATACAATGTAACCACTGGAGAAATAAAGTACTAAGTATTAAATAACTAACACTGAAACTAACGTACGAATGCAGTGCAGCCAATAATAGTAAAGGTAATCCCAACACCTCACAAATAAAATGCCCAATGCTCAGGACTAAAAGTGCAAAAGTAAAGATCCCAATACTAAGGGACTAAAAATACAGAGAATATTTTGGCTAGTGGATATGTAACAAAGAATGAAAATCAAGCATCAAGGGGTTCAATTACAAAATGTGGGCAATACCTGGCTCATGCCATGTCACCCATCCGCATACAGCAGTTGTCACTGCAAATGAAAGTGAGCAACATAATACCCTTGTTGCCACAGATGGTAGAACACCAACCTTTGAAAATAAAACCAACCAAACTCTAAATACAGAAGTTATCTAATGAGTGATGGACAGACATACAAAAGGAACATAAAAAGGAACAAAAACAGAACAAACCCCAGATCACAATAAACCTTATGTTGGCATACATCAAGTCTAAGCAAAGAACAACAGTGAGCATGAAGAATAAAGAAAAATCAACAAGTAAATGAAAAGCAATGGATTACTGATCCACACATACAGGGAATAAAAAAGACACACACACATCACCTAATTAAAGGAGACATGCACACATCAGCCTAATTAAAGAATGAATCTGGACTCTCATATGTGGGAAAAAATGGAACATGGCCCTCTGGAATGTAACTCTCAAGGTCCATAGACATTTCTTCTGATGTAGGTACTAGAGACTACAAAAAGCAGTGCCAATCTACCACAGTGTTGAGTCCATTAGGTTGCGTTGTCTTCAGGCGATGGATCCACCTCGCTTCTGTTTGTAATAAGATCGTGTTGCGGTCACCTCCACGTCTCAGTGGGGGAATATGATCAATCAGAATGAAACGTAAGTCATTCACTGTGTGTCCAGCTTCAACAAATTGTCTGGCCACCGGTTGGTCACTTTTCTGGTTTTTCAATGCTATCCTGATGGCCGACCTGTGGTTAGCAAACCTTGTCCTGGCGTCATCTGTCGTTTTGCCGACATAAAAACGCCCACAGCAACAGTTCAGAAGATAAACCACGTGTGTTGTCGTACACGTGATAAAGTGTCTAATCTTGAATCTCTTGTTGGTATGAGGATGGGCAAATGTTGGACCCGTCAACATGGAGCTGCAAATTGTGCAGCCAGTGCACCTATAGCAAATAAATTAAATAAAGTTCAAAGCTCTTTTACCTTACCACCCCTTAAAAGGGCCATTTGTGGGGGCATGCCCCAAAAA
Organism: Bombina bombina; assembly: GCF_027579735.1. Classification (NCBI taxonomy): domain Eukaryota; kingdom Metazoa; phylum Chordata; class Amphibia; order Anura; family Bombinatoridae; genus Bombina; species Bombina bombina. The sequence goes on along the minus strand of NC_069509.1, from coordinate 149,722,253 downwards.
GTTCAGCTCTTTTGCCTGTAAAAGAAAAATACAACCCCCCCCAACATTAAAACCCACCACCCACATACCCCTAATCTAACCCAAACCCCCCTTACAAAAACCTAACACTAATCCCCTGAAGATCATCCTACCTTGAGTCGTCTTCACTCAGCCGAGCAGCGATGGAACCGAAGTGGACATCCGGAGCGGAAGAAGTTAATCCTCCAAGCGGCGCTGAATAAATCTTCCATCCGATGAAGTCATCATCCAGATGGCGCTGAAGAAGTCTTCGATCCGGGCAATGTCATCTTTCAAGAGGCGCTGAAGAGGTCTTCTATCCGGGCGATGTCATCTTCCAAGCCGGATCTTGAATCTTCCTCCCACCGACGCGGAACATCCTTCTTCACCGACGGACTACGACGAATAAAGGCTCCTTTAAGGGACGTCATCCAAGATGGCGTCCCCTCAATTCCGATTGGCTGATAGGATTCTATCAGCCAATCGGAATTAAGGTAGGAAAAATCTGATTGGCTGATGGAATCAGCCAATCAGATTCAAGTTCAATCCGATTGGCTGATCCAATCAGCCAATCAGATTGAGCTCGCATTTTATTGGCTCATCGGAACAGCCCATAGAATGCGAGCTCAATCTGATTGGCTGATTCCATCAGCCAATCAGATTTTTCCTACCTGAATTCTGATTGGCTGATAGAATCCTATCAGCCAATCGGAATTGAGGGGATGCCATCTTGGATGACGTCCCTTAAAGGAGCCTTCATTCGTCATAGTCCGTCGTTGAAGAAGGATGTTCCGCGTCGGCGGGAGGAAGATTCAAGGCCCGGCTTGGAAGATGACATAGCCCGGATAGAAGACCTCTTCAGCGCCTCTTGGAAGATGACATCGCCCGGATCGAAGACTTCTTCAGCGCCGCCTGGATGATGACTTCATCGGATGGAAGATTTCTTCAGCACCGCTTGGAGGATTAACTTCTTCCGCTCCGGATGTCCACTTCGGTTCCATTGCTGCTCGGCTGAGTGAAGACGACTCAAGGTAGGATGATCTTCAGGGGATTAGTGTTAGGTTTTTGTAAGGGGGGTTTGGGTTAGATTAGGGGTATGTGGGTGGTGGGTTTTAATGTTGGGGGGTTGTATTTTTCTTTTACAGGCAAAAGAGCTGAACTTTTTGGGGCATGCCCCCACAAATGGCCCTTTTAAGGGCTGGTAAGGTAAAAGAGCTTTGAACTTTATTTAATTTAGAATAGGGTAGGGCATTTTTTTTATTTTGGGGGGTTTGTTATTTTATTAGGGGGCTTAGATTAGGTGTAAGTAGCTTAAAATTGTTGTAATATTTTTAAAATGTTTGTAACTTATTTTTTTATTTTTTGTAACTTAGCTTTTTTTATTTTTTGTACTTTAGCTAGTTTATGTAATTGTATTTAATTGTAGTTATTTGTAGGTAGTTTATTTAATTAATTTAATGATAGTGTAGTATTAGGTTTAATTGTAACTTAGGTTAGGATTTATTTTACAGGTAATTTTGTATTTCTTTTAGCTAGGTAGTTATTAAATAGTTAATAACTATTTAATAACTATTCTAACTAGCTAAAATAAATACAAAGTTACCTGTAAAATAAATATAAATCCTAAGATAGCTACAATATAATTATTATTTATATTGTAGCTATATTAGGGTTTATTTTACAGGTAAGTATTTAGTTTTAAATAGGAATAATTTATTAAAGTATAGTGTAGTGTTAGGTGTAATTGTAACTTAGGTTAGGATTTATTTTACAGGTAAATTTCAGTTTATTTTAGCTAGGTAAGCTATTAAATAGTTAATAACTATTTAATAGCTATTGTACCTAGTTAAAATAAATTGAAAGTTGCCTGTAAAATAAAAATAAATCCTAAGATAGCTACAATATAATTATTATTTATATTGTAGCTATATTAGGGTTTATTTTAAAGGTAAGTATTTTGTTTTAAATAGGATTAATTTAGTTCATAATAGAAATATTATTTAGATTTATTTCATTAATATTTAAGTTAGGGGGGCGTTAGGGTTAGTGTTAGACTTAGGTTTAGGGGTTAATAATTTTATTACAGTGGCGGCTGTGTAGTGGGGGGCAGGATAGGGGTTAATAGGTTTAATATAGGTTGCAGCGGGTTCAGGGAGCGGCGGTTTAGGGGTTAAACTATTTATTTAGTTGCGGCGAGGTGCGGGATCAGCAGGATAGGGGTTAATAAATTTATTAAAAAGTCAAAGAGAGAGAACAGCACTCCATGAGATAGAACAGAAGCTGGAATAACTTCCATGCATGTTCATTTTTACTGAATTCCTCAGGGTGCCAGTTATTTTTGCACACTACGCCCCTTCACAGAGAAAAAATATCCTGAAGCATATCAGTCTGACCCTGCCCAATGACAGTCCAGCGCCGAAATACCAGGCAATTCTTCTCTGAACAAGGGAAGCAACAACCCCAGACGATCGTTTCGGCCTCTTATGGGCCTCGTCAGTGAGGTGCAGTTGTATCTCTCTAAAGGCAAGTGTGCATGGAGTCCACGTCTGGATTCCCCATTACTCTTAGGGTGACCCAAGAATAATTTGCATAAAAATCAAAAGAGAGAGAACAGCACTCCATGAGATACAACAGAAGCTGGAATAACTTTCATGCATGTTCATTTTTATTGAATTCCTCAGGGTGCCAGTTCTTTTTGCACACTACGCCCCTTCACAGAGAAAAAATATCCTGAAGCATATCAGTCTGACCCTGCCCAATGACAGTCCAGCGCCGAAATACCAGGCAATTCTTCTCTGAACAAGGGAAGCAACAACCCCAGACGATCGTTTCGGCCTCCTATGGGCCTCGTCAGTGAGGTGCAGTTGTATCTCTCTAAAGGCAAGTGTGCATGGAGTCCACGTCTGGATTCCCCATTACTCTTAGGGTGACCCAAGAATAATTTGCATAAAAAGTCAAAGAGAGAGAACAGCACTCCATGAGATAGAACAGAAGCTGGAATAACTTCCATGCATGTTGATTTTTATTGAATTCCTCAGGGTGCCAGTTCTTTTTGCACACTACGCCCCTTCACAGAGAAAAAATATCCTGAAGCATATCAGTCTGACCCTGCCCAATGACAGTCCAGCGCCGAAATACCAGGCAATTCTTCTCTGAACAAGGGAAGCAACAACCCCAGACGATCGTTTCGGCCTCCTATGGGCCTCGTCAGTGAGGTGCAGTTGTATCTCTCTAAAGGCAAGTGTGCATGGAGTCCACGTCTGGATTCCCCATTACTCTTAGGGTGACCCAAGAATAATTTGCATAAAAATAATTTTATTATAGCGGGCGACGGTATAGGGGGGGCAGGATAGGGGTTACTAGGTATACTGTAGGTGGCAGCGGTGTCCGGGAGCGGCGGTTTAGGGGTTAATACATTTATCAGGGTTGCGGCAGGGTCTAGGAGCGGTGGTTTAGGGGTTAGTAACTTTATTGAGTTGCGGGGGGCTCCGGGGGCGCCGGTATAGGGATAGAACAGTGTAGTTTAGTGTGGGTGCTTAGTGACAGGCTAGCAATAAAGCTGGGAAAAAGCCGAAGAGCAGCGAGATTGGATGAGTGATAACTCTCACAGTCCGCTGCTCATCGCCCCGCGGCTTTTTGACAGCTTTATTTGATAACTTAGGCGAATATATTCAAGGTCCGCGGCGGCGAAGGTAGATAAGCTTAGGTGGGCGTATTGGGCCGGCGAAGGCAGAAAAGTAGACGGCTTGATAACTACCCCCCAGAGGCTCTACCTCATGTTCAGTAGGTGAACTGTAGAGCCGCAGATTCGTTCCTGAATCATGAGTCACTGACTGTGTGAGTTGTTCATGACTCATGATTCAGTGTCTAACAGTTCAGCTCCTGAGTCCTCACAGCCAGGCAGCGTTGTCTCCTTAACAGATACATACAACACAGTACATAGAACAGAGCATGCTGTATACTCTGTTCTATGTACTGTGTTGTATGTATTTTCCTAAGATATGCATATCTACTAGTACTCTGTATAGCTTATAAATAAATATAAGGTTGAGACCTGCTGCTTCTCTAAGGGTTAATTTAAGGTGCAGTTTGGGGTATATTTGAATCAGTGTACTGTTAACTGACTCCTTTACAATGAATCGTTCAGTTAACAGTACACTGATTCAAATATACCTCTAACTGCACCTTAAATTAACCCTTACAGAAGCAGCAGGTCTCAACCTTATATTTATTTATAAGCCATACAGAGTTTTGGTTTATAAATATAAGGTTGAGACCTGCTATTTTTGTAAGGGTTAATTTAGGTACAGTTAGGGGTATCTTTGAATCAGTGTACTGTTAACTGAATGATTCATTGCAAAGGAGTTAACAGTACACTGATTCGTTTGCAAACAGTTCACTTCTTGAATCAGTAACAGTACTGGTAATATGATCCTAGAGTGAGACTGTCTGATTCATTGCAAAGGAGGAGTTAGCAGAAGCAGTACACACTCTAGGATCGTATTACCAGAGCTGCTGCAGACTCAGGAAGTGAACTGTTTGAAACGAATCAGTTCAGTCTGGTGAACTGATTCATACAGTTCACTGAAAAGATCCAGTTCAAATGAACGATTCGTTCATGAACTGGACATCACTAGCGCATACTCAAACCGTGAGAAAACAGAAACATATGTGGGCTGGGAGCCCAAGCACACAAAATATGCCATAGTCCACACATCAATGGAACCTAGTGATTAGCATCACACCTTAAACATGAGTATTCAGACTCATAGATACAACAGGGAACAAGAAGTCCTGAGTACAAACTTAATTCAACAAAAATACAATGTAACCACTGGAGAAATAAAGTACTAAGTATTAAATAACTAACACTGAAACTAACGTACGAATGCAGTGCAGCCAATAATAGTAAAGGTAATCCCAACACCTCACAAATAAAATGCCCAATGCTCAGGACTAAAAGTGCAAAAGTAAAGATCCCAATACTAAGGGACTAAAAATACATTAAAGAGAATATTTTGGCTAGTGGATATGTAACAAAGAATGAAAATCAAGCATCAAGGGGTTCAATTACAAAATGTGGGCAATACCTGGCTCATGCCATGTCACCCATCCGCATACAGCAGTTGTCACTGCAAATGAAAGTGAGCAACATAATACCCTTGTTGCCACAGATGGTAGAACACCAACCTTTGAAAATAAAACCAACCAAACTCTAAATACAGAAGTTATCTAATGAGTGATGGACAGACATACAAAAGGAACATAAAAAGGAACAAAAACAGAACAAACCCCAGATCACAATAAACCTTATGTTGGCATACATCAAGTCTAAGCAAAGAACAACAGTGAGCATGAAGAATAAAGAAAAATCAACAAGTAAATGAAAAGCAATGGATTACTGATCCACACATACAGGGAATAAAAAAGACACACACACATCACCTAATTAAAGGAGACATGCACACATCAGCCTAATTAAAGAATGAATCTGGACTCTCATATGTGGGAAAAAATGGAACATGGCCCTCTGGAATGTAACTCTCAAGGTCCATAGACATTTCTTCTGATGTAGGTACTAGAGACTACAAAAAGCAGTGCCAATCTACCACAGTGTTGAGTCCATTAGGTTGCGTTGTCTTCAGGCGATGGATCCACCTCGCTTCTGTTTGTAATAAGATCGTGTTGCGGTCACCTCCACGTCTCAGTGGGGGAATATGATCAATCAGAATGAAACGTAAGTCATTCACTGTGTGTCCAGCTTCAACAAATTGTCTGGCCACCGGTTGGTCACTTTTCTGGTTTTTCAATGCTATCCTGATGGCCGACCTGTGGTTAGCAAACCTTGTCCTGGCGTCATCTGTCGTTTTGCCGACATAAAAACGCCCACAGCAACAGTTCAGAAGATAAACCACGTGTGTTGTCGTACACGTGATAAAGTGTCTAATCTTGAATCTCTTGTTGGTATGAGGATGGGCAAATGTTGGACCCGTCAACATGGAGCTGCAAATTGTGCAGCCAGTGCACCTATAGCAGCCGTTCTTCTTCTTCCGCTGTAGCCAGTTAGATGGAGTGTAGCAATGAGCTGGGTCAGTGATCATTAGGGCATCTTTCAAGTTCCTGTTATGCTTAAATCCCACTCTGGGGTATTCCCACTCATCAAATGGGAGAGAAGGATCGCTCTTGATGATATGCCAATGTTGATTGAGGCTTGTGCCTATCTCCCTCATAGATGGACTATACGTAGTAGTGAAGGTAAGTCTTTTAGTGTCACTTCGAGGTGTCATGTGCCCCCCTGGTTCCACGTTAGTGACTTCATGCATATTCTTATTGATCAGGTGAGGGTTGTAGCCCCTCTGTTTAAATTTCTCAGCCATCGCTGTGAGTTGTGTTGACATCAATTCAGATTCACTGTTATTTCTTACTACCCTTAGAAGTTGGGCTTTAGGAATCACCCTCAAAAGACTAGTTGGATGGCTGCTGCTCACATGGAGCAGTGAGTTCCGATCGGTGGGTTTACAGAACAATGCAGTACCCAGATGTCGTTGGCCTTTTTTAAAAATCTTCAAATCAAGGAATTCAGTTGATGTTTCTTGAATGTTAAGTTTGAACTTCACTGGGTTGTCGAGTGTATTAAGCTGAACGAACCAACCCTGTAGACTCTCAGCTGAACCACTCCAGATGATAAAGAGGTCGTAATATTTCACCTCAGATTTATCAAAAATCCCCATGACCGTTGTTTCATAGTTATCCATAAATATATTGGCCAGGGATGGGGCCACATTCGATCCCATGGCAGTTCCAGCTATTTGCTGGTAAAATGAATTTTCAAATCTTAAATAATTAAGTTGCAAACTTAAATACAACAGCTCTATGAGAAACTCTCTGGGTGGACCAATGTAGGGATAACGATCTGTGTGTGTGAGTATGTGCTTCCCATTTTCTTTATCATGCTATTTTCCCTATTAAGCAGTTTATAAGGGGATATGCTTGTGAAATACTTGTCCATATGTGAGTATCAAATTTATAAATTTATTATTCCATATAAGTTGAATTTATTATTCCATATAAGTTGGATATATGTATATACATTTTTAATTCACACTTATCTAGTGCTTTACACTCCAATATTTAACCACTTGATTACTCAATCTGAATTTTTCAAAATTAGTTGTTTGGTTTAGCAACACTGTCACTTTGGTTTGTGTGGTAGTCATGACTACCATTTTGGCGGTTTTTTGTCTTAATTGGGGGGAGGGGTTATCACTTTGTTTGCTTTTTTTTACTGCTTGTATTGCTATTTCACTTTGTCTGAGGAAGGGGATACTTTGTCTCCGAAACATTACATTAAATGTTTGGTGTTAAAAAAGTCCAGTGAGTGCAAGTTTTTGCTATCAATATTCATTACCCACTAGCACCCTGGCTGCTGATGATTGAAGTGAGAGTGCTCATCCTGGTTCTATATATATATACAGTATATATATATATATATATATATATATATATATATATATATATATATATATATATATAAAATAAGAGAAAGAGAGAGAGCCATACATACACACAAACATGCAGTAGATATAAAAGTAAAAAAAAAATACTGTTAGTTATAAGGAACATTTTAAATAAAAAAACTACAACACCCTGATTGAATAAGTCTGCACACCAATTCATAATACGGTCTCCTAGCTGTGTTAAAAGTTGACCAACCACATTCTAAGGGGCTGATTTATCAAAGTCTAGCGGACATGATAAGTTGAAGCGCCAGACATCGCTGAATGGTGACAGCAGTTCTAGTGAACTGCTTGTGCAATGCCGCCCCCTGCAGATTCGCTCTAGCAGGGTGTGTTAATCATCCCGATCGTATAGGATCAGGGGGACTAATGTCTGCAGCCTCAGAGGCAGCAGACCAGTTAAGGAGCAGCCGTCTTAAGACCTGAAGGCTCGCGCGGAAACAGGGCTTTCAGGGGCCATTCAGCCCTTGATAAATCGGCCCCATTATGTGAAGCCTGTAGGTAAATAGCATACACATGCCATTATTATTATTATACTTTATTTATTAAGCGCCAACATATTCCGCAGCACTCTCCATGGATACAATTCATTTAAATAAAACAATACAAGACTTGTAAGATACAGGACAAAATTTACAAACACATACAAGAGGGATTGAGGGCCCTATTCCCATGGGAACTTACAATCTAAAAGGGTAGGAGGTTGAGAAACAGGAGGTGAGGACTGCAAGGTTTAGAAAGATGTTAATACAGAGTTAGATGAGGAAAATGTTAGGTAAGTGAAATTAATTTATTATTGAGTTGGGTGGTAGGCTACCCTGAACAGAAAGGTCTTCAGGGAACATTTGAAGGAAGACAGATTAGGGCAAAGCCTGACAGCACGAGGGAGAGTGTTCCAGAGGGTAGGTGCTGCACGACAGAAGTCCTGCAGTCTAGCATGAGAGGAGGTGATAGTTGCGGATGCAAGGAGCAGGTCATTGTTGGATCTTAGTGGGCGGGCTGGAGTATACTTGTGTATTAGAGAGGATAGGTAGAGGGGAGCGGCGTTGGTGAGAGTTTTGTATGTAAGGGTGAGAATTTTGAATTTGATTCTGCTGTGAATGGGGAGCCAATGAAGGGACTCACAGAGAGGTGCAGCAGATACAGATCAACGGGAAAAAGGTGGATCAGCCTGGCAGAGGCATTTAGGATGGATTGAAGGGGGGAGAGGCGGGAAAGAGGAAGGCCAGCGAGTAGGTTATTGCAGTAGTCAAGTCGAGAGATAACAAGGGAGTGGATTATTTGCTTTGTGGTGTCAGCGCTCAGAAAAGGGCGAATTTTGGAAATATTGCGTAGATGATTGCGGCATGATGTAGAAAGCTATTGGATATGGGGGACGAAGGATAGGTTTGAGTCAAGTGTGACTCTGAGTCAGCAGACTTGGGGCGATGGGGAAATGGTGATGCCGTCAACAGGGATAGAGAAGTCATTATGATTAAACTCTGATTAAAGTCAGCTGTTGCTGTAGGATTTACTTGAATTCTTGGGAGAGCCATGGTCCACAAAGAGTTGCCACAGAAACTTCAAGAGATAATTGTTGAAAGATACCAATCATGAGAGGGATATAAAAGAATATCGAAACATAGAAACATAGAATTTGACGGTGGATAAGAACAAAAAAGGCCCATCAAGTCTACCCATATTACATGTTACTTTTTCTTAGGATAGCCTTATGCATGTCCCAGACATTTTTTAAATTCCTTTACAGTCTTTGGCCTCTAGTTATCAAGCCGTCATCCGCAAATACGCTGGAATTCCGCAGCGTATTTGTGGCGAGGCTGATTCACCTTAGTTATCAAGCCCTACTGCCCTGGCAAAAGTCTAGTGACATAAGCTTCAATCCGCAGGACTCAGTCTGACACAGATCGATGCTTACGTCACTACAGATGTTCCAAATGCAAGTTCGGCACAATCTGACTACTTTTGGTAGTTATTAAACTACTACCAGGTACACTCGCCACTATTCCGGGCCAGCGTACCTGGATTTCAATCCGCCGCGGATCTCATAGGAATCAATGGGAATCTGACCATTGCAAAAGCTCATGTTCGCTGCTGCCCGATATCACATTGATTCCTATGGGAAATGTCTACACCTAACACCCTAACATGTACCCCGAGTCTAAACACCCCTAATCTGCCCACCCTACCCTGCCGCAACTAAATAAAGTTATTACCCCCTAAACCACCACTCCCGGACCCCGCCGCAACCTATATTATACATATTAACCCCTAATCTGCTGCCCCCTATACAGACACCACCTACATAAAATAATTAACACCTATCCTGCGGATCCTGGACCCTGCCGCAACTAAATAAATTGTTTAACCCCTAAACTGCCGCTCCCGGACCCCGCTGCCACCTATATTAAACTTATTAACCCCTATCCTGCTCCCCCTATACTGCCGCCACCTATATTAAACTTATAAACCCCTAAAACTAAGTCTAACACTAACCCTAACCGCCCCTAACTAAAATATTATTTTAATAAATCTAAATAAAAATTACTATTATTAACTAAATTATTCCTATTTAAAACTAAATACTTACCTATAAAATAAAACCTAATATAGCTACAATATAACTAATAATCATATTGTAGCTATTTTAGGATTTATTTTTATTTTACAGGCAACTTTGTATTTATTTTAACTAGGTACAATAGTAATTAAATAGTTATTAACTATTTAATAACTACCTAGCTAAAAGAAATACAAAATTACCGGTAAAATAAATCCTAACCTAAGTTACAATTAAACCTAACACTACACTATCATTAAATTAATTAAATAAATTAGCTAAAATACCTACAATTAAATACAATTAAGTAAACTAAACAAAATTACAAAAAAACACTAAATTACATAAAATAAAGAAATATTACAAGAATTTTAAACTAATTACACCTAATCTAAGCCCCCTAATAAAATAAAAATAAAAAAATAATAAAAGTCCCTACCCTATTCTACATTACAAAGTAATCAGCTCTTTTACCAGCCCTTAAAAGGGCTTTTTGCGGGGCATTACCCCAAAGTAATCAGCTCTTTTACCTGTAAAAAAAATACAACCCCCCCAACATTAAAACCCACCACCCACATACCCCTACTCTAACCCACCCAAACCCCCCTTAAAAAAACCTAACACTAACCCCCTGAAGATCTCCCTACCTTGAGTTGTCTTCACCCAGCCGGGCCGAAGTCTTCATCCAATGGGGCAGAAGAGGACATCTAGACCGGCAGAAGTCTTCATCCTATCCGGGCAAAAGAGGACATCTGGATCGGCAGACATCTTCATCCAAGCAGAATCTTCTATCTTCATCCATCCGACGAGGAGCGGCTCCATCTTCAAGACCTCCGGCGCGGAGCATCCTTCCTGGCCAACGAACTAACGACGAATCACGGTTCCTTTAAATGACATCATCCAAGATGGCATCCCTCGAATTCCGATTGGCTGATAGGATTCTATCAGCCAATCCAAATTAAGGTAGGAAAAATCTGATTGGCTGATTGAATCAGCCAATCAGATTAAAGTTCACAGTTCACAGCAGTGATCAAGCGTGTAATACACACGAAACATGTCTGCAGTTTGTTCAGCTGTGACCCTGACCTCTTGCTAAATGGAGCATTGGCTCTGAATTTTTTTTTATCCTGTATCCCAATAAAGATTTATTTTTCTTATACTGGATGGCATCAAGGGAGTTCTTTCTGTGAACTATAATCTTTTTTATGGTTATGGTGTATGCCTCTCGACTGACCTTCTGCCCTGTGTAGCCCGGATGTACATTTGGAATTCCCTGTTTGCTTAGTGCGCCGGAAATGGAGGCGCATCTATCTGGGCTCCAGGAATGTCGGTCTTTTTTGGAAGTGACAGGAGACGGACCCCAGCAGTCGGTAAGCGCCACTTTCGTTGTTTCTCAATAAAAGAGCTGATTACTTTGGGGCAATGCCCCGCAAAAAGCCCTTTTAAGGGCTGGTAAAAGAGCTGATTACTTTGTAATGTAGAATAGGGTAGGGACTTTTATTATTTTGTTTTTTTTTATTTTATTAGGGGGCTTAGATTAGGTGTAATTAGTTTAAAATTCTTGTAATATTTTTTTATTTTCTGTAATTTAGTGTTTGTTTGTTTTTGTAATTTAGTTTAGTTTATTTAATTGTATTTAATTGTAGGTATTTGTAGCTAATTTATTTAATTAATTTAATGATAGTGTAGTGTTAGGTTTAATTGTAACTTAGGTTAGGATTTATTTTACAGGTAATTTTGTATTTATTTTAGCTAGGTAGTTATTAAATAGTTAATAACTATTTAATAACTATTGTACCTAGTTAAAATAAATACAAAGTTACCTGTAAAATTAAAATAAATCCTAAAATAGCTACAATGTAATTATTAGTTATATTGTAGCTATATTATGGTTTATTTTACAGGTAAGTATTTAGTTTTAAATAGGAATAATGTATTTAATTATAGTGTAGTGTTAGGTGAAATTGTAACTTAGGTTAGTTTTTATTTTACAGGTAAATTTGTCTTTATTTTAACTAGGTAGCTATTAAATAGTTAATAACTATTTAATAACTATTGTACCTAGTTAAAATAAATACAAAGTTGACTGTAAAATAAAAATAAATCCTAAAATAGCTACAATGTAACTATTAGTTATATTGTAGCTATATTATGGTTTATTTTATAGGTAAGTATTTAGTTTTAAATAGGATTAATTTACGGCTAGATTTAGAGTTTGGCGTTAGCCGTCAAAACCAGCGTTAGGGGCTCCTAACGCTGGTTTTGGGCTACCGCTGGTATTTAGAGTCAGTCAGGGAAGGGTCTAACGCTCACTTTGCAGCCGCGACTTTTCCATACCGCAGATCCCCCTACGCTATTTGCGTATCCTATGTTTTCAATGGGATCTTTCTAACGCTGGTATTTAGAGTCTTGGCTGAAGTGAGCGCTAGACCCTCTACCGACAAGACTCCAGCCGCAGCAAAAAGCCAGGAGTTAAAAGCTTTCTGGGCTAACGCCGGTTCATAAAGCTCTTAACTACTGTGCTCTAAAGTACACTAACCCCCATAAACTACCTATGTACCCCTAAACCGAGGCCCCCCACATCGCCGCCATTCTAATAAAAAAATTTAACCCCTAATCTGCCGACCGCACACCGCCGCAACCTACGTTATCCCTATGTACCCCTAATCTGCTGCCCCTAACACCGCCAACCCCTATATTATATTTATTAACCCCTAATCTGCCCCCCCCCCCCCACGTCGCCACTACTTACCTACAATTATTAACCAACCCTAATCTGCCGACCGGACCTCACCGCTACTATAATAAAGTTATTAACCCCTAATCCGCCTCACTCCCGCCTCAATAACCCTATAATAAATAGTATTAACCCTTAATTTGCCCTCCCTAACATCACGACACCTAACTTCAAGTATTAACCCCTAATCTGCCGACCGGACCTCACCGCTACTCTAATAAAATTTATTAACCCCTAAAGCTAAGTCTAACCCTAACCCTAACCCTAACACCCCCCTAAGTTAAATATAATTTAAATCTAACGAAATAAAATAAATCTTATTAAATAAATTATTCCTATTTAAAGCTAAATACTTACCTGTAAAATAAACCCTAATATAGCTACAATATAAATTATAATTATATTGTAGCTATTTTAGGAATAATATTTATTTTACAGGTAACTTTGTATTTATTTTAACCAGGTACAATAGCTATTAAATAGTTAATAACTATTTAATAGCTACCTAGTTAAAATAATTACAAAATTACCTGTAAAATAAATCCTAACCTAAGTTACAATTAAACCTAACACACCACTATCAATAAATTAATTAAATAAAATACCTACAATTATCTACAATTAAACCTAACACTACACTATCAATAAATTAATTACATAAAATACCTACAAATAAATACAATTAAATAAACTTACTAAAGTACAAAAAATAAAAAAGAACTAAGTTACAAAAAATAAAAAAATAATTTACAAACATTAGAAAAATATTACAACAATTTTAAGCTAATTACACCTACTCTAAGCCCCCTAATAAAATAGCAAAGCCCCCCAAAATAAAAAAATTCCCTACCCTTTTCTAAAATAAAAATTGAAAAGCTCTTTTACCTTACCAGCCCTTAAAAGGGCCTTTTGCGGGGCATGCCCCAAAGAATTCTGCTCTTTTGCCTGAAAAAAAACATACAATACCCCCCCAACATTACAACCCACCACCCACATACCCCTAATCTAACCTAAACCCCCCTTAAATAAACCTAACACTAAGCCCTTGAAGATCTTCCTACCTTATTGGTCCAGAAGAGCCACCGAAGTCTTCATCCAAGCCCAAGCGGGGGCTGAAGAGATCCATCATCAGGCTGAAGAGGTCCATCATCGGGCTGAAGTCTTGATCCAAGCGGCGGCTGAAGAGGTCCATCATCGGGCAGAAGTCTTCATCCTATCCGGGCAGAAGAGGACATCCGGACCGGTAGACATCTTCATCCAAGCCGCATCTTCTATCTTCATCCATCCGGAGCGGAGCAGAGCCATCTTCTTCCAGCTGACGCGGATCCATCAGCCAATCAGAATTTTCCTACCTTAATTCCGATTGGCTGATAGAAACAATAAAAATTCTGGTGTAGACTGTCCCTTTAAGTTAGGGGGTGTTAGGGTTAGTGTTAGACTTAGGTTTAGGAGTTAATAATTTTATTATAGTGGCGGCGGTGTAGGGGGGCAGGATAAGGGTTAATAAATTTATTATAGGTGGCGGCGGTATAGGGGGGGCAGGATAGGGGTTAATAGGTATTCTGTAGGTGGTGGCGGGTCCGGGAGCGGCGGTTTAGGGGTTAACATATTTATTATAGTTGCGGCAGGGTCCGGGAGCGGCGGTTTAGGGGTTAAACAATTTATTTAGTTGTGGTGGGGTCTGGGATCGGCAGGATAGGGGTTAATAAGTTTATGTAGGTGGCGGCGGTATAGAGAGCGTCAGATTAGGGGTTAATAGGTATAATATAGGTGGCGGCGGGGTCCGGGAGCGGAGGTTTAGGGTTAATATATTTATTATAGTTGCGACGGGGTCTAGGAGCGGCGGTTTAGGGGTTAATAACTTTATTTAGTTGCAGGGGGCTCCGGGGGTGCCGGTATAGGGAGTAGAACAGTAAAGTATAGTGTGAGTGCTTAGTGACAGAGGTATCAATAAAGCTATAAAAAAGCCAAAGAGCAGCGAGATTGATGAGTGATAACTATCACAGTCCGCTGCTCATGGCCCCGTACTTGGTGCGCGGCTTTTTGACAGATTTATTGATAACTTTGGCGAGCGTATTCAGGTCCGCGGCGGCGATGTGAGGCGAGCTTAGGTGAGCGTATTGGGATGGCGAATACGGAGCTTAATAACTAGAGGCCTTTGTGTTTACCACCTCCAATGGAATTTTATTCCATGAATCTACCACCCTTTCTGTAAAAAATGCTTCCTCCAATTGCTCCTGAATCTGCTACCCTCTAACTTTAGATTGTGACCCCTTTGTATTGGCATTTATTTTTTTGGAAAATGCTCTCAGCTTATACTTTATTAAGTCCCTTCATATATTTGAAGGTCTCTATCTTGCCACCTCTTTCCCTTCTATCCTCTAAACTATACATATTTAGATCATAGAGTCTTTCTTTGTATGTTTTATATTTTAGACCATTTACCATTTTAGTAGCCCTTTTTTGGATAGCTTCTATTTTATTTATATCTTTCTGAAGATATGGAGGCCTACTTATCAAGCCGTCAACTTTCTTGCATTCGCCGGCACCAATACGCTCGCCTAAGATCGCCTAGCATTGCTGCCGTGGACCTGAATATGCTCTCCAAAGTTACCAAAAAAGCTGTCAAAAAGCCGCACACCAAGTACGGGGCGATGAGCAGCAGACTGTTGTTAACTAACAGTCATCAATCTCACTGCTCTTCGGCTTTTTCCCAACTTTATTGGTATACTATCACCAAACACCCACACTATACTTCACTATTTTACTCCTATCCCGCTGCTCACGGACCTTGCGGCAACTAAATAAAGTTATTAACCCCTAAACCGCCGCTCCCGGAGCCCACCGCCACTCTAATAAACTTATTAACCCCTATCCTGCTGCTCCCGGAGCCCACCACCACCTATATTATGTTATTAACCCCTAATCTGCCCCCCCTCTACACCGCCCCACCTACATTATGTTATTAACCCCTAATCTGCCCCCCTACACCGCCACCACCTACATTATGTTATTAACCCCTAATCTGTCCCCCTACACCACCGCCACCTACATTATACTTATTAACCCCTAATCTGCCGTCCCCAACGTCGCCGCCACTATATTAAATTTATTAACCCCTAAACCTAAGTCTAACCCTAACACCCCCTAACTTAAATATAATTTAAATAAATATAAATAAAATTACTATCATTAACTAAATTATTCCTATTTAAAACTAAACACTTACCTGTAAAATAAACCCTAAGCTTGCTACAATATAACTAATAGTTACATTGTAGCTATCTTAGGGTTTATTTTTATTTTACAGGCAAGTTTGTATTTATTTTACCTAGGTAGAATAGTTACTAAATAGCTATTAACTACTTAATAACTACCTAGCTAAAATAAATACAAATTTACCTGTAAAATAAAACCTAACCTAAGTTACAATAAAACCTAACACTACACTACAATTAAATACAATTAACTGAATTACATACAATTAACTAAATTATATACAATTATCTAAAGTACAAAAACCCCCACTAAATTACAGAAAATAAAAAACAAATGATCAGATATTTAAACTAATTACACCTAATCTAATAGCCCTATCAAAATAAAAAAGCCCCCCCCCCCCCAAAAAAAAAAACCCTAGCCTAAACTAAACTACCAATAGCCCTTAAAAGGGCCTTATCAGCTCTTTTACCTGTAAAAAAAAAAACACACACCCCCCCAACAGTAAAACCCACCACCCACACAACCAACTCCCCAAATAAATACTAACTAAAAAAACCTAAGCTCCCCATTGCACTGAAAAGGGCATTTGGATGGGCATTGCCCTTAAAAGGGCAGTTAGCTCTTTTGCAGCCCAAAGCCCTAACCTAAAAATAAAACCCACCCAATACACCCTTAAAAAAACCTAACACTAACCCCCTGAAGATCGACTTACCGGGAGATGTCTTCATCCAAGCCGAGCGAAGTGGTCCTCCAGACGGCCAGAAGTCTTCATCCAAGCCGGGCAGAAGTGGTCCTCCAGACGGCAGAAGTCTTCATCCAGACGGCATCCCCCCCAAAATAAAAAAACCCTAGCCTAAACTAAACTACCAATAGCCCTTAAAAGGGCCTTTTGCGGGGCATTGTCCCAAAGTAATCAGCTCTTTTACCTGCAAAAAAATACAAACAACCCCCCCAACAGTAAAATCCACCACCCACACAACCAACCCCCCAAAAAAATACTATCTAAAAAATCCTAAGATCCCCATTGCCCTGAAAAGGGCATTTGGATGGGCATTGCCCTTAAAAGGGCAGTTAGCTCTTTTGCGGCCCAAAGCCCTAACCTAAAAATAAAACCCACCCAATACACCCTTAAAAAAACCTAACACTAACCCCCTGAAGATCGACTTACCGGGAGACGTCTTCATCCAAGCCGAGCGAAGTGGTCCTCCAGACAGGCAGAAGTCTTCATCCAAGCCGGGCAGAAGTGGTCCTCCAGACGGCAGAAGTCTTCATCCAGACGGCATCTTCTATTTTCATCCATCCGGCACGGAGCGTGTCCATCTTTAATTCATCCGACGTGGAGCATCCTCTTCTGCCGACGACTACCCGACGAATGAAGGTTCCTTAAAGTGACATCATCCAAGATGGGGTCCCTTAGATTCCGATTGGCTGATAGAATTCTATTAGCCAATCGGAATTAAGGTAGAAAAATTCCTATTGGCTGATGCAATCGGATTGAGCTTGCATTATATTGGCTGTTCCAATCAGCCAATAGGATTGAACTTCAATCCTATTGGCTGATTGCATCAGCCAATAGGATTTTTTCTACCTTTATTCTGATTGGCTGATTCTATCAGCCAATCGGAATCTAAGGGATGCCATCTTGGATGACGTCACTTAAAGGAACCTTCATTCGTCAGGTAGTCGTCGGCAGAAGAGGATGCTCCGGTAAGTCGATCTTCAGGGGGTTAGTGTTAGGGTTTTTTAAGGGTGTATTGGGTGGGTTTTATTTTTAGGTTAGGGCTTTGGGCTGCAAAAGAGCTAACTGCCCTTTTAAGGGCAATGCCCATCCAAATGCCCTTTTCAGGGCAATGGGGAGCTTAGGTTTTTTCAGTTATTATTTTATTTGGGGAGTTGGTTGTGTGGGTGGTGGGTTTTACTGTTGGGGGGGGGGTGTTTGTATTTTTTTTTACAGGTAAAAGAGCTGATAAGGCCCTTTTAAGGGCTATTGGTAGTTTAGTTTAGGCTAGGGTTTTTTTTTTGGGGGGGGGGGGCTTTTTATTTTGATAGGGCTATTAGATTAGGTGTAATTAGTTTAAATATCTGATAATTTGTTTTTTATTTTCTGTAATTTAGTGTTTTGGTTTTTTTGTACTTTACTGTAGATAATTTTATATAATTTAATTAGTTGTATTTAATTTATGTAATTTATTTAATTGTAGTGTAGTGTTAGGTGTTAGTGTAACTTAGGTTAGGTTTTATTTTACAGGTCAATTTGCATTTATTTTAGCTAGGTAGTTAGCGAATAGTTAATAACTATTTAGTAACTATTCTACCAAGTTAAAATAAATACAAACTTGCCTGTAAAATAAAAATAAACCCTAAGCTAGCTACAATGTAACTATTAGTTATATTGTAGCTAGCTTAGGGTTTATTTTATAGGTAAGTATTTAGTTTTAAATAGGAATAATTTAGTTAATGATAGAAATTTTATTTAGATTTATTTAAATTATATTTAAGTTAGAGGGTGTTAGGGTAAGGGTTAGACTTAGGTTTAGGGGTTAATACATTTAATATAGTAGAGGCGACGTTGGGGATGGCAGATTAGGGGTTAATAAGTATAATGTAGGTTGCGGAGGGGCGGGGGGCAGATTAGGGGTTAATAAGTATAATGTAGGTGGTGGCGGTGTTGGGGGGGGCAGATTAGGGGTTAATAAGTGTAATGTAGGTGGCGGTGGTGTTGGGGGCGGCAGATTAGGGGTTAATAAGTATAATGTAGGTGGTGGCGGTGTAGGGGGCGGCAGATTAGGGGTGTTTAGACTCGGGGTACATGTTAGGGTGTTAGGTGTAAACGTAACTTTATTCTCCCATAGGAATCAATGGGATATCGGGCAGCATCGAACATGAGCTTTGCTGCTTTCAGAATCCCATTGATTCCTATGGCATTCGCCGCCTCCAGGCCTGCGGATTGAAAACCAGGTACGCTGGGTCGGACTAGTGGCGAGCGTACCTGGTAGGTATTTGTTATCTAGCAAAAGTAGTCAGATAGTGCCGAATTTGCATTCGGAACATCTGTAGTGACGTAAGCATCGATCTGTGTCGGACTGAGACCGGCGGATCATATGTTACGTCACAAAATTCTACTTTTACCGGTCTGTAGGCTTTGATAAATAAGGGGAATCAGGCTCGCCACAATTACGCTGCGGAATTCCAGTGTATTTGCGGCTGAATGCTTGATAAATAGGGGCCATGGTCTCCAGAACTGTACACAGTATTCCACTAATTATCTGTAAACTGGCATAAGTACCTTGCTATTTCTGCTACTAATACCTCTCCCAGTGCAACCAAGTATTTGACTGGCCTTACTGGCTGTACTACTGCATTTTGTACCAAATTTTAAATCATCTCAAATAGTAATTCCCAAGTCCCTTTCTTCTTTAGTTACAGTCAGTAATGTACTATTGAGGCTATAATTGGCCTTTGGGTTTTTGAATACTATATGCATAATTTTGCTTTTGGTAATATTAAATTTCAGATCCCATTTATTTGACCAGTCCTCTAGTTTTTTAATATCACAGTTCATTTGATCAGCCCCTCCTGGAACATCAACACTGTTACAAATCTTTGTATCATCAACAAACAAGCAAACCTTTCCCTTAAGCCCACTTCCATTATTACCTATGAACATGTTAAACAAAACAGGCCCAAGAACTGACCCTTGGGGAACACCACTAGTAACTGACCCCTCATTTGAATGTACTCCCTCTGTCATCTATCTTTAAGCCAGCATTCTATCCACTTAACAATTTTAGCATCTACTCCAAAGCAATGCATTTTGTGAAGGAGAAGGCATTAGCAACACTGAAATAGCAGGTGCCGGTCACTTCTTGCATGTGACCACAATCTCTCGTATTCTGCACATGTCTGGGCTATGGGGTAGGATGGCAAGATATAAAACCCTTTCTTGCAAAAAAAAAAAAAAATCCAAGCTTGTCTAAATTGTGCCAAAAGTTTAATTCCGTCATTACAAATCACGTGGGAAAATGTGCTATGGTCTGATGAGACAAAGGTTCAACATTTCCACCTCTATTGTAAAAGCTTATCCAAGGAACACCATACTGATTTTGAAGCATTGTGGTGGTAACATAATGTCTTGGGGCTGCTTCTTTATAGCTGAATCAGGGGTTCTTGCCTAGATAGATTTAGCACAAAACCTGCTGGGCTTTGTCAGAAAGGTGAAGATGAAGAAGAATTTTACATTCCAACATGACAGTTACCCAAAGCACACATCCAAGTTTGTAAATAGGCATGATGGATATACTGGCATGTTTACTCAAATATTATAATGACACTTATTTTAAAGGGACAGTATACACCAGAATTTTTATTGTTTAAAAAGATAGATAATCCCTTTATTACCCATTCCCCAGTTTTGCAAAACCAACAGAGTTATATTAATATATGTTTTACCTATGTGATTACCTTGTAGCTAAGCCTCTGCAAACTGCCCCCTTATCTCAGTGCTTTTGACAGACATGCAGCTAAGTCAATCAGTGCAGACTCCTAAATAACTCCACGGGAGTGAGCACAATGTTGTCTATATGACACGCATGAACAAGTACTGTCTAACTGTGAAAAACTTTTAAAATGCTCTGAGCTAAAGGGCGGTTTTCAACAGTTTAGAATCAGTTTGAGCCTAGCTAGGTTTAGCTTTCAAAAATACCACCAAGGGAACAAAGCAAATTTAATGATAAAAATCAATTGGAAAGTTGTTTAAAATTGCCCTATCTGAATCATGAAAGTTTAATTTAGGCTAGACTGTCCCTTTAAGTATTTATTTTTCCCTTTTTCTAATCATTAATTGATAAGCACCATTTTCTGGTTTGATTAGATATACATCAGAACCAATACAGCTTATTTACAATTAAAAAAATTACACCCCCTCTACAATACAAGTACCCCCAGACCCCCAAAATAATAAAATCTTGCTAAAAAAAAAAAAATCCTAAAAATTAAATAAAAAAGCCTATTCTTTAAAACAAAAAATAAAAAAACACTCCACAAAAAATTCCTAACAACCCAAATTTTCAACTCACCATGCGAAAATGCAGCTCCTCTACATTCACGCTGGTGCTCTCGCCATCCTGGGTCTAGGCGCCGGGGGGCCATATCTTTGCAGCAGCAGACTTTGGAAGAGAGTTTTTTAGCTAGACTTTATTATTGGGGATGTGGGGTTACTTGAATTGTATAGGGGGGTATTGTATTTTTTTAATTGTAAAAAAGCTGTATTGACTTTAGGGCAATGCTCTACAAAAGACCATTTTAAGGGCTCTTGTAACTTATATTTAGTGTTAGGGTTTAGGGTTTTTGTTTTGTTTTGGGTGGGGGGTTGGGGGGGCATGTAGGTTAGTGTAAGATATAATGGTGTTTTTTATTTTGGATACTGTCTTTTATTTTCTGTAACTTTTTTAGGTTTAGTTTAGAGGGGGGTTAGGTATTAGGTAGAGTAGGATTAGTTTACATTGGGGGTTGTGACGGTTTAGAGGTTAATAGTGTTGAGTATTTGCGAAAGGTTAGTGGAAATATAGGGGTTAATGGTGTATGATTTTTGCAGTAGGCTAGTGGCAGTATAGGGTTTAATAGTTTAGATGGGTACTTGCACTGGATATGTGGAGGTATAGGGGTTAATAGTTTAGATGGGTGCTTGCAGTGGGTATGTGGTGGTATAGAGGTTAATGTTTAGATGGGTACTTGCGGTGTGTATGTGGTGGTATAGGGTTAATGTTTAGATGGGTACTTGCGGTGGGCTATTGGCGGTATATGGTTAATAGTGTATGGTACTTGCAGTGGGTATGTGGTGGTATAGGGGTTAACAAGATAGATACTTGCCCACTGACTGTTTAGATAGTGTAGTATAGTGTTAGCTTGCAATTGCTGGCTACTTCGGTTTAGTGGTAGTTACATTCCAAGGGATCGTTTACTATATTTTGCCAATATGGGCTGCAATGCTGGGTGTTATCTATAGCCAGAATCACCAACCAATGGCACATATAATAGACGCCTCTCTGCAATGCCACCTGTTAACAGCTATTTTGGGAGATTGGAATATTTAGACAGGCTCGCGGATCATCGCAGCACTTTCGATCATCGGAGCCACAGGTATAACTCCACAGGAGTAAGCACACTAGTATCTATATGGCACACATAAACTAGCACTAATAAAATGCACTGAGATAAGAGGTGGCCTTTAAGGGCTTAGAGCAAAGAATACCAGAAGAGAGCAAAGCAAATTGGATGATTAAAGTAAATTGGAAAGTTGTTTAAAATTGCATGCCCTACCTGAATCATGAAATTTTAATTTCGACTAGATTGTCCCTTTTTTACTCTGCTATTAAAAATGGAATATAAGATGCTGTATATGCAACAAGACATAAGATGAAAATAACTTGTGGCTACTATATGCCAAGAAAAAACACAATTTGAACCTTTTGGTTCCTGAATAGTAATTTTAGAAGCAATGAGGATACAATGCTGCTCTGCACTGATTCACAGCATCAGAGTCATGGGGAACATTGGCTGAAAACAAAGGCATATTTTTATGCACAGTAATCTAAGGTCACTGGTGATACGTTACTGTGGGCTCCTGAATAGCCATTATTATGTCTCAAGATATTAAAACCCTCCGCAGCACTGTACAGATGAGATTATCAAATTATATACACCAGTGTCAGAGTTATTGAAGTCACTGAGCTCAAATCAAAGCAACGAAGACTGAGGAATAAAGAACTGTACATGGTTCATTTATAAGGAAAGATCAGATAGGGAAGGTATTGTCCACAAGGCAACCAGCGGCAAAATCAGTTGTCTAGAAATAAGTAATTGTTAAAGAACCTTTAGCTTCTGCAAACCTACTAACAGTTATTTAAAGGGATATTCCAGCCAAAAGTTGAATGCACATGAGTGCATTTCAGTTTTGAATTGAAGCATTTTTGAAATATACATGTATTAGCAAACTCCTTCGAGTAAAAGGTATGGCTGTTCCAAGAGTTTACTTGAGTATGCTCCATGCACCAGCATTTAAACTCAGCACTTACTCAGAGAGCCTAAGGTGCTTGTATCATCTGGTAATAACACAATTTGCATAATTACTGACATAATCCAAGTTAATATTTCATCTGCAGTATTTAAAATGCTAGTGCACTGAGAATATCTAGCTATGCTTCGCATGCATGTGCAGAGAACTAGGTTAACACTGAAACAGTAAAACAGGATATCTGTGAATGTTATTAAATAATATATATATATATATATATATATATATATATATATATATATATATATATATATATATAATTTAATATATATATATGGTTGTGCACACCAAATAATTCATTTTATTTCTAAAACTCCAGATGTCACTTTAACAGACCACCCCCCTCTCTCATTCATCAAAGCAATTGTTTTCAAGTTATCTTAGAAAGATCACTTCAAAATACCTTATGGCCACTACCTGGAGATGTGTAATAAGATGTCCTACTTCTTACAAGAGAGCCTAAAAGTCTGAGACAAGTGACAAGTTTTGTGTGAAAGTGACCATTCACTCTTCTATGCAAATTGGTACCTGCTGTGTTAGATAAACATCTGTACTGACTAACAGAGAGACATGTTTAACCCACTGGTGCCCATTTAACAAGACCGCTGCTCCATAACCCTGTCCGCCTGCTCTGAGCAGGCGGACAGGAATCGCCAGAAATCAACCCGATCAAGTATGATCAGGTTGATTGGCACCCCCTGCTGGTGTGAGCTGCTGGTGCAATGCTGAATACGGAGAGCGTATTGCTCTCCGCATTCAGTGAGGTCTTGCGGACCTGATCCGCACTGTCGGATCAGGTCTTCAAGACCTTTAATAAATAGGGGCCTATGAGTGCTGAAAGCATAGAATGTCTTATGGATTTAAAATGTCTCAAAATTAATAACAACATTATTTCTTTCATTTCAGACCTGAATCTGGTGTTTCATGCAATTCAAAATGTATTAGAAATATGAAATATACTGCATTCCTATTGAAATACAATACAATGCCAGACATCTAAGGGACACATTAGGATATATATGCTGAATTTAATAAGTAGCTATACAGTCAATTTAAAATGTCCAATTTTAATAACCTATTTCTTTATATTTTTCAGGCATTTAATAAGTACATATATAATTGGTGCTTTAAATAATATCATATGTTTTATACAAAGAAATATACAGATATGAAATATTAATCTATATGGGATAGTAATCCAATATATATATAATTATATGAAAATTTCATCTGATTGCTGACCTCAAGGTATGTATGTTTTGCGTTATGAGCGGCTCGGTAATAACTTACAAGTTATTTCCACTGCTCACCTTTAATAGCGTTGCTATTACAGGTTTGCAAAAACCCAGCGTTAGCAGGCAATATGGCAGCGTTGAGCTCCATACCGCACACAAATACCAGCGCTGCTTTGAGCTGGTTTTACGTGCTTGTGCACGATTTCCCATAGACATCAATAGGGAGAGCCGGCTGAAAAAAAAGCTCACTAACGCAGCCCCATTGATTCCTATGGGGAAAGAAATGTATGTTTACACCTAACACCCTAACATAAACCCTAAATCTAAACACCCCTAATCTGCCGCCCCTGACATCACCGCCACCTACATTATACTTATTAACCCCTAATCTGCCACCCCTGACATCGCCGCCACCTACATTACACTTATTAACCCCTAATCTGCCGCCCCTAATGTCGCCGCCACCTACATAAATGTATTAACCCCCAATCTGCCGCCCCCAACGTTGCCGCCGCCACTATACTAAAGTTATTAACCCCTAAACCTCTGGCCTCCCACATCACTAACACTAAATAAATATATTAAGCCCTAAACCTAAGTCTAATCCTAACCCTAACACCCCTAACTTTAATATAATTAAAATAAATCTAAATAAAACCTACTATTAATAACTAAATAATTCCTATTTAAAACTAAATACTTACCTGTAAAATAAAACCTAAGCTAGCTACAATATAACTAATAGTTACATTGTAGCTATCTTAGGTTTTATTTTTATTTCACAGGTAAGTTTGTATTTATTTTAACTAGGTAGACTAGTTAGTAGATAGTTAATAACTAAAAATTTTTTATTAATGCCATATCTTATGGTAAATCCACGAGTAACAGGTTTACGAGCCTGAAGCATAGTATCAATTACTGCCTCCGAAAAACCACGTCTAGACAGGACTAGGCGTTCAATCTCCAAGCAGTCAGTTTCAGAGAATTTAGATTTGGATGGAGGGAAGGACCCTTCACCAGATCCACAAACCAGATCCTGCGACAGGAGCTATTAAAATCACAGATGCTCTCTCCTGCTTTATATGAGTAATGACTCATGGAAGGAGAGCAAAAGGAGGAAACAGTTAAGCCAGCCCAAAATCCCAAGGGACTGCTAGAGCATCTATCAGGGTGGCCTGAGGATCTCTTGACCTTGAACCATACTTTGGAAGCTTGTCGTTTTGACGAGATGCCATTAGATCCAACTCTGGAACCCCCCACCTGAGGGTTATCCTGTAGAACACTTCCGGATGGAGAGCCCACTTCCTAGGATGAAAAGTCTGTCTGTTCAGAAAATCTGCCTCTCAATTGTCCACTCCTAGAATGTGGATGGCAGATAGGAGACAATCGTGAGCTTCCGCCCACTGCAGAATGTGAGTCACCTCCTTCATGGCCAATGAACTCAGAGTTCCTCCCTGGTGGTTGATGTAAGTCACTGAGGTGATGTTGTCCGACTGGAATCTGATAAACCGGACTAATGATAATTGAGGCCATGCTGTCAAGGCCAAGGCATTGAAGATTGCTCTCAACTCCAAGATGTTTATGGGAAGACTCTTCACAAGACAACAGGCCCTGAGCCTTAAGAGAACCCCAAACAGTTCCCCAGTTGTTAAGATACACGGTCTATTGAGACTGTTGGTCTATCTTAATAGTATATATTTTTATATTTTCATTAATATATTTTTTATTATTATTATTATTATTATTTTTCTGTGTAATTTGTTTCACACTCCGCTTTAAGTGCTGTCCTTTTTCTTTTGTCTTTATAGGCTAGTGTTCATAGTCACAATCACCCAGGAAGGTCTCAGGAAGTCCCCTGAGACAGATGTTCCTGTGAAATCCACAATGAGAGAGAGTCTCTTGTTAGGGGGTCCAGACATATCCTCTGCGCTAAGTCTGAATAGTCTCTGTTCCATTGACGGAGCATGCAAAGCTGTAGTGGTTGCAGATGGAACCAAGCAAAAGGAATGATGTCCATGGAAGCCACCATCAGACCAATCACATCCATGAATTGAGCCACAGATGGATGAAAAGCAGACTGGATGGAAAGGCAAGAAGCAAGAAGTTTTGATTTTCTGACCACCGTCAGGAAAATCTTCATGGACAGGGAATCTATGATTGTCCCTAGGAAACACCCTTTTGTAGTTGGAACTAGAGAACTCTTTTCCAGGTGCACCTTCCACCCGTGGGAACGTAGAAAAGACAACAACATCTCTGTATGAGATTTTTGCTAGTTGAAAAGATCACGCCTGAACCAAGATGTCGTCTAGATAAGGCGCCACAGCAATTCGCTGGGATCTGATCACTGCCAATAAGGCTCCCAGAACCTTTGTGAATATTCTGGGAGCTGTGGCAAGAACAAACGGAAGGGCAATAAACTGGAAATGCTTGTCCAGAAACGCAAACCTTAGAAACTGGTAATGATCCCTGTGAATGGGAACGTGTAAATATGCATAATTCAGGTCTATGGTCGTCATGAACTGACCTTCCTGTGCCAATGAAAGAATGGAACGAACAGTTTCCATCTTGAAGGATGGAACCCTGAGGAATTTGTTGAGACACTTTAGATCTAGGATGGGACAAAAAGTTCCCTCCTTTTTGGGAACCACAAATAGATTTGAATAAAATCCAAGACCTTGTTCCTTTAGAGGGACTGGTACAATAACTCCCAGGGAGGATAGGTCCTTTACGCAATTTAAGAAGGCCTCCCTCTTTACTTGGTTTGAGGATAGTCTTGACAGGAGAAATCTGCCCCTTGGAGAGCAAGACTTGAATCCTATTTTGTAACCCTGGAATACTATGTCCACAGCCCATGGATCTGGGACATTGCATATCCAAGCCTGTCGAAAAAGAGAAAGCATGCCCACCACCTGATCCAAACTCTGATCGGGGGCGGACCCTTCATGCTGATTTAGAGTCAGCGGAAGGCTTTTTGGTTTTGTTTTCCCTTGTTCCAGGGCTGGCTGGATTTCCAAGTGGACCTAGATTGGTCTGGTTTGGAAGAGGAAGAGGAGGACTTCTGTTCCTTAAAGTTTCAAAAGGAATGAAAATTAGAAGTCTGTTGACCCCAGGTCTATTCTTCTTGTCCTTAGGTAGGAAAGATCCTTTTCCACACGTAATCTCTGAAATGATTTACGCCAGACCAGGTCCAAAAAGAGTTTTACCCTTATAAGGTAAAGCCAAAAGCTTGGCCTTTGAAGAAACATCAGCCAAACAAGATTTGAACCACAGAGCTTTGTGAAGCTAGACATCTTAGCTCCCAGTCGAATTATTTGCATGTTGGCATCACAGATAAAGGTATTGGCCAGTTTAAGAACTTTGATCCCATCTTGGATGTCCTCTACTGCAGTCTCTTCTGAAATAAGATCAGACAGGGCATTGCACCAATAAGATGCTGCTTCTGCAAACGTAGCAGGTTGCCACTTTAATCCTTGATGGATATACATCTTTTTTTAAGTAAGCCTCTAGCTTCGTATCCATTGGATCCTTAAAAGAGCAACTATCCTCTATAGGAATGGTAGTTCTTTTATAAAGAATAGAAATAGCTCCTTCAACTTTAGGCACAGTGTGCCATGAGTCACGAATAGAGTCAGCAACCGGAAAAGAAAAATTAAAAACAGGGGAAGGGGAAAAAGGAACCCCTGGCTTATCCCATTCCTGAACTATAATTTCAGACATCGTCTTTGGAACAGGAAAAACATCCTCAGAAGATGGAGAACCATAAACTCTATCCAGTTTAGAAGACTTTGTGGGGTTGACAGCAACCGAAGGTCCAGAGTCATCTAAAGTAGCTAGAACCTTCTTCAGTAGTAACCGGAGATGTTCAAGCTTAAATCTAAAATTATCCTCTTCAGATTCTGAAGATTTTTCTGCTAAAGTGTCAGTCTGAGATTTCACCTTCAGAAGCTACTGAAGTATTCTCTTCATCAGACAATTGAGAAAGGTTGACCAATGCAGACATAGAGAGGTCAGAAGCCTTACTAGCAGGCAAATGTTTAGATTTCCTCTTACGCTTACCTGAATAAGGGAAAAATGACAAAGCCACTGATTTTACAGAACATATCTGAGCGGCAAAATCCCCAGGTAAATAAACACCCCTAGGTGGATAAGAGGACTCAGAAGGCACAGTATGAGAAACAATTAAAGCTTTAGACGTTTGAGGAGAAAGCTGAGGTATGTCAAGCACAGCATTATCCTGAGAGACACTTGGCTCAGAAGGGAGTAATTTGTCTGTAAATTTTAAAGTTTTAGATAAGCATAAGGGACAAAATTGCATTGGCAGAACAATTTGAGCTTCTAAACATAGTAAGCATTTATCTACAGACAGAGACTGATCTAATTCTGAATCCATAACTACAGAATGCAGCTTCTAAATATTAGAGGAAAATAAAATAATTTTCAAATTTTAGTAGAAAATGTTATCATTAAAACATCAGAGAGCAAAATAAAAATGAATCCTACAAAGCAACCTCAGATTGCCTGAGGCTCCTACCTGACAGAATTGACATCCCACTAGTCAGAGGAAGCCAAACTCTCCTGCAAGTATCTTCTCCTCTTAATACAAACAATGAGTTTGAAGAGAAATGTCAAATCGCAAAGCCGACAGTGATCCTCAATGCGAGACTCCAACGCATTACAAGCTCACTAAGCTCCGCTCTGATATAATGGATGTGCGGGCGTCCCTTGAAAGAGTGCAAAAAAGTAAACAGCTCACAGTTTTCCCTCTACCGTTATCTTAAACATGTCAATAAGCCTCTCTGGACTGATCTAAACATGTCTGTCATAATAAAGTCTCTAATATAGTGTCTTGCATTCCGCTGTCATAATCAGAATGCTGCATCTTCACAATAAAGTAAAAATCATTTAAGTCCCCTCAGCCAAATAAATAAACCTTAAGTCTCTCACTGAAAACCCTTTTTAATTCATACAGTGCCATTGTCATAAGATATATCCTTAACTAATAAGGATATCTATGTCCCAAAATGTGCATAATCTGTCCATAATATGTATTCTTAACTAATAAGGATATCTATGTCCCAAAATGGATCCGTATGAGGATTAACCTCTTAAGTGCTGTTTTCCTTCAATACCTAGAAGCCAAAGGCACTTACTTTAGATCCAGCTGCAGGACAGATGCTGCTACTTAGGTGTGACAGGTACTTCGCTCCCTGTCATGGACCTGTAGGAGAGGAAAGAACAAAGTAACTAACTCTGGCTTTCTACAAAGGGGTAGCAAAATGTTAAAAGTAAAGCATTGACTACCTCGCTGCCTTTTAACTGCTAAAAGCCTCCACTACTCTTACTAAAGAGATTGACGTGGACACAGCTAGACCCCAATCCTTGCTTGCAGGGAAAAGTACCCATAAAAGGATTAAATATCTTCAGACACCAACTTTGCACATCCTCCATTGACAAAGGCAAAGAGAATAACTGGGAATTATGGGAAAGGGAAGTTACACTTAACAGCTTTGCTGGGGTGCTCTTTGCCTCCTTCTGCTGATCAGGAGTTGAATATCCCACTAGTAATTGGAATGACGTTGTGGACTCTCCATGCCATAGGAAAGAAATATATATCCATACCTTTAGATATATTATATGAATATATAGGTGTGGTGAAATGCTTGTGCAATGTCGCCCCCTGCTCACTGGCGACCAATCGGACGCTAGCAGGGGCTGTCAATCATCCCAATCGTATCTGGATGATTTCAATCCACCTCCTAAAAGGTGGTGGAAAGGTTATGGTGCATCGGTCTTACGATGGGCCTCCGAAGCAGCATCCGCTGCTTAATAAATGGAGCCCAATGAATCTTTTCATCTCATTGAAAGCCAACTACATGATGGTTTGGAAACGGGGGCATATGATTTAAACTTTATAATTATTTGTTGTATTTGTAATGATTGTCTTTCATGTTTATCACAAATGCCATAATTTTGTATCATATTATTTAGAATTATATGATATTCCGTTGAGGCTACTGTTCTTAAAGATGGACATAGGAATTTACATATCCAAATTGATTTCCATATCACTCTTATTTTCTAACATACAGTACGGAGCAAAAGTTTTAGACAGGTGTGAAAAAATGCTGTAAAGTAAGAAAGAAACAAAAATAGAAATGTTAATAGTATATTTTTATCAATTAAAAAATGCAAAGTGAGTGAAAAGAAATCTAAATAAAATCAATATTTGGTACAACCACCCTTTGCCTTCAAAACAACATAAATTTGTCTAGGTAGTACTCTTGCACACAGTTTTTTTAAGGAACTCGGCAGGTAGGTTGTTCTAAACATTTTGAGAACTAACCACAGTTCTTCTGTGGATCTCGACAGCCTCACTTGCTTCTGTCTCTTTATGAAATCCCAGACAGACTCGTTGATGTTATATGAACGTTCTATGTTCCTTTTCTATTTGTAAACTTTCAGTTGAATTTTTGCAAGCACTGATCATTTTTTTTGCTACTTTTCCTAAAATATTTAAGTATATAAGAAGTGCCACAATTTGCATTAGTGACGCCACAGCTAACTTTAGTTACATATTAAAAAAAAATAGACATTTCACTGACTTTTTTAAACAGGGGTTTTGCAGGTGATTTCACAAACCATCATGGAAGCAAAATTAAACAGGATCCTAAAACATTCTACAAAAGGATTAGTAGTCCAATAAAGGACCTGATTTACTTTATATAAGCCCTTAAATGGTCACAGTAAAAAAGATAAGATATAGGCCGCTATTTATGAAAGTCTGGCGGACCTGATCCGACAGTGCGGATCAGGTCCACCAGACTTCGCTTAATACGGAGAACAATACGCTCTCCGTATTCAGCATTGCACCAGCAGCTCACAAGAGCTGCTGGTGAAACACCGCCCCCTGCAGACTCGCGGCAAATCGGCCGCCACCAGTGGGGTGTCAATCAACCCGATCGTACTCGATCGGGTTGAATTGCGGTGATGTCTGTCCACCTGCTCAGAGCAAGCGAACAGGGTTATGGAGCAGCGGTCTTTGTGACCGCTTCTTCATAACTGCTGTTTCTGGCGAGCCTGATAGATAGGCCCCTAAGGGTCAGATTCAAAGTCACTCGCTATTTAGCGCTTTTGCTTTTAATTCTTGTGGGTTATCACACATATTACAAGTTGAATGTAAATTGTTTGCTAGCAAAAGCCGACGCAAGCTAATTCAGGACTTCAGGACACCGCGACCATGTTTCATATATACCTATAGATAGGTATAGGTACAGTATATATATATATATATATAAAAATATCTATTGAAAAATACATCAAACATCAGAATGTAAAATAATTGCTGCACATAGACAGTAAAACACTTTATTAAGTATTAAAATTGATTCAAATTTTATTTTTCCTTTTTTTCAGGTATTTGAGTGGAAAGGGCTCTAAAGTATATACATACAATATGTATAAATATATATATATATATGTGTGTGTGTGTGTATATGTGTATATCTGTATTTATTAACATATATACACATATAAACATAAATACACAAGTATATACATATATATACACACATACATACACAGTTAGACATGTGTATGTATGCATGTAAATATACAATATTGCCCCTTCCATTTAAATACCCTGTCATATAATATATACCTTTTAACCCTTATAACTTTTTATTTAACAGTTATATGAATAATATTTATGAGATAGTTTATATATGAATGTAACACTTTATTTTAATGTATTTATGTTGTGTTTGGTGCAACTTTTAATTTAGCCATAATCCTTGATGTGCTAACCCGACAAGTGTTTAAATTGCTTGTGTGCTGTTGCGTTTAGTTTCAACTTGCAATATGAGCGGGCGTGATATTAGTGCACCACTTGTAGTTTAGCCCTAACTGTACTAAAAAAGCTATTGCAAATAAAAGGTCTGTTTAAATGCATTTACTTTGCATGCAGATCCTTTGCAGTGCCATACTATTTGCTGGTATATTCCATTCATTAAAGGGACATGATTTAGGTAGAACTTACAATTTTAAACAACTTTCCAGTTTACTTCTATTATCAAATTTGCTTCATTCTATTGGTATCATTTGTTGAAGGAGCAGCAATGCACTACTGGCTTCTAACTGAACACATGGATGAGCCAATCACAATCAGTATATATATATATATATATATATATATATATATGCAGCCACCAATCAGCAGCTAGAACCTAGGTTATTTGCTGCTCCTGAGCTTACCTAGATAAACCTTTCAGCAAAGGATAAAAAGAAAAGGAAGCCAATTAAATAATAGAAGTAAATTGGAAAGTTGTTTAAAATTGTATGTTCTATCTAAATCCTGACACCTAGATTTCGAGTTTGGCGTTAGCCGTGAAAACCAGCGTTAGAGGCTCCTAACGCTGGTTTTAGGCTACCGCCGGTATTTGGAGTCACTCAAAATAGGGTCTAACGCTCACTTTTCAGCCGCGACTTTTCCATACCGCAGATCCCCTTACGTAAATTGCGTATCCTATCTTTTCAATGGGATCTTTCTAACTCCGGTATTTAGAGTCGTTTCTGAAGTGAGCGTTAGACATCTAACGACAAAACTCCAGCCGCATGAAAAAAGTCAGTAGTTAAGAGCTTTCTGGGCTAACACCGGTTTCTAAAGCTCTTAACTACTGTACTCTAAAGTACACTAACACCCATAAACTACCTATGTACCCCTAAACCGAGGTCCCCCCACATCGCCGACACTCGAATAAATTTTTTTAACCCCTAATCTGCCGACCGCCACCTACGTTATCCTTATGTACCCCTAATCTGCTGCCCCTAACACCGCCGACCCCTGTATTATATTTATTCACCCCTAACCTGCCCCCCACAACGTCGCCTCCACCTACCTACACTTATTAACCCCTAATCTGCCGACCGCAAAGCGCCGCCACCTACGTTATCCTTATGTACCCCTAATCTGCTGCCCCTAACACCGCCGACCCCTATATTATATTTATTAACCACTAATCTGCCCCCCTCAACGTCGCCTCCACCTGCCTACACTTATTAATCCCTAATCTGCCGACCGGACCTGAGCGCTACTATAATAAAGTTATTAACCCCTAATCCGCCTCACTAACCCTATAATAAATAGTATTAACCCCTAATCTGCCCTCCCTAACATCGCCGACACCTAACTTCAAACATTAACCCCTAATCTGCCGACCGAAGCTCACCACTATTCTAATAAATGTATTAACCCCTAAAGCTAAGTCTAACCCTAACACTAACACCCCCCTAAATTAAATATAATTTAAATCTAACGAAATTAATTAACTCTTATTAAATAAATTATTCCTATTTAAAGCTAAATACTTACCTGTAAAATAAATCCTAATATAGCTACAATATAAATTATAATTATATTATAGCTATTTTAGGATTAATATTTATTTTACAGGTAACTTTGTATTTATTTTAACCAGGTACAATAGCTATTAAATAGTTAAGAACTATTTAATAGCTAAAATAGTTAAAATAATTACAAATTTACCTGTAAAAGAAATCCTAACCTAAGTTACAATTAAACCTAACACTAGACTATCAATAAATTAATTAAATAAACTACCTACAATTACCTACAATTAACCTAACACTACACTATCAATAAATTAATTAAATACAATTGCTACAAATAAATACAATTAAATAAACTAGCTAAAGTACAAAAAATAAAAAAGAACTAAGTTACAAAAAATAAAAAAATATTTACAAACATAAGAAAAATATTACAACAATTTTAAACTAATTACACCTACTCTAAGCCCCCTAATAAAATAACAAAGCCCCCCAAAATAAAAAAATGCCCTACCCTATTCTAAATTACTAAAGTTCAAAGCTCTTTTACCTTACCAGCCCTGAACAGGGCCCTTTGCGGGGCATGCCCCAAGAAATACAGCTCTTTTGCCTGTAAAAAAAACATACAATACTCAAGCCCCCCAACATTACAACCCACCACCCACATACCCCTAATCTAACCCAAACCCCCCTTAAATAAACCTAACACTAAGCCCCTGAAGATCATCCTACCTTGTCTTCACCTCACCGGGTATCACACCGATCCGTCCAGAAGAGCTCCTCCAATGTCCTGATCCAAGCCCAAGCGGGGGGCTGAAGAGGTCCATGATCCGGCTGAAGTCTTCATCCAAGCGGGCAGAAGAGGTCTTCCATCCGATTGAAGTCTTCATCCAAGCGGCATCCATCCCGAGCGAAGCGGCAGCATCCTGAAGACCTCCACCGCGGAACATCCATCCTGGCCGACGACTGAACGACGAATGACAGTTCCTTTAAATGACGTCATCCAAGATGGCGTCCCTCGAATTCCGATTGGCTGATAGGATTCTATCAGCCAATCGGAATTAAGGTAGGAATATTCTGATTGGCTGATGGAATCAGCCAATCAGAATCAAGTTCAATCCGATTGGCTGATCCAATCAGCCAATCAGATTGAACTCGCATTCTATTGGCTGTTCCGATCAGCCAATAGAATGCAAGCTCAATCTGATTGGCTGATTGGATCAGCCAATCGGATTGAACTTGATTCTGATTGGCTGATTCCATCAGCCAATCAGAATATTCCTACCTTAATTCCGATTGGCTGATAGAATCCTATCAGCCAATCGGAATTCGAGGGACGCCATCTTGGATGACGTCATTTAAAGGAACCATCATTCGTCGTTCAGTCGTCGGCCAGGATGGATGTTCCGCGGTGGAGGTCTTCAGGATGCTGCCGCTTCGCTCCGGATGGATGCCGCTTGGATGAAGACTTCAATCGGATGGAAGATCTCTTCTGCCCTGCTTGGATGAAGACTTCAGCCGGATCATGGACCTCTTCAGCCCCCCGCTTGGGCTTGGATCAGGACATCGGAGGAGCTCTTCTGGACGGATCGGTGTGATACCCGGTGAGGTGAAGACAAGGTAGGATGATCTTCAGGGGCTTAGTGTTAGGTTTATTTAAGGGGGGTTTGGGTTAGAGTAGGGGTATGTGGGTGGTGGGTTGTAATGTTGGGGGGCTTGGGTATTGTATGTTTTTTTTTACAGGCAAAAAAGCTGTATTTCTTGGGGCATGCCCCGCAAAGGGCCCTGTTCAGGGCTGGTAAGGTAAAAGAGCTTTGAACTTTAGTAATTTAGAATAGGGTAGGGCATTTTTTTTATTTTGGGGGGCTTTGTTATTTTATTAGGGGGCTTAGAGTAGGTGTAATTAGTTTAAAATTGTTGTAATATTTTTCTTATGTTTGTAAATATTTTTTTATTTTTTGTAACTTAGTTCTTTTTTATTTTTTGTACTTTAGCTAGTTTATTTAATTGTATTTATTTGTAGCAATTGTATTTAATTAATTTATTGATAGTGTAGTGTTAGGTTAATTGTAGGTAATTGTAGGTAGTTTATTTAATTAATTTATTGATAGTCTAGTGTTAGGTTTAATTGTAACTTAGGTTAGGATTTCTTTTACAGGTAAATTTGTAATTATTTTAACTATTTTAGCTATTAAATAGTTCTTAACTATTTAATAGCTATTGTACCTGGTTAAAATAAATACAAAGTTACCTGTAAAATAAATATTAATCCTAAAATAGCTATAATATAATTATAATTTATATTGTAGCTATATTAGGATTTATTTTACAGGTAAGTATGTAGCTTTAAATAGGAATAATTTATTTAATAAGAGTTAATTAATTTCGTTAGATTTAAATTATATTTAACTTAGGGGGGTGTTAGTGTTAGGGTTAGACTTAGCTTTAGGGGTTAATACATTTATTAGAGTAGCGGTGAGCTCCAGTCGGCAGATTAGGGGTTAATAATTGAAGTTAGGTGTCGGCAATGTTAGGGAGGGCAGATTAGGGGTTAATACTATTTATTATAGGGTTAGTGAGGCGGATTAGGGGTTAATAACTTTATTATAGTAGCGCTCAGTTCCGGTCGGCAGATTAGGGGTTAATAAGTGTAGGCAGGTGGAGGCGACGTTGAGGGGGGCAGATTAGGGGTTAATAAATATAATATAGGGGTCGGCGGTGTTAGGGGCAGCAGATTAGGGGTACATAAGGATAACGTAGGTGGCGGCGCTTTGCGGTTGGCAGATTAGGGGTTAATAAGTGTAGGCAGATGGAGGCGACGTTGAGGGGGGCAGATTAGGGGTTAATAAATATAATATAGGGGTCGGCGGTGTTAGGGACAGCAGATTAGGGGTACATAGGGATAATGTAAGTAGCGGCGGTTTACGGAGCGGCAGATTAGGGGTTAAAAATAATATGCAGGGGTCAGCGATAGCGGGGGCGGCAGATTAGGGGTTAATAAGTGTAAGGTTAGGGGTGTTTAGACTCTGGGTACATGTTAGGGTGTTAGGTGCAGACGTAGGAAGTGTTTCCCCATAGCAAACAATGGGGCTGCGTTAAGAGCTGAACGCAGCTTTTTTGCAGGTGTTAGGTTTTTTTTTCAGCTCAAACAGCCCCATTGTTTCCTATGGGGGAATCGTGCACGAGCACGTTTTTGAGGCTGGCCGCTTGCGTAAGCAACTCTGGTATTGAGAGTTGAAGCTGCGTTAAAAATGCTCTACGCTCCTTTTTTGGAGCCTAACGCAGCCTTTATGTGGACTCTCAATACCAGAGTTATTTTTATGGTGCGGCCAGAAAAAAGCCGGCGTTAGTTTTTCGGGTTGTTACCGACAAAACTCCAAATCTAGCCGTGAATGTCTAATTATGACTTTACTGTCCCTTTAAAGTGAATATAGAAACAGAAATCGTTCCAGCTGGTGCAATAAAATACTTTTATTTGTGAAAACAGGGATAAAGAAGCGACGTTTCAGGCCCACACTTGGCCTTTTCTCAAGCTTTAAAGTGAATGTCAATTTCCATGTGAAAGTGTCCAGTTTTTTTTAAAAAAATATTAAAAACAGGGGTACTTAAATTCATAAAAATAGACCGGATTTTAAAAATACTTACCTTTTTCTTCTGAAACGCCGTATCGCCATTCTGAAACAATGCCCCCACCTGCTTCTTCCTGGTTAATTCACCCAGCAATGACAAACCCAGCTTCCTCCAATCACGAAGTTGCCTCAGGCAATGATTACCCCAGGGGGGATCCCGTGATTGGAGGATGCCGGAATTGTTCTCTTGCAATATGTCTGATGAAATGCTTGAATTGTGTGACACATCTTCCCAACAGCCTTATACATAAACTAATAAATTGTGGTTATATCTTTTTTTTTCTTTTTTTTTCTCCTTTGTTTTGACTTTTGTTGTGGAATAGGATCATTAACCCTTTCATTGCCCAAATAAGGACAACACTTTGCACCTTTCTCTGACAGCAAAAGGTTAAAAAATGCGGAATTGATTACTGATCATTTGTGTTTCTTTCCCAGCACTGTAAGAGTTAGTCTCGCTTCTCATGATTGTTCCTGTAATTCTGAAGCTATTTTGTAATGTTAATAGGGCCAGTAATTGACATTATTACGTTAATACAAAGAATAATGTTTTCCAAACCATGAATAATAGGAATGTAATTGCATGTAACAGTCATGGTGACCTACGCAAGTTAATAACAGATACCAGACCTCTAAAATGTAATTACACGACTTACTGTCCTCAACACTGGAATGGAAAAATATTCTGAATATAACACCGTACAAATTGCATCCTGGTAATATAATCCAAAGTAGAGATATTATCATCAGGGAATAAGACAAGTATTGCTATTCTAAGCACACATATAAGAGGTACTCAAACACAGCACTTACATCTCCATGTAAGAATATAGTATGAATTCCCTTGTACATCACACAATGATTACAATTATATTTGAAAGCAGTGGGGTTCTTTCAGGATACACAGAGGTGAAAAAAAGTAGGACAACATTTTTCTTTGCAGTCCTAGAATGGTAGGGGCATGAAAACCAATGTTTTTTTAAAAAAAAAAAACATTCAGATAGAGAATACAATTGTTTTTTAAAATTCTCTTTTATTAAAAAGGAAACGAAGCAATTACAATAACACAAGTCAATTCCAATGATCAATATACAGCAAGTTTGTTTTACAGATGGTTATGCATGACGTTAAGATACAGGGGGGTAGTTATCAAGCCGTCAACCTCAAATACGCTTGAATTCCGCAGTGTATTTGTGGCGAGGCTGATTCGCCTTAGTTATCAAGCCCTAGATACCGGCAAAAGTAGAATTTTGTGACGTAAGCTTCGATCCACCGGACTCAGTCCGACACAGATCGATTCTTACGTCACTCCAGATGTTCCGCACACAAGTGCGGCACAATCTGACTACTTTTGCTAGTTATCAAAAAACTAGCAGGTACGCTCGGCACTTTTACGGCCCAGCGCACCTGGTTTTCAATCCGCCGCCCTGGAGGCGGTGGATCCCATAGGAATCAATGGGAGTCTGACCATAGCGAAAGTTCATGTTCACTGCTGCCAGACATCCCATTGATTCCTATGGGAGATGTCTGCACCTAACACCCTAACATGTACCCCGAGTCTAAACACCCCTAATCTGTCCCCCCCTACACCGCCACAAGTAAATAAAGTGTTTACCCCCTAAACCGCCGCTCCTGGAGCCCACCGCAAGCTATAATAAACATGTTAACCCCTAAACCGCCGTTCCCTGACCCCACCGCAACTATAATATATGTATTAACCCCTAAACCGCCGCTCCCTGACCCCGCCACAACTATAATATATGTATTAACCCCTAAACCGCCGCTCCCGGACCCCGCCGCAACCTATATTAAATTTATTAACCCCTATCCTGCCCCCCCTACACCGTCGCCACTATAATACATTTATTAACCCCTATCCTGCCCCCCACTACACCGCCGCCACTGTAATAAAATTATTAACCCCTAAACCTAAGTCTAACACTAACCCTAACATCCCCTAACTTAAATATTAATTAAATAAATCTAAATAATATTTCTATTATGAACTAAATTAATCCTATTTAAAACTAAATACCTTTAAAATAAACCCTAATATAGCTACAATATAAATAATAATTATATTGTAGCTATTTTAGGATTTATTTTTATTTTACAGGCAAATTTCAATTTATTTTAACTAGGTACAATAGCTATTAAATAGTTATTAACTATTTAATAGCTACCTAGCTAAAATAAAGAGAAATTTACCTGTAAAATAAAAACTAACCTAAGTTACAATTACACCTAACACTACACTATACTTTAATAAATTATTCCTATTTAAAACTAAATACTTACCTGTAAAATAAACCCTAAGATAGCTACAATATAACTAATAATTACATTGTAGCTATCTTAGGATTTATATTTATTTTACAGGTAACTTTGTATTTATTTTAGCTAGTTAGAATAGTTATTAAATAGTTATTAACTATTTAATAACTACCTAGCTAAAAGAAATACAAAATTACCTGTAAAATAAATCCTAACCTAAGATACAATTAAACCTAACACTACACTATCATTACATTAATTAAATACATTAACTACAAATAACTACAATTAAATACAATTACATAAACTAACTAAAGTACAAAAAATAAAAAAAGCTAAGTTACAAAAAAATAAAAAAAATAAGTTACAAACATTTAAAAAATATTACAACAATTTTAAGCTACTTACACCTAATCTAAGCCCCCTAATAAAATAACAAAGCCCCCCAAAATAAAAAAATGCCCTACCCTATACTAAATTAAAAAAGTTCAAAGCTCTTTTACCTTACCAGCCCTTAAAAGGGCCTTTCGTGGGGCATGCCCCCAAAAATTCAGCTCTTTTGCCTGTAAAAGAAAAAGACAACCCCCCCAACATTAAAACCCACCACCCACATACCCCTAATCTAACCCAAACCCCCCTTAAAAAAACCTAACACTACCCCCCTGAAGATCATCCAACCTTTAGTCGTCTTCACTCAGCCGAGCCACCGATGGAACTGAAGAGGAGATCCGGAGTAGCAGAAGTCATCATCCAAGGGGCGCTGAAGAAATCTTCCATCCGATGAAGTGATCCTCCAAGCGGCGCTGAAGAAGTCTTCCATCCGATGAAGTGATCCTCCAAGCAGCGCTGAAGAAGTCTTCGATCCGGGCGATGTCATCTTCCAAGCGGGGTCTTCAATCTTCTTCTTCAGGATCCATCTTCATTCCGCCGACGCGGAACATCCTTCTTTCCCGACGGACTACTGACGAATGAAGGCTCCTTTAAGGGACGTCATCCGAAATGGCGTCCCTTCAATTCCGATTGGCTGATAGGATTCTATCAGCCAATCGGAATTAAGGTAGGAAAAATCTGATTTGCTGATTGAATCAGCCAATCAGATTGAAGTTCAATCCAATTGGCTGATCCAATCAGCCAATCAGATTGAGCTTGCATTCTATTGGCTGTTCCGATCAGCCATTAGAATGCGAGCTCAATCTGATTGGCTGATTCAATCAGCCAATCAGATTTTTCCTACCTTAATTCCGATTGGCTGATAGAATCCTATCAGCTAATCGGAATTGAAGGGACGCCATCTTGGATGACGTCCCTTAAAGGAGCCTTCATTCGTCGGTAGTCCTTCGGGAAAGAAGGATGTTCCGCGTCAGCGGAATGAGGATGGATCCTGAAGAAGAAGATTGAAGATCCCCGCTTGGAAGATGACATCGCCCGGATCGAAGACTTCTTCAGCGCCGCTTGGAGGATCACTTCATCGGATGGAAGACTTCTTCAGCGCCGCTTGGAGGATCACTTCATCGGATGGAAGATTTCTTCAGCGCCCCTTGGAGGATAACTTCTGCCGCTCCAGATCTCCTCTTTGATTCCATCGCTGCTCGGCTGAGTGAAGACGACTCAAGGTAGGATGATCTTCAGGGGATTAGTGTTAGGTTTTTTTAAGGGGGGTTTGGGCTAGATTAGGGGTATGTGGGTGGTGGGTTTTAATGTTGGGGGGTTGTATTTTTCTTTTACAGGCAAAAGAGCAGTTTTCTTTGGGGCATGCCCCATGAAAGGCCCTTTTAAGGGCTGGTAAGGTAAAAGAGCTTTGAACTTTTTTAATTTAGAATAGGGTAGGGCATTTTTTTATTTTGGGGGGCTTTGTTATTTTATTAGGGGGCTTAGATTAGGTGTAAGTAGCTTAAAATTGTTGTAATATATTTTAATTGTTTGTAACTTATTTTTTTTATTTTTTGTAACTTAGCTTTTTTATTTTTGTACTTTAGTTAGTTTATGTAATTGTATTTAATTGTAGTTATTTGTAGTTAATGTATTTAATTAATGTAATGATAGTGTAGTGTTAGGTTTAATTGTATCTTAGGTTAGGATTTATTTTACAGGTAATTTTGTATTTC
Source organism: Bombina bombina (assembly GCF_027579735.1). Lineage (NCBI taxonomy): Eukaryota > Metazoa > Chordata > Amphibia > Anura > Bombinatoridae > Bombina > Bombina bombina. The sequence goes on along the minus strand of NC_069509.1, from coordinate 149,680,566 downwards.
TTTTAGCTAGGTAGTTATTAAATAGTTAATAACTATTTAATAACTATTCTAACTAGCTAAAATAAATACAAAGTTACCTGTAAAATAAATATAAATCCTAAGATAGCTACAATGTAATTATTAATTATATTGTAGCTATCTTAGGGTTTATTTTACAGGTAAGTATTTAGTTTTAAATAGGAATAATTTATTAAAGTATAGTGTAGTGTTAGGTGTAATTGTAACTTAGGTTAGTTTTTATTTTACAGGTTAATTTCTCTTTATTTTAGCTAGGTAAGCTATTAAATAGTTAATAACTATTTAATAGCTATTGTACCTAGTTAAAATAAATTGAAATTTGCCTGTAAAATAAAAATAAATCCTAAGATAGCTACAATATAATTATTATTTATATTGTAGCTATATTAGGGTTTATTTTAAAGGTAAGTATTTAGTTTTAAATAGGATTAATTTAGTTCATAATAGAAATATTATTTAGATTTATTTAATTAATATTTAAGCTAGGGGGTGTTAGGGTTAGTGTTAGACTTAGGTTTAGGGGTTAAACTATTTATTTAGTTGCGGCGAGGTGCGGGATCAGCAGGATAGGGGTTAATAACTTTATTATAGAGGGTGACGGTATAGGGGGGCAGGATAGGGGTTACTAGGTATAATGTAGGTTGCGGCGGTGTCCGGGAGCGGCGGTTTAGGGTTTAATACAATTATAAGAGTTGCGGCGGGGTCTAGGAGCGGCGGTTTAGGGGTTACTAACTTTATTTAGTTGCGGGGGGCTCCTGGGGCGCCGGTATAGGGGGTTGAACAGTGTAGTTAGTGTGAGTGCTTAGTGACAGGCTAGCAAGAAAGCTGTAAAAAAGCCGAAGAGCAGCGAGATCGGATGAGTGATAACTCTCACAGTCCGCTGCTCATCGCCCCGTACTTGGTGCGCGGCTTTTTGACAGCTTTTTTGATAACTTAGGCAAATTTTTGCAGGTCCGCGGCGGCGATGTGAGGCGAGCTTAGGCAGGCGTATTGGGCCGGCGAAGGCAGGAAAAGTAGACACGTTGATAACTACCCCCCACAGTATCATTAAACAACTTTTCAATTTACTTCTATCATCTAATTTGCTTCATTCTCTTGATATCATTTGTTGAAAAGCATATCTAAATATGCTAAGTACCCACTGATTAGTGACTGCTCATAGATGTCTCATGTAATTGTGCATTGCTATTTCTTCAACAAATGATACCAAAAGAATGAAGCAAATTAAATAATAGAATTAAATTGGAATGTTTTTTAAAATTGTATTCTCTATCTGAATTATGAAAGAAAAAATGTGGGTTTCATGTCCCTTTAAAATTCTTCCAATGCCGCTGTCTCTTCATGTGAAGCCGTACCCCCAGCCTCTGCTTTGGAACACCTACCTTGATATGTGACCCAGAACACCTGCCTCTCTGCCCCACAGGTCTCACTGAACAGCGTATTTGTACCCTGTCACTGTTTGAAATATAGACTATAACAGATATTTTTGCTTCACACGTAGTTCATTCTTTTCTTCCACAATGCACGATATTTTTAATATTTTATGTTTTCATAATTTTTCTCAAAGTTGCATAAGGGATAATAAGATTTTATGTTGAGTAATATGTCCACTTTAAACTCCCTTTTCCACACTTTTTTCTTCTTATGCTCCGTAGAGCAAAATACTTGCAAAAAAAAGTCTGATGTTTAAATATATTACCTTGACACCTTTGAAAACTTGAAGAACCACCACTGGTCAACCTATAGACCTACAGCAGGGAATCCAGGATAAATACAAAGTGCAGCAGCACCACAGCAAAATCAAAGAAAAAAAATATTAAAGGGACATGAAACACATTTTTTTCTTTCATGAGTCAGGTAGAGCATGCAATTTTAAGCAGAAATGTAAGCTTAGGAGCTGGACCATTTTTGGTTCAGCGTCTAGGTAGCGCTTACTGATTGGTGGCTAAATATACGGGGCGCGATCCGATATAGATCGCAGTTTGTGGCGCAAGCGAGGGAACCGGCGTCGCCCGCAGTTTCAGCTCGCAACTCGAGCTATCCCATATAAGTCGCCGTCAGATGCTAACGTGCCGTAAGTCTCACAAACCAGCGATGTCCAGAAATCTGCGCAAGTACAAATTTCTGGCGTCGCCAGTGACTTGCGCCACGTTAGAAACTGCCGGCGCCTATAAAACCTGACTAAAGTCTAAAACACCCGCACTGTCTAACACGCCTCCCTAACATAGCCCGCACTGTCTAACATGCCTCCCTAACATAGCCCGACACGTCTAACCCTCTATCCGTTATCCCCCCTCACTAGCCTAACAATAAAAAAGCTATTAACCCCTAAACCGCCGCTCCCGTACCCCGCCGCCAGCTATATTATATCTATAACCCCCTAAAGTGAGCCCCTAACACCGCCGCCATCTATATTAAAATTATTAACCCCTAATGTAAGCCCCTTACACCGCCGCCATCTCTATTAAAATGATTAACCCCTAATTTAATCTACCTACCCCGCCGCCAGCTATATTATCTATATTAACCCTAAGTATATTATAGTTAATATAGGTATTACATTATATATATTATCTATATTAACCCTAATTATATTAGGGTTAATATAGTTACTATAGTATTTATATTAACTATATTAACTCTATCTAACCCTAACACCCCTAACTAAATTTATATTATATTAATCTAATTCATTTATAAACTAAAATATTCCTATTTAAATCTAAATACTTACCTATAAAATAAACCCTAAGATAGCTACAATATAATTAATAATTACATTGTAGCTATGTTAGGGTTAATATTTATTTTACAGGTAAATTGTTAATTATTTTAACTAGGTATAATAGATATTAAATAGTTATTAACTATTTAATATCTACCTAGTTAAAATAATTACCCAATTACCTGTAAAATAAATCCTAACCTAAGTTACAAATACACCTACACTATCAATAAATTTAATAAACTACAAACATCTATCTAAAAATACAATTAAATTAACTAAACTAAATTACAAAAAAAAAAAAAACACTAAATTACAAAAAATAAAAAAAAGATTACAAGATTTTTAAGCTAATTACACCTATTCTAAGCCCCCTAATAAAATAATAAACCCCCAAAATAAAAAAAATTCCCAATCAGATTGAGCTCGCATTCTATTGGCTGATCGGAACAGCCAATAGAATGCGAGCTCAATCTGATTGACTGATTGGATCAGTCAATCGGATTGAACTTGAATCTGATTGGCTGATTCAATCAGCCAATCAGATTTTTTTAACTTAATTCCGATTGGCTGATAGAATCCTATCAGCCAATCGGAATTCGGAGGACGCCATCTTGGATGACGTCATTTAAAGGTACCTCATTCGTCGTTCAGTCGTCGGCCTGGATGGATGCTCCGCGGCGGCGGAGCGAAGAAAGAAGATTGAAGATGCCGCCGGAAGAATGAAGACTTTGCTGCCGCTTGGAGGAAGACGTCGCCGGAGGAAGAATTCTTCTTTGCCGCTTGGAGGAAGACATCGCCGGAGGAAGAATTCTTCTTTGCCGCTTGGAGGAAGACATCGCCCGGATCGGATCAGGAGTTCGGCCCGGTGTGGTGAAGACAAGGTAGGGAGATCTTCAGGGGGGTAGTGTTAGGCTTTTTTAAGGGGGGTTTGGGTGGTTTTAGAATAAGGGTATGTGGGTGGTGGGTTGTAATGGGGGGGGGGGATTGAATTTGTTGTATGCAAAAGAGCTGAATACTTTGGGGCATGCCCCACAAAAGGCCCTTTTAAGGGCTGGTAAGGTAAAGAGCTTTGAAATTTGTTTAATTTAGAATAGGGCAGGGAATTTTTTTTATTTTGGGGGTTTATTATTTTATTAGGGGGCTTAGAATAGGTGTAATTAGCTTAAAAATCTTGTAATCTTTTTTTTATTTTTTGTAATTTAGTGTTTGTTTTTTTTTGTAATTTAGTTTAGTTAATTTAATTGTATTTTTAGATAGATGTTTGTAGTTTATTAAATTTATTGATAGTGTAGGTGTATTTGTAACTTAGGTTAGGATTTATTTTACAGGTAATTGGGTAATTATTTTAACTAGGTAGATATTAAATAGTTAATAACTATTTAATATCTATTATACCTAGTTAAAATAATTAACAATTTACCTGTAAAATAAATATTAACCCTAACATAGCTACAATGTAATTATTAATTATATTGTAGCTATCTTAGGGTTTATTTTATAGGTAAGTATTTAGATTTAAATAGGAATATTTTAGTTTATAAATGAATTAGATTAATTTAATATAAATTTAGTTAGGGGTGTTAGGGTTAGATAGAGTTAATATAGTTAATATAAATACTATAGTAACTATATTAACTATATTAACCCTAATATAATTAGGGTTAATATAGTTAATATATATAATGTAATAACTATATTAACTATAATATACTTAGGGTTAATATAGATAACATAGCTGGCGGCGGGGTAGGTAGATTAAATTAGGGGTTAATAATTTTTATATAGGTGGCGGCGGTGTAAGGGGTCAGATTACGGGATAGATAAGGTAGATGACAGCGGTGTAAGGGGTTCTAATTAGGGGATAGATAAGGTAGATGGCGGCGGTTTTAGGGGCTCACAGTAGGGGGTTAGTTTATGTAGATGGCGGCGGGGTCCGGGAGCGGCGGTTTAGGGGTTAATAACTTTATTAGGGATTTCGGGGGGGGGGATCGTGGTTGACAGGTAGATAGACATTGCGCATGCGTTAGGTGTTAGGTTTATTTTAGAAGATCGCGGTTGACAGGGAGATAGACATTGCGCATGCGTTAGGTGTTAGGTTTATTTTAGAAGATCGCGGTTGACAGGGAGATAGACTTTGCGCATGCGTTAGGTGTTAGGTTTATTTTAGCAGCCAGTTTAGGGAGTTACGGGGCTCCAATAGTCAGCGTAAGGCTTCTTACGGCTGCTTTTTGTGGCGAGGTGAAAATGGAGTAAGTTTTCTCCATTTTCGCCACGTAAGTCCTTACGCTGCATATTGGATACCAAACTGCGCTGGTTTGGTATACCTGCCTATGGCCCAAAAAACTACGGGTGACGGCAGAAATATACGCGCGGAACTTCTAGGTTACGCCGTATATGTGATACCAAATCAGCGTAAATATTGGCGTCGCCGGCTTTTGCGGGCGACGCTTTATATCGGATCGACCCCACGGTTTCTCTGGTAGCTTGCACACTCTATAAGCACTGATGCTGGTCTTACTCTATTTTCACTTTGAGAATGTCATGAAGGGCCCTTTTACTAAAAGATATAGGGCAGATTACGAAGGGAGCACAAGATACACAGCAGCAACTTTGATAGCTTCTAAGCCGTCCATGGGATATAACTAAATACAAAAAAGTAACTTTTTCACAACTCAGACTTACTAAAAGCTATGTATAATAATAATATGCCCCTAACATTGAGACTAATGCAGTAATTCATTTAACCACCAATCAGCAAGCGCTACCCAGGTGCAGAACCAAAGATGGGCCGGCTTGTAAGCTTACATTCCTGCTTTTTCAAACAAAGAGACCAAGAGAACAAATAAAAATTGATCATAGGAGTAAATTAGAAAGTTGCTTAAAATAGCATACTTGGGGGCCGATTTATCACTGGTCTGTACGACATGGTCAGCTCAGCGGATCATGTCTGACAGACATCGATGAATGCTAACAGCATGTGCTGTCTGCATTTATCATTGCACAAGCAGTTCTTGTGAACTGCTTGTGCAATGCCGTCCCCTGCAGATTCACACAGGGGGTGTCAATCAGCCCGAGCAGCGGTTCCCCTTTGTACTGAAGCATTTTCACAGTGCTAAATTAAAGCCAAGATAAATATTTATATTGGGGCATCACAACACACACTATAAAGATTTTGTTAAACTGGTGTTTAACTGATACTGTTTCATGTATGTAATAGGAAAATGTTGACAACAGTGTCCCTTTAAATAAAAAATAAATAAAAAAAACTATACTTGGGAGTTTTACCCTCTTTTTCGTTTTCTGAATACTCAAATGTATGTACTTAACAAAGAAATTATGTTCATGCAGAAATAACAACATTATCAATGAAGTCAATTCCAAATCTGTTAGGAGAGAGGTTTGAATGGTTTTACAGACTGGGATCAGCTGTTTTAAATTCAGTTAATTAGAAAACATAGTTTTCTATTGGTTTTCAAATTACTTCCCACTGGGTAAATGTCAGATACTTTGTTTTGAGAACATTTACCAATGCTATCCTAGTCTATCAGAAAACATTTTTCGGATCAGGTTTTTTTGCACTTTTTTATATCTAAAACAAGACATTTTAACTTCAGAAAACCCATGTAGGTTGTTCAGATTACTTCACATTAAAGGGATATACTAATTCAGAAGTAAGCATGGTCTAACAAATTTTGCATTACTTTTTTTAGTTTCAAGAGATTTTAATTTCTGCATCAGTAAGTATGCACTGCATTATAAAAAAATGTGCATGGAAAATATTTTTAAAAAAATATTCATAACTGTCATTTAGTTAGAAGAATGTACATTGTTTTCTAGGCCCAGGATACACCCATTGAGATTGTTGTTTATCTTCCATTGTAGCCAGTCAAAGGGATAGTAAAGTCCAAATTAAACTTTCATGATTCAGATAGGGCATGTAATCTTAAACAAGGTTCTATTTTGCTTTTATCATCAAATTTGCCTTGTTCTCATATGCTAATTTCTCAGCCCTTGAAGGCTGCCTCTTATCTGAATGCATTTGAAAATTTTTCACAGCTGGAGGGCGTTAGTTCACGTGTTTCATATTGCTAACATTGTTCTCAACCTTTAACTCCCTTCTACGTCCGCCTGCCCCCCCGCCCACTACCAACCTCACTGCTCAAATTATTGCTGATCACTTCAAAAATAAAATTGACACCATTAGAAAAGAGATCTGCACCTCGCACCACACAAACCCTGCGATCCTACCCACCCCTTCTATTAACAAAAATCTATGCTATTTCCCTCCTGTAACAGAGGAAGAAGTCTCTGCACTCCTATCCTCGGCTCATCTCACAACTTGCCCACTTGACCCTATTCCTTCACGACTTATTCCCTCCCTCTCTGTTTCACTAACCCCTACCCTAACTCATCTCTTTAACCAATCTCTCACTGCTGGCACATTTCCTGACACTTTCAAGCATGCGTCAATCATACCAATCCTAAAAAAGCCCTCGCTTGACCCCTCGACGCCTTCTAACTATCGACCGGTCTTCTTACTTCCCTTTGCTTCAAAATTATTGCAAACGACTACTCCTTACTTGATCCACTACAATCTGGTTTCCGCCCTAAACACTCAACAGAAACCGCTCTTGCTAAAGTAACAAATGACCTGTTATCAGCTAAAACAAAAGGCCATTACTCCTTACTAATTCTTCTTGACCTGTCCGCAGCTTTTGATACAGTTGACCATCCTCTCCTCCTAAAAATACTACATTCATTTGGCATCTGAGACACAGCCCTCTCCTGGTTTGCATCATATCTTTCAAACCGCTCGTTTTCAGTTTCCTTTAACAACATATCTTGTGATCCTATGCCTCTCTCAGTTGGAGTACCGCAAGGCTCTGTCTTGGGTCCCTTGCTTTTCTCTCTTTATACATCCTGCCTTGGAAAACTTATAGCCTCCTTTGGATTCCAGTACCATCTATATGCTGATGATACCCAAATCTATCTTTCCTCTCCTGATGTCTCTCCCTCTTTACTCAACCAGATTTCTGACTGCCTCTCTGCAATTTTCTCTTGGATGTCTTCACACTACCTCCAACTCAATCTGTCCAAAACTGAGCTGCTTCTTATCCCCCCTCTTCGAGACATCCGACACCTGACATTTCTCTGATGGTTGGAGACTCTATTCTCAACACCTTACCCCAGGTCCGTTGCCTTGGGGTCACACTAGACTCAGAACTCTCATTCAACCCACATATACAAACGCTTACCAAATCCTGCCGTTCACACCTACGCAACATTTCCAGAATTCGTCCCTTCCTTACTCAAAAAACTACAAAAATACTTATTCATTCCCTCATCCTGTCACGCATTGATTATTGCAATCTATTCTTAATTGGCCTTCCAAAACACAGCCTTTCCTCCCTCCAATCTATTATGAATGCTTCTGCTAGACTCATCCACCTATGTCGACGATCTACATCAGCTGCTCCGCTCTGCCAGTCTCTTCACTGGCTCCCCATACACTCCAGAATACAATTTAAAGTATTAGCCCTAACCTACAAAGCACTCAACAGTCTAACTCCCAACTATATTTCCTCTCTCATCGTGAAATACTCCCCATCCCGTCCTCTTCGATCAACCTCTGACCTACGTCTCGACACTCCTGTTATCTCTACATCCCACTCCCGCCTCCAAGACTTCGCACGTGCTGCTCCTGTCCTCTGGAACTCTCTACCCCGCTTCATCAGACTGTCTCCAACCTTGTATAGCTTCAGACGATCCTTGAAAACTCACCTATTCAGAGAGGCTTACCATCTCTCCTCCATCCTGCATCCGAACCAAGCTAATACATGTACACAAACTGCCTGACTCACTGCTGCAAATACAACCGATGTAACAAGCTACCCCAACCTTATGTCTCTGCACCCTAAACCTATAGATTGTGAGCTCTCCGGAGCAGGGCCCTCTTCCTCCTGTGCTAGATTTGTTTAGTCTTGTTATGTTTTGTATTTTATCACAAATCTTTGTCATTGTATACCCCTATCATTGTACCCAGCGCTACGGAATTTGGCGGCGCTATACAAATAAATGTCAGCACTAATTGACTAAAATGCAAGTCTGTCAAAAGATCTGAGATAAGAAGGCAGTCAGCAGTCAGCAGTCAGCAGAAGCTTAGATACAAGGTAATTACAGAGGTAAAAAGTATATTTCTATAACAGTGTTGGTTATGCAAAACTGGGGAATGGTAAATAAAGGCATTATCTTTTTAAACAATAACATTTTTGGTGTTTACTATCCCTTTAAGGACAGATGTAACCAAGTTCCTGTATATATTATCCAATCACTGTGCAGCATTGTGGCACTGGCTTTATAAATAAGCAAGGACGTTTTTACAGCTCATGCTCATTCTCAGTTGAGTGCATCTCTTTCTCTCTTTTTTTAATGTCTCTTTAGGGGAATGGAATTTTCAGTTTAATGTCCTTTAATATCTGTTTAACTCCAATAAAGGGTAGAAAGGAAAAAAAAGAAAGAAAAGAAGTAAATACCTCAGGATCGATGCTTTATAACCCTTTACGACAACTGTTTTGTGGCGTATCTCAATCCCCCCAGACTTTTCCAACCAGAGAGATTGAAAGACCCTGCTCACGCATGATTAGCTGCGCCCAAGCAGGGGGCGGCGTTGCACACTTTCCGCAGAGTGCAATAATGAATGCAGACGGCGTATTGCTAACTGCTTGATGCGATGCTGGGTGGAGATGTACGACCCTGTCATGCCCGCTCATTGTTAAATCTGGTCGTAAACAGATAGAATGGGGATAGAAAGTACAGACGTAAAACACGACAATGTTGATGGTATTTATAAATGAAAGGGACATAGAAGTCAGATTGTGGTTTAGAGTATGCAATCGAAAAAACAAATTAAAATACACTTTCCTATTTATCACATTTACTTTGTTATATTGGTATCCTTTCTTGAAGAGCATATCTAGGTAGCTCAGAAGTATGCACGCTTCTTGGGCACTATATGGCAGCAGTATTTGAAATAAAGTAACAATGTTGTACATTTTTGTAATCACTGCTGTAATACAGTGCGGAAGACACCCTTGTCAACAAAAGGATACTGAGAGAACAAAGAAAATTTGATAAAATAAGTAAATTGAAAAGTTTATTAAACTTGCATGCTTTAACTGAATCATGAGCTTTTCATTTTTACTTCATGTTTCTTTAAGAATCACCTGGAGTCTGCCCAGGATCGTGCTCACAGTCACTGCTTCCTGAATACAAACAGACTACTGCAAGATTAATTATTTGCACCAGCCTGTGCTTCATACCAGACTCATTTACTGAGTTATTCCAAGTGTCTGATAAGGATATAACACTTCACCAGGAGTGAGGTGTGAATGAAACTCATACGGCTACTTATGCAGGTCACAGACATAAAGGAACTGTAAGCATCTTGCAATTAAAAGACATTTCTGTTGTTGCTATAGATTAACATTTCAGTCAAAACAAATTCATATCTTGTTTGCTGTAATTGTTTTTCAATAGCCAAATTCCACCAACTATTTGGTTGAGTCAACAAGGCTAGTAATATATTGATAGTTTAAAGTGCATTGTTTTCAGTTCTTCTTTGTTAAAGCAAGTTAGGGAAATATATGCAACTGGGTTAGCCTTAATGTTAGCAATGTATTTTTTCAGTTTTCCGAGAATCAGAAAATCCTAACGTTTCAGAGATACACGAAAAAGGGGCAAAATAAATAATGACAGTATATTGAAAACATGTTTTACTATGCATAACTTGGGTCCAGGTTTTTGCTGAATATTCTCTATTCTAAAATGAGAATTGTCCACAAATCAGTGCTCTTGGATTACATAGTAAATATTGCTTGTGAAAAGAGCCCACAAACATCAATGTTCCAAAAATATATGGCACAAAAATATAATGCTTCTGATAGTTACTCAATGATCTTTCAATAACTCAAATTATTTTCTAATCTGTTTGCGGAGCATCTCTTTGAGCTAGTTATGGGTGGTGGTATATGAGTAAGATGCAGGCGAAATGCGTTAGCCCATGTCTTTACTTCTGCAGGATGAAGGTGTTAGCGCTGCGGAATCTGTTAGCACTCAACAAATAACCGATAATAATAATGTTTTAATCATTGTTGTACTTCTGTATTTATTACTGGTTTAAAACAAGATCATGGAAAATCTTACCCATGCACTGCAATATTGGTTTTGTATTGAAGATATCAAAGGGCTCCACATTTTGAATGTGATCACCAACACATCTGTTTTTCCTACACTCACAGTAGCATTTATTTAGTTATGAATAGAGCTTTGGCTCTTGCAGTGCAGGTCTCATCTATCCAAGGTGATTGACAGGCCCTGCTTTCATACATTAAGTTGCACAAGAGCAGGGGGCATGGCTGCACATCCATTTGCTTGTGCAATAATAAATGCAGGCAAAAGACATTGCTCATCTACTGCCTGCAAACTTTAAACTGTCTCTCTGGTTGTGCATTTTGTCCACCCGCTACTTAGTAAATGGATCCCATAGCTTTTGTCAGATTTCCCAATATAATAAACTGCATTTGAGAATTTCCTTAATATATATATAAAGCAAAATATGTGCAACAAATGTGGAGGTAACAATATGATTATTTATAGATTATATTTTAATTATTATTGTTGAATGTATTTAAATAATAATAATACCTTTTTAAAATGCATTTAAATATGCAGGGTCAAATATCCCAATGTATAGTTTGAGTATATTCCTTTAACGGCACAGTCTAGTCAAAATTAAACTTTCATGATTCAGATAGGGCATACAATTTCAATCAACTTTCTAATTTACTTTTATCATCAAATTTGCTTTGTTCTCTTGGTATAAACACTAGCGAAGCCTACGCTTCAAGATAGAGTGAGTGCGCCCTTGGGCTAAAAGTATACACACCATATAAAAATAGTTACCAAATTTAATAAACGTTGATATGCATAATATACACAATACATAAAACTTTACTTAGGGACGTCTCCCTGTAATTCCAGGATTATATTAAAAATAAAATATGTAAAAAAAATTCCTTAACACTCGCTAGATTAAAAGCAGACTAAATCCTAAATTGGCTATACAAACATTGTATCAGACAGCGATATATAGAAACATAGGCCTAGATTTGGAGTTCGGCGGTAGCCATCAAAACCAGCGTTAGAGGCTCCTAACGCTGGTTTTGGCCGCCCGCTGGTATTTGGAGTCAGTGATTAAAGGGTCTAACGCTCACTTTTCAGCCGCGACTTTTCCATACCGCAGATCCCCCTACGCCATTTGCGTAGCCTATATTTTCAATGGGATCTTTCTAACGCCGGTATTTAGAGTCGTTTCTGAAGTGAGCGTTAGAGCTCTAACGACAATATTCCAGCCGCCTGAAAATAGCAGGAGTTAAGAGCTTTCTGGCTAACGCCGGTTCATAAAGCTCTTAACTACTGTACCCTAAAGTACACTAACACCCATAAACTACCTATGTACCCCTAAACCGAGGTCCCCCCACATCGCCGCCACTCGATTAAAATTTTTAACCCCTAATCTGCCGACCGCCACCTACGTTATACTTATGTACCCCTAATCTGCTGCCCCTAACCCCGCCGACCCCTGTATTATATTTATTAACCCCTAACCTGCCCCCCACAACATCGCCGCCAGCTACTTAAAATAATTAACCACTAATCTTCCGACCGCAAAGCGCCGCCACCTACGTTATCCCTATGTACCCCTAATCTGCTACCCCTAACACCGCCGACCCCTATATTATATTTATTAACCCCTAATCTGCCCCCCTCAACGTCGCCGACACCTGCCTACACTTATTAACCCCTAATCTGCCGAGCGGACCTGAGCGCTACTATAATAAAGTTATTAACCCCTAACCCGCCTCACTAACCCTATCATAAATAGTATTAACCCCCTAATCTGCCCTCCCTAACATCGCCGACACCTAACTTCAATTATTAACCCCTAATCTGACGACCGGAGCTCACCGCTATTCTAATAAATGTATTAACCCCTAAAGCTAAGTCTAACCCTAACACTAACACCCCCCTAACTTAAATATAATTTACATCTAACGAAATAAATTAACTCTTATTAAATAAATTATTCCTATTTAAAGCTAAATACTTACCTGTAAAATAAATCCTAATATAGCTACAATATAAATTATAATTATATTATAGCTATTTTAGGATTAATATTTATTTTACAGGCAACTTGGTATTTATTTTAACTAGGTACAATAGCTATTAAATAGTTAAGAACTATTTAATAGCTAAAATAGTTAAAATAATAACAAATTTACCTGTAAAATAAATCCTAACCTAAGATATAATTAAACCTAACACTACCCTATCAATAAAATAATTAAATAAACTACCTACAATTACCTACAATTAACCTAACACTACACTATCAATAAATTAATTAAACACAATTGCTACAAATAAATACAATTAAATAAACTAGCTAAAGTACAAAAAATAAAAAAGAACTAAGTTACAAAAAATAAAAAAATATTTACAAACATAAGAAAAATATTACAACAATTTTAAACTAATTACACCTACTCTAAGCCCCCTAATAAAATAACAAAGACCCCCAAAATAAAATATTCCCTACCCTATTCTAAATTAAAAAAGTTATAAGCTCTTTTACCTTACCAGCCCTGAACAGGGCCCTTTGCGGGGCATGCCCCAAGAATTTCAGCTCTTTTGCCTGTAAAAGAATAAATACAATACCCCCCCCCAACATTACAACCCACCACCCACATACCCCTAATCTAACCCAAACCCCCCTTAAATAAACCTAACACTAAGCCCCTGAAGATCTTCCTACCTTGTCTTCACCATACCAGGTTCACCGATCGGTCCAGAAGAGCTCCTCCGATGTCCTGATCCAAGCCCAAGCGGGGGGCTGAAGAGGTCCATGATCCGGCTGAAGTCTTCATCCAAGCGGGCCAGAAGAGGTCTTCCATCCGATTGAAGTCTTCATCCAAGCAGCATCCATCCGGAGCGAAGCGGCAGGATCCTGAAGACCTCCAGCGCGGAACATCCATCCGGACCGACGAATGACTGTTCCTTTAAGGAACAGCCAATAGAATGCGAGCTCAATCTGATTGGCTGATTGGATCGGCCAATCGGATTGAACTAGATTCTGATTGGCTGATTCCATCAGCCAATCAGAAAATTCCTACCTTAATTCCGATTGGCTGATAGAATCCTATCAGCCAATCGGAATTCGAGGGACGCCATCTTGGATGACGTCCCTTAAAGGAACAGTCATTCGTCGTTCAGTCGTCGGTCCGGATGGATGTTCCGCGCTGGAGGTCTTCAGGATCCTGCCGCTTCGCTCCGGATGGATGCCGCTTGGATGAAGACTTCAATCGGATGGAAGACCTCTTCTGGCCCGCTTGGATGAAGACTTCAGCCGGATCATGGACCTCTTCAGCCCCCCGCTTGGGCTTGGATCAGGACATCGGAGGAGCTCTTCTGGACCGATCGGTGAACCTGGTATGGTGAAGACAAGGTAGGAAGATCTTCAGGGGCTTAGTGTTAGGTTTATTTAAGGGGGGTTTGGGTTAGATTAGGGGTATGTGGGTGGTGGGTTGTAATGTTGGGGGGGGGTATTGTATTTATTCTTTTACAGGCAAAAGAGCTGAAATTCTTGGGGCATGCCCCGCAAAGGGCCCTGTTCAGGGCTGGTAAGGTAAAAGAGCTTATAACTTTTTTAATTTAGAATAGGGTAGGGAATATTTTATTTTGGGGGGCTTTGTTATTTTATTAGGGGGCTTAGAGTAGGTGTAATTAGTTTAAAATTGTTGTAATATTTTTCTTATGTTTGTAAATATTTTTTTATTTTTTGTAACTTAGTTCTTTTTTATTTTTTGTACTTTAGCTAGTTTATTTAATTGTATTTATTTGTAGCAATTGTGTTTAATTAATTTATTGATAGTGTAGTGTTAGGTTAATTGTAGGTAATTGTAGGAAGTTTATTTAATTATTTTATTGATAGGGTAGTGTTAGGTTTAATTATATCTTAGGTTAGGATTTATTTTACAGGTAAATTTGTTATTATTTTAACTATTTTAGCTATTAAATAGTTCTTAACTATTTAATAGCTATTGTACCTAGTTAAAATAAATACCAAGTTGCCTGTAAAATAAATATTAATCCTAAAATAGCTATAATATAATTATAATTTATATTGTAGCTATATTAGGATTTATTTTACAGGTAAGTATTTAGCTTTAAATAGGAATAATTTATTTAATAAGAGTTAATTTATTTCGTTAGATGTAAATTATATTTAAGTTAGGGGGGTGTTAGTGTTAGGGTTAGACTTAGCTTTAGGGGTTAATACATTTATTAGAATAGCGGTGAGCTCCGGTCGTCAGATTAGGGGTTAATAATTGAAGTTAGGTGTCGGCGATGTTAGGGAGGGCAGATTAGGGGGTTAATACTATTTATGATAGGGTTAGTGAGGCGGATTAGGGGTTAATAACTTTATTATAGTAGCGCTCAGGTCCGCTCGGCAGATTAGGGGTTAATAAGTGTAGGCAGGTGTCGGCGACGTTGAGGGGGGCAGATTAGGGGTTAATAAATATAATATAGGGGTCGGCGATGTTAGGGCAGCAGATTAGGGGTACATAGGGATAACGTAGGTTGCGGCGGTTTACGGAGCGGCAGATTAGGGGTTAAAAAAAATATGCAGGGGTCAGCGATAGCGGGGGCGGCAGATTAGGGGTTAATAAGTGTAAGGGTAGGGGTGTTTAGACTCGGGGTACATGTTAGGGTGTTAGGTGCAGACGTAGGAAGTGTTTCCCCATAGGAAACAATGGGGCTGCGTTAGGAGCTGAACGCTGCTTTTTTGCAGGTGTTAGGTTTTTTTTCAGCTCAAACAGCCCCATTGTTTCCTATGGGAGAATCGTGCACGAGCACGTTTTTGAGGCCGGCCGCGTCCGTAAGCAACTCTGGTGTCGAGAGTTGCATTTGCGGTAGAAATGCTCTACGCTCTTTTTTTGGAGCATAACGCAGCATTTGTTTGAACTCTCGATACCAGAGTTAATTTTATGGTGCGGCCAGAAAAAAGCCCGCGGAGCGTTAACAGCCCTTTTACCGCCAAACTCCAAATCTAGGCCATAGTGTTGTAAAGTGCTATCTCTCTAAGTAAATAGAGCTGTATGGCATAACAATATTAAATAGTCGTATGTGACATAAATAAAACAAATGGATTAGAATAACTTGATAGCAACAAGTTCAGATGTATATCTGCAGTGCAGGTAGCTGTATACAATCAGCGTAGGCGTTTCAACAAATGCCAAGAATGACAGCTCAGATTTGCTTGCTGTTAGCTCGCTCCAAACAAAAAGTGCAAGGTTACTATACCGTAAGTCCAGAGGGTGTTACCGGAAAGTTAAATCTTTCGGTCAAAGCTTGGACCGCAACTGTAGTCACCGCCGTTCCTGGGGATAGAAGTGTACAGACCTCTGCATGTGTGAGTCGGCATCTGACGTCACAGATTCCCCTTCTGCTCTTCTCAATTCGATGTTCCGACAGCGTAAGGGCAAACAGCTGATTGCTGTGTCCGTATATCAGCTTGTTGTTTAGACAGACTTGCCTGCTGTAGGTGTACTTGTTTCTCCAGTAGAGAGGTGGGGTACAAGTTCTTCCTCACCCTTTAGTATGTGAAGATGATATTAACCCAGGTTAAAGTTGCAGTAAAGACTGCAGTACAATGTCCTTCTTTCAAAGTCACAGTGTCACAAGTGCAAGCGACGCATTTCGCCCTCCCTTGGGCTTTATCAAGATGCATGTGACAGGTAACTTGAGGTCTTTTAAATGATCCATTCACTTTTGATTGGTTAGTGAGTTTAATTGCTAGGGTAACACCCTCCAAGTAGTTAAAGTGGTATATACTTTCTTTTGTCTTTGTAATCTTTCTTTCTTAGTGTCTTTCTAACACCAGTATATATAAAGAAGAGGTTAATGGAGTATATATGCCCAAATTACACCCTGGAGCATATGTCACATATAGTAGTTATGCCATACATTAAAGCCATACTATACATATTAGTATTTCTACCCATAAATATAACTTTAGACACATGAATGGCTAAATCTTTGTGCTATTAAAATTGAATTAAAACTGCCCAAAATGAGAAAATATATTATTGAGATTATATTACACATATTAATTAGAAAAATTCTTAAGGAATAAATAATCATTAATACTGCGTCCAACTATAAAAAGTAAGTGGATAAATGAATAACAATAAGTTTACAGTTATAATTTTATATAAGATTAACGTTGAGTCTATTGAACCAAACTGCTAAACTAATGATGGAGTTAAATGAGTGGGATGCCAAAATAATATATAAAGTGCATGTGCATGTGAATATAAAGTGCTGCATAAAAAAAGCTTTGACCGAAAGATTTAACTTTCCGGTAACACCCTCTGGACTTACGGTATAGTAACCTTGCACTTTTTGTTTGGAGCGAGCTAACAGCAAGCAAATCTGAGCTGTCATTCTTGGCATTTGTTGAAACACCTACGCTGATTGTATACGGCTACCTGCACTGCAGATATACATCTGAACTTGTTGCTATCAAGTTATTCTAATCCATTTGTTTTATTTATGTCACATACGACTATTTAATATTGTTATGCCATACAGCTCTATTTACTTAGAGAGATAGCACTTTACAACACTATGTTTCTATATATCGCTGTCTGATACAATGTTTGTATAGCCAATTTAGGATTTAGTCCGCTTTTAATCTAGCGAGTGTTAAGGAATTTTTTTACATATTTTATTTTTAATATAATCCTGGAATTACAGGGAGACGTCCCTAAGTAAAGTTTTATGTATTGTGTATATTATGCATATCAACGTTTATTAAATTTGGTAACTATTTTTATATGGTGTGTATACTTTTAGCCCAAGGGCGCACTCACTCTATCTTGAAGCGTAGGCTTCGCTAGTGTTTATACTTGTATCTGATACATTACAGGGATTGTATCTTTAGAGTAGTGTATAGTAATACTATCCTATAGCGCACACTAATCCCTCTTTTTTAAATTTGTTCTCTTGGTAGTCTGAGTAGAAAGCTCTACCTAGGTGGTCTCATATGCTAATTTCTAATCCCTTAAAGGCAGCCTCTTATCTGAATGCATTTGATAATTTTCCACAGCTAGACAGCAACAGTTCATGTATGCCACATAGATAACATTGTGCTCACGCCCGTGGAGTTACTTAAGAGAGGGCACTGATTGGCTAAAATGCAAGTCTGTTAAAAGAACTGAAATAAGAGGGCAGTCTGCAGAGGCTTAGATAAAAGGTAATCACAGAGGTAAAAAGTATATTAATATAACCATATTGGTTGTACAAAACTGGGGAATGTGTAATAAAGGGATTTTCTGTCTTTTTGAGTAGACTGTCCCTTTAGATAATCTGTTGGCTCATATAGCAATGATACAGATCCAAGACCACACTTTAGGGTTATATTAATTAAAGTATAACAAAAACATGCTCATTTTTATGACAATACTAAGCTTCAAATTGTAGAAACCGTGTATTGCAGAACAAAAACACATCCAGGGCTTTTTCCCCTAAAAATACATAGAGAATCAAATTAGAATTCAAATAAATTCCCTTAAATTGTAACCGAAGAATGAAGATGTGGAATGATACAATATAACTTCTGTGTCTCGCTGCATCTTTATTTGTTGGCACCAAGAAGGGTTGCAATGCTTTGTAATTATACATGTCACTGAGCTAATTATCTGTTGGATGCACTGGAGGTAAGAATGGTGTCTCTTTCATTCTAGGTGATGGAACTGGTGTAAACCCCTCTTTCCAGCAAGCTGAGAAGCTAAATAGAGACAATTGTTTCTAGATCTGACCGTCACACAAAAGCATTATTTTTGTTCCCGATTCCAAAACTCAAAATATATGCTTTTTTGGGAGAATCCTTCAAATAGTTTCTTATGATGAGAAGTAACATTTTAAGCAGTTTTATCAGCAGACTGTTTAAACGCGCCTTTGCTTCTAGCTATGAGTGATTGCTTCAGTCTTTTAAAAACTAAAAAGTACTGCAGGGGAAAAAAAATAGTAAAATCTTAAGAGGCTTGAGAAAATTTGTAGCCATTCACCAAAATTTAAGAATTCTTTTACCACCTTATTTTATCAGATAAGAAAGATCTGAAATGTACTGCAAAGCCATATTATATATTATCAGCATTTACTGACAAATATTCCATGGTGTAACATCAACACAATAAAGAAGCAGTGCTTACCCGTCTTCTTAACAGTCAATGGCACACAGCGTTTTCTTCTGCGTTTCTTCTGCGTGTACACACTTGCGCCCCCTCCTATCCGCTGACGTCAGAATCCAGGAGCCAT
The DNA here is from genome assembly GCF_027579735.1 of Bombina bombina. Lineage (NCBI taxonomy): Eukaryota > Metazoa > Chordata > Amphibia > Anura > Bombinatoridae > Bombina > Bombina bombina. The sequence continues at coordinate 149,661,377 of NC_069509.1, read as the reverse complement.
ACAGGAGGAGTCTCCGCCCAGAACGTCCAACAAGCAACAGCCAATACAAGACCAGTTAGTACGGCTACACCGGATAAACAGACGAGAGATCTTCAAGGTATGGTAAAAAAGGATTTATTGGGCAAAAGCATAAAACCATGTAGTGATCAAGTGCGGCAGCCCCACACGAAACGCGTATACTGTTTCTTTTTTGCTACTTTTTGCTCACTCCAGCACGGGAGTGAGCACCTTTCTACTTGTTTTTGACTATGTCAGTACATTTTTGGTTTTATGCTTTTGCCCAATAAATCCTTTTTTTACCATACCTTGAAGATCTCTCGTCTGTTTATCCGGTGTAGCCGTACTAACTGGTCTTGTATTCCATGGTGTAATTGTTTTAATATTTAATATTATACATAATGTTTTTTTCCAGTTAAGTTTTAGCAAAATGCAAAATCATAACTAGAAGAAAAAAAGGATTTGTTTTCTATTTTTAACACATTTTGTAAATATGTATAAATTGTCAGAATTGCCTCAGATGTATCGACTCAGATGGCCTAGATATGTGCAGTGTTTCAGATACTGTAGTGTTGACATATGCAGCCATATTAAAGGGATTGTAAACACCAAAAATAGTATTAAAAAAGATAGATAATCCCTTTTGTTTTATATAACCAACACTGTTATTAATATACTTTTTTACCTCTATAATTACCTTGTATCTAAGCTTCTGCAGACTGCCTACTTATCTCAGATCTTTTGACAGATTTGCATTTCAGGCAATTAGTGCTGACTTTTAAATAACGTCATGTGCATGAGCACAGTGTTATCTATATGACACACATGAACTAACGCCCTCTAGCTGTGAAAGACTGTCAAATGGATTCAGATAAGAGGCGCCTTCAAGGGCTTAGAAATTAGCATATAAGCCTATCTAGGTTTAGCTTTCAACTAAGAATACCAATCCAATCCCTTTAAATTTGATTCAGTCAAATATTTTGGCTGCACTATTCTCTATTTATTTTGTTTTAAACTAAACAAATACTGATTATGCTTAGAACATTTACATTAATTTTTATTAAACACATGTAAATGTTACAAAGCTACAGGTGAAAAAGTCCCCCTGCAGCTTTATACTCTATCGCTTTGGAGAACATCACTGACCAGGTCCTCTTCTTCACTGGATCCCGGCCTTGCTAATAGGAGGTGTAGGGTGGTGGCTCTCAGGGCCTTCACTAAAAGACCTTCTCTTTAGGGCTAGATTTATCAAGCTGAGACAGACAGGGGCGCATATACGTGCCCCTGTCCACCGCAGCTCGCCTCTGGTGGTGCGAATTTTCCAGGAAGGATTTACCATTGCACACGAGCGCTATTTTGCACTCACGTGCGATCCAGCCCCCTGCCTGCGCACAGTCAATCACGCGCGGGCAGGAGCTGTCAATCTCCCCGGTCGGACTCGACCGCGGAGATTGAATTTCGCCACATTAGAGGTGGCAAAAGGTTAGGAAAGCAGCAGTCTGATGACTGCTGCTTGTTAAATACGGCAAGCAGGTTCTCTTGTGAGAACCTGCAGCAGTAGGGGCTCAAAGGCTGGGGAAAGCCTTTGATAAATTGACCCCTGGGTGCTGCCGAGCTAAGCCTTCTATTATTGCAGCAAGGGACTTTGTAAAAAAAAGTGGATAGAGAAAACGCGGCTCTCCAGCACGCTAAAGGTAAGTATTAACCCCTAAAAAAAATTGTTAAAGGACATTAATGAATACTGAAGAATTTCATCAATATTTATTCAATTTCTTTACATTTTGGAGTGCTAAACTAAACAAATATCCCTGTTTCGTTACAAATTTGCATTTATGTTCAAACCAATTGCACATATCTACTGTATTGTAAATGGATGCATTGTACAAAACAAGTTGCTATCTTCTAGGTATGAGTCTAGTTTATCATAATTGCACGTAATTCCAATTAAAGGCTAGTCAAAATCAATGGAAATCAATTCAACCAACATCTTAAATGGACAGTCTAGACCCAATATTTATTCTTTATTACTTATTGCTACATATTAGACACGCATCTTGCAATGGTTTCCACGTCTATAAGCTTGTTAGAACTACATGAAACTTTTAAAATAATCATTGTTTGTAATCAGCTGAAAATGGCCGCCAAGCTCCGCCCACAGCTTTATGCTTGTCTAGTTAGCTATTTTCTTGTATGGCAGTTTAGTAGTGCACGTTTAATATTTTTCAGTTAGCTATTTCAAATTGCACATGCACAAATCAGTGTGTGCCAGTAAGGAAACTTATTTAAGATTCCATTGTGATTGTAGAAACTTGACATACCAAAATATATATGCAATAGGTGGGAGGAGCTTGGCGACCATTTTCCTCTCCTAACAAAGGAATGAATGTATTTAAATGTTTTATGTACTTCTTACAAGCTTATAGATGTGGGGCCAGTTGCAGGATGCTTCTCTAGTATGTAACAATTATGTATTGGGTCTAGACTGTCCCTTTAAGAGATTTTTTTTTCCTTCAATGCATCCTGACCAATCAAATGATGGAGTTTAACTTAATAATAAAATTAATGTGAGCTTTGTTAAAGGGACACTGAACCCAAATTTTTTCTTTCATGATTCATATAGAGCATGCAATTTTAAGCAACTTTCTAATTTACTCCTATTATCAATTTTTCTTCGTTCTCTTGCTTTCTTTATTTGAAAAAGAAGGCATCTAAGCTATTTTTTTGGTTCAGACCATGGAAAGCACTTGTTTATTGGTAGGTGAATTTACCCACCAATCAGCAAGAACAACACAGTTTGTTCACCAAAAATGGGCCGGCATCTAAACTTACATTCTTGCATTTCAAATAAAGATACCCAAAGAATGAACAGAATTTGATAATAGGAGTAAATTAGAAAGTTGCTTAAAATTGCATGCTCTATCTGAATCACGATAGAAAAAAATTGGGTTCAGTGTCCCTTTAAGTGCCCAAACATTATGGTACCACCCCAACTTATTTGGAAGTATAAATAGCTATAAATTAGCTTCTTTATTTGTAACATGCCCTGTGTTCTTCTCAAGAGAAGAAGTGAGGTAAAAGGTGTGCATGGAAATTTAAATGAGAAAAACAAGAAAAGACAGGAAAGATTATCCTCCTTCCTATCAGTTCCACTTGTTAGTTGTGTTGCAACCTCTGTGACCAGGTTAAGAACCAACCATGATTTACATGGATAAGAATGTGTAGAACTTGAAATGCACATTGCTGACTTATCATGCCTAACCCTGCTCCATATCTGACCCTAATTGGCTTCAACATATAGCAGCTACAAAACAATGCAGTTTATAACAACTTAAAGGGATAGTCTAGTCCAAAATAAACTTTCGTGATTCAGCTAGGGCATGTAATTTTAAACACTTTTCCAATTTACTTTTATCACCAATTTTGCTTTGTTCTTTTGATATTCTTAGTTGAACGCTAAACCTAGGAGGTTCATGTGCTAATTTCTAAGCCCTTGAAGCCTCTTCTCTCAGGGCATTTTGACAGTTTTTTTTACCACTAGAGGGTGTTAGTTCATGTGTGTCATATAGATAACACTGTGCTCACGCACGCAGAGTTCCTAGAAGTCAGCACTGATTGGCTAAAATGCATGCCTGTCAAAATAACTGAAATAAGGGGGCAGTCTGCAGAGGCTTAGATACAAGATAATCACAGAGGTAAAAAGTATATTAATCTAACTGTGTTGGTTATGCAAAACTGGAGAATGGTTGATAAAGGGATTATCTATCTCTTAAAACAATAACAATTCTGGTGTAGACTGTCCCTTTAATGATCGTGGCTAGCCTTGTCATCTATAGGTTGAATCCCAGATTGGCTTGAGACAACAGCGAGACAACATAAATAGCTGATAATTACAAGGTGTTTCGTTTCTATTTAAAGACAGCACATTTTTTCTGAATCTCAAAAACATAATTTTGACTCTCATGTTCCTTTATGTTTGAATATTTTTATTGAACATTTTTTAAAGTTTTAGCATTCTCTTGCACAATAGGTCTGGTTTTTGGCCATGACATTGTGTTACAAAACAAACTAATAGGTCAATTATATATTCAATTTTCGTTAACAGCATCCATGAGTCTCTCAATCAACCTCTGTTCTTCTGTGCATCTTCTAGAAAGAAACATTAATTCCTCTAATGATAGTCTCTTGAAAAAATTGCCCTTTCAGGCTCTAAAATAAAGCCACGCCAATTTATCCGTATTGTCATGTTAGTATATATTAACAATATTTCTTACTGTAATAGTCATCAAGTTTTATGATCAAACAGTAAGAACGGGGGGGGGGTAATGAAAAAAAACAGTGACTTTCCCGTCGGGGTTAACATACCTTGTATATATAGACATCTGTTCCAGGACGCACCCCCGCACCTCAATTTCGGCTCAATCTAAGTACAAACTCTTAGTGATCTTCCTTTTTCCCAATCCAGTAAAACCATATCTTGTTCATAACCTCTCTGTTATTTAGAATTCCCGCTGTTTCCTCATACATGGTGTATATCTGTTGTATTTTATTAAATATTTCTGTCCATGACGGAGCCCCTATCTTCCAGTATCTCGTGATACATATTCTGGTGATTGTGCATAGGATTCCGAAGAAGGTGTTAAGGTACCTATGAAAAGCATCTATGGGTTCATGCAGTAACGCTTGTTGTATGGTAAGAGTAAATTCCTCATCTATCAGTTGGCCTATAAGTAAAGATAGCCTTCTCCACACCTCCTGTATGCTCTCCTACCACATATGTCTATAAGTACTTTTTTTCCCACAAACTCTATAGCATAAGTCGCTCCCCTGTGGGCTCATACGAGATGTCCTAACTGGAGTCAGATACCATTGAAAGACTGTTTTCCTCGTGTTTTCTTTCAGGTCAGCACTTAAAGGGACAGTCTACACCAGAATTTGTATTGTTTTAAAAGATAGATAATCCCTTTATTACCCATTCCCCAGTTTTGCATAACCAACACAGTTATAATAATATACTTTTAACCTCTGTGATTATCTTGTATCTAAGCCTCTGCAAACTGCCCCTTTTTTCAGTTCTTTTGACAGACTTGCAGTCTAGCCAATCAGTGCCTGCTCCCAGATAACTTCTCGTGCACGAGCACAGTGTTATCTATATGAAATACGTGAACTAACACCCTCTAGTAGTGAAAAACTGTTAAAATGCAATATGAAAGAGGTGGGCTTCAAGGTCTAAGAAATTAGCATATGAACCTCCTAGGTTAAGCTTTCAGCTAAGAATACCAAGAGAACAAAGCAAAATTGGTGATAAAAGTAAATTGGAAAATTGTTTAAAATTACATGCCCTATCTGAATCATGAAAGTTTATTTTGTCCTAGACTGTCCCTTTAATAGGCCTTTATCTCCTGACTGAAATAATGTTTCCTATTTCTTTCTGTCTTTAACTATATCTAACTCTCGTTCCCACGCTAACATAATATGGGTTTTGGGCATATTTTGGGGAGGATTGAATCGCCACATAAAGTCTAGATATAGAATGTTTAACTCTATGGGGACTGCTACCAAAGGCCTCTAACCCTGTGTTTCATGTTCCTTTAAAAGGACATGACACCCAAAAAATGTCTTTTATGATTCAGATAGAGAATATAATTATTAACAAGTTTCCAATTTACTTACATTATCAGATTTGCTTCCTTCTCATGCTATTCTCTGTTGGAGAGATATCTAGATAGGTAGAGTGCATGTCTGGAGCACTACATAACAGGAAATAGTGCTGCCATCTAGTGTTCTTGCTAATGTATAACATTAGTACCACATGACAGGAAATAGTGCTGCCATCTAGTGCTCTTGCTAATGTATAACATTAGTACTGCATGACAGGAAATAGTGCTGCCATCTAGTGTTCTTGCTAATGTATAACATTGCAAAACTGCTGCCATATAGTTCTGCTACATGTGCACACTCCTGAACTGCTTACCTTCCTGCTTTTCAACAAAGGATAACAAGAAAACAGAGAAAATTTGGTAATAGAATACCGAATGTTTTGACTGAATCGTGAAAGAGAAATTTGGGGTTTTATGTCCCTTTTAAAGATAAACTGGACTATAATGTAATAAACATTTTATTTGGGATAGCAAGTCTCTAAGTGCTACAGATTAGATAACAATGTCTAATATCTCTGCTACTCCACCCTGCGCTATCAATGACACTTCACTTGTTGTCATTAGCGCACCTTCGGTTAATGCTCAAGCTAAAGCCAATAGGGGTACCTTGCATTCTTATTGGCTGAAAATGTAAGCAGCTCTCATCCTATTGGCTGATTTGAAATTTTCAACCAATAGGAATGTAAGGTACCCCAATATAAAAGGGGTACCTTACATTCAATCTTCAGTGTGAGGCGGACGATCGCATGAAGAGGACCTCCACGTTGCCGAAGACCCCCAACTCCCAAGACCGCTCCGCGCACCCGACGACCGCTCCGCACCTCCGGCAAGAAGAAAGGAGATGGGCCCGCAATGGGTGAAGATGAAGCTGCCTAGATGAAGACCTTAATTTTTAAGGTAGATAGTATTTTGTTATTTTATGTTAGTGTATTTTAATTGGGGTTAATTTAGGGGGGTGTTAGGTTAGGGGGCTTAGTTATTAGATTAATACTTAGCAATGTGGAGGGTTGGTGGTTTAGGTGTCAATAGGTTAATTAATTGTTTGCGTTGTTGGGGGTTGGTGGATTAGGAGTTAATAGTGTAATTATCTAGATAGTGATGTGGGGGGTTGGCGGTTTATAGGTTGCTAGGTTTATTAGGTTCTTTGCCTTGTGGGGGGTTGACGGATTAGAGGTTAATAGTGTAATTAGGTACTTTGTGTTGTGGGGGGTTGACGGTTTAGGGGTTAATAGTTTTTTTTGGTAGTTTGCGAAGTGGGGGGAGGGAGGTTTAAGGGTTAATAGTTTTATTAGATAGTTTGCAATAGGGGGATGGCAGTTTAGGGGTTAATATGTTTATTAGGTACTTTGCATTGTGGGGGGGGGGAAGAGGATTAAAGGTTAATAGGTTAATTAGGTACTTTGCATTGTGGGGGGTTGGGGGATCAGACGCTAATAGAGTAATTGCTTTGTGGGGGTTTGTGGATTATTATTTATTTATAAAATATTTTACCAGGGAGGATACATTGAGATTTCTCTCGTTTTCAAGTATGTCCTGGGTCCACAAAACATTGCATTTATACAATAGGGTACAATAAAATACAAAAACAATATTAATACATAATATATGCAAAATGTAACATAGAACAGGTAGGAAATATATAATCAACCATGACAGGTGCATTCTGTTTTGAGATATGCAGAGAGGGATCTCTTAAAGGATTTTAGGCTTGGGGAAGGTTTGAAAGTGTGCGGGAGGTTGTTCTGCGAATTGTGGTGCTCTGCAGGAAAAGGAGTATCAAGCTGCTTTCTTTTTGTATTGAGGCAAACTAAATAATGTGCTGGTACTGGATCAGAGGTTATGGGAGGTGGGAATAGCTGGGGAGAGCATTCTGCTCAGGTAGGGTGGGAGCTTCCCAGAAAAGCTCTTAAACACAAGGCAGGAAAGATGGAGTGTGCGTCTGGATTCCAGCGACAGCCAGTTTAGTTCTTTTAGCATGTCACAGTGGTGGGTCCTGTAGTTACATTGTAGCACAAAGCAGCAGAACGAGTTATACAACGTATTAAGTTTATTAAGGTGAGTTTGCGGTGCATATACTACATCCCCATAATCAATGATTGGCATCTGCATTTGCTGTACAATCTTCAGATGCAAGTTTTTCTATGCGGAGGCCAAAAGATAGATTGTGGTTTTGTAGTTTGTGTAATTTAGGTACTGTTCTTGCGTTGAATATGTGATACCGACTTGTGACATCAGTTCTATTTTAGTTTATGGAAGTAAAAACTGTGGGCGACGGGTAAAATATAAATGCATGAATTTTAGACGATTAGACTAAAAATTGGTGACGCCGGTTTTGCGCATGACGCCGCATATGTAATCTCGCCCTTGGTATTCTTTGTTGAATGTTAAACCGAGGTATGCTCATATGCTAATTTCTAAGCCCTTGAAGGCTGCCTCTTATCTCAGTGCATTTTATTAGTTTTTACAGCTATACCATGCTACTTCATGTGTGCTATATAGATAACATTGTGCTCACTAACATGGAGCACTAATTGGCTACAATACAAGTCTGTAAATATCACTGAGATAAGGGGGCAGTCTGCAGAGACTTAGATACAAGGTAATCACAAAGGTAAAACGTGAATTAATATAACTGTGCTGGTTGTGCAAAACTGGGGAATGGGTAATAAAAGGATGATCTATCTTTTTAAACAATAATCATTTTCAAGAAGACTTTGGCCCCTAGTTATCAAGCCGTCAACTGCAAATAAGCTGGAATTCCGCAGCGTATTTGTGGCGAGGCTGATTTGCCTTAGTTATCAAGCCCTACACACCGGAAAAAGTAGAATATAGTGACGTAAGCTTGGATCCGCCGGACTCTGTCCGACACAGATCGATTCTTACGTCACTCCAGATGTTCCGAACGCAAGTTCGGCACAATCTGACTACTTTTGCTAGTTATCAAATGACTAGCAGGTACGCTCGGCACTTTTCCGGCCCAGCGTACCTGGTTTTCAATCCGCCGCCCTGGAGGCGGCGGATCCCATAAGAATCAATGGGAGTCTGACCATAGCGAAAGTTCATGTTTGCTGCTGCCCGACATCCCATTGATTCCTATGGGAAACGTCTGCACCTAACACCCTAACATGTACCCCAAGTCTAAACACTCCTAATCTGCCCCCCCAACACCGCCGCAACTAAATAAATGTATTACCCCCTAAACCGCCGCTACCGGACCCCACCGCAACTATAATAAACTTATTAACCCCTAAACCGCCGCTCCCGGAGCCCACCACAACTATAATAAACTTATTAACCCCTAAACCGCCTCTCCCGGACCCCGCCGCCACCTACATAATACCTATTAACCCCTATCCTGCCCCCCCTATACCGCCGCCACCTATAATAAATTTATTAACCCCTACCCCGCCGCAACTAAATAAATTGTTTAACCCCTAAACCGCCGCTCCCGGACCTAGCCACAACCTATATTAAACTTATTAACCTGCCCCCCCTACACCGTCGCCACCTATATTAAACTAATTAACCCCTAAACCTAAGTCTAACCCTTAAACCCCCCTAACTTAAATATTATTTTAATAAATCTAAATAAAATTACTATTATTAACTAAATTAATCCTATTTAAAACTAAATACTTACCTATAAATTAAACCCTAATATAGCTACAATATAACTAATAATTATATTGTAGCTATTTTAAGATTTATATTTATTTTACAGGTAACTTTGTATTTATTTTAACTAGGTAGAATAGTTATTAAATAGTTATTAACTATTTAATAACTACCTAGCTAAAAGAAATTTTACCTGTAAAATAAAAACTAACCTAAGTTACAATTACACCTAACACTACACTATCATTAACTAAATTATTCCTATTTCAAACTAAATACTTACCTGTAAAATAAACCCTAAGATAGCTACAATATAACTAATAATTATATTGTAGCTATTTTAAGATTTATATTCATTTTACAGGTAACTTATTAAAATAAAATAAATCCTAACCTGTTACAATTAAACCTAACACTACACTATCATTAAATAAATTAAATTAATTATCTACAAATACCTACAATTAAATACAATTAAATAAACTAACTAAAGTACAAAAAAAAAAAAGTTACAAAAAATAAAAAAATATTACAAGATTTTTAAGCTAATTACACCTAATCTAAGCCCCCTAATAAAATAACAAAGCCCCCCAAAATAAAAAAATGCCCTACCCTATTCTAAATTACGAAAGTTAACAGCTCTATTACCTTACCAGCCCTTAAAAGGGCCTTTTGCGGGGCATGCCCCAAAGAAATCAACTCTTTTGCCTGTAAAAAAAAACACAATACCACCCCCCAACATTACAACCCACCACCCACATACCCCTACTCTAACCCAAATCCCCTTAAATAAACCTAACACTACCCCCCTGAAGATCATCCTAACTTTAGCCATCTTCAGCCAGCCGACCACCGATGGAACAGAAGAGGACATCCACAGCGGTCGAAGTCTTCATCCAAGGGGCGCTGAAGAGGTCTTCCATCCGATAGAAGTCTTCATCCAGGCGGTGTCTTCAATCTTCATCCATCCGGAGCGGAGCCATCTTCAAAGCAGCCGACGCGGAGCCATCTTCATCCACTGACGCCTACTCGCTGAATGAATATTCCTTTAAGTGACGTCATCCAAGATGGCGTCCCTCGAATTCCGATTGGCTGATAGGATTCTATCAGCCAATTGGAATTAAGGTAGGAAAAATCTTATTGGCTGATCCAATCAGCCAATCAGATTCAAGTTCAATCCGATTGGCTGATCCAATCAGCCAATCAGATTGAGCTTGCATTCTATTGGCTGTTCCAATCAGCCAATGCAAGCTCAATCTGATTGGCTGATTGGATCAGCCAATCAGATTTTTCCTACCTTAATTCCGATTGGCTGATAGAATCCTATCAGCCAATCGGAATTCGAGGGATGCCATCTTGGATGACGTCACTTAAAGGAATATTCATTCGGCGAGTAGGCGTTAGTGGATGAAGATGGCTCCGCGTCGGCTGCTTTGAAGATGGCTCCGCTCCGGATGGATGAAGATTGAAGACGCCGCCTGGATGAAGACTTCTATTGGATGGAAGACCTCTTCAGCGCCCCTTGGATGAAGACTTTGACCGCTGCGGGTGTCCTCTTCTGTTCCATCGGTGGTCGGCTGGCTGAAGACGGCTAAAGGTAGGATGATCTTTAGGGGGGTAGTGTTAGGTTTATTTAAGGGGGGTTTGGGTTAGAGTAGGGGTATGTGGGTGGTGGGTTGTAATGTTGGGGGTGGTGTTTTTTTTTACAGGCAAAAGAGCTGATTTCTTTGGGGCATGCCCCGCAAAAGGCCCTTTTAAGGGCTGGTAAGGTAATAGAGCTGTTAACTTTCGTAATTTAGAATAGGGTAGGGCATTTTTTCATTTTGGGGGGCTTTGTTATTTTATTAGGGGGCTTAGATTAGGTGTAATTAGCTTTAAAATCTTATTTTTTGTAACAGTTTTTTTTTGTACTTTAGTTAGTTTATTTAATTGTATGTAATTGTAGGTATTTGTAGATAATTAATTTAATTTATTTAATGATAGTGTAGTGTTAGGTTTAACTGTAACTTAGGTTAGGATTTATTTTACAGGTAATTTTGTATTTCTTTTAGCTAGGTAGTTATTAAATAGTTAATAACTATTTAATAACTATTCTACCTACTTAAAATAAATACCAAGTTACCTGTAAAATAAATATAAATCCTAAAATAGCTACAATGTAATTATTAATTACATTGTAGCTATCTTAGGGTTTATTTTACAGGTAAGTATTTAGTTTTAAATAGGAATAATTTAGTTAATGATAGTGTAGTGTTAGGTGTAATTGTAGTTAGTTTTTATTTTACAGATAAATTTGTCTTTATTTTAACTAGGTAGCTATTAAATAGTTAATCACTATTTAATAGCTATTGTGCCTAGTTAAAATAAATTTAAATTTGCCTGTAAAATAAAAATAAATCCTAAAATAGCTACAATATAATTATTAGTTATATTGTAGCTATATTAGGGTTTATTTTATAGGTAAGTATTTAGTTTTAAATAGGATTAATTTAGTTAATAATAGTAATTTTATTTAGATTTATTAAAATAATATTTAAGTTAGGGGGGTGTTAGGGTTAGACTTAGGTTTAGGGGTTAATTAAATTAATATAGATGTCGGCGGTATAGGGGGGGCAGGATAGGGGTTAATAAATTTATTATAGGTGGCGAAGGTGTAGGGGGGGCAGATTAGGAGTTAATAAGTTTAATATAGGTTGCGGCGGGGTCCGGGAGCGGTGGTTTAGGGGTTAAACAATTTATTTAGTTGCGGCGGGGTACGGGATCGGCAGGATAGGGTTAATAAATGTATTATAAGTGGCGGCGGTATAGGGGGGCAGGATAGGGGTTAATAGATATTAAGTAGGTGGCGGCGGGGTCCGGGAGTGGCGGTGTAGGGGTTAATACATTTATTATAGGTGGCGGCGGTATAGGGGGGGCAGGATAGGGTTTAATAGGTATTATGTAGGTGGCGGCGGGGTCCGGGAGCGGCGGTTTAGGGGTTAATCAGTTTATTAGAGTGGCGGTGGGCTCCGGGAGCGGTGGTTTAGGGGTTAATACATTTATTATAGTTGCGGCGGGGTCTAGGAGCGGCGGTTTAGGGGTTAATAACTTTATTTAGTTGCGGGGGGCTCCGGGGGCGCCGGTATAGGGGGTAGAACAGTGTAGTTTAGTGTGGGTGCTTAGTGACAGGGGTATCAATAAAGCTGGGAAAAAGCCGAAGAGCAGCGAGATCGGATGAGTGATAACTATCACAGTCCGCTGCTCATCGCCCCGTACTTGGTGCGTGGCTTTTTGACAGCTTTTTTGATAACTTTGGCGAGCTTATTCAGGTCCGCGGCGGCGATGGTAGGTGAACTTAGGCGGGCGTATTGAGGCGGCGAAGGCAGGTAAGTAGACACGTTGATAACTAGAGGCCTGTGTCTTTAACTATAGCGGTGTAAACGCTTAATAGAGCAAAAATTTATTGGCCCTAATTGTAATCTAAGCCGAAATAAAAACGTGATGAAAAAGGTACTTTTAACAATCAAATGAAAAATAAAAAAATAAATAAAAAATGTACAGACTTTCAGGCTACTCTGTTCCATTTTCAAGTAATATTTTACAACTGAAGTAAAACATATTTATATAGTTAGTAAAAAAATGGACTTGGTACATTATATAAAAAATTACAATGTTTTGGGAATGGAGATATATAGATGAAGTAGAATCAAAGCAATAAAGTATATTACCTAGAAGGTAGAAGTCATTGTCTGGGGATTCAGCGTACAGGCTCTCAGATCTCTTGAATATCTAAAAAAAATAATCAAAGTAAAAAAAGCCAAACAAAAGAGTTTGAAATGTGACCTTATATTTATGCTCTGAAATCTTTCTTTCTTTTATGTGTTATATATTCTCTTTAAAGGGATATTAAACTAATATTTTAAAGGGACATACAACTACAAATTACATTTACAATATACTTTTATTATTTTATTTTTTTTAACTCTGCTAGATTAAGCTTTTTGCGCACAACGGTAGTACGCGTATTACAAGTTGAAAGTAAAACAGTTTTTCACAAGTACTTACCAGATGCACGCAAAAAGCCGAACTGAGTATATTGCATAACATATTCGCCATTGACACCCAAGTGGCGCAATCTCAATCACTTTTTCTCAAGTGCGGAACCCGACATGAAATTTAAATATTTTACATTTCAATATTCTTCACTAAGAAGATATATATATCTGATTGTTTTTTGGTAATAAATAAATAAATAAATAAATAATATATATACAGTATATATATATATATATATATATATATATATATATATATATATATATATATATATATATATATATTTATAACAAAATATCTCACTCTCAGTAGTATATACAATCCAAAGTTTTAATATGCAAACCCCACCTTAACCCTTTGAGTGCTAAGCTGTATTTAAAAAAAAATATTACTATTTAAAAAATAAATGTAATCCCCCCCCCAATACCTATACCATTGGAAAGGTTAGGCAATTACCTTTCCAATGGTGGGTCTTGGGGGTCTGTAGCTGCTTAGATTCCTGAGATACAAGCTTCAAAGCAGCATGCTCCCTTTCCCTATCTTGTCCATTGTAATTTTTAAATAAAGTTGCACGGTGACGTCATCACCTCATTGCGCATGACGTCACCGCACGTAACGGGAAGCTCCAGCGATGCCTGTCACTATACAGGTCCGATCGCCAGGGTGGGAGTTGATGGGATCCCCCAGAATGCTCTCAAGGTAGGTGAGTGCTAGCGATGGCTCTGAGCCATCGTTAGCACTCTTTAAAGGGACAGTCAAGTCCAAAAAATACTTTCATGATTTAAATAGGGAATGTAATTTTTAACAACTCTCCATTTTACTTTTATTACCAATTTTGCTTTGTTCTCTTGGTATTCTTAGTTGAAAGCTAATTCTAGGAGGTTCATATGCTAATTTCTTAGACCTTGAAGACTGCCTCTAATCTGAATGTATTTTGACCACTAGAGGGCATTAGTTCATGTGTTTCATATAGATAACATTGAGCTCATGCACGTGAAGTTACCCTGGAGGGAGCACTGATTGGCTAAAAAGCAAGTCTGTCAAAAGAACTGTAATAAGGGGGCAGTTTGCAGAGGCTTAGATACAAGGTATTCACAGAGGTAAAAAGTGTATTTAAAAAACTGTGTTGGTTATGCAAAACTAGGGAATGGGAAATAAAGGGATTATCTTTCTTTTTAAACAACAAAAATTCTGGTGTTGACAGTCAGGAAAAGCCAGAAAAAAACAAACCAAACAACAGGAACCAGAGGTGACGTCAGAGCACTTCCCGTTGTGACGAGGCAATCATAACAAAAAATAGAAACAAAAACCAGGGATCTATTAAATTTCTCAAAAATTAAACTGACTCCAAACTAATGCCTCTATACCCATAATTAAGGCACAGTGAAAAAAGAAAAAAAAAGAGAAAGAAATCGTAATAGCATATACGCCAATCAAATCCGCATCCAGTTCTCATAATAACCAACAAAGAACAACCTATCGGCATGGTTACTAAAAAATAGATGATTGAAGTGTCATTACCACTAGACACTTATTAATGTCACACATCAATTTAACCAAAATAACATTACCAAAATAATTATATATACATTACTCACTAATTTAAAGATATTTATATGGCTATTCCTACTAAACTATAAGGGACTACATGGTTGACTATGGAAACCAAGAGGTGATACAATATCTCACAAAAGTGAGTACACCCCTCACATTTTTGTAAATATTTTATTATATCTTTTCATGTGACAACACTGAAGAAATGACACTTTGCTCCATTGTAAATTAGTGAGTGTACACCCTGTATAACAGTGTAAATGTGCTGTCCCCTCAAAATAACTCAACACACAGCCATTAATGTCTAAACCATTGGCAACAAAAGTGAGTACACCCCTAAGTGGAAATGTGACTGTCCAAATTTGGCCCAATTAGCCATTTTCCCTCCCGGTGTCATGTGACTCATTAGTGTTACAAGGTCTTAGGTGTGAATGGGGAGCAGGTGTTTAAAATTTTGTGTTATTGCTCTCACACTCTTTCATACTGGTCACTGGAAGTTCAACATGGCACCTCATGGCAAAGAACTCTCTGAGGATCTGAAAAAAAGAATTGTTGCTCTACATAAAGATGGCCTAGTCTATAAGAAGATTGCCAAGATCCTGAAACTGAGCTGCAGCACGGTGGGCAAGACCATACAGCGGTTTCACAGGACAGACCTCGCCATGGTCAACCAAAGAAGTTGAGTGCATGTGCTCAGCGTCATATCCAGGGGTTGTCTTTGGTAAATAGAAGTATGAGTGCTGCCAGCATTGCTGCAGAGGTTGAAGGGGTTGGGGGGTCAGCCTGTCAGTGCTCAGACCATATGCCGCACACTGCATCAAATTGGTCTGCATGGTTGTCGTCCCAGAAGGAAGCCTCTTCTAAAGATGATGTACAAGAAAGCCCGCTATTTGTTTACTGAAGACAAGCAGACTAAGGACATGGATTACTGGAACCATGTCCTGTGGTCCGATGAGACCAAGATAAAATTATTTGGTTCAGATGGTGTCAAGCATGTGTGGCGGCAACCAGGTTAGGAGTACAAAGACAAGTGAGTTTTGCCTACAGTCAAGCATGGTGGTGGGAGTGTCATTGCCTGCATGAGTGCTTCCGGCACTGGGGAACTACAGTACATTGAGGGAACCATGAATGCCAACTTGCACTGTGACATACTGAAGCAGAGCATGATCCCCTCCCTTCGGAGACTGGGCCACAGGGCAGTATTCCAACATGATAACGACCCCAAACACACCTCCAAGACGACCACTGCCTTGCTAAAGAAGCTGAGGGTAAAGGTGATGGTAAAGGTGATGGCCAAGCATGTCTCCATACCTAAACCCTATTGAGCATCTGTGGGGCATCCTCAAACGGAAGGTGGGGGAGCGCAAGATCTCTAACATCCACCAGATCTGTGATGTTGTCATGGAGGAGTGGAAGAGGACTCCAGTGGCAACCTGTGAAGCTCTGGTGAACTCCATACCCAAGAGGGTTAAGACAGTGCTGGAAAATAATGGTGGCCACACAAAATATTGACACTTTGGGCCCAATTTGGACATTTCCACTTAGGGGTGTACTCACTTTTGTTGCCAATAGTTAATGGCTGTGTATTGAGTGATTTTGAGGGGACAGCAAATTTACATTGCAGCAAAGTGTAATTTCTTTAGTGTTGTCACATGAAAAGATATAATAAAATATTTACAAAAATGTGAGGGGTGTACTCACTTTTGTGAGATACTGTATGTATATTCACTCCCCCAATTCCAATGTAATTTCCTTCATCTATCTGACAGAAAACAGGATAACAAAATTTTTCAATTGAGTCCCCAAGGCGACATTGTCTGAAGTCTGCAAATCCACTCAGGCTCTCTTTGTAAGAGTAATTTGTTCACATCGCCACCCCTTGGGGGTCTCTTGACTTGATTAGTAGAGCATGCAACACAGATCTGCCACGGTGTGTTTAGCATTCACAAAATGAAGGGCTACCGAATGTTCACTAATACCCCTTTTTAATGCTTTACAGATAGTGGATCTGTGATTGGCCATCCTCTCCTTCAGAGGATGTTCCGTCTTGCCAACATAAGTAAGTCCACATAGGCATTTTATGATATAAACCACCAAGCTTGAGGTGCATGTCAACCTTTGTCTCAGGAAAATCCTCTTTCCAGTTCTTGGATGTCCAAAAGAATTCCCAATAATCGGACTGTTACAAATGGTACAATGTACTATAACATTGTTACCCTTTAATTTGCTTCATTTTTTATACCAGATACAGAGTATTACATGTAAGAGAAGCTACTGTTTTAGGTTTATTTTTGCATATGAAATAGCTGCCTGCATTGCTAGTTGAAACCACAACCCATTAAGATGGACTGATCTTCCAGACCTGCTTATCTTATTGTTCTCTCTATACACATAATGGTCACCTTTCCTTATCACTGTGTGTATACACAAAAGTCAGTACTTTTATGTACAATATATAATTAAAAATAAAATTTGAGGATGGACAGATGGGTTTTGTGCAAGATATTAATGGTTACTGGGGGGGGCATAAACCTTGGAGAGTTTCCAAACTTATTTTTTTAG
Source organism: Bombina bombina (assembly GCF_027579735.1). Classification (NCBI taxonomy): domain Eukaryota; kingdom Metazoa; phylum Chordata; class Amphibia; order Anura; family Bombinatoridae; genus Bombina; species Bombina bombina. The sequence continues at coordinate 149,643,957 of NC_069509.1, read as the reverse complement.
TACTTGCCCCTTGCAGGAATACTGTACTATTGCAATACGTGGCCAGGAATCTACAATACCTTGTGCATTATAAAATGCAGTTGTGTTCTTATCACAATTTGCACATATAAATGCAGCATATCTTTGTTTTAATTTGTTTGATTTCTAAAATATAATCTCTGGTCCTCCACATAACTAATTCTAAAGCACCTAATTTTAGCACAGAATCAATTGTATTAATACCAGATGTCACTGGTATATTTTGGCTTAAACACAAGGCTATGCATAGAGCAGAAGAATGCAAGGGTTAATAAATGTCAGCTCCTATGTGACACAGATTCTGCACCCCTGAATATAAACAAATAAATAATAATAATAACAACTTATATAGCACATTTACCCAAGTTTTAGTTGACCAGGTACAGTGTAAATGTACATAAAAGGGTTAAAAGAGAAGAAGAAGTTTAGCCTTGAAAGCCATGTGGGAACAATTAGGTCTTACATATTTGCTTTTAAATGTCCAGAGAAGTGTCATCTTTCATTGTGCTGTGGAGAGTGTTATATAGAGATGGGGAGTCATGGCTAAAAGATCACATTTTTGCTGAATTCTCTTCAGGGCACTTGCGGATCAAAGAGTGTGTGTTGGGACATAGGGCAACACAAGTGTTTTTTTAAGATAGTTTGGTAATTAATCATGGAATGGTTTGTAGCATAGCAGGCTAATCTTGAACTCAAGGCAATATAGTATCTTCTGGAAGAGACCATAATAAAGTGTATTCCAAAAGTCCAGATGTAATGTCACCAAAGTGTGGATGATAATGGGGACATCTTCTGAAGGAATAAGGTTCTTCATTTTGGCTAAATCCTTTAAATGTAAGAATGAGATTCGGACTGTGGGTGACATATGATTTTTCAGGGAATGTTCACTATCAAGCATCACACCATGATTTCTACTAGTTAAGATGTTTTTAGTTTTTGATCCTACACATTTTATACCAATTTTCTCATTTTATTGAAGCTTAGTTGTCATCCTGTAACCTCCTTCCATAACAAGTACTTATGCTCAGTCAATTAACTGGCACTTATCAACCTCAGTAGAACAACTAGTTATTTATTGATGATTTGTATTGGAATAATGTGTGCTTGTTTAGAAGGAGATGTACAATTGTGTGTCATCTACATAACAGTGATATCCTAGGACATTCTTCCTTATGATATCTCCTAATGGAAATTTATACACAACAAACAACATGGTAGATAGACTCAACTCCATGTTCCTAGGGAACACATGCAAAAGAACATATTCTAGATTATTTTCTTTGGGTTCTGTCAGAAATTTGAACTATTTCAGGATTGTACCCAGCCCATAAAAGTCCTGAATGTGGTTCAGTAAGGTTTCCTTGTACATGGTATCAAATACAGTGGAGAGGTTATTAAAACTAATATTGTTCACTCACCCCTGTCTTATGCTTTCACAAGTTCCTTTAGGTTTTCCTAAACCCTAACTGAAATAAATCCTAAAGGTTGTCTGATGAAAGCCATATTTCTAATTTGGTTGCAACTTTACCAGTGGCTTTCACTAGAAAAAGAATATTTGAGATAGACCTGTGCTTCTTAATGCAGTCTAGAGCAAGAGAGGAATATGTTTAGGGGGATATTTATCAAAGCGTCAATCTCGGTGCATTTGCCGGCGTCAATACGCTTGCCAGAGATCGCTAGACATCGCTGACGCGGATCCACATATAATGCCCTTATTTATTAAAAAAACAACAAAAACACACGCGTCAAGAACGACGTGATGAGCATCAGACTATTGTTAACTAACAGTCATCGATGTTGCGGTTATTCGGGTTTTTCACAACTTTATTTATACCATTTCATTACTGTCCATGAACATTTCTCTAAAGCTAATCTTTTATTTTTCATCCGTTAATGTCCAAGAAATAGATATATTTATACCTGAACAAACAATATCTCATAGAAAGTTATGTTTCTATTTATTTGTTATACAAAAATAAATCTGTTATATGATACTTTCACATAAATTAATGTGTATTTGTATTTCTAGAAGTCATGATATGCTTTTATCTCATGTTTTTTTTTAGAAATTATTATTAATGCCAGAATTTGTACGTATATCTTTGCACATACTTGTGTATATATACTGTATGTATATATATATATATATATATATATATATATATATGTGTGTGTGTGTGTGTGTGTACTGTATGTGTGTGTGTGTGTTTTATGTCAGAAATCTTTTGCAAACATATTTACATGTCCCTAAATTCCTTTTTTTGTTCTAAACAATGTTGTCTTTCATATCTCAGTGTTTATTTATACCACTATATGTATATAGTGTAAATTTATTATTATTCTGCGCATGAATTATTGTGAATATAACATGTAATTAGGGTATCATATGTATGTATTTGCAATCAATTGATATTTTAAGAGCTGGGCCAGTTTTCTCTCTGTACCTGTGTAACCCCTGCTGATTGCAATCTAGTTTTAAAAACCACCCCTTCACAGGTGTTATAAAATGGACTGGTATATAAGATGACATTTCTTACTGAAAAAGAAATTCAAGAGAAGGAAGAAATACACTGAAAATAGCATGACAATAAAGAGGTGATTTCAATTTCTGCTGTATCTGATTCATGACAGTTTAATGTTAGGTGGGCTATCCCTTTGAGCTATCAGTTTAAGATTATATTGAATCAAACATCAATTTGAATTTTAAAATCCATGTCTAAAATATCACACTGTGTGTCCTAATGTCAGCATCAATGTTTATCTTTAATTCTAAATTCACATATACATACTTTCAAAGTATAATACACAATGTAACAAATGGCACTTACAAGTTCCGATGAGTGATCAATGACACAAGTATCGAGCAATTTGATTAGTTAGTGATAGTTTAAAATGTATATTTGAATCAGATTGGCTGATGTCATAAATCATGCGATATGCATAGTCCAATCAAAAGTGGTTGAAAAATTCACTAGTGTGTGGTTTGTTTAGGAGTTTGCGTCATAATTAGTACCAAAAGTGTTGCATCAAATTTGGTGCAAAGTGGGGAGTGGGACTGGTGCAAAAAGATTTTTCCAAAAAAATAAAAAGGAAGTTAGCTATATTATGTTGTGTATTTATTTCATTTTTATCTCTATATCTATTAGTGCAACAAGTTTGGGGCAAAACTTTTTAAAAAATGTGGAGAAATAATATTGTCCCCTTGCTTTGTAATTAGAGACAAATTTGTAGCATAATCCATAAGTAGTAATATATTTTTAATTTTTATCCCTATATCTACTAGTGCACCAAATGTGGATCAATAATATTGTTTGATTTAGAAAGGGTATACAATTTTAATAAAGTTTCAAATTTACTTTTATTATGTAATATACTTAATTCTCTTGCAGCATCGAACATAAGCTTTCTGTGTTTTCAGACTCCAATTGATTTCTATAGCATCCGTGGCCTCAAGGGCGGCGGATTGAAAACTAGGTACGCTGCGTCAGAATAGAGGCGAGCGTACCTGTTAAATGTTTGATAAATTGGGAAAATGGTCAAATAGAGTTGAATGTGAATTTGAAACATCTGTAATGACGCAAGCATCGATCTGCGTCGGATTGAGATCGTGGGATCGTATATTACGTCACAAATTTCAACATTTGACAATCTTGACGCTTTGATAACTACGGCAGATCAATCTTGCGACAAATACGATGCTGGATTCAAGCATATTTTCAGTTGACGCTTTGATAAATATCCCCTCTTAAGATTGTTTGTTTTGTATTACACTTAACCCCTTAAGCCTATTGGATGTAGGTATGGTAATAGAGCGCTAATCATGTTCCCTCTACCATATAAAAGCAGTGCACCGATACCGGAAGGTAATAAAAGAGCTACATTTTACAGTGGTATTTAGGATAGCACTCAAGCTCATCACTAAAAGGGACATGAAACCCAAAAATTTCTTTCATGAATCAGATAGAGAATACAATTTCAAAAAAAGTTTAGAATGCACTTCTATTATTAAATAGAGATATCTATTTAGGTAGCATGCACGTCTAGAGCACTGTATTACAGTAAATAGCGCTGTCATCTAGTGCTGCTGATAATGTATAACATTGTTGCAAAACTGCTTCCATAAAGTACTGCAGACACGTGCACACTCATGAACTTACGTTCCTGCTTTTCAACAAAGGATAACAAGGAAACAAAGAAAATTATAATAGAAGTAAATTGGAAAGTTGTTTATAATTGTATGTTGTATCTGAATCATGAGAGAAACAATTTGTTTTTTTATGTCCCTTTAACTAAACACTTGTTATACACGCGAAATAAGTTTGCTACTAGCGCCCCCTGCACTACACACTACAATTATAGGGAACATTAAAAAAAGTTTGCTATGATCCTTTGGTAAAAAATATTTAACCACCCAATAATAAAACCATATTGTGTTATTCTTTGCACCAAAGATAAAGCACCCTGCCCTATTGATTGTGTTCCACTTTTAATCTAGCCCTAAATGTATCGCTGGCAAAAGGGGCTCGATCATTACACTGTTTGCTAGTGGGAATAAGTGACTTAAGCAGTGAGTTTAGTCAGTTTGAATGTTCACATGAAAGCACATCAAATGATATATCCATTAAAAGGACTGCCTTGTATTATCTATCTGTCTGTCTGCCTTTCTATCTCTCTATCTATCTGCCTGTATATTATCTATCTATCTATCTATTTATCTGTCTATCAATCAATCAATCTATCTCTCTGTCTGCCTGTATATTATCTATTTATCTATCTATCATCTATCTATCTGCCTGTTTATCTGTCTGTTTATCCCTCTTTCTATCTATCCCTCTCTCTATATGTCTGTCTGCCTGTATATCATCTATCTATCTATCTATCTATCTGTCTATCTGTCTGTCTTTCTATCTCTCTATCTCTCTCTCTCTCTCTCTCTCTCTCTCTCTCTATCTATATGTCTGGATGCCTGTATATCTATCTATCTATCTATCTATCTATCTGTCTATCAATCAATCAATCTATCTATCTATCTGTCTATATGTCTATCTGCCTGTATATTATCTATTTATCTATCTATCGTCTAGCTATCTTTCTGTCTATCTGTTTATCCCTCTTTCTATCTATCCCTCTCTCTATATGTCTGTCTGCCTGTATATCATCTATCTATCTATCTGTCTTTTTATATCTCTTTCTATTTCTCTCTCTGTCTATCTGTATATCATCTATCAATCTCTATGCCTCTCTCTCTATCTCTCTTTCTAGCTTTCTGTCTGCCTGTATATCATCTATCTATCTATCTATCTATCATCTATCTATCTGTTTATTTCTCTTTCTATCTATCTCTCTCTCTATCTGTCTGTCTGTATATCATCTATCTACAGTGGGTATTAAAAATAATCACCACCTTTGAAAATAATAACATTTTGTTGATTTGCAGCCTGAAATAAAGACAGGCACAGTTTTAGTTTATCCAGTTGTAATTACTCAGTGCAACTTATAACATTCAAGTTAAAGATATAACACCAACACAGAATCACTGAGTTGGAAAAAGGATCACCCCCTCCTAAAATTACTTATAAACTCAATCAGGTATAGCTAATCACCTTCTCCACGGCACACACAAAACCATTTGACCTTCAACTGTGATCAACTGTGGGCATATTGATTAGCTCAGCATGAAAAGAGCTTTCCTGCAGCATCTCAATCCCTGGTAGTGCAACTGAAGCAAACAATCAACTATGGGTGGCAAGGAACTGTCAAAAGATCTCCAGGATAATGTTGTGGACAGGCACAAATCAGGAGATGGATACAAGAAAATATCAAAGGCTTTATTAATGCCTAGAAGCACAGTGAAGTCTATTATTAAGAATTGGAAGGTATTTGGTACAACCCTGGACCCTCTCTGGATCAGAAAATCACTCCAAACTGGATGAAAGAGCCAGGAGGAAACTTGTCAGAGAGGCTACCAAGAGGCACACAGCAACTCTGAAGCAGTTGCAGGAATTTATGACAAAGAGTTGTCATTGTGTGCATGTGACAACAATATCACAAATTGTCCACAAATGTGGCTTGTATGGGAGGGTTGCACGAAAAAAGCCACTCTTCAAGAAAGGCCACTTGCAGTCATGACTGAGCTTTAAAATAACACACCTAGGAGATTCTGAGGCCACATGGAAAAATGTGTTATGGTCAGATGAAACTAAAATTTAATTATTTTGCCTCAACACCAAACAATATACCTACAGTAAAGCATTGAGGTGGTAATATCCTGTTATTTGGGTGTTTCTCTGCAGCAGGCACTGGAGCACTTGTCAGGATAGAAGGAATAATAAATGGGGCAAAATACCGTCAAATTCTTGAGGAAAATCTGCTGCCCTCTGCCAGGAAGTTGTCAATGGGAAGAAGGTTTCCCTTCCAACATGACAATGACCCAAAGCACACAGCAAAAATGACCACACAATGGTTGAAGGAGAAAAAGGTCCTTGCATGGTAAGAGCCCAGACTTAAAGCCCATTGAATATCTGTGGCATGACTTGAAGACTGCAGTCCACAAATAATCACCATCAAATGTAACAGAACTGGAGCAGTTCTGCAAAGAAGAGTGGGCAAATATTGCACAGTCTAGATGTGCAAAGTTAGCAGAGACATAACCCAACAAACTAAAGGCTTTAATTAAAACAAAAGGTGGTTCAACAAAATACTGACTGAATGGGGTGATCCTTTACACAACTCAGTGACTCTGTTTTTAAATTGTCTTTATTTTTGCCTGATGTGTTGATGTTATATCTTTCACTTGGATGTTATAAGTGTGGTAGAGTTATTTTAAATTAATAGATAACCACAATAAGTTGCGCTGAGTAATTACAACTGGATAAACATAAACTGTGTCTGTCTTTATTTCAGGCTGCAAAGCAACAAAATGTGATTATTTTCAAGGGGGGGGGGTGATTCTTTTCAATACCCACTGTATCTATCTATCTATCTATTTATCTATCTATCTATCTATCTATCTGTCTGTCTGTCTGTCTGTTTATCTCTCTTCCTATCTCTCTATCTATATCATCTATCTACATATCTATATATATATATATTTATATATATATATATATATATATATATATATATATATATATATATATATATATATATATATATATATATATATCTACATGCCTGCCTGTATATCATCTATCTATCTATTTATTTTAAGAGATTTTTTATTTAATAAAAAAAAAAAATCTTCAGGAAAAATATAAATTTCCAATATGTTACCACTATCACTTTTACATATAGCTATTTAAGATCAAATCTCGTGTCCCAAATTATTGGAACGGCACTTATAATATTTTGTAGGTACAAAGAACCCACTCACAAAAATATATTATCCCAAATTAAAAATGTATGTAGGATGCATATGTAAATGATGCTGTCATGTGAACAACATAAAATATGTCCCTTAAAGGAAATTAAAACTAATAATGAATTATTTTCACATAAACAGCATTGGCAAAACGAGGAGTCATTTTCTCTTATGGGGAGCAGACTCTATTTTTTTATTTTTGGTGTTACTTTATTGGCAAACTTTAAACAGCCAAACTGTATATATGATTGTGAATGTTTTATATTCACCCCTATGTCCCTTTAAGATTGGAATGTATTTTCTGTTCTTTAATCAATAAAGATGATTGTTATGTAAGCTACATAGAAAATACTATGCTCTTAGTATGGTCAGGAATGCCAAAAATAATGAAATATACACTCTCTATCTAATTGTGATCGTGCATAAATTAGAGTAACAGAATAGAAGATCTAGCGTTATAGTTTCTGGTCCAAAGATGACATGCTCATCAGACCAAGTGCAATGTTCATGGATTTAGTAACAGTGGCATATGGTAGTCCCTTCTGTTCATTGACTTTGCAACAAACCGTACATACATAATTGGTTGAAAAGCGTCTTACAATTGCCCATACAAGAATATACATTAATTTACCATAAAACACAAGGATAAAGTTTATTGAACACTGTTTATGGACATGATTAGAGCTTCTGATATTTTAAAAGCGAATGATAATTGTAGTAAATGATTACATATGGGTATTAAAAGAAGATCGCAGATGTTGTCTCACCATGTTGTCCTCTCTGGAGATGCCAAGGCATAGATAATCCAGCCAGGAGAAAGAGAGGGGAGACAGTGATAACAGTTGTTTTGCTACAGCTATGACAGAAAGAGCTTAGAGAGATGAGAATTCCCAAACCACTCTTGCCTTGGAAACATCTGAAATTACAGAGGAAACAGATGAGGAACAGTCTTAGGTTGTTTAACAGCTGCACATTTCCAAAGATGTAGGAGTACAAACATTATGGTTAAAATCTATAAAGTTAAATGCTTCCAGCAATAAATTAGTTTATTTTTCATAAGTTTTGTTCATTTCCCAGAATTGTATTGTCTTGGAACACAATAGCTCTTGTTACAATACCTTAAAATTTGTTATGTGAAAAGTTTGAATTCAAATATGGATGCTATTTTGTCTTCTATGAATTTCCAAATAATTAGAGGCAAATTTATCTGAATTGGTTAAGCCACTCAAATTAACAAATGATATAACCAGAACATTTGGCTTTCTACCATTCATACTGGATAGTCATGCAAAATTGTACAATTTCCATCATGATTTTTCCTGGTGAAATCTCATAGGGTTTATCCGAACCTACATTAAAAGACCTGGAGATGTAATGAAAGTTATTTCTGTAAGATCAATTTTGGGGAGGCACTTCACTTACAGTCTACAAGGTTTTACTCCAAACTCCTCAATTTGAATCATTCATAGATTTTTTCAAAACAATATTTTAAATAGCAATGGGCCTAATATTTTTCATACCTTGTTATACAACTGTACAATAATCATGTCCATCCAAATACAGGTACCTTTGATCCCAACTTCTTGGGACCGGAGAAGGTTTGGATTTCAGAATCGGTGGATTTTGGAAGCAGGGTTGAATCGAGTCTGTCTGAGTTCACTCCATTTACTCCTGCTTGGAGTCTAGAACATGTGAGTATTATACTTACCATCTGTCTCCCTTTGAAGTTTAAACAGGACTTCACTATTTACAGCTTTTGCTTTTTCCCTTGAGGTATTACCCTCGGAAATCTGGGGAGATCTTCAACTTCATTCCTGCACAACATTTTGTTCTGGGACTGATTCACCTCATATGCACATAGCCTTTAAGCACTGACACATTGTTTTGTTTTTTTGAGATATATATATATTTATTTAGGTATGTATATATATATATATATATATATATTGTACCAAAATACCATCAGATATACGTAAACATATTTATTTATGAATAAATAGAACATATTCTGTTATGTGTAGAATATTGGACTGTGAAATATTCATATTTTCATGTTGGGTTAGCGCAAATGAAAATATGCGATCGTGTTTGCGCAAGGGTGGGGTGTTATTTTTCCCCCACTTTTTTCTCCATTGACTTCTATGGGGGAATACATGAAAGCTCACGCAATATTCTAACTTCGGATTTTTGCGCTAGTCAGGTTACTACTAGAGCAAAAACAGTTTACTTTCAACTCGTAATACGAACACAAAAATCTTACTTCTATCGCAATTAACGCTCAAGTGGGAGAGTTAATTTGCGCTCTACTTGTAATCTAGTCCAAAATTTGTAGGTAAATTACACAGGAATAAATCGTATTCACTATGCACAGAGTAAATCATAATTTAAGTACACTGTATGTACAAAAAAAGCAAGAAATTTGTTCTTAAAAGTAAGAAATACAAAGCTTAACTGTTGTTTTTTTAAAAAAAATAGGCTTAACACGGGCGTTCCATAGACGTATATGAATTTGTTCTCAAATCCCAGCGTAATTCTATAAAAAATTACACGCTACAGTTCTCGCTATTTTTCTGACAAGTTAAAAAGTGGCGATTTTTCAAAATACTCAAAACTCTAAATATTCTGAAAGAAAACCCTATGCATACGAACATTACAGCAAATTTAAGATACAGTATAATTTGATTTGTATTAAGCATAATATTCACATTTTAAAACACGCTGGTCTCCCCCTCTGTACATCGCCCCTCCATTGCAAACTTTTACCTAGCAGAGATCTCTCATTATTTGTATGGGAGACATCTCGCCACTCGCAGGGACCACCTCTTCTTTTTATAGAATTCCATGAAGGCTGCCCCTGAAAGTGTTGGCATCAAAAACCACGTCCTGATTTAGAATCAGGGCTATAGTGCAGTGATGTACATGAGCTATTGCACAGATCAACTTACAGGACATCACATTTTGTTCTTCTACTTCAAAAGTATTTATTTGGTAACTGAAGAGGACTATAGCCATCATAAAATATAGTGCTGAAAAATTCTTCTATAGATTCCAGACATTTAGGTGTAGTGGTTAACCAGGCAAATTACTTTGGAAAACCTTAATTGTTGACACCAAGCTTTAGGTTGTATAAGCCTGTGGTAGATTTAGACGACCTTGCTTTTTCAAAATTTGCAGGAATGGTTTACCTCAAAAATGACCTTTTATTATATATTAACATACATTTCCCAAAGGTAAATACTTACTAATACACTATTGGTTGCTGGATAAAAGGTATAGTGAAGGTAGGATTTGATTGGAAGAACACCATTATTTTAATTCACTGAGTAATATTGGCCACTTTTGTAAGTGTGAGATAGTGAAGTGTTATATAAACAGAAGTGAGTTTACTGGTACAGCAGCAAAGTTTTTCCGTGACATGTAAGAACTGTCTGACCAGGAGTTGTGCCGTGTTTTATCCTAGGTCTTGTTCTATATAGAAAAATGTTTTACTGTAGTATAAGAATGGTTAATACATAGTGAGGGTAAATGTTTGTACACTGTCAATGCTGAGAAAATAAGCAACTGAGCCCTATGAACTAACGGCCGTGCGGACAAGGCTCTTAACTTGAGAACCTGTCCGCACAGCTTTACATCAAACTGGCAGCAGTCCCTGTAAGCCTGGATGCACCATTCCCCCACCCCTTTCTCTTGCATGACCTGTCAATCACCCCGTGCGATCGTGTTTCTTATATTGCGTAAAGCAGGCTCGTATGTGCAAGTCTGCCCTCCAAGAGCTCAATGGCTGTTTACGCTGCTTATTTAAATTGAGCACACTGTCATTATTTGTAATTCCTTTTTTCATGCTAGAGCCAGGGGTGTATTACTGCATAGGCCAACAAGGCCAGTGTCTAGGGCGGCACCTTTTTGGGGGGACGGCACTTTTCCACACCGCACTTTATAACACTGCTTAAAAAAATATTTTTGATCAGGCGGCTTACCACCGAAGTCATGTGACCATTTTCAACCAGCCCGGCCGTACATCGTGGCTAAGTTGAACTTCCTGGAAGTCTAGATTTAAAGCCTGGAGTCATGCACGTGTGCACGTGATCTCCAAGGTCAGGCGGCAACGGAGATGACTGAGACTGAATCATGAGTCCTGGTGTGGAGCGGCGCCGGAGACAGTGACTACTGTGAGCACTGACAGTGAGCTTAGGACAGTGGTGGACTAAGCAGCGAACTCAGGTAGGGATCCATCCAACTCAGGCTGCCAGCCACAGAGTCACTTTTGATGCAATTGTGATGCAATTTGTTTCTGACACTAATAGGGTTAGGCTAGAGACTAGTTTATCACAGACTTTCCCTCACTAACAAAAGGTTGATTTTTTAATATATCAATTCACCTGGTTTTAGTGTAGCCGGATGTACAGGTCGTTTTGATAGATATTGTTAGCAGACGCCATTCCCCTCCTGAGTACCATAACTGTTAAAGTTTAACCATTTGGTTGCCAACAAAAGGGTAAAGCTATTACTGAATTACATTCCACTGGAATGTGAGAATGTGGTCGTAGGTGGGATTCTCTGGAGATGCCCTGTATTTCGTTGTTACTCCAACTCTCCCCTGTACAGCAATATCACCCCATGGTCCATATTTATGTTACCTTTTATATGTTGAATTACTAGATTCAAGTCTCTAATATTAAGGAATTGTCATTTAAACTTTAGTCACCTGTGCCACTAACAAATTTGAGTTTTATTTGAGTAAGATGTCTATGGATTTGAGTCCAGTTATCAGTCTTGTTTTCATCATGGAATATGATGGTGTAATTGGGTAAACCCTTTAATAAATGATGATCTGAATATTGATTGCCCGTTGAATATGTTACCTTGTTAGCGTTTTTTTTTTTAATTTCAACTTGTTTATTAGCAGTGGTGCCAATTATGAAACCTTAATAATGGCTTTGTTTTTAATTTATTACATGCTTGAACAGAAGTTGCACTGGTGTGCCTGTCATTGCCACAGTCAGTCATTATGATAAATTCAGCAGTGCCAGGTCAGATTGGTGTGTATGCAAGCTTTTTACTAGCCCTGGCTGGTAAAAATTTAATTTTAAAATGCAGCAAAAAAAAAAAGTCACCTTACTCCCTGACCAAAAAAATTATATGGCTAAAAATGACCAAAATCAAGGAGGGGCAGCAGGAATCTGAGTGCCTAGGGCAGCACAAAACCTAAATACACCACTGGTTAGAGCTAAAAGATGATTGCATCAGTGATGTCTTATGATGTAAACAGTCATGTGAACAATAATATCAATGATGATGTAATCAGATAAGGTGAACAGATTTTGGCCTAGATTCAATTCATTTGTGAAACTAAAATATCGCTGAAGGTTGTATCTGTTCTGGATGAAAAACCTTTTTTATGTTATATATTTATTTGTGCATTGCGATTGTGCTTGCATTTTCCATAGTTTTACTGTTTTTTTGGCCTCTATTTATGAAGCAGCTGATGCTGTTTTGAAGACCCATCATTTCAGACACTCCTGAAACATAAGTTAAGAAGCGGCGGTCATAAGACCTCTGCTCCTTAACCTGTCCACCACCTTTTTAAATCATCCTGATCCGATACGACGGGCTAATTGACAGCCCCTGCTAGCGGCCAGTGAGCAGTGGGCAGTATTGCACAAGCAGTTCACTAGAAATGATTGTGCAATGATAAATGACGGCCAGCATATGCAGACAGCGTATGTCGGCATTTAGCAATGTCGAGTGGACATGATTCGCTGTAGCAAATCATGTCCGCTCAACCGATAGTAAATCTACCCCTACGTCTTTTATAAAATCAATAAAAAATGTATTTAAAAAATGAATATAAAGCATGTATTGAAAGATTAATCTTTGTTGCCAGCCTGGTATTCTCGTACATAGCATAACTGGAGGTCTCTAGAAGGCATGCATTGATCTCAAAGTCCTGGAAGGGACAGTAATTAGAGCGTTTTAAATAGTGACTATTTTGGAGGGGTTTTGGGGGAGGTTGACTGCAGCCTCCTGTTCATATTAAAAATAAAAGATTTTAGAAGGCAACATTTCTAAATGTGTTTACCATATTCCTTTAGTCATAGTTTTAATGAGCTCTGCTTCAGACATTTCTATAGCATCTCTCTGTGCGTATTAACACAGTGTTCCATTCTCTTCTGTCACTGCCATATGGTGTGATTTTATAAGCCCACCTTAGAGGAGAAAGCATAAAAAAAGGAAAAATGTTTGCAAACTTCAGTGATTAAAGTGTACCAACCCAAATACAATCCTGAATGCACATTTTGTTAATGCGTGGGTTCTGTTTGATTGTCAAACAACTACCCAGAACATTAGGAAGAATACTGTATTATGTCACAAGGACATAGAAACAATGTTGCTTAGCCATATGTTTCAAGCACAAAAAAACAGACTTTCCATAAAAGTATTTGTTAAAAAAACAACTAAAGAACTACACATCTTTCTGACCTATATCATGCCACATTTTACCTCTATTCCTGTTTTAGCACATGTGGGTTCAGTCATAATTGTTGGTTTACAGCACCATTGTAGTTTTTTGGCTACGAACATTGGTGCCAGTGCTGAAGGGATGCAGATGATGATGATGAGATATTGGTTTTGAGTGCTACATGAAGGTCCAGGGAGATAACTAGAGCTCACTGGGCCTGAGGGCAAAAGCTATGGTGGGACCCCCATTTCAATAGCACCTTTTATAGTTGTTTGCAATCAACAGAAGCTGAGCCGGTGTTCTGTAATATTTCCGACCACGTTATGTTTTCTGACCTACGGCCACACCTACATCAAAATCTCGAATACGCATGCACTCACTGACAGCTGCAATAATGTAGGAAAACATTGCCATGACAATGGGCATGTATTAGCGTATTTATGGTATGACTGTTTTATTTAAATACGTACATTCCTTTAACTGAAAAACTCTGTATAATAGTAGTGAAAATACAGATTAAAAGAGCATAATGTACAGAGATAATTTCAGACGCAATCCCATTATTTTTTGGTCTCATAAATATTGCATTTGTCATTAGCTGTACTTTGCGTATATGTCAAACTAAACACCTCAGCATTGCTACAAAAGCTTCTTTTGCATACTTGTAGGAAGCATTTTTTGGCACTGGTATTTTGCTGTCCCCAGCTGGTGCCAAGATTGTTGACATATCGGTGTTGAGTAATATTTGCTGAACGCGTTACTGCAGCTGTCAGTGAGCGTATGCGTATTAGAGATTTTGATGTAGACATGGCTGTATACGTTACGTAGGTTGGAAAACGTAACAGGGTCAGAAAATATTACAAAACACCAGCAGCAACATAAGAAATTGAGAAGCTGCTTCTCTGTTTGTCATCCTTCCCTCTTGGTTATTCCACGACACAGAATATGCACTTGCGCAACCATTCTATATGAATATAGTGGCAGGTTTTTCTTTACAACACTGTGGTTGCCATCTTTGAATCCCTTACACCATACACAAATACATACCCTGTGAGCCCTGATTTGTTGGGGTCCACACATGATGCAAGTGGAGTCCATGCCCCCTTTTAACAACACCACTACTGATTGCAGGGCCAGATGTCCCCCTGGATATTTGGACCCAGTCTCAGTTAAGACCCCTGTAGTGACATCCCTGGTTTGGTCACACTTGAATATTAAGTAAACATTTTTATTTTTGTTGCAAAGCCTTGTTTGTCCCATTCTATTTGCGTCAATTCTAAAACAAAAAAATTGCATATTTTTCTTTAAATTCTTCTACTGGTTCAAGATTGATGCCCAAGTAACATTTTGTATAACTCACCACGATCCATAATTATGTGGTGTTGTCATGGTTTGAGAGGAATAGTGCATTTCCCACCTGCAGCCCCTTGAAGGGACTGACCGAGAACCACCCATGGCCCACCAAGACTCGTATTTAACTCACACATAATCTACTTAGACACTCCCATGCAATAGCTTTAATACCACCCCTGTACACAACTCTGCACCTCTCACATAAGGCTCCACCCACACTGACCACAAGCTTTTGACCTTCCACAAGTTTCTGGCTACTGTTGGGAGGTATCATTTTGTATGTTTCCATGCAAGTGAGTGTATTTTCTGTGACTGATCTTCCATGAATTTTACTCTTTGCCAATTACTTGTTTTTTTCTGTTTGTCTGTCTGGTGCCTGTTATACTTTGACCTGCTGTTGCCGAACATGATCTGATTCCTGACACTGACAAACTGTAATGTACTTTATTTTAACCTGTATTTCTGGTTTAGCTTTGGTTTGCACCCTGGTTACACTTTAATTGTTACCTGGAGCTGTATCTGCCTTTTGAACTCATCCCTGCTTCCAGTTTCTGCTGTTTACCCTTTTTCTTGTACAGTCGCCTAATGGCAAGTTCAAGCAACGTAACTCCAGCTTCTGCAGCTGATACGCTAGGCTCAAGTGTCTGTACATTTCTTGACCAGTATATGGCAGCAGTCTCTGCAACAAAATATAACATTGTTGCAAACAATCCTGCCACATAGTGCTCAAGGCATATGCATGCTCCTGGTATGGTAAATGCTCGTGAGCTTGTCGATGGGGCTTGTTCCGAAGGAAAGATTGTGGTTCGAAATGTA
This sequence comes from Bombina bombina, assembly GCF_027579735.1. Taxonomy (NCBI): domain Eukaryota; kingdom Metazoa; phylum Chordata; class Amphibia; order Anura; family Bombinatoridae; genus Bombina; species Bombina bombina. Next base: position 149,627,950 of record NC_069509.1, on the reverse strand, counting down.
TTTGGCATTGCTTCACCTATATTTTCTACAGATTTGTTACTTGGCATTTCTACCATTAATGTCGGTAGTTGTGTTTAGTGCCTTGTACATGAAATCTCACATATGACACAAGAGTCTTTTCTTAAGCGGTTAAAACAATTGCAACCTCAACATGTTCATAAAACACGCTTTGAAACATGGCAAATTAAAATTTGGCATGTTTGTTTTGTTATAGAAAAGAGAGGTGTTTTAGAGATCTCTTAGACACAAACCAGAGGCTGAACATGGGTCTTTAGTCAGGATTTTTAATGATGCTAATGATAAGTGGAGGGTAAGAAAATATCAACAGAGCATATTCCTCCTTCAGGCTTAAAGGGATACTAAACTCCTTTTTTTAATTTCATTATTCAGATAGAGCAAGCAATTTTAAGTAACTTTTTAATTTACTCCTATTATCATTTTTTTCTTCATTTTCTTGGTATCTTTATTTGAAACGCAGGAATTAAAGGTTAGTAGCCGACCCATTTTAGGTTCAACACCTGGGTAGAGCTTGCTGATTGGTCGCTAAATGTAGCCACCAATCATCAAGCACTATCCAGGCTGCTGAACCAAAATTAGGCTGGCTCCAAAGCTTTTATTGCTGCTTTTTCAAATAAAGTTACAAAGAGATCAAAGAAAGAATGATAATATGAGTAAATTTGAACGTTACTTAAAATTGCCTGCTCTATCTGAATCATAAAAGAAAAAAGTTTAGGTTTAGTGTCCCTTTAAAGGGAAATGAAACCCAACATTTTTCTTTCCTGATTCAGATAGAACATGCCATTTTAAACATGTTTTTAATTTACTTCTATTATCAACTTTTCTTTATTCTCTTGGTAAGCAAATTTAAAAATAGAAGAAAATGGGAAACTTTTTTTTTTTAAATTATATTCTCTGTCTAAATATTTATTTTTTTTAAATTGGGGTTGATATCCCTTTAAAAATACATAAAGTCAAAATTAAACCTTTTTCAATGTTGGTGCAATCACAATTAGCAGCACTTTTCTTTACATTATCAGTTCCTGTATCCTGATTATTCTGATCACAATCAAAAATCTCAAAACTAAACAGCATGTTTATGGGGCAATTGTTCACATCTCAAATTCCACAGTTAAAATGACTCAATAAACCCCAAACTATACATTTTAAATTGTTAATGAGTACCCCAAAAAGTTCTAAAATGAAATATTAGCTTTGTACATGTACAGAACGCACAGACATTATCCCACCATATTAGATTCAATTAGAAAGAAATGTATAAACGCTACCTGATCAATCAATTAACGCTAAAAATGAATAAGCACTTTTACACTAATAAACATTAGCCAAATCTCAATTAATTTTGGAAATTATCTGGTAACACTAAGAAGGCCATTTGCCACCAAAAGGGCACCTATAGATCTAGTTCATCATAGGCTTAGTTCCATCTTAAGCACTAAAAGGGGCCAGTGGAATGGGCTTCTTTGGGGAATTACACCTATTAGAAATAGTATCAAACACACAGACAAGGCAAGTTTATTGTACAGGAAACTAGAGTCAGATTCTGGAAATAGGATTAGGCAGCAGTAATGCCCACACCAGAAGGAGTGCTCACTCAAGGGCTGGGAACTGAAGTTTCCACTCTAGGACAGAGGACTGGGGTGCCCACTTGAGTACCAAGGACTGGAGTGCCCATTAGAGGGCCAAGGACTTGAGTTCCCACTTCAAGGACCAAGGACTGGAGTGACCACTTTGAGGACTAAGGACTGGAACTGGGGTGCCCACTCGAGGACCAAGGACTGAAGCTGGATACTGGTGCTTGGTAGATGACCTCAGCAGGACTAGGGTACTGAAGCTGGACACTGGTGCTTGTCCAATGCCCTGAGCAGGACTAAGGTACTGGAGACAGATGCTAGTGCTTGGCAGATGACCTCAGCATGACTAAGGTACTGGAGATGGATGCTGGTGCTTGGCAGATGCACTCTGGAGGACTAGGGTACTGAAGCTGGACACTGGTGCTTGTCCGATGCCCTCTGCAGGGCTTGGGGACTGGAGCAGGATACCGGTGCTTGGCAGATACCCTCTGCAGGGCTTGGGGACTGGAGCAGGATACCGGTGCTTGGCAGATGCCCTCTGCAGGGCTTGGAGACTGGAGCAGGATACCGGTGCTTGGCAGATACCCTCTGCAGGGCTTGGGGACTGGAGCAGGATACCGGTGCTTGGCAGATGCCCTCTGCAGGGCTTGGGGACTAGAGCAGGATACCGGTGCTTGGCAGATGCCCTCTGCAGGGCTTGGGGACTAGAGCAGGATACCGGTGCTTGTCAGATGCCCTCTGCAGGGCTTGGGGACTAGAGCAGGATACCGGTGCTTGGCAGATGCCCTCTGCAGGGCTTGGGGACTAGAGCAGGATACCGGTGCTTGGCAGATGCCCTCTGCAGGGCTTGGTAGCTGGAGCAGGATACTGCTGCTCGGCAGATGCCCTCTGCAGGGCTTGGGGATGGAGCAGGATGCTGGTGCTTGGCAGATGCCCTCTGCAGGGCTTGGGGACTGGAGCAGGATACCGCTGCTTGGCAGATGCTCTCTGCATTGCTTGGGGACTGGAGCAAGATACCGGTGCTTGGCAGATGCCTTCTGCAGGGCTTAGTAGCTGGAGCAGGATACTGCTGCTTGGCAGATGCCCTCTGCAGAGCTTTGGAGCTGGAGCAGGATACAGCTGCTTGGAAGATGCCCTCTGCAGGGCTTGGGTACTGGTGGTGCAGAGACAGAGAAAAAGGCTGCAAACCAGGAGTGCCAGGTTCAATACTAGTTAGGTAGCAGTGGTCTTAAGACTGCTGCTACTTAACCTCTCTACCACCTAAAGTGTGAGGAATTGCAATGATAGGCTCAGGATGATTGAAAACCATTTCTTGCAGGTGATTGGTCGCGCATAAGCAGGGGGCGGCATTGCACAACAATCGGGCATTGTTAACTGAGAGCATCATACTGCTGTCCGTTTCCCTTGAGGAAACCTTGCCCGCCGAACTTTCGTAAATCTAGCCCATAGTATAGCATAAAACAAAAGAAAAAACTCCACTACTTTAGCTTATTGTTTTGCTCCATTGACTTAACTTTTCAATGTTATCTGACATAGACCCCACGGAAGTCTATTATGCGAGGAAATTAACGCACCTGTGCTATCCAACATAGAGATGTTAATGCAAACTAAACTATCACTCGCGAGACAAAAATAACCTGTAATATGAGTACAAAAATTGGAGTGATATTGATTGCGCTTTACCGATGCTAATGTACAATAGAGCTAACGTGTTTGCGATCCACTTGTAAACTAGCCCTATATTTTTTTTGGTGTATAATTCTCTTTAACAAAAAAATCTTGAGTGTATCAACTTTTGGCTTTTATCCACTTGCAACAAGAAAATATTTCATTTAATACAGTATCAAGGCCTTTTGATAAAACTCCCAGAGAGCTATAAGATGTCAATATAATATATTCACCTGAACAGTTTGGTCTATGCCTGGCAATTGTTTTTTTTGTTTTCACTCCATATTACCTTCTGAACCTCAGGCAGTGAAGATAGATTATTTGCTATTCATAGCAGGCACCAGACTTGTCAATGTTATATCCATCATCAAGTACAGAATTCATTATTATTATCACATGCATCAGCAGTGTTGACATATTATTTTGTATGTTTGAGAGTTCTACTCCAAAAAGTGATTCCATTGAAGTAGAGGAAATTGACCTTGTGCACTCATAATGTGGAATAAAAGAAATATAGATTTTCTGCTCCGCAAGAAGATTAAATAATATAGGATTATGTTTCAATTTAAATCCTTGTCTCTTCTGCATAATGTTGTTCCTGTTTTGCACTAAAGAGACTAAAGTAAGGAGTAGACAAAAATAGACATTAGAAATACATGTTCCTTAAAGGGACAGTCTACACTGTAACTGTACATACATTATTGTAATGCTTGCCCAGTGATCACACTGTATATTAGTGTCCCCAGGAACATTTTTATTCCCATTCAGGTAAAAACAAGCAAGTTTCCAAGTATTGGCTTTTTTTTAAATAGCTGCCTGATCCCTCCCACATGTGACATCACTATTTCCTTGGGGTTATGGATGTGAATGGTGGCTGTGTATGATGCACAAAGAGTCACGCATGTGCATGTTGATTTGCCCTTGCACATGCAGACCTTTCTGAACACAGAACTCAACTTGATTATTAGTTTTGCATCAACAACCATGATATGAAAATCATTATTTGCAATAGTAACCAAGTTGAATCAGTGCTAAACCACCTTAAAGGGACACTGAACCCAAATTTTTTCTTTCATGATTCAGATAGAGCATGCAATTTTAAGCAACTTTCTAATTTACTCCTATTAATTTTTTTTTGTTCGTTCTCTTGCTATGTTTATTTTTTTGGGGGGTTCAGAACTCTGGATAGCACTTTTTTATTGGTGGATGAATTTATCCACCAATCAGCAAGGACAACCGAGGTTGTTCACCAAAAATGGGCCGGCATCTAAACTTACATTCTTGCATTTCAAATAAAGATACCAAGAGAATGAAGAAAATTTGATAATAGGAGTAAATTAGAAAGTTGCTTAAAATGTCATGCTCTATCTGAATCACGAAAGAAAAAAATTGTGTTCAGTGTCCCTTTAAGGGAATAAAAGAGAGGAGGCCACCCCAGTCTGCACCTGTGCAAACAAAGTTTGAGCAATATCTGAATATTAGTTTGTGATTGGTTAGCATGGGTTATTTTGTTCTGGGGAACAGGGAAATCAGTGAAAAGAATAAACATAAAACAATATACTCATTTGACAAAATAAAGCTGCAATTTTCATTGCAAAATTATTCTTATATAAAGGTTCATAATCATGTTGTTTACAATTTGTGTTTACTGTCCCTTTAATAGATCTCTACAATGTTTCCTGTGGCCATTTCAGAGTGTTTTACAAATATGGATAATAGGTGTGAAATAGTTTTCAAGATGTACAAAATGCCCCTTTAAAGACTTATGAAAGGGACATGAAACCCGATTTTGTTCTTTCATGATTCAGATAGAGAATACATTTTTAAACAGCTTTACAATTTACTCCTATTATTTAATTTGCTTCCTTCTCTTGTTATCCTTTGCGGAAATATTTATCTTGGCAAGCTCAGGAACAGCAAATAACCTAGGTTCAAGCTGCTGATTGGTGGTTGCATATCTATACTGATTGTCATTGGCTTACCCATGTGTTCAGTTAGCAAACAGTAGTGCATTGCTACTCATTCATCATGAGTACTAAGTGGATGAAAAAAATTAGATAATAAAAGTAAATTAGAAAGTTGTTTAAAATTGTATTCTCTATCTGAATCATGAAAGAAAAATTTTGGGTTTCATGTCCCTACAAGTGCTTAGAGGTACCAATTTCTAAAAGGCAACACTGGGCTTGAAAAATTGTTGAGAAGTGACTGGAAAATTGGTCATTATCACTGAGACCTTTAAGGCCCCATAGGAGAAATAAGGCTTTTATCGAAAACTAGTTTGCTAGTGGAAATAGCCGAAAACGCACTTATGATTGCGCCAAATCAATAAGTAGATTTTTTGGCAGATAAAGAGCTAAAAAAAAAGCCACAGACGATAAACTGTGATTGAAGTCAGACTAATTAGTATCTGGTGTTAATCATTAAAAATAAAAAACAAATATAACTAGCTACGATATAACCCTTTAAATGAAATATAGTGTCACAACAGTTTTGCAAATTTATGAACAAATGGTGCGTGATAAAGGATAAAAAGCAATGTCACATAAAGATTTAACAAGCAGCCAAACAATTTTTATCTTAATGTTTCATTTTTTTCATGATTAAGATAGAGTGTATGATTTAAAAAGAAAGTTTCCAATTTACATCTATCATCAAATTTACTTTGTTTAATTGATATGCTTTGTTGAAAAGCAGATCAGTAGGCTCAGGACACATGCATGTGTCTGCAGCAATATATGGTAACAGAGTCACAAGAATACTTTTAAATGTTAAAGATCACAAGTGTTTGCTTCCATATAATGCTCCAGTTATGCACACTGTACCTACCTAGATATTCTCTTCAACATAGAATACCATGACAACAAAGAAAATGTAATTATAGAAGTAAATTGGAAACGTTCTTTTTTTAAATTAAAACTACTTTTTGTTCAAAAAGAGAATGCATGTTTCCTTAAAGGGACACTGAACCCAAATTTTTTCTTTTTGTGATTCAGATAGAGCATGACATTTTAAGCAACTTTCTAATTTACTCCTATTATCAAATGTTCTTTATTCTCTTGGTATCTTTATTTGAAATGCAAGAATGTAAGTTTAGATGCCGGCCCATTTTTGGTGAACAACCTAGGTTGTCCTTGCTGATTGGTGTATAAATTCATCTACCAGTCAAAAACTGCTGTCCAGAGTTCTGAACCAAGACAAAAGCTTAGATGCCTTCTTTTTTTTATAAAGATAGCAAGAGAACGAAGAAACATTCATAATAGGAGTAAATTAGAAAGTTGCTTAAAATTGCATGCTCTATCTGAATCACGAAAGAAAATTTTTGGGTTCAGTGTCCCTTTAAAGGGACAGTGACCCAAATTTTTTTCATTCGTGATAGAGCAGGCAATTTTAAGCAACTTTATAATTTACTCCTATTATCAAATTTTCTTCATTCTCTTGGTATCTTTATTTGAAAAGCAAGAATGTAAGTTTAGAAACCGGCCCATTTTTTATGAACAACCTGGGTTGTTCTTGCTGATTGGTGGATAAATTCTGAACCAAAAATTGTCTGGCTTCTTAGCCTAGATGCCTTCTTTTTCAAATAAAGATAGCAAGAGAACGAAGAAAATTTTAGAATATGAATAAAATAGAAAGTTGCTCACAATTGCATGCTCTATCTGAATCTCGAAAGAAAAAAAATGGGTTCAGTGTCCCTTTAAATAATACATTCTTGAATAATGAGTATTAACTGATTACAATATTTTACTACTTTTTTTTATAAATGGTCGCATAAGAACAGTTAATGATAATGGAATCAGACTTTTGATCCCTACTGTAGGTACAGTGTGTATTCAACATTAAAGGAACATAAATGAACAATAATAAAGCACTCTCTCTGATGTGCTTTATTGCATGAACAGAACAATATGTTTCAGTGTTTCTCAACTGCTGTCCTCAATTACCCCTAACAGGCCAGGTTTTCATTGTATCTGAACTAGAGCACAGGTGACCATGGTAACAGATCAGCTAATAATGACACCTGTGTTCTGGTTAAAATATCATGAAAATCCGGCCTGTTAAGGGCACTTGTGTGTTTAATCCCTGCAAAAGAGTTAAAGTTTTGGAGCCACAAATTGCATGCTCTATCTGAATCCTAAAATCATTTTTTGGGGTTCAGTTTCCCTTTAAACTATGTGATTAACCCCACAAAGCTGTAATACATTTATAAAATAACATATTAGAGCATTTATTTATTGCTCCTTGATGTCCCATTAAGAATTACATTGCAACATCTCTGCATACAAAAAACTTTTTATTATGATTTACATGACAGGCACATACTTTTTGAAAAGCTTCATGGGTATGTTTATCTTATCTCCTCTGTGGTCAGTTACGGACAAATATAAATGAGATACGCTACTAATTAAACAATCACTTTGTAGAATGTGTACGGTCAGGTTTCTGAAGTCTGTAGTGTGCACTCCAGTCTCTATGGGAAGGTGAGAAACAAATTCAGGGGTAAATTACAGCCAAAATAGGAAAATAAAAAAATCAGCTTAAAGAGACAGTCTACTCCAGAATTTTTATTGTTTAAAAGGATAGATTATCACTTTATTACCCATTCCCCAGTTTTGCACAACTAAAACCGTTATATTAATATACTTTTTTACCTCTGTGATTAACTTGTATCCAAGCCTCTGCAGACTGATCCCTTATCTCAGTGCCAGGGACGACAGAGGTCGCAACTGCGACTGGGCCCCTGAGGGTGGGGGCCCAGCTTAAAAAAATATATATATTTTTTCCCCCAATAAAAAAAGTTGACCTGCCACTGCCTGCACTGATATCATGTGAGTGTGACCTGATGCCTCACTAGTGTCTCTGACTACAGGGGTTAGTTTTTCTGTTTTACCCATTGGTGTTTATGTGTGTGTGTATGTATGTGACTGTGTGTGTATTTATGCATGTATGTGTGTGTGTGTGTGTGTGTATGTATGTATGTGACTGTGTGTGTATTTATGCATGTATGTGTGTGTGTGTGTGTATGTATGTATCTGACTGTGTGTGTATTTATGCATGTATGTGTCTGTGTGTGTGTGTGTGTGTGTGTGTATGTATGTGACTGTGTGTGTATTTATGCATGTATGTGTGTCTGTGTCTGTGTTTGTGGAACCAACAAATTACAGACCTTGTTATTACAGCATGAGGGGCGGGGGGTAAACAGTGTCAGTTTATACAGTACCACTATATAGAGTATGGGGGGGCTGGACCATGTCACAGACTACTGTGGTCACTTTATAAAATACTGGGGCGGGTAGGGTCAGGTCAGTCATCTCACCGGCAGATTACAGACTGTGTCACTAACTCACTATATACAGTACTGGTGGGTTAAACAGTGTCACTATATACAGTAATAGGGGTCAGACCCTCTCACAGACTGTGGGTTCAGGGTACCTCCTTTTGCAGACATGTAATCTGATTTACATTTTTTTTTCTGTGTTAAATGTAAAAAAAAAAAAAAGATACGTATCAAATTCAACTTTTTTTTTGAGGGGGGGAGCCCTTCTTAGATTCTTGCACCTGGGCCGTGTGGTTTCTAGTTACGCCTCTGCTCAGTGCTATTTACAGACTTGCATTTTGGCCAATCAGTGCTGACTAAATAACTCCACGGGAGTGAGGATGATATTATTTATATGGCACACATGAACTAGCACTACCTGGCTGTGAGAAACAATGCATTCAGATAAAATGCCGCCTTCAAGGGCTTAGGAATTAGCATATGAGCCTACCTAGGTTTTGCTTTCAACACAGAATACCAAGAGTACAAAGAAAATTTGATGCTTAAAGTAAATTCTAAAGTTATTTAAAATTGCATGCCCTATCTGAATTACGAAAGTTTAATTTTGACTAGACTGTCCCTTTAAAAGTGTAAACATTCTTTACTGCTTTTTAATACTTTCTATACTGGAATTGAATTTTGATTTTCAGGTTAGATTATTTATGTCAAATTTTCCCACCTTGACATCAATTGCTATGGTAACTCAACTCTCTCATGAAAGCATTATTAAATCTATTAATCTGACTGCAAGTGAATATAAACAACCTTTAAACAATCATTTTGCTTACTTATGGCTAATTCATTACGTTCATAAAAATGTGAAACCTAGTGTTCCTTTCACTGAATTTAAGATTTGCATTGATAAATGTACATCAAATACCTCAATATGTAACATTTAAAGGGCATTGTTGGATGCTGGAAAACCATGTAAACTATACAGATGTCAAAATGGAAAGAAAAAGATTATATATTTTTTTTTAATATAAATAAGTAGTAAGGGCAAAAAATATATACAGGGAGTGCAGAATTATTAGGCAAATGAGTATTTTGACCACATCATCCTCTTTATGCATGTTGTCTTACTCCAAGCTGTATAGGCTCGAAAGCCTACTACCAATTAAGCATATTAGGTGATGTGCATCTCTGTAATGAGAAGGGGTGTGGTCTAATGACATCAACACCCTATATCAGGTGTGCATAATTATTAAGCAACTTCCTTTCCTTTGGCAAAATGGGTCAAAAGAAGGACTTGACAGGCTCAGAAAAGTCAAAAATAGTGAGATATCTTGCAGAGGGATGCAGCACTCTTAAAATTGCAAAGCTTCTGAAGCGTGATCATCGAACAATCAAGCGTTTCATTGAAAATAGTCAACAGGGTCGCAAGAAGCGTGTGGAAAAACCAAGGCGCAAAATAACTGCCCATGAACTGAGAAAAGTCAAGCGTGCAGCTGCCAAGATGCCACTTGCCACCAGTTTGGCCATATTTCAGAGCTGCAACATCACTGGAGTGCCCAAAAGCACAAGGTGTGCAATACTCAGAGACATGGCCAAGGTAAGAAAGGCTGAAAGACGACCACCACTGAACAAGACACACAAGCTGAAACATCAAGACTGGGCCAAGAAATATCTCAAGACTGATTTTTCTAAGGTTTTATGGACTGATGAAATGAGAGTGAGTCTTGATGGGCCAGGTGGATGGGCCCGTGGCTGGATTGGTAAAGGGAAGAGAGCTCCAGTCCAACTCAGACGCCAGCAAGGTGGAGGTGGAGTACTGGTTTGGGCGGGTATCATCAAAGATGAGCTTGTGGGACCTTTTCGGGTTGAGGATGGAGTCAAGCTCAACTCCCAGTCCTACTGCCAGTTTCTGGAAGACACCTTCTTCAAGCAGTGGTACAGGAAGAAGTCTGCATCCTTCAAGAAAAACATGATTTTCATGCAGGACAATGCTCCATCACACGCGTCCAAGTACTCCACAGCGTGGCTGGCAAGGAAGGGTATAAAAGAAGAAAATCTAATGACATGGCCTCCTTGTTCACCTGATCTGAACCCCATTGAGAACCTGTGGTCCATCATTAAATGTGAGATTTACAAGGAGGGAAAACAGTACACCTCTCTGAACAGTGTCTGGGAGGCTGTGGTTGCTGCTGCACGCAATTTCGATGGTGAACAGATCAAAACACTGACAGAATCCATGGATGGCAGGCTTTTGAGTGTCCTTGCAAAGAAAGGTGGCTATATTGGTCACTGATTTGTTTTTGTTTTGTTTTTGAATGTCAGAAATGTATATTTGTGAATGTTGAGATGTTATATTGGTTTCACTGGTAAAAATAAATAATTGAAATGGGTATATATTTGTTTTTTGTTAAGTTGCCTAATAATTATGCACAGTAATAGTCACCTGTACACACAGATATCCCCCTAAAATAGCTAAAACTAAAAACAAACTAAAAACTACTTCCAAAAATATTCAGCTTTGATATTAATGAGTTTTTTGGGTTCATTGAGAACATGGTTGTTGTTCAATAATAAAATTAATCCTCAAAAATACAACTTGCCTAATAATTCTGCACTCCCTGTATATTTCTATCTTATTCTTCCTGAACAGTAAAATATGATTAAAACATAGTGATTCTAATTTAACTCTTTAAAATAAAATTAAAATAAATTGCAATTATTCTGATAAAGCATGCAATTTTGTTTTTCAATTTGCCTTCACTATCAATTTTATTTCAGTCTCTTAGTATTCTTTATTGTAAAGCTGGTGCTTGGTAACTACACACATGTGCTTCTTGTCATTGACTCAGCTAGATTCCAGTAATTTATCGCAGCTCTGAATCAGACCTTTATTATGTGTTTTACCCCTTTATATGGTATAAACACTAGTGGTTGATCACAATCTATTGGCCGATTTGTTTTTAGCGAGTTCACAAAACAAAAAGTTTGCTTTGACTCATTCGCAATACTTAATTTTATACTATTGCCCAAAGCCACAGTCACGTGTTTGGGTTGCTGATAAAGCCCTATTTTTAAAATAGAGATTAAAAGTTCTCAGTGATCGCAATCCATTTTCCAGATACTATTAAATACAGTCGAATTGCAGAATCAACAAACATATAACAAAAAAGAAAACACAATAGCATTTATTCTGAATTTTAAAATTAGCTGTAGTTTTTTTCTGACAAATTTCAAAATTGAATTCAAATTGTCAAGCCCCTGTATCATGTGACAACCATCAGCCAATCACAGACGTATATACATATACACTGAGAGCTCTTGCACATGCTCAGTATTAGTAAAAGTGTGCATATAAAAAGACTGGGAACAATTTGATAATGGAAGTCAATTGGAAAGTCTCTTAATGAATCTTGAAAGTTTAATTTTGATTTAGTGTACCTTAAACTATTCTAAGAAAAATAAAATGTTGGAACTATGTAGCAATTATACTTATATACAATTTAAGGGAACAGTAAAGTCAAAATTAAACGTTCATTATTCAGATAGAGCATGCTATTTTAAACAACTTTATATATTTTACCACATTTACAGTACATAATTCTCTTGGTATCTTTTGTTGATGATTAAACCTAGGTAGGTTTAGCATTCTATGGCAGCAATATTTGCAACAATATAGCAATGTTATATGTAACCAACACTTCTGTCATAGGGTCTGATGATAAAATATTCTCCTGCCTGCTGAGAGAGAAATTATAGTGCAGACTTCACAGGGCTGAACTCACTGAAAGCTATAAGAAAAGTCCCAGATAGATGAGAGATGCCTCCAATAAACCTCTTCACTCAGATGGAATGATCCAAAATGATCCTCCAACACTGTGATATTTTGCTGTACATCTCTAAGGGCCATTCCTTTCATTTCTGTATGTGAAGCAAAGTCAAGCCCATGACATGAGAGTTGTGTGACATTTACACTTAGTGCTTCATATTTTATATTACTTTACACTTGGGATTGGGCCATGTTTTATTACTTTTAAGCTTTGCACTTTCTCTTTTGTATTGTAATGCATTTAGAATTTGAATACAGCAGTGATTTCACAAAGTCATTTTATACTTTGAAAGTGTCTGTGTTACTTTAAAAGATCAAACTTTGTATATTTCTGTGTATCTTTTCCAAATGACGTTGCACTTTGTATTTGCTCCATTGCAGGGGCAGCCCTCATGGAGTTCTATTATTAAAGGGGCTGTCCCTGCGAATGATGTCTTCCATAAAAATAATGAGAGCTCTCTTCTATGTAAAAGTTTGCAATGGAGGACAAAGTACACAATATTTAAACTTTAATATTATGTCTAATACAAATTAAAATATGATGTTTTCAATGCATTGTTTTTTAAAACCGTTGTTATTTTCATATGCATAGGTTTTCCTTTTAGAGTAATTAGTGTTTTGATTATTTTGATAAAAGCGTGTCACCTTTTAAGTTGCGAGAACAAACAATGAGCTCTGTAGGGTGAAAATGTTTACAGTACTACGCAGGGACATGAGAGACAATTTCATACACGCTCATGTAACGCCCATGTTAAGCCCATTTTACCAAAAACAAACAATTATGCTTTGTATTTCGAAGCTATAAGTACAAATTTCTATGCGTTTATTGCAAAACCAGTGTACTTAAATTACGATTTATGCTATGCATATTTAATGCAATCTATTCCTGTGTAATTTAAATACTAATTTTACATTTTTGATAAAATACAATTTTTGGTGAATAGTTTTGTTACGATTTTTGATGCTCTTTAACAATACCATTTTTTGCTGAGTATGTTTGTGTGAAAGGTTTAGTTATTTGTTTTGTATGATTTTTAATTATGGTTTGTGCACTTTTGTAATGTATACATCTCCTTCCTACAAGAAAATACAGTATACACCATTTAGCGATCCACCCTGTTTTCAGGGTGAAAAGGGACTTTATGGAATTCCACCAAGGAAAAGTAGTGGTGAACATTTTAAAAGAATCTTACCAGCCCAGAGAGCTTTATAAAATCTAGCCCTGAGACTTTATATCAGTCCCAGGTGGTCAGCTGTTAACTTTACTATTCATTGTTAAACTCAGTATCTCAGAGAGTCTCATTTTTTTTTTCTATGGAGGCTCCAAGAGGGCATCTCCCATCTCTCTGGGACTTCCAGGATCCGCCCTTTTTCTTATAGAATTCAGTGAGTTGAGCCCCTGTGAAGTCAGCACTATAATTTCTCTGCAAACTAGACAATCTTTGATCATCAAGCCCATAGAAGGTATTGAAGCTCTCTGGGAAATTTAAGCTGCCAATTTTATTTTAAATAGAAAAAATACAATGTTCAATGTATATACAAAAAGAGAGAAGCTCTCAACCAGGGAACAAACAATAGCGTAATAGTTGTATGGCAAATTACCATCCAGAACCAGACTTTTTTTGGCCCGCATGTGCCTTTCACAGGGAAGAACTTTCCTCTAGTATATCAGCCTGATCCTGGCTAAATAGAACAGTCCAGCACCAAAATACCACGCAATCCCTCTCTGAAAAAGAGACTTGGCAAATAATGACCCCCGGGTAAGTCTCCCTAAGGGTGACCAGACGTGGACCCATTTTCCAATGTGCCTAGGGGGATATGACTGCACCTCCTTGACATCTGGGGTTCTCTATGTCTTTCATCCAGAGAGAGATTGCCTGGTATTTTTCGGGCTGGACTGTACTGGTTAGGATTAGACTGATATACTACAGGAATGTTCTTCTCTGTGAAAGGCAAATCCTGGACAAAAAGAGGCTGCTGTGGTGATTACGCTATTGTTTGTTCCCTGGTTGAGCGTGTCACTCTTTTTTGTGTATAGAATATGTAGTGTAATTTGTAAAAGATACACATAAATATTGAAAGTATGACCCTAATTTGTTAAAGTTGCACAGAAACTGTCAAAGCATAATCAGAATTAGTAAAATCACAATCCTAAATACACTGCTTTATACAGAATAAAAATGCATTACAATACAAAATAGAAAGTAAAAAGATTAAATTTAATAAAACTTAAACAACATAGGGCGCCATGTACTAAGAGGCGGGCGGACAGCTTCTTAACTCGCGAAGCTGTCCCCCCGCCTCCGCTACACACGGGCAGCGGATCTATTGATCCGGCTTGCCCGTATGTATCATTACACACTCATTGCAGTGTGTAATGCCCGCCCCTTCAATCGCGCGACCAATCATTGAAGGGGCTGTCAATCACTGAGGGCGAGCATGCTCTCTGTGGTTTTGCTTCGCCACCTAAGAGGTGGCGTAGGGTGTAATGACCGCTGCTTCTTACATTGCGGGAAGCAGGCTCGCATATGCGAACCTGCCCCGCAAAAGCTCCGGAGCAGCTTTCACTGCTTCGTACATGGAGCCCATAATGTGAAGTCTAAAGTAATATAAAATACAAAGCACAAAGCGTAATGCAGCAGAAGTATAATAGCATGCAGTGCTATATTGCATTGGGCTTGCCTCTCCTTCACATATATAAATGATGCAGAGATTGCCTCTTAGAAAAGTATAGAAAACTGTGTCTTTTTAGAATCTTAGAAGGGATCTCACAGTGCTGGAGGATGATTTTATATCATATCCTCCTAGCAGAGAGCTTTATATCATCAGGCCCATAGACTGCTAAACATACATGGACACTCCTAAGCTTCTATGAACCTACCTAGGTTTCCTTTTCAACAAAAATTACCAAGAGAACAAAGCAAATTTTTATAAATGAAGTAAATTAGAAATGTAAAATTACACACCAACTCTAAATCATGAAAATGTAAACGTGACTGTACTGTCTCTTTAAAACAAGAACAACCATTTTTGTAAGGTTACTATTTTAAAGAATTAATAAACTTAAAATGGTGTTTACTTTATCACTTTTCAATAATTGGCACTTAGTGTACAATTAAAATAAAATTATTCCTTGCTTAGCTCCAGAGTTAATGGGTCTGTTTCCATTAGCAATTCTGTTTGCCTCTATAGTTTACTATTGCTCACAGTTTGATATACAGTGCATTAGTATATGTTTTACAATTCAGTGCATTAGTATATTTCTTACAGCCAAAAGGTTTGGTATTTTAAATAGAATCTACTTGATAACTTTAATTGATTAATTAGGAGTTTCCTTAACTATAGAAGAAGAAGAAGAAAAAAAATAATATATATATATATATATATATATTATCATAAAAGGCGTTATGCTACAGAACATGATGTTAACACATTAGTCCTCAAGGTTAATATAAAAAATAATCAAAGAGTACAAGTTTATTATATACTCATTATTAAAGAAATACACAGGTTTCTGTGCTGTGTATTGACATTAAAGGGACATGAAACACAATTTTTCTTTCTATTAATGCTTTAGACAGAACATACAATTTTAAACAACTTTCCAATTTACTTATATTATTTAATTTGTTCCGTTCTCTTGGTATTTTTTGTTGATTAGCATACCTAGGTAGGCTCAGGGGCTGCTGATTAGTGACTTCACATTTATTTCTCATGTTATTAGCTCATCCATATGCATTGCTGTTTTGTCAACAAAGGATATCAAGAGAATGCAGAAATGAGATAACAGCAGTACATTTGAAAGTTGTTTAAAGCTGCATGCTCTGTCTTAATCATGAAAGAAGAAATTTGGGTTTCATGTCCCTTTAAATGCAGGTCATACAGTTAAACATACAAAAGGATATAAAACAACCATGTCTAATAACACTGATTTTTAATAAACATTTTTGCATTTTATATATATATATGTGTGTGTGTGTGTGTGTGTGTGTGTGTGTGTGTATGTGTTAGTGTGTTAAAAATCATAAATATTTTTATAGCTTGTATTTTTCTAGAGCTGCAACAACTAATCGATATAATCTATAATAATCGATTATGAAAATAGTTGTCAACTAATCTCATTAGATCAGTTGGTCTGTGCACGGCACCAGCTACTTAACTCTATTGAACTCCTGCACATGGTATTGTGTTTTATGGTTATATCCTTAGTCTAAAGGAAGTCTACAGACATTTACTTTTCACTTTTTCCGGACAGTATAAGTTCCAGGTTACAACTAACTAACTACTCCTGGCTTATGTGGGTTAGATCACATGTGCAACCTAGAAAGAGTCATAATTTGGATTGTTTATATTAAATATTAAATCCCAGACCTGACAACTCACATGGTCTGGTCCTGTGACACACGATTTGCTGTGTTTTCTGACGGTCACACAGTGATCTACATAAATCAACCAGTGTGCTGGGGATCAGTGGGGACAGCTAGGAGACAGCAGTGAGGAAGAGAATAAAATCGGACAACCTGAGAAGGACATTAACAGACAAGTTAAAAATGAAGTCCAGGCTTACTTTGTTGAGAGGCTCCTGGACAAGGAGGAAAACCCTTTGTATTGGTGGAAAACTAACAAAGATAAATATCCCAGCTTGACAAAACCATACTTATGCATCTCAGGCACCTCAATGCCATCTGAGCACCTCTTCTCTGCTGCAGGCAACAAAGCTTGCAAAAAGAGAACAGCCTCAGCCCGGAGTATGTGGTCATGCTGACATTTTTGCATTTCAATACAAAGTTTATGGAAGAGTGAGTAACAGAATTTTATAAACAGTGATTGTCTACCTTTCTCTAGTTCTAACGCTTTTCAAACAGTTTGTGTTTTTGTTTTGTTTAATTATAAAATTGTGTTCTGCCGCTTAAAAATTGGACAAACATTTATTTTAATGTAATGTTTTAGTCTGAAGTTTATATTTGTAACACTCTGTTTGTGGATTTTGTTTTAAATATATGAAAAAATGGTATTGATTTTTTTTATCCAATTAATTGGGGGGGGGGAAAGAATTGGCGATTAATTGATTATGAAAATAATCATTAGTTGCAGCCCTATATTTTTCACGGAAAACCATTATATTTCATAAAATAATTTTACTTTGTTTTATAAATCAGGAAGAGAAGCTGTACACTATGGGTTAGATTTATTAATAGGCGAGCGGACATGATTTGCTGTAGCGATTCATGTCTGCTCGACCTCGCTAAATGCCAACAACATATACGCTGTCGGCATTTAACATTGCACAAGCATTTCTGGTGAAATGCTTGTGCAATGCCACCCCCAGCAGCTATGGTCACGGCTCTTACGGAAGCTACACATTGGCCATGTACAGGATAATGGGAGTGTGGAGACCTAGATGGGCACACTATAACCAGCCCTGAGATGCTAGTGTGCCCATCTAGGTCTCCACACTCCTATCTTCCTGTACACGTCCAATGTGTAGCTTCCGGAAGGGCTGTGACCATAGCTGCGTTGGGCACAGCATGGGTGTTCCTCACCCTAAGCCAAATTAAAATGTGCCTGTTCACTACTTCCAAAAAGTCCTGGTCCATTCTGCCAGCGTCCTCCAGGAGTCTGAAATGAAATTATTATACACACTGGCACACTTAATAAAAGGTTTAAATGTGATAACTCTATGTAAAGTATTAAAATAAATACTTGTCACTGCTTTTTACAAGGTCTGGGCTTCTTATGGTAAATAGTGTGAGGATAAGAATGTCCCTTTAAGTTCTGTATATATTTGTATAAATTATGAATTTGCTACAAATGGCATGGATATGTTTTTTTATATCTGATTACTCTGTCAATACAGAATATCTGTCGGCCATTTTATAGACTGAATTTATGAGCTATCTATAACACCTGTCTGTCAATGGTTTCAGCACAGAGCAATTTCTCATTTTAATGCTGTTATTTTAACGCGTATAAGGGATAGGACACTTCACTTTTGTATAGCTCTGCAGCAGGAAAAATATATCTTAGTAAATTGATACAGGCATACTAATAACGACACTACCCTCCTCACTCCTAAGCATTTATCACTTACTTTTGGATGTTTAAACACAGTGCCAGACTTCCTCCATTCTTTTTAAATAAATAAATAAATATATTTATATATAGTATATACATGCACACTCTGTGTGCAAGGATTTGCACTCTCACCTCTCTTATAACGGCTGCCAGGAACAAGATATTAAGCATCAGTGTAACATATCTTATTGTTACTTCAATGTGATGTTTTAAGAGCACTTGTGCCCCTTCCTCAGATAGTCTGACGAAGGGGCAAAAGTGTGCTCCGAAACATCACATTGAAATGTAATTTTGCAGACCCTGGTAAATTGTTACTTTGGAAATGCCAAAAGGGACATTACACCCTGGCCAAAATATTATTGCCAAAAAAGGCCTACAATTGGTAGGGGGCAGCAGAATTTTGAGTGCCTAGGGCAGCACAAAACCTGCTTGTAGGGAAAGATTAGCAACATTTGTAAAATGAAAATTATTAAAGTGGTATGCCACAGAATCTTTACTGTAATTTTTAACATCCCTGACATGTTCATTGAATCATGTTCTCATTGTTGTGTAGTTTTACCTACAAATTGACAGAGGCAAACATTACATATGAGGAGATAAACCACAAATTGTGAACCACAGTTAGCATAAAAATCAATATTGTATTTCATTTTATTCACATGGCACATAAAGCTATTATCCTGGCAAATATTAGGGCAGGCTAAGCATAACCTACTACCACATTTGAAAGTTCCTTTCTTAGATAACCTATCAGCAGGTCTATTTGGGTTATTGTTTCTAACTAAACTCGGAGACAAAGTTTGAGCTAGAGTTCTTGATTTCTATGGTGCAAAATAGAAACATAGAAACATAGATATTGACGGCAGATAAGAGCCATAGGCCCAGCAAGTCTGCCCGACCTTACCTAACAGTATAAATAAAACTTAACAATGTCCTCATATTCTTGAGTGAATTTAGATGAGAATACAATAGCTTCTTTAAAATTATCTTGTCTTGTATGTTAATGCTTTTTTGATCTCACTATATGTTTTGACTGCATTTCTGCATTCTTCTAATCTTTACAATTTATAGCGTCTTCTGATCAGTCTAGCTCTAAGTTCAACGGACTGTTGTCCATAAACAGCATCTGACTTATTGTTTCTTCTGAGTCTCAAAAATTGTGATTTAGGGATAGACTGGACAAGATGTTCAGGATGTTGGGATTTTGCATGAAATATGGTGTAGCCTGCTGTAGGTTTCCTGAAAGTTTTATTGACAATGTTGTTGTCAACATACTGAAGAGTAAAATCTAAATAGTAGCAGGTGAACTATTTGGATCTTACCCTTCAGAATGTTGACAAAAAAAAGAAAAAAAAAAAAAGGGAGGGAGTAGGGTGGTGGGTGAGGGAGGCGCTTATGGAAGTGTTAAGGTTGGAAAACCCAATGGGTGATAGGACATAGTGCTATGTTATAATTTTTGATTGATAATGTACTGAGAAGGCTCATTTCAGTCAGAATTTAGTAGAGGATCCCCTCCGTTCCAAAGTTCCAACATCTGTTGATGAATTTCCACCCTACCCGTATGTACACAATGATATCTTTTAAGCTGAAGGAGGTGCCCAACTCACAGTTCCAATGTTGGCACTTTTTAGACTTCCATTTTCTTGGAATGAGGCATTTAGCTGCATTAAGAAGTATAAATAGTAATGATTTTTTTGCTGTATGTTTAAGCTTTGGTAATTTATGGAAGATCAAAAGGATAAGCTCCTCTGTCAGCCGAATACAAAGGGTGTAATTTATCTTAGATATAATATCTGTCCAGAATGTTCCCAAATGGTGACATGACCACCAAACGTGTATCACTGTGGCCACTTCCATGCAGCTCCTCCAACATTTCCCATTATGTGTTTTATAAATGTGTTTTAGTCTGGAGGGAGTTAGATACTAACGTGAAAGCAGTTTATAATTCATTTTTGTGAATTCTACAGCAAAAGAAGCCAGTTTGTGATTTTTAAAATATTTTGTTCCACTCCTGTTCAGTTATATGTGAGTCCAATTCAGAACTCCATTTGTGTGTGTAAGTTGGTAGTGAAGATTTGCCCATGCATGAAAGTAGTTGGTAAATAAGTGAGATAGTATGTCTTGGCCGAGAGCTAGAAGAGCATAGAGATTTGAAGGCCGCACCCAGGTTATTTTTATGTCTATGAGTTTGAAGAAAGTTTTATATCTGATTATATGTGAACCAGGAGGTGAAAGTATCTTTGTCTACTTGACTTAGTTCTTTCATAGGTAGAGGTTTACCATTGGTCAAAATATTCAACATCAAACATTCCCTAATGTGTCTTTTGGAGATTGGCATTGAAGATCTGTAGGTTATCGGAATGTCACACTTATTTCTGTAAGGAGTTAGAAGATTACATCTTGTAGAAATATGTGTGTAGGTGTTAAGAAAGCTATCCTATGTATCAAAGAATTCTAATAAGATAGGGAAACAATATTGATTTTTACGCTAACTGTGGTTCACAATTTGTGGTTTATCTCTTCACATGTAATTTTTGCCTCTGTCAATATGTAGGTAAAACTACACGACAAGTGAGACACGATTCAATGGACATGTCAGGGATGTTAAAAATTACAGTAAAGATTCCACTGTGGCATACCACTTTAATAATTTTCATTTTACAAATGTTGCTAATCATTCCCTACAAGTGATAGATATTGCCACTACTCCTTTAAGGGGTGGTAATAAATCTAAAATCCTTGAGAAAAAGGAACTATATTGGATCCTAAAACTTCATACACGCTCTCTACTTGATATGAATAGGGAATGCAATATTAATTACTTTATTGATAATTAATAGTTGTCATATTCATTTGAGATCCATTATCCACTTTATTATTCACTATGCTGCTAAATTGTAGCTAATCTGTTAAATTGTTGGATTAAGTGGGATATATCTTATTTAACATTCATCCATTACCTTTGTTTATCATCCATATCATGTTCCATTTTCAGAGATCTTTTTTTATCTGTCTTTGTGCATACACAGAATCTTTTCTATTAAGTCACTGGTTTGATGTTTATATGCCTGTTATAATATTATGCAATGTTAACTCTGTATCTATATTGGTGATTGTTTTTTAAAAACGTTTTTTTGGTCTCTTTGGGCAGTGAAATAGTTAATATGCTGTTCTCTGCCTATAAAGAGACCAGGTTGAGACATAGACTGTAGTCTATGAGTAAGCGCCACTAGAGGGCGTGAAACGCGTCATTCTGTCTGTCTACCATACCTGCCATGTCTGTCTGCCTCTTTAACGATATCCTAATAAAATTATTCTTGGATTTTACCTAACTGGGTCTGGTGCAGTGCCTGCCGACTTCGCTATTGCTTGTAAATTCAGAGATAATGGGAACATTTTGCTACAGTATAAGTAGCAAAATCTGCAGTTTTAATACAAATTCTTTTTCATATTTAAAAATAAAACAACTAATAATATTTCAAAATGTTGCCACTGTAATAAATGTATCTGCGGGGAAAATATAAAGCATACAGTACCGCACTGTTAATCAAACTGTGAGCTGAAATAAATTGCAAAAGCAAAATTAGCTCATGGGAAACAAACACATTAACTCCGGAAATAAACAAGAAATAATTTCCTTTAAATTGTGCCCTGTGTACTAATTATTAAAAAATGAGACAGTAAACAAAATTTAAAGTTTATTAACTCATTAAATAAGTAAAGTTAAAAACAGAGATTGGCTTATGTAAAGTATTATTTAGATATTAATGCTACATATTTGTAAGATTTGAACTTAGTTGGTTATTAGCAAATATTTGCTGATTAATGTACAGAGCTTGCAATCAACACTTAGGGCCCAATTATCTAAACCTCGCAAGTTCAGTGTTTTTTCTCACTGACACTCACGAGGCTGCCCTGTTGGAATTATCATAAAAAGGGGGCAGTCCCTGTGAGTTGCGAGATGTCTTCTATTGGAATTAATGGAGCTCGCTAGAAAGGGAAACTGCACCATGGAACAAAGTTAGCAGGGTGCACACTTTAACCACTTAATGACCACAACGTACCATGTATGTCGCAGATCCTTTAGAGTTTTCTTGTTTATAATAGCACAGGATCACACAATTATACACTTCCTCCTCCCTTCTGGTCATCGGAAATAGCTCGGTATCATCGCTTGCAGCGAGACCGCGCTATCAAAAATGCAAACCCCATAGAAACATCAGAGACGTACAGGGTACGTCGCTGGTCCTTAAACCGTTAAAAATGAAATCCTGTAGCCAATATAAATCACATTATGCTGCTTTCTGCGTATAACCACCTTACAACCAACTATATTTTCATATGCTTGTGTTTGTCTATTAGGGTTATAAGTATTTTAAGTGTTTTGAGATAAGCTCTCCTTTTAGTTGGAGAGATAAAATTATGAGATTTTCAGTGCAAAACTATTTACATAATTACACTGGGATTAGAGACACTATTTTATATATGCCTATGGAACACCCATGTTCAGGTAATTTTACTAAAAAAACAGCAATTACGCTTTGTATTTTGTACTTTTATGTATGAATTTCTTGCTTTTTTTGCACATCCTGTGTACTTAAAGGGACCATATACACCAATTTTCATATAAGTGTATGTAATAGACACTCCTATAAAGAAGAATATGCACAGATACTGGTCTACAAATCCAGTATAAATCATTTTAAAAACTTACTTAGAAGCTCACAGTATAGCACTGTTTATGAGGTTAGGCTGGATCACCCACTGAAAGGGGCTGGGAAAGCAGAAACAGGCAAACATTCCCCTCTCCCCCATCCCCCTGCATATAAAGAGACCCATTACACAATCAGGAGTCTGTAGACATCAGTATGCATCTAAAACTTTGGGGCTTAGTTAGGAGTCTAAAAATCAGCACAATGTTTTTTCATAATAAGTAAAAATATATATGCAAAGACAAATCTAGTGTACAATGTCCCTTTAAATTATGATTTACACTGTGCATATTATCAACAATTGCAATTTAGCTGTGATTAAAAAATAATGTTTCCGCTCCAGTGATACCTTGTTCCAGATTTTTAAGGACATAGCAGTGAGTATTCTTTTTGTCCAAGGGGGATAATGGATCAAGAGTAAATATTTCAAGCGTGCCAAGCACATCTGTCGCAAATGAACGAGCAAGAACTGGATCGCTATCACTCAGAACAATAGGATAGAGTAAGATAAGCAAAAGAAAGAATTTATACTATTTTCTTCTTAGTTGTGGAAAGTTAAAATATTACAAATATTTTTAAACACTGATGGAACATTTCAAATTTTTCTTTTCATGATTGATTCAGATAGAGCATGCCATTTTAAGCAACTTTCTAATTTACTCCTATTATCAATTTTTCTTCGTTCTCTTGGTATCTTTATTTGAAAAGCAGATATGAAAGCTTAGGTGTCGGCCTATTTTTGGTTCACATTTCTGGATAGCACTTACTGATTGGTGGCTACATTTAGCAACCAATCAGCAAACGCAACCCAGGTGCGGAACTAAAACTGGGCTGACACCTAAGCTTGCATTCCTGCTTTTCAAATAAAGATACCAAGAGAACTAAGAAAAATTGATAATAGGAGTAAATTAGAAAGTTGCTTAAAATTGCATGCTCTATCTGGATCATGAAAGAAAAAAACAGAATTTATGCTTACCTGATAAATTACTTTCTCCAACGGTGTGTCCGGTCCACGGCGTCATCCTTACTTGTGGGATATTCTCTTCCCCAACAGGAAATGGCAAAGAGTCCCAGCAAAGCTGGTCACATGATCCCTCCTAGGCTCTGCCCACCCCAGTCATTCGACCGACGGACAGGAGGAAATATATATAGGAGAAATCATATGATACCGTGGTGACTGTAGTTAGAGAAAATAATTCATCAGACCTGATCAAAAAAACCAGGGCGGGCCGTGGACCGGACACACCGTTGGAGAAAGTAATTTATCAGGTAAGCATAAATTCTGTTTTCTCCAACATTGGTGTGTCCGGTCCACGGCGTCATCCTTACTTGTGGGAACCAATACCAAAGCTTTAGGACACGGATGAAGGGAGGGAGCAAATCAGGTCACCTAAACGGAAGGCACCACAGCTTGCAAAACCTTTCTCCCAAAAATAGCCTCTGAAGAAGCAAAAGTATCAAATTTGTAAAATTTGGCAAAAGTGTGCAGTGAAGACCAAGTCGCTGCCTTACATATCTGGTCAACAGAAGCCTCGTTCTTGAAGGCCCATGTGGAAGCCACAGGCCTAGTGGAGTGAGCTGTGATTCTTTCAGGAGGCTGCCGTCCGGCAGTCTCATAAGCCAAACGGATAATGCTTTTAAGCCAAAAGGAAAGAGAGGTAGAAGTCGCTTTTTGACCTCTCCTTTTACCAGAATAAGCAACAAACAAGGATGATGTTTGTCTGAAATCTTTAGTAGCCTCTAAATAGAATTTTAGAGCACGGACAACGTCCAAATTGTGTAACAAACGCTCCTTCTTTGAAACTGGATTTGGACACAAAGAAGGTACAACTATCTCCTGGTTAATATTTTTGTTAGAAACAACTTTAGGAAGAAAACCAGGCTTAGTACGCAAAACCACCTTATCTGCATGGAACACCAGATAAGGAGGAGAACACTGCAGAGCAGATAACTCTGAAACTCTTCTAGCAGAAGAGATTGCAACCAAAAACAAAACTTTCCAAGATAGTAACTTAATATCTACGGAATGTAAGGGTTCAAACGGAACCCCTTGAAGAACTGAAAGAACTAGATTTAAACTCCAGGGAGGAGTCAAAGGTCTGTAAACAGGCTTGATCCTAACCAGAACCTGAACAAATGCTTGAACATCTGGCATAGCTGCCAGTCGTTTGTGTAGTAAGACAGATAAAGCAGAAATCTGTCCCTTTAGAGAACTTGCAGATAATCCTTTCTCCAAACCTTCTTGTAGAAAGGATAGAATCTTAGGAATTTTTATCTTGTTCCATGGCAATCCTTTGGATTCACACCAACAGACATATTTTTTCCATATTTTATGGTAAATTTTTCTAGTTACAGGCTTTCTAGCCTGAATCAGAGTATCTATTACAGAATCTGAAAACCCACGCTTTGATAAAATCAAGCGTTCAATCTCCAAGCCGTCAGTTGGAGGGAAACCAGATTCGGATGTTCGAATGGACCCTGAACAAGAAGGTCCTGTCTCAAAGGTAGCTTCCATGGTGGAGCCGATGACATATTCACCAGGTCTGCATACCAAGTCCTGCGTGGCCACGCAGGAGCTATCAAGATCACCGAGGCCCTCTCCTGATTGATCCTGGCTACCAGCCTGGGAATGAGAGGAAACGGTGGGAATACATAAGCTAGGTTGAAGGTCCAAGGTGCTACTAGTGCATCTACTAGAGTCGCCTTGGGATCCCTGGATCTGGACCCGTAGCAAGGAACCTTGAAGTTCTGACGAGACGCCATCAGATCCATGTCTGGAATGCCCCATAATTGAGTTATTTGGGCAAAGATTTCCGGATGGAGTTCCCACTCCCCCGGATGGAATGTCTGACGACTCAGAAAATCCGCTTCCCAATTTTCCACTCCTGGGATGTGGATCGCAGACAAGTGGCAGGAGTGATCCTCCGCCCATTGAATTATCTTGGTCACTTCTTTCATCGCCAGGGAACTCCTTGTTCCCCCCTGATGATTGATATATGCAACAGTCGTCATGTTGTCTGATTGAAACCTTATGAATTTGGCCTTTGCTAGTTGAGGCCAAGCTTTGAGAGCATTGAATATCGCTCTCAGTTCCAGAATGTTTATCGGGAGAAGAGACTCTTCCCGAGACCATAAACCCTGAGCTTTCAGGGATTCCCAGACCGCGCCCCAGCCCACTAGACTGGCGTCGGTCGTGACAATGACCCACTCTGGTCTGCGGAAGCTCATTCCCTGTGACAGATTGTCCAGGGTCAGCCACCAACGGAGTGAATCTCTGGTCTTTTGATCTACTTGAATCATCGGAGACAAGTCTGTATAATCCCCATTCCACTGTTTGAGCATGCACAGTTGTAATGGTCTTAGATGAATTTGTGCAAAAGGAACTATGTCCATTGTTGCAACCATCAAACCTATTACCTCCATGCACTGCGCTATGGAAGGACGAGGAGCAGAGTGAAGGACTTGACAAGAGCTTAGAAGTTTTGATTTTCTGACCTCTGTCAGAAAAATCCTCATTTCTAAGGAATCTATTATTGTTCCCAAGAAGGGAACTCTTGTTGACGGGGACAGAGAACTTTTTTCTTTGTTCACCTTCCATCCGTGAGATCTGAGAAAGGCTAGGACGATGTCCGTATGAGCCTTTGCTTTTGACAGGGACGACGCTTGAATTAGGATGTCGTCCAAGTAAGGTACTACTGCAATGCCCCTTGGTCTTAGAACCGCTAGAAGGGACCCTAGTACCTTTGTGAAAATTCTCGGAGCAGTGGCTAATCCGAATGGAAGTGCCACAAACTGGTAATGCTTGTCCAGAAAAGCGAACCTTAGGAATTGATGATGTTCCTTGTGGATAGGAATATGTAGGTACGCATCCTTTAAATCCACGGTGGTCATAAATTGACTTTCCTGGATGGTGGGAAGGATCGTTCGAATGGTTTCCATTTTGAACGATGGAACCCTGAGAAATTTGTTTAGGATCTTCAGATCCAAAATTGGTCTGAATGTTCCCTCTTTTTTGGGAACTACGAACAGATTTGAGTAAAATCCCATTCCTTGTTATTTTATTGGAACTGGATGTATCACTCCCATCTTTAACAGGTCTTCTACGCAATGTAAGAATGCCTGTCTCTTTATTTGGTTTGAGGATAATTGAGACCTGTGGAACCTTCCCCTTGGGGGTAGTTCCTTGAATTCCAGAAGATAACCTTGAGAAACTATTTCTAGCGCCCAAGGATCCTGAACATCTCTTGCCCAAGCCTGAGCAAAGAGAGAGAGTCTGCCCCCCACTAGATCCGGTTCCGGATCGGGGGCTATCCCTTCATGCTGTTTTGGTAGCAGTGGTAGGCTTCTTGGCCTGCTTACCCTTGTTCCAGCCTTGCATTGGTTTCCAGGCTGGTTTGGGTTGTGAAGTATTACCCTCTTGCTTAGAGGATGCAGAATTAGAGGCTGGTCCGTTTCTGCGAAAGGGACGAAAATTAGGCTTATTTTTAGCCTTAAAAGACCTATCCTGTGGGAGGGCGTGGCCCTTTCCTCCAGTGATGTCTGAAATAATCTCTTTCAAATCTGGTCCAAATAATGTTTTACCTTTGAAAGGAATGTTAAGCAATTTTGTCTTGGATGACACATCCGCTGACCAAGACTTTAGCCAAAGCGCTCTGCGTGCCACGATAGCAAACCCTGAATTTTTCGCCGCTAATCTAGCTAATTGCAAAGTGGCATCTAAAACAAAAGAGTTAGCCAATTTAAGTGCTTGAACTCTGTCCATAACCTCCTCATACGAAGATTCTCTACTGAGCGACTTTTCTAGTTCCTCGAACCAGAAGCACGCTGCCGTAGTGACAGGAACAATGCATGAAATTGGTTGTAGAAGGAACCCTTGCTGTACAAAAATCTTTTTAAGCAAACCCTCTAATTTTTTATCCATAGGATCTTTAAAAGCACAACTGTCTTCGATAGGAATAGTAGTGCGTTTGTTTAGAGTAGAAACCGCCCCCTCGACCTTGGGGACTGTCTGCCATAAGTCCTTTCTGGGGTCGACTATAGGAAATAATTTCTTTAATATAGGGGGGGGAACAAAAGGTATGCCGGGTCTTTCCCACTCTTTATTTACTATGTCCGCCACCCGCTTGGGTATAGGAAAAGCGTCGGGGGGCACCGGAACCTCTAGGAACTTGTCCATCTTACATAATTTCTCTGGAATGACCAAATTGTCACAATCATCCAGAGTAGATAACACCTCCTTAAGCAGTGCGCGGAGATGTTCTAATTTAAATTTAAATGTCACAACATCAGTTTCAGCTTGATGAGAAATTTTTCCTGAATCTGAGATTTCTCCATCAGACAAAACCTCCCTCATGGCCCCTTGAGATTGGTGTGAGGGTATGTCAGAACAAATATCATCAGCGCCCTCCTGCTCTTCAGTGTTTAAAACAGAGCAATCGCGCTTTCTCTGATAAGTAGGCATTTTGGATAAAAGATTTGCTATGGAGTTATCCATTACAGCCGTTAATTGTTGCATGGTTATAAGTATTGGCGCACTAGATGTACTAGGGGCCTCCTGTGTGGGCAAAACTGGTGTAGACACATTAGGGGATGATGTAGTATCATGTTTACTCCCCTCATTTGAGGAATCATCTTGGGCAATATCATCATCTGTGGCATTACTGTCCTTACTTTGTTTGGACACTATGGCACACTTATCACATAAATTTAAATGGGGAGACACATTGGCTTTCATACATATAGAACATAGCTTATCTGATGGTACAGACATGTTAAACAGGCTTAAACTTGTCAACCAAGCACAAAAAACGTTTTAAAATAAAACCGTTACTGTCTCTTTAAATTTCAAACTGAAAACACTTTATTACTGAATATGTGAAAAAGTATGAAGGAATTGTTCAAAAATTACCAAAATTTCACCACAGTGTCTTAAAGCATTAAAAGTATTGCACACCAAATTTCAGAGCTTTAACCCTTAAAATAACCGGAGCCGTTTTTTACATTTAACCCCTATACAGTCCCAGCTATATGCTTTGCTGAGACCCAACCAAGCCCAGAGGGGAATACGATACCAAATGACGCCTTCTATAAGCTTTTTCAGTGATTCTTAGCTCCTCACACATGCATCTGCATGCCTTGCTCTCCAAAAACAACTGCGCATTAATGGCGCGAAAATGAGGCTCTGTCTATAACTAGAAAGGCCCCCATCTGAAAAAGGTGTCCAACACAGTGCCTGCCGTTTTTCTAAACGTTCCCCAAGATTATAATACCAATTATTAGTTAGAATCTG
The DNA here is from genome assembly GCF_027579735.1 of Bombina bombina. Lineage (NCBI taxonomy): Eukaryota > Metazoa > Chordata > Amphibia > Anura > Bombinatoridae > Bombina > Bombina bombina. The sequence continues at coordinate 149,598,519 of NC_069509.1, read as the reverse complement.
CATAATATGCCTAGTAAAGCAATTGTTTTAGCCCAGAAAAATGTCTACCAGTTTTTAAGCCCTTTTTGAAGCCCTTTATTCTTTTATGTTTAAATAAGAAAATGGCTTACCGGTCCCCATGAGGGGAAATGACAGCCTTCCAGCATTACATGGTCTTGTTAGAAATATGGCTAGTCATACCTTAAGCAGAAAAGTCTGCTAACTGTTTCCCCCAACTGAAGTTACTTCATCTCAACAGTCCTGTGTGGAAACAGCAATCGATTTTAGTTACTGTCTGCTAAAATCATCTTCCTCTTACAAACAGAAATCTTCATCCTTTTTCTGTTTCAGAGTAAATAGTACATACCAGCACTATTTTAAAATAACAAACACTTGATAGAAGAATAAAAACTACATTTAAACACCAAAAAACTCTTAACCATCTCCGTGGAGATGTTGCCTGTGCAACGGCAAAGAGAATGACTGGGGTGGGCGGAGCCTAGGAGGGATCATGTGACCAGCTTTGCTGGGACTCTTTGCCATTTCCTGTTGGGGAAGAGAATATCCCACAAGTAAGGATGACGCCGTGGACCGGACACACCAATGTTGGAGAAATGTGGGTTTAGTATCCCTTTAACTGGGTTGTGCTCACCAATCCTCTTTTGCGTTTTTTCATAGGTCACACATGGGGAATCTTTTAGAGTGTTGATTAAAAAAAATACAATTTGGCCACATAACAAATGTTTACATTCTGGCACTCTCTGCTGACAACAGATGATACATTTCTCTTTCTGGATTAAAAAACACATTTCAAAAAGGCGAAGTAAAATTGGAAAGGGACATGAAACCCAATTTTATTTTCCTGATTCATATAAAGTATGTAATTTTAAATAACGTTCCTATTTACATCTATTAAAACCTTTGCTTCATTTTCTTGGTATCCTTTGTTGATTGGGTGGCATTGCACTACAGGGAGCTAACTAAGTTGGACAGATAGCTCAGCATGCTAAGGCACTGTGGTTGAGCTCTGTAGTAAACTAAGGTTTGCAGGTTCAATCCCTGGTGAGGTCCACACAGCCTTTCATCCTTCAAAGGTTGATGAAATGAGCAGCGCCTGGAGACCCTTACGGGTGATAAGCTGCGCTTTACAAGTACCACATACATACAGAAGCTGATACTTTATGTATGAAACAGCAACATAAGGTTCTTTATCCTGCGCAAGTGAAGACAGGGACTCTGCAAAATCCCCCAATCACATAGGTATCACACAAACATCCACAGCACTGGTACAAAATTCTTCTTTATTATATCACACAGACGTTACATAATATAGCAACGTTTCGGGTTAACAACCCTTATTCATGCTATATTTATATACATCAAACTTCACACTATTTAAAGACATTAAAATTCGCGCCAACCGCGGTTTTTCACAATATTCTACATTTGAATCTCAATGTTTCTCTATGAGAACAAATATTTAGATGTTTCGATTCACTATTTTGTATTTTGTTTTTTAAAGTAAACATAGCATTCAATGTTGGGAAATGCAATGTTTATAACATTCAGTAGTAGATCTAGTATTAAAAAAAAAAGTTCAATGGGAGTATTATTTCTATAGTTCAAATGTCATAATGTTTTTTGGTCATATAGTTTCTTGGAGAGGTTGCTAAGAATGTATGATCAGAGGTCATATACAGTAACTAGCTATAATCTTTTTAAAGAGATATGAACATCAAAACTTTCCTGATTCAGAGAGTGCAAAAAAAAAAAGAAAAAGCTTTCCAATATACCTCTGTTACCAAATTGACTTTGTTGTCTTGGTATCCTTAATTGAAGAGCATATCTAGGTAGGCTAAAGAAAAGTTATATTTTGTTGCAGGCACTGCAGGCACTGCAGTCATGCAGTGCTCAAAACGTGTGCATGATCCTGACCAGGTATGCTCTTTAACAAAGGAAAGAACACAGAAAGAACAAATACAATTTGATAACAGAATTAAATTGGAAAGTGCTTTAAAATTGTGTGCTCTGTTTGAATCAGAAATTATTTTTTTGTTTTTATGTCCCTTTTAACGGTCCTTTCCATGACAGCATGCTCAGGTAGTCCTAGGAACATTTGTAAGAATGGTACATATATAGTAAATATACAGTGTTCAATATGTGCACACTGCACACTACTAACCCTACATCAGACATTTAAAAATGCCTATCGCACATTTTGTGCTTTTTAATTGATAACCAAGAAAATACTGTTAGCTAATATACAAATAGTTTGAACAGTTGTTTGAAAACTAATACTTCATATTTTCTTAGAAATTTTTATCTTATTTAACTGTCTTCCATACAGATTATAGTATAGCACAATGTTCCTTTAAGGGCTGTAAATTGGAAAGGATTTAATTCTGCCACTCTATATGAATTTATCAAAGTAACTTGACCTGATTAATTAAAGGGACAGATAGATCAACATTTATATGTGAATGAGTGCATTTAAATCTTAAATACAAACATTTTTGCAATATACTTCCATTAGCAAAAATGCATCTAAACATTATTATGGTTTTTCAGTGGCATACACACATATGTGAGGGCCTGTGCATCTTCTTAGCAAGTCATCGGTGGCTTTTATGGTGCAAATTAATGGCTAGATTACAAGTGGAGCGCTAAATTATTGCACAATAATTAACAAGCCATTACAAGAGGCTGGTTATTGCTACCGCGGACTTGCGGTAGCAATTAGTGCTCCGAAAATTAACCAGAGGTGTTAGAAAAAAAACGGCATTAAAAAAGAGCCTTTACATTGCTGTCTAGGGAACAGCGTGTTACCATAGACCGCAATGTAAATATATATGTAGATGATTATATACATATATATTTATGTGTTAATATGTGTATATACACATATTAACACATAAATATATATGTATATATTCATCTAAGCAATATTTCCAAGATTCGCCCATTTCTGAGCGCTAACACCACAAAGCAAATAATCCACTCCCTTGTTATTTCCCGACTTGACTACTGCAATAACCTACTCGCTGGCCTTCCTCTTTCCCGCCTCTCCCTCCTTCAATCCATCCTAAATGCCTCTGCCAGGCTGATCCACCTTTACCGTCGCTCTGTATCTGCTGCACCTCTCCATGAGTCTAACCAATGCCCCTCCCCTCTACCTATCCTCTCTAATAAACAAGTATACTCCAGTGAGCCCACTAAGATCCAACAATGACCTGCTCCTTGCATCCGCGACTATCACCTCTTCTCATGCTAGACTGCAGGACTTCTCTCGTGCAGCACCTACCCTCTGGAACACTCTCCCTCGTGCTGTCAGGCTTTGCCCTAATCTTTCTTCCTTTAAATGCTCCTGAAGACTTTTCTGTTCAGAGAAGCCTACCACCCAACTCAATAATAAATTAATTTCACTTACCTAACATTTCCCTCATCTAAATCTGCACTAACATCTTTCTCAATCTTGCAGTCCTCACCTCCTGTTTCTCAACCTCCTACCCTTCTAGATTGTAAGTTCCCACGGGAATAGGGCCCTCAATTCCTCCTATATGCGTTTGTAAATTTTGACTCTTACAAGTTTTATATCATTATTTTATTTAAATGAATTGTATGTGGAATATGTTGGCGCTTCATAAATAAAGTATAATAATTTAAAAATGCTGCCTATGGCTGCGCTACTTACCCCCTTCGCTGTGCAAAGGTTCTGATACCGTCAGTGAAAATATCAGAACGAGGCTCTCATAGGAGTCTATGGAAGCGTGCTCTCATGAGTGCAATGCTTCCTAGCAATGAAAATGCGAGCTTGCGTTCGCATTGCGGTTAACTTGTAACACTAGCACACCACTTGTAATCTGGCCCTAAGTCTTCACTGATGCTTTTGACAACAAATCTAACTCTCTGAGCAGGCATGGTGTTTGCATCCGGATCGTCTAGTCGCACGCAGCATATGTGCATATGCTGCTTAAACAGTAATATTGCAAAACTTTAATTTAAAATTGTATTTCATTCATTTCAGTTTTGACCTTTCTATCTCTTTAATGTGATTAGATAAAGGTATCTTGAAATTGTATTATTTATCTGCGCCTTAGAAAATATTTTTGTTGCCCTGTTAATTGCCACCCTTTTCCAGCAGGAAATAATAACCTTTTCCAGCAGGTTTCTAACAGTACAAACACTGCCTGCCTTGCAACATCTAGACAATACATTACAGAGGCGGGAGGAGATGGTTTTTATATTCTTTAACCCTGGTAACTAAGCAGTGACCCACACTCTTGCAGTGAAGGAGTTAGCCATTGGTGATTGGCTTAAGGCTCTGCCCATTGGTGCTGAATCAATGGGCATGATTGAAGGTTCCAACATATTGTGCAGTAGATCTATTTATAGAGCAAGCAACTGAAGAACAGAATTTATTTACATTTCTGAGTGCTTGTCACGATGAGGAATGACATTGCAGAGGAAATAGCTATTACTCCACCCACCAAACAAACTGTATCACTTAGGTTGGAAAGGGCACACAGAAGAATTACAGAGGGTAGAACAGTAATGTTGGTGTTATATAAGGTCACTCAGTTTGTGTTGTCAGGTATTAGATTGCTGTTTAAACTCTTGGTTTTGTTGTAGTCCTCTCTGGTAATAAGGATGCTAAAAGTAAAAAAAACTATGAACATTAAATAAATGTAGGCACATGTAAAAGTTAGATAAATCCATGTTTAACCAGCTTATTTTTATTCTTCTACATGGTTGAGCAGGCAAGAAATACATTTTTCATTATGCATGTAAACACAAACTCTATATGGCCAAAAGCATATGGACACCTGACCATCACTCTTATATTATATGGACAAAAATATATGGACACCTGACCATCACTCTTATATTATATGGCCAAAAATATATGGATACCTGACCATCACTCTTTCATATGTGGACATCCCTACTAATTATAAAGTTAAAATGTTTCAGCCACACCCATTGCTAACAGGTGCATACAATTCAGCACATAGCCATGAAATCTTTATAGACAAACATTGGTAGTACAATAGTTTGTATTGAAGAGCTTAGTGAGTTTAAACATGGCACTGTCATGGGATGCCACCTTTGCCACAAGCCAGTTTGTTATATTTCTGCTGTACTAGATCTGCCCGGTCTACTATAAGAGCTATTACTATAAAGTGGAAGTGTCTAGCCAAGAAGTAGTAGACCATACAAACTCACAGAGGTGGCTGATGAGTGCTGATAACCTTAGCACATAAAAGTCACCAATCATCTGTTGCATCACTCACTACAGAGTTCCAAACTGCTTCTAGAACAACATCAGCACAAAAACTGGGTGTTGGGAGCTTCATGAAATGGGTTTCCATTGTTGAGCAGGTATGCACAAGCCTGACAGCAACATGTGCAGTGCCAAGTGTTGGCCACAGTAGAGCAGTAGAAACATGGGGGCAGTTTCCGTGTGAGCCTTCAGGCTCGCCGGAAACATAAGTTAAGAAGCAGCGTTCTTAAGACCGCGGCTCCTTAACTCATCTACCAACTCTGAGGTGGCGGATAGCAATCATCCCGATCAGATACGATCGGGATGATTGACACCCCCTGCTAGCACCCGCAAATGTGCAGGGAGCGGTATTGCACAAGCATTTCACACAAAATGCTTGTGTAATGATAAATGCCGACAGCCTATGCTCTCGGCATTTATTAATGTTGGGCAGACATGATAAATCAGCCCCATGTTCTCTGAAAAGATGAATCATGCTTCACTATCTGACAGTCTGATGGTAGAATCTAGTTATAGTAGATGGCAGGAGAATGCTACCTACCGGAATGCTTAATGAGTACTGTAAAGTTTGAAAGAGAAGGCATAATGACCTGGAGCTGTTTTTCAGAGTTTGGGCTAGGCCCCAGTGAAGAATTATCTTAATGCTGCTGGATACAAATACATTTTAGACAACTTTCTGAGTTTAGGATTTTACTCCTGCGCACAAAGCAAGGTCCATTAATACATGGGTTCGTTGAGTTTGGTGTGGAGGAACTCAAGTAACCTGTACAGAGACCTGACATCAACCCCACTGAACACCTTTTGGATGATTTGGATTGCTGGTTGCAAGCAAGACCTTCTTGTCTAGCACCAGTACCCAACCTCACAAATGCTCCTTTGCCGGAATGGGCACTTTAAAATCTTGTGGAAAGCCTTCAAAGAAGGGAGACTTCCGTTGGGGGAGGTGCTGTGCAGATTACCTGCACACAGGTGTTGTGAGAGGACGCTACTCCATCGCTCCCCACTCCTAGCCACTTGTCCTGGAGTGCTTACCAGGAGTATTGTGTGGCGCTCTGCGAGGCTACGGCCCGCCTGAGTCTGGAGTCTCTCATAGCTGAACTAGCTAGCGAGTTAATCGCAAGGAACTTTTAAACTTCTTCTGGGGAATTACCCCGCAAGCTGCTCCCGGGAAAAGAAAAGGGAACATTTTTTCGCTCTGAAGCTCCTACACCTGCAAATTGGCCGTGAATAAGGGTTAGCAGTGGTTGCTGAACCGGCCTATATCTACCTACTACAGTGGATCTTTGGTGGGTTGGCTCTTGTGTTAGCTGTGGCGGATAAAGACCCCCTTGTACCTGGATTCAGACGGCATCTGGCGGGGCACTTGCTTAGTTAAGTGACCGCTCTGTGAGAGGAGGCATACGGCTGGGACCGGACTGCATTTACCCGCTGGTATCCTTCAAAAACTGGTACAGCAGGAGCTGTGCTGGGCCGGACCTGCATCAAGAACTCACAGTCAAGCAAGGATAGTGTTCTGTGCACCCGCTCAGCTGGGTGACCGCATTGGAGGAAAGGAGCCCCGCGGTTGGACCGGTTTGCAGGCACTCGCTGGTGTTCTTTGAGGGCTGGAAATTGCCCTGAGCTGAGTCGGACTTGCATTGAGAACATACGGCAACTCCCTGGATCTGCCACAGCGATAGGCTTACTGATGGCCTGCTGGTTCTGTGGGAAATTGTAAGCCAAGAGGAGAAGATTCCTACACATTGCCAGCATAAATTAGAGGCATAAGTTTGTTGCCGGACTCGCTATGTTAGATAATGCCTGGAAATCGTGGTGGTAAGAGCCCGGCTTGAAATCGGAATGTGTGCTTGATAAATGCTTGTCATAATTTATGCTTAGCTTGTCTCTACCTGTATATTTTTATCCTTAGATACAGGTATCGCTAGCTTCCATTTAAAATTCACATTGATTTAGGATACTCATTGTTGCTCTGCATATAATATAAAAGGGTTTTTGATGCTACAGTTCTGTGGGACAACATTACTAAAGCTGACTCCCTGATATTTTTATTAGCTATAGTCGGGGCTAATATATGGGATATTGTTAGTAGGCTCTTTTCAAAAAAAAGAGAAATTTTTTTTTTTTGTTTATAGCTGCAACAATATATTGTATGAGGTGAATGCTATTGATCTTTGTATTTTGTTCCTATTACATGGTCTCTCTCTTTCCAGGACGCTTCTGTTATAGGTATTAACCCGTTCAAGGGTATATCCTATTTATTTAGGATCCTTGTGCTGTAACCTGATATAATCTGGGATACTAAACTAGGAACAGCGCTAGGCGATTTATTTTGTAACCTGGGCTATATTGTATAATATTCTGTGTCTTGATGGGTATCCCAGTACAGTAAAGGACAAAGTAAAAGAGGAAAGGGGGAAAGAAATAGAGAAAGAAGGGAAAAGGGGCAAGCTTAAAATTTCAGCTTTGAAAGCATAACTAAACTCCCTCAAACTGAAAGAGACTTGTAAATTAAAGATATAATCAAGGGGCTCAGTTTTGGTATAGGTGAAACTGGTTATTGAAAATCTAATAATAACTGGAGGCAGGTCTAACAATTACTTAGTAATACCTACACACTAGCACCCCAGTATAATCCCTTAGGGGATAGTAACACCCCACTACTTTTCACACTAATTTAAAAAAAAAAGAAAAAAAACTGTTATCCACTGATAGGTGGTCTTTTGTGTTTTTTTAGTTTTTCACTATCTCTCACATCACAATCACTTTTTTTTTTTTTTTTTTTTTTTTTTGCACACACTTAAATGGAAAAATTTGTCACTCAGGTAAAACATCACTCTCCCACAATGCCTCCCAAAGCTAAAGATAAGAGAGCTAAGGTCATTGATACTAGTTCTGATTCCATTGAAACACCTTTACCCCCCTTTGACATGCAAACCCTGGTAGCGCAGCTAAGCAATCTTTTCTCCCCACAATTTGACATAATTAAAAAAGAACTATCTGGTATTTCTTCTGAACTAGTTGCACTAAACTCTGAGGTGAAACAGTTTGCCAATAGGATGACAGAGGTGGAGAATAGAGTTTCAGACCTAGAGGATCTAGTCAATTCGCAAGAATCAGTTTTAACTACACAAATATCTAAAATCCAAAATATGCAAGCTCGTCTGGAGGATCTGGAAGATCGCTCCAGACGTAACAACATTAGAATAGTTGGACTGCCAGAAACCCAAGACTATGTGGACCTAATAGAATTTACTAGTAAGACGCTGCCTCTGGCGCTAGGATTCCCTGCTCACCGCCTCCCTCTCCCTATCGAAAGAGCCCATAGAATAGGCCCTAGGAGACCTATTGAAAACAATTCAAGACCTAGAATGTGTATTTTCAAATTATTAAGGCATCAAGACAAATTAGAAATTTTAAAATCATTCAGAAAAATAGATTCACTCACTATGGGGGGAAAAAATATCCTGTTATTTCAAGATTTTTCTACGGAGACGTCTCAAAAAAGGAAGAGCATGGCTCCCATATGTACATTAATGATTCAAAAAGGCCTAAAAGCCCGTATGATATACCCAGCTAAAATCATAGTTGAAGAGAATGGTAATAGACATACATTAAGTGATGTTAATGAGGCAAAAGAATTTATAAACTCTAAATAAATAGCAAATCAGGTAGAGATAGAGTTTCTCAAGACACAGACTATATGCAAAACGTTATAAATATAGTAGGACCTAATGTTAAAGAAACTTTATCATATGTGTATCTTTTCTTTTTATGTAAGATAATATGTATATATTTGTTTTGGTATCCGGGGGGGGGGGGTCCCTTTATGTTTTTTGTTGTCTGGTTTTTTTTTTTTTTTTTTTTTTTTTTTTTTCTTGCTATTTCTCCCTCTGTCTTCCAGATAGACACTGTAACTCTAGTACTAACTCTCCATAGGAAGAGGAAAAAATGGAGAGAAATAAAAAGAAGAGGTTACCATGCTAGATGATTTAAACATACTCTCATGGAATGTGGGTGGCATCACCTCACCGATCAAACGCAAACTTATTATCAGAGAGTTAGGCAAATATAATCCAAGTATTGTTTTCTTACAGGAAACGCACCTAAAGGAATCTGAAATCTCTAAATTAAAATCTAAATGGGTCGGCGAGGTGTTGGCCACTCCGTGTGTAAATAGAAAGTTAGGAGTCGCTATTTTATTAAATAAAAATTTAACATATGAGATCAGTAAGATTGAACTAGATAAAGATGCAAGGTATATGATTATACAGATCCGTGTTAATACGGTTAAGCTAGTGCTCTGTAATATCTATGCCCCAAATAAATTTTCGGAAGAATTTTGGGAAAAAATTAAGATCAAATTATTCCCATTTGCATCAGCTAATTTGATTGTAGGGGGTGATTTTAATATGTCTTTATTTCCAGAAGCAGAAAGATTTACTAAAAAAAATATGAAAGAGCATAATAAATGTGCTAAATATTTTAAAGGTTTTTGCTCTAAACTTAAGCTTTATGATATATGGCGTATTAAAAACCCTGACTTACATACTTTTACATGTGAATCTAAATCACATAAATCTTTCTCGAGAATTGATTTCTTACTGGTAGCTGAATCTCTTTCTATAATGAAGATTGAACCTCAGATAAATGATATTATAGTATCAGACCATGCGATCATCTCATTGTTTTTTCAGACTGGGACTAGGTCTAAATCCGAAAGTCAAACCATCCCCTTCCCACGTTATCTATATAATAACACCAGGTTTTCCTATTGGCTGAAACAGAAGTGGAAAGACTACTGTACGTACAACCTTGCATATCTTAATAAAGTTGAAACTTTTTGGGAAGCATCTAAATCGGTGCTAAGGGGAGAAATTAAATCATATGTAAGTACTAGGAAAAAGAAATCACTTGCCAGGGAAAGACAATTATCCAATCAGGTCAAAAACGCGTATAAGAAGTTTTATAATAACCCTTCAGATATAAACTGGGGGAACTACAATAAAGCTAGACAGGAAAGGGATATTGTATTAAAACAAAAATCCCAGGAAGAAGAGCAAAAGATTAATATAAAGTTTAAAGGATTTTATGGCTGCTCGGCCAAATACCTGGCCAGTATAATTAAAAATAGAAAGAAGAAAAATGTTATATTAGCGATTAAAGATGGTGACCAGAGGTGTACAGATTCTAGAGATATCAGCAAGTTATTTTTTAATTATTATCAGCAACTTTATACTAACTCTAGTGGTGATAATTTTAACCAAGAAAACTTCTGGTCACAAGTTACAATACCTCAAATCACAGAGGAACAACTGACAGCCCTGAATGCACCCATTACTCTACAAGAGATAGTCAAGGCAATTAACGAGGCTAATTCGAACAAGGCAGCAGGTCCAGACTGTCTACCGGTGGAATACTTAAAAATCTTGGTAGAAGAGGTCAGCCCGATATTAGAAAAACTTTTTAACAGTTACTTTGTACATAATACCCCAATATCTGTTTATTTCTCAGCGGCAAATATCACGTTAATACCAAAAAAAGGTAAAAACATGGAAGATCTAGCATCATATAGACCAATATCGGTCTTAAATGCAGACTATAAAATTCTAACATCAATTGTGGCTGCCAGATTAATGAACTGTCTTGACAAAATCATTCATCCGGACCAAACGGGCTTCATGGCATCAAGAAAATCATCAAAAAACATACGTAAAGTTATAACTTTCTTAGATTATATATGGAATACAGGGAAACAAACAAAATTTGATACAGCTTTACTAACACTTGATGCCGAGAAGGCCTTTGATTCAATCGAATGGGAGTACCTTTTCAAAGCACTGGAAAGATTTGGATTTAAAAATCATTTTGTTCATTTTATACATAATCTATATAAGAATCCAATATCTTTCCTCTTAATTAACGGATCATTAACTAAGGCAATCTCACTAAGAAAAGGTACGAGACAGGGCTGTCCACTCTCCCCTTTACTTTTTAATATCGCTCTCGAACCGCTGGCCATCTGGTTAAGACAGGTATGTATAGGGACCCCTATAGTGACACCTGCATTAAAAATTCTTTTATATGCAGATGATATTATTATTTTTTTATATAATACTCCGCAGGTAATACCCCTAATTCTAACATGTTTAAATATTTTTAGCACCTTTTCAGGATATAAAATAAATTACACTAAAAGTGAATTAATGTGGCTTCAGAAGACTAGATATAGTATGCGGGAAATTCCATTTAAAGTTGTTGATACTCTTATATATCTAGGTCTATACTTACATAAAAATCCTCAGAATTGGTATAATCTAAACTATCAAATGCTTATGCAAAAGATCAAGACAAACCTAGAAATTTGGACAGCTTTCCCGCTGTCTATAACAGCAAGAGTTAGCCTAGTAAAAACGATTATTTTCCCACAACTCCTATATCCCTTACAGAATCTTCCTCTGCTTTTAAAAAAATCGGATATTAATAAAATAAATGCTATGTTTAGTAAATTTATCTGGCAGGGTAAGAAACCACGTATCTCTTTCAATAAATTAATTCAAAAACGCAATATGGCGGGTTTTGCATTACCTAATATTAGTCTTTATAATTTGGCCGCTTTGGTTAAAATTGCATTTGATTGGTTAGCAGAAACTAATTGGTTTTCGTCAACTGACCTTGAAAGTTATATGATTTATCCTTATTCACTGAAAGCTATCCTACATAATCCATTGGATGAAATTCCAAAAAATGTACGTAATCTAATTTCTATTAACAATGTAGTGATAGCATGGCGCAAATTCTGCCATCTAATTGGAGCAAATCATAGGATATCCGAATATCTTCCAATCAGAGGTAATGCGGAATTTATTCCTGGAATTAGCCAGGCAGTATTTAAAACCTGGGAGGAGAAGGGTTTGAAATTTGTCTATCAAATCCTATTAGACTCTGGCCTGACACATTCATTTGAGTCGCTTGTAACACAATTTGATCTGCCTAGAAATAGTCGGTTTGCTTATTTTCAAATACGACATTTTGTTAATAGTAAGCGCTGGGTGCTGGAAAGAAATGGTGCATGGTCTGATATTAGAATATATATCTCAAAATTCTCAGGGGGAACCTCGTCAATCTCACTAATATATGATATAATGCTGGCTAAACAAAGTCAAATTTTCTTAGATAAAATATGCAATATCTGGATACCTTATTTTGCCGACATGAACCCTGAAAAAATAAGGACAAGCTTTTTGGCTTTAGGTAAATGTAAGATATCAATAAATTGGAAAGAATCACATACGAAACTATTGAATAATTATTATTATACTCCAGCTAGATTAAAAAGAATGTTCCCATTGCAAACATTTCTCTGCCCACGTTGTATGCACCCAAAAGCAGACATCCTGCACATGTTTGGACGTTGTCCAAAGATCAATCAATTTTGGAAAAAAGTTATCTTCTGGCTCAATAAAACCTATAGGGTGGACATCTCTCTTGGTTTAGAAGAGATCATATTTCTTAAAAATCATTCAGATAATCAACCCCTACATGAAAATATATTAAATACAATAATCTTATTGACTAGGTATTTGATATTGAAAGCGTGGAAGGGAAAAACAGCCCCTAGTTTTTCACTCTTTATTAGAGAAGTACAAAACCAAATCATATTCGAATCCTTTCATACGCAATTAACAGGAGAAAAAAAAATTAAAAAATTTCTAGCAAGATGGCTCCCTATCATTAAAACATACCCTTGTCAACTTCAAAGATCCATATTGAATCCCTTTCTGAGCTCTGATAGCTTTGCAGAATTAGTGTTATTAGGTGAATTTCCAGCGTCATGGATTTCACTCTACAGAGAAGTATACTAATAGTTATTAAAGATCTGTAAGGATATTGCTTTTGAATCATGTTTACGAGCTGGGCCTGGTTTTCTGGGAGACAGGGGGGGGAATTCCCTCTTTTTCTTTTTTTCTTTTTTTTTTTTTTTTTTTTTTTTTTTTTTCTCCCTCTGGTGTTTATGTAAGAATGAACCATGTTAAAAATCAGAAGTATGATTTCGATATGGAGCGGATGATTATGTTAGTTATAGTCATGTAATCAAACACAGTGTAAAGTCTTTCTTGCAGATTTTCTTACCTTAGTAATATTGTAATATTGCTTGTAGGGTATTGTAATATATGGTTTTTTTTTTTTTTTTTTTTTTTTTTTTTTTTTATTATTATTAGGGACATTATTTAAATCTGGGATGATCCTTGTTGATAAATCATGTTTTAGTTATTATGTTAACGGTAACAACCAAGGTATCTGTGTTACTTTTTTTTTTTTTTTTTTTTTGTCTTATATGAATATGTTTCATTTCTTTTTTTGTTATGTTAAAAAAAATTCAATAAAAATATATTTAAAAAAAAAAGAAAGCCTTCAAAGAAGAGTGGCAGATGTTATAGCCAGAACAGGGAGACAACTCAATATTTATACCCATGGTTTTGGAGCATGTCAAACATGTCAAACAAGCTCATATAGGTGTAATGGTCAGGTGCCCACATACTTTTGACTATATAGTCCTAGATTACAAGTGGAGCGCAGACAATAGAGCCGGGTGTGATATCAATATCGCGACCCAGGACTAAGAATAGCACACAATCTGGTATTACAAGTGAATGATTAAAAAAAAAGATGATTTACCAGAGACTTTTAACACAGCCATTTTTTAGCACACCTTATACTTTCAATGGATAGTGTAGTGTATGCTAGCATCACTGATATTATAAGGGGTGAGTAATGTGTTACGCTCATAGCACTGGAAAATGTAGTGCTCTTGGAGACCTGATGTAAAGTGTTGACGCTAGAATATATGCTAACAAAACATCTATAATTCATTAAAAAAAAAAAGTATTCTGTTACTTAGTAGATGTTATATATAGGTCTATTAATGAGAAAAATGTTTTACTAGTGATTTAAAGGGATATGGTATATGACAAGGTATTGGACTAGGAAGGGCTCAACTGTGTATATGTGTGTGTATATATATATATATATATATATATATATATATATATATATTGTAGTTAAAAAAGGAGAACGCCACACACTGAGAAATGTATATTTTAGTTACTTAGTTGTAATCGACTAAAAAAAAATGTATGCCACTAGTATATACTAGGGCCTCAAGTTATCAAGCCGTCAACCTCAAATACGCTGGAATTCCGCACCGTATTTGTGGCGAGGCTGATTCGCCTAAGTTATCAAGCCCTACTGCCCGGCAAAAGTAGAATATAGTGACGTAAGCTTCGATCCGCCGGACTCAGTCCGACACAGATCGATTCTAACGTCACTCCAGATGTTCCGAATGCAAGTTCAGCACAATCTGACTACTTTTGGAAGTTATCAAATGACTAGCAGGTACGCTCTGCATTTTTCCGGCCCAGCGTACCTGGTTTTCAATCCGCCGCCCTGGAGGCGGCGGATCCCATAGGAATCAATGGGAGACTGACCATAGCGAAAGTTCATGTTCGCAGCTGCCCGACATCCCATTGATTCCTATGGGAGCTGTCTACACCTAACACCCTAACATGTACCCCGAGTCTAAACACCCCTAATCTGCCCCCCTACACCACCGCCACCTATATTAAACATGGTAACCCCTAAACCGCCGCTCCCGGAGCCCACCGCCACTCTAATAAACTGATTAACCCCTAAACCGCCGCTCCTGGACCTCGCCGCCACCTACATAATACCTATTAACCCCTATCCTGCCGCCACCTATAATAAATTTATTAACCCCTATCCTGCTGATCCCGTACCCCGTCGCAACTAAATAAATTGTTTAACCCCTAAACCGCCGCTCCCGGACCTCGCCGCCACCTATATTAAACTTATTAACCCCTAATCTGCCCCCCTACACCGTCGCCACCTATAATACATTTATTAACCCCTATCCTGCTCCCCCTATACCGCCGCCATCTATATTAAACTAATTAACCCCTAAACATAAGTCTAACACTAACCCTAACACCCCCCTAACTTAAATATTATTTTAATAAATCTAAATAAAAATTACTCTTATTAATTAAATTATTCCTATTTAAAACTAAATACTTACCTATAAAATAAACCCTAATATAGCTACAATATAACTAATAATTATATTGTAGCTATTTTAGGATTTATTTTTATTTTACAGGCAAATTTCAATTTATTTTAACTAGGCACAATAGCTATTAAATAGTTATTAACTATTTAATAGCTACCTAGTTAAAATAAAGACAAATTTACCTGTAAAATAAAAACTAACCTAAGTTACAATTACACCTAACACTACACTATCATTAACTAAATTATTCCTATTTAAAACTAAATACTTACCAGTAAAATAAACCCTAAGATAGCTACAATGTAATTAATAATTACATTGTAGCTATTTTAGGATTTTTTTTATTTTACAGGTAACTTTGTATTTATTTTAACTAGGTACAATAGTTATTAAATAGTTATTAACTATTTAATAACTACCTAGCTAAAATAAATACAAAATTACCTGTAAAAGAAATCCTAACCTAAGTTACAATTAAACCTAACACTACACTATCATTAAATAAATTAAATTAATTAACTACAATTACCTACAATTAAATACAATTAAATAAACTAACTAAAGTACAAAAACTAAAAAAATTACAAGATTTTTAAGCTAATTACACCTAATCTAAGCCCCCTAATAAAATAACAAAGCCCCCCAAAATAAAAAAATTCCCTACCCTATTCTAAATTACAAAAGTTAACAGCTCTATTACCTTACCAGCCCTTAAAAGGGCCTTTTGCGGGGCATGCCCCAAAGTAATCAGCTCTTTTGCATGTAAAAAAAAAATACAACCCCCGCCAACATTAAAACCCACCACCCACATACCCCTACTCTAACCCACCCAAACCCCCCTTAAAAAAACCTAGCACTAACCCCCTGAAGATCTCCCTACCTTTAGCCGTCTTCAGCCAGCCGACCACCAATGGAACAGAAGAGGACATCCACAGCGGCCAAAGTCATCATCCAAGGGGCGCTGAAGAGATCTTCCATCCGATAGAAGTCTTCATCCATGCGGCGTCTTCAATCTTCATCCATCCGGAGCGGAGCCTTCTTCAAACGAGCCGACGCAGAGCCCTCCTCTTCCAACTACGCCTACCCGACGAATGGATATTCCTTTAAGTGACATCATCCAAGATGGCGTCCCTCGAATTCCGATTGGCTGATAGGATTCTATCAGCCAATCGGAATTAAGGTAGGAAAAATCTAATTGGCTGATCCAATCAGCCAATCAGATTGAGCTCGCATTCTATTGGCTGTTCGGATTGAACTTGAATCTGATTGGCTGATTGCATCAGCCAATTAGATTTTTCCTACCTTAATTCCGATTGGCTGATAGAATCCTATCAGCCAATCGGAATTCGAGGGACGCCATCTTGGATGACTTCACTTAAAGGAATATCCATTCGTCGGGTAGGTGTCGTTGGAAGAGGATGGCTCTGCGTCGGCTCGTTTGAAGAAGGCTCCGCTCCGCTCCGGATGGATGAAGATTGAAGACGCTGCATGGATGAAGACTTCTATCGGATGGAAAACCTCTTCAGCGCCCCTTGGATGATGACTTCGTCCGCTGCGGATGTCCTCTTCTGTTCCATCGGTGGTCGGCTGGCTGAAGACGGCTAAAGGTAGGATGATCTTCAGGGGGTTACTGTTAGGTTTTTTTAAGGGGGGTTTGGGTGGGTTAGAGTAGGGGTATGTGGGTGGTGGGTTTTAATGTTGGGGCAGTTGCATTTTTTTGTACATGCAAAAGAGCTGATTACTTTGGGGCATGCCCTGCAAAAGGCCCTTTTAAGGGCTGGTAAGGTAATAGAGCTGTTAACTTTTGTAATTTAGAATAGGGTAGGGCATTTTTTTATTTTGGGGGGCTTTGTTATTTTATTAGGGGGCTTAGATTAGGTGTAATTAGCTTAAAAATCTTGTAAAATTTTTTTAATTTTTTTGTAACTTAGTTTTTTTTATTTTTTGTTCTTTAGTTGGTTTATTTAATTGTATTTAATTGTAGGTATATGTAGTTAATTAATTTAATTTAATTTATTTAATGATAGTGTAGTGTTAGGTTTAATTGTAACTTAGGTTATGATTTATTTTACAGGTAATTTTGTATTTCTTTTAGCTAGGTAGTTATTAAATAGTTAATAACTATTTAATAACTATTCTACCTAGTTAAAATAAATACAAAGTTGCCTGTAAAAAAATCCTAAAATAGCTACAATGTAATTATTAATTATATTGTAGCTATCTTAGGGTTTATTTTACAGGTAAGTATTTATTTTTAAATAGGAATAATTTAGTTAATGATAGTGTAGTGTTAGGTGTAATTGTAACTTAGGTTAGTTTTTATTTTAAGGTAAATTTGTCTTTATTTTAACTAGGTAGCTATTAAATAGTTAATAACTATTTAATAGCTATTGTGCCTAGTTAAAATAAATTTAAATTTGCCTGTAAAATAAAAATAAATCCTAAAATAGCTACAATATAATTATTAGTAATATTGTAGCTATCTTAGGGTTTATTTATAGGTAAGTATTTAGTTTTAAATAGGAATAACTAATTTAATAAGAGTAATATTTATTTAGATTTATTTAATTAATATTTAAGTTAGGGGGGTGTTAGGGTTAGTGTTAGACTTAGGTTTAGGGGTTAATAATTTTATTATAGGTTGCGGCGGTATAGGGGGGGCAGGATAGGGGTTAATAAATTTATTATAGGTGGCGATGGTGTAGGGGGGCAGATTAGGGGTTAATACGTTTAATATAGGTGGCGGCGGGGTCGGGGAGCGGCAGTTTAGGGGTTAAACAATTTATTTAGTTGCGGCGGGATACGGGATCGGCAGGATAGGGGTTAATAAATTTATTATAGGTGGCGGCGGTATAGGGGAGGCAGATTAGGGGTTAATAGGTATAATGTAGGTGGTGGTGGGGTCCGGGAGCGGCAGTTTAGGGGTTAATATATTTATTATAGTTGCCGCGGGGTCTAGGAACGGCGGTTTAGGGGTTAATAACTTTATTTAGTTGCGGGGGGCTCCGGGGGCGCCGGTATAGGGGGTAGAACAGTATAGTATAGTGTGAGTGCTTAGTGACAGGGGTATTAATAAAGCTGTAGAAAAGCCGAAGAGCAGCGAGATCGATGTGTAATAACTATCACAGTCCGCTGCTCATCGCCCCATACTCGGTGCGTGGCTTTTGGACAGCTTTTTAAATAACTTTGGCGAGCGTATTCAGGTCCGCGGCGGCGATGTGAGGCGAGCTTAGGCGGGCGTGTTGGGGCCGGCGATGGCAGGTACGTACGGAGCTTGATAACTAGAGGCCTAGGTATCTAATCACTTGATTAAGGGCTGAACTGCAGCTGTTTTTAGAAACAAGAAAGATTGTATGAGAGTATATAAACAGCGCTGTATACAGCAAATATAAACTAGAAATACACAATGTGTAGAAAAAAACACTTTATTTTACTGACAGACCATGTCTTAGAACATTTAAAAAGATATCACATATACCTATTCACAAAGCAATAGTATTAAATGTCGCTATTGTATATAGTCCTAACACATAGGTTAAAAAACTATTTGTACAATGGAGGGCAAATTAAAGTTTTTGAGATAAAATGGAGCACTATTGTCCCCACTTTCATACAATATACAAATTTACAACATACAAATATGCAGTATTAAATCACAAGTATAAAAACCTTTTAAAAAACTGCCGCCCCCTGCTGACTCGCTGCCAATCGGCCGCTAGCAGGGAGGTGTCAATCAACCCGATCGTACTCGATCGGGTTGAATTCCGGCGATGTCTGTCCGCCTGCTCAGAACAGGTGGACAGGTTATGGAGCAGCGGTCTTTGTGACCGCTGCTTCATAACTGCTGTTTCTGGCGAGCCTGCAGGCTCGCCAGTGTGTATACGTTACCACTACGCGTTTCAGGGACACGCCCCTTCCTCTGTATGCATGCAGTGTTTTAAACATAAATCTCAATAGAAAAGCATAGTTTAAAATCTAGTAAAGAACACCACTGTTTGACTTTAGAGCTAAGTGCACTTTCAGTTAATTGTACCTTTGGCTTAGAGCTCGAGTAATAGCAGACTTGAGTTTGTCAGAGCACCCCTAAAGAAGTCTATTAAAGGGATAGGAAAGTAAAAATTAAACTTGCATGATTCAGATAGAGCATGTAATTTTAAGACACTTTTAAATTCACTTCTATTTTCAAATGTGCTTTGTTCTCTTGGTATCCCTTGTTAAAAAAGAATATGCACATATACTACACTAGTGGGAGCTGCTGCTGATTGGTGCCTGCACACAGTTGTCTCTTGTGATTGGCTAAATAGATGTGTTCATCTTGCTGCCAGTAGTGCAATGTTGTTCCTTCAGCAAAGGATAACAAGAGAATAAAGCAAATTTGATCATGGAAGCAAATTGGAAAGTTGTTTAAAATTTCATGTTCTATCCAAATC
Organism: Bombina bombina; assembly: GCF_027579735.1. Classification (NCBI taxonomy): domain Eukaryota; kingdom Metazoa; phylum Chordata; class Amphibia; order Anura; family Bombinatoridae; genus Bombina; species Bombina bombina. The sequence goes on along the minus strand of NC_069509.1, from coordinate 149,578,745 downwards.
ATGAAAGAAAATTTTGGGGTTTCCTGTCCCTTTATGTGAGGGATTTAGTGCACCCAAGGTAATTTTTTATGTTCCACTTGTAATCTAGACCATAGTGTATATGAGCCTGTTGGACATCCTATTGTGTTTGTGTATGTACAGTATGTGTGAAGTGTTTTAAGCTTAAGTTTTATTGAAATCGAATAGCACAGAAATAAATAAATCTCCACTACTTGAGCTGATATTTTGCTCTCCATTGGTTTAGCGCTTGAGCATTATTCAAGAAGAGTTTTACTGCGTGCTCTCATAGACATCCCGCCTATTATGTGATAGATTTAAAGTGTCTGCACTATCTGACATGCAGATGTTAGTTTGTTCGAGCAACAAAAAATAACTTTGGAGTTGTAATAAGAGCTCAAAAATAGAAGTCATATGGATTGCGCTAAAGCGATGTTAACACACCATAGAGCTAAGAATCTAGGCCTCTGGTTAATTTTTGAATGTCCCCCAATTGCCCCAAAATAACACGTGAGGTCCCTTTTAAAAAAATTATAATAATAATTAATTTTTTGTTAACTGCACTAAGCAGTTTTTAGCGGTTAAAACGGTACTGAAAAGTGCCTTACATAGAGGTCTATGGTGAATTGTGTGTTCTCTATAAATATATATTTATATGCTTATATACATGTGTTAATATGTGTATATGCACATCTAAACACATACATATATATGTATATATTCATATGAATATAAATCTGCTGTACATAGCTGCACAGCTTACCCCCTTTGCTGCGCTAGGTTCTCATGCCGTGTTTGACGGCATGATAACGAGGCTCCCATTGGAGCCTATGGAAGCACACTCTCGTGAGTGCAATGCTTCATTGAAATGCATATGCGAGGTCACGTTCGCATTGCACCTATCTTGTCATACCACATTTGTGTGCACTGCTATTAGAAAGTGGAGGGCCAATATCGCCCTTGCAAAAGCGATATTATGAGCTCCACTTGTAATCTGGCACTTAATGGGTATAGTCTATAAGAAGTTAAAACAAAATTGTAAACAGCTAATCACTAATGATTACTCACTCATTACAAACCTGGGTCATCAGCTCAGTCCTGGCTTGTTCGTAATAGGGAAAGTCTGATTAAATTGTAATTTCTTGATGAAACACAGAACATGAAATGAATGCAGCAGGCACTCTGGCCATTGGTGAACCAATGTGATCTAATTCCAGACAATTTGTATGTAAGGATAGACACTAATGTTGCCACTTAAACTATGACACACAATAAGTGACCAGCAAAAATTACAGGAAATTACAGCATATGGATAGTATTATTTGTCCTTTTTACTACATTGCTCTAAAGATTTAAAGGGGTAGATATCCAAATGCTGAATCACTTGAAAGTGATGCAGCTTATTTATAAAATAAAATATCACATACACATTTCTATGTAAAAAAGGAAGATATTTTACCTTAAAATGTATTAAAGGACCAGTAATACAATACAATTGCATAATCAACAAATACATGAAGACAATACAATACCACTTAGCCTAATCTTTAAATGAGTAGTAGATTATTTTCTGACAAATTTAAACATTACGGGGCATATTTATCAAGCGCCGTATGGAGCTTGAAGCCCCTTGTTTTCGGCGAGCCTTCGGAAACAGAAGTTATCAAGAAGTTATAAAGCAGCAGTCTAAAGACCGCTACTCCATAACTTGTCCACCTGTTCTGAGGTGGCGGACAGAAATCAACCCGATCGAATATGATCGGGTTGATTGACACCCCTGCTAGAGGCCGATTAACCGCAAATCTACAGGGGCGGCAATACACCAGCAGTTCACAAGAACTGCTGGTGCATTGATAAATGCAGACAGCGTATGCTGTCGGCATTTATCGATGTGCCGCGATGTGCAGCAGACATGATATGCTACTTTGTATCATGTCCACTCGCACGTTGGTAAATATACCCCTATGTCTATTTCCACACACCCCTGTGCTATCAGCCAATCACAAATGCATAAACTTATATTCTGTGATTTCTTGCACATGCTCAGTAGGAGCTGGTGACTCAAAAAGTGTAAATATAAAAAACTGTGCACATTTTGTTAATGGAAGTAAATTGGAAAGTTGTTTAAATTTGCTGCTCTAGCTGAATCATGAAAGTTTAATTTGACCTGAGTGTTCCTTTAAGCATCCACATTCCATTGTACTGGGGCTTCAAACATACAGACCATATGATTGTCCCATATGATGTACAAGAGAGAATAAATCTGGTATGTGCAGTTTACTATGAAATCTCACACAGTGAAGACTATGGCAAAATTCCATTATATCACAGTCAAGCAAAGTATGAACTCAGCACGAGGATGCTGATTGGCTGTTTGTTTTCTTTTCATCATGATGCCTTGTGAATCCAGATTGGATGTATAAAGTTCCTCTACAATGGTGTCTGGTTACTGTGGACATTTTGAGGTAACATATCTTCCTTTTTTACATAGAGAGGGTCATGTAATACATGTAAAATCTAGTCAGCTTTTACAGCTTCTATCCTGCATCAGGTTCAAGCAATTTAGCATGTGGGTAAAATGTCCCTGTAATAATTGTTTTATTTAATCAAAATCTCGTCAACTATCAATTATCCCCTCAAAATTACCTTTTAAAACTTAATTTTAAAAAGCATCCTTCATTTCATTAGATGTATAATACTGATTTTAGGGCAATAACCCTATCATTACACAAGCATCAAACAATGCCATTGCAAAGTTTATTCTTAAATTAAATGCAAGAGTTTTCTGGTTTCCTGTTCTACACGTGAATATGGTTCTTCTAATTTCCTGTTCTATGCTTGCACACTGTAAGATCAACATATATATATAACGTATTCCGATGTGCACGTTAATCTGTGTCGAATGTTGAACACCTTATTAGTATGGGGATGATGGAATTTGTTCCCTGTAACCATACTTTTACATGTTACACAATTGCCACATCGGAAACATCCCAGTTTACCCTTGGGTAATCATGTCCCTTTTCGGTAACAGTGCATAGGATCCGTAAGGACCAGTAAGTCTCTCAAAATTTTTGGATCTCTTGTATACCATCCTTGGGCTGGGAGTTGTCTCAAAAGGTAAAGTGTTGTCTGACTGGATAATGGACAAGTTATCTTTCACCACCGACTTCAGAAACTGAGATGCTGGGGTATACGTAGTGATATAGTTGAGACGTGCATCTGGTTCCTTAGATTTCCTAATAATAGTTTCGGCTTGTGCCATAGACTTAGCCGTCTGGCATTGTTGAGTGATGAGTTGTTTCGAATATGCTCTGGATAAAAACTTTCCCAACATCTCTTCCAGTTGAGTAATTTTATGGGTATCTAGAGTGTTATTGCATACAACTTAAGGATGGGATTACATATCGTAGACTCACTTTTAACCCGATTTATACCTTTAAGAAACAGGTTGATAAGGTGTTAAAGGACCAGTAAACACAGTAGATTTGCATAATCAACAAATTCAAGATAAGACAATACAATAGCATTTACTCTGAATTTCAAATGAGTAGTAGATTTTTTTTATAACAAATTTCAAAGTCATGTATATTTCCACTCCCCCTGTACCATGTGATAGCAATCAGCCAATCACAAATGCATATACGTATAGTCTGTGAATTCTTGCACATGCTCAGTAGGAGCTGGTGACTCAAAAAGTGTAAATATAAAAGAATGTGCACATTTTTTTAATGGAAGTAAATTGGAAAGTTGTTTAAAATTACATGCTGTATCTGAATCATGAAAATTTAATTTGACCTGAGTGTCCCTTTAAGTTTAGCTCTTCAGGCAAATTTTATAGATGAGGATGTGTATTCTTATTTATGTGTGGACAAACCGATTTGTCCAATCTTATATCTATTACCAAAGATACACAAATCCCTTATTAAGCCACCAGGGCGTCCTATTGTATCTGCCCGAGGTTCTTTACTTCAGCCTATTGCCAAATTTCTAGACTTTCACCTCGAACCTGTGGTACAAAACACTCTATCCTACTTGAAAAACTAATTTGAGCTCATTAATCGCCTAAAATTCCTGACAGGCATTAGGGAGACTGACCTACTTGTAACCATGGATGTAGTGAGTCTCTACACTGTTATCCCACACAAATATGGAATTGAAATGGTCAGACGTATACTGACTGAAAGCGATGTGTATAGCAGACCACCTATTGAATTTGTAATCCAGCTTTTGGAACTATGTCTTGAAAAAAATTATTTTCGTTTCGAGGAAGGTTACTACCTCCAATTTCTTGGTACTGCCATGGGGTCAAATGTGGCCCAGCATATGCCACTTTATACATGGCCAAATATGAAGAAAATAATATTTTTTTTCAAAGACATGAGTTCATTTTATTTTTCCACCACTACATCGATGATGTCTTTTTAATATGAAGAGGCACTAAAGAAGCCCTTATCTTATGGTTCGAGGGTCTTAATAATTTAGAATCTACCATTAGATTCAAGAGTGAAGCAGATTTAGCCACGATACATTTTCTTGACCTAGAAATCTTTAAATCAGTCAGCAGTGAAGAATGTTCACTACTAACCACACTATACAATAAAACAACAGATACAAATTTTCTATTTTGCATTATAACAGCTATCATCCTATCTTTCAAAAAAATGGGGTAAACGCTTCTCAGTTCCTGCGGGTTGTACGCAATAACACCCTAGATATCTGTAAAATTACTCAACTGGAAGATATGTCGTGAAAGTATTTATCCAGAGCATATCTGAAACAACTCATCACTCTACAATGCCAGGAGGCTAAGTCTATGTCATAAGCCGATACTATTATTAGGAAATCGAAGGAACCAGATGTACGTCTCAACTATATCACTACGTATACCCCAGCATCTCAGTTTGTAGAGTCGGTGGTGAAAGATAATTGGTCCATTATCCAGTCAGACAACACTTTACCTTTTGAGACAACTCCCAGTCCAAGGATGGTATACAAGAGATCCAAAAATTTGAGAGACTTACTGGTCCTTACAGATCCTATGCACTGTTACAGAAAAGGGACATGATTACCCAAGGGTAAACTGGGATGTTTCCAATGTGGCAATTGTGTAACATGTAATAGTATGGTAACGGAACAAATTCCATCATCCCCATACTAATAAGGTGTTCAACATTCGGCACAGATTTACGTGCACATCGGGAATATGTTATATATATATTTTGAACTGTCCGTGTTCCCTTTGCTATATTGGTAAAATGACAACTTCATTCAGAGAAAGACTTGCAAACCATAAGTCGGCCATCCGCCTGGCTATTGACAAAGGGCATTTGGACCAACCTGTTGCAAGGCAATTTGTGCAGTCTGGACACTCGATCTCCTCACTGAGAACTATTCTAATTGATCATCTCCCACCCCTGAAACATGGGGGAGATAGAGGAAAAGCACTTCTCAAGTTGGAAGCACGCTGGATTTTTGCTCTGGACATTGTGTCCCCAAGGGGATTGAATAGCAGTGTTGATTATGCTTGCTGCTATCGATAGTTTAGTGTTTTCTTGCAACTTAACTATGAGGATGGATACTACAATCAAGACTACATGTCTGGACACTATGTCCCCAAGGTGACTGAATAGTAGTGCTGTTTATGCGTGCTGCTATTGTTAACCTAGTGGCAGACAATAACAGACTGATGGGGATGAAGACTACAATCAAGACTTGATTTGCTTATTATTATGGACTCTTATGGACATCTAAGTCCTCAGTACTCTTGGTGATATGGGCATATGTTTCTACCTATTTATTGGGACATGAAATCATGTGATATGCTGCAAATACAGATGGTTATGGCTCCATCAGGTCTTGATACAGCAATGAGTAAATCTCCTTAAGTGTTTTATTATGATGCTAGAATTATATGTATATTGCACAATATATATTTAGTGTAATATCAAGAGTGTCTGTTATATGTGCTTATGCTTTGCCTCACTATCTAGCTAGAATGCTTGAATGCCATAACCCTAATGCAGCTTGTTTGTATATAAGTACACAATATGTAGGTTTATATGTTGCTCTGACTCTGTCTCCAAAACACTCATTTCGTTATTAATACTGTTTGCCTACGTAATCCTGTACATAATACTGTGGGCTGATCTGATAAGAGTTATGACAGATAGCAGTACACGCCCCGGTGGGCGTGTTCTCATGACAATTAGGTATGGATCATTGGTGCCTAGTGGTGTTTACAGGTTGCCTTGGTAACTGTGTCTGATGCTGATGATGTCAATAATAGGCGCAGCTAATGACGTGCGTGGCCTATAGACAGTGCAAACATGTGTTTGCTCTGGAGATTGATTCACACAGGTGGGTTTAATATTTGTTTTATAAGGGTATATAAGGATGTTTTATTGTTATGCACTTTATGTCTACTTGGGCCTTCACTGAGGAAAGCTCCTGCGTGAGCTGAAACTTTGGCAACAGGCCAATTCGTATTTTTTTCTAATAAAAGGCAGATTTTTTGCCACTTACCTGTGTAGGCTTGCTGTATATTCTGGGGATTCAGGCCAGCACTGGGATATAGTCTGGATCTCTGTATCAGTGTTTAGCAGTGCTCCAGGAAGTTGTATATGTTGGAGTGTGCCATTTATATTGCCCTGAAAAGGGCATTTGTACGGGACTTGCCCTTAAAAGGGCATTCAGCTCTTTTTTGGCCCATTAAAATAAAAAAGCTCTAATTTTAAGAAAAAAAAAAAAGCTAACACTAACCCCAAAATCGGTACTCACAGTTGCTGAAGTCCGGCGAACGATCTTCATCCCAGCGGCAAAGCATCTTTATCCAGGCGGCTCCATCTTCATCCATCGCGGGACTGGCATTTTTCTTCATCCCTGCAGTCCAACGTGGAGATCCTCTTCATGCGATTATCCGCCGTACACTTAGAATTCAGTGCAAGGTATTAGGCATTTTGTTTTTAAATGGGGTATTAGAATAGGAATGATTTTAATTTTTTGGGATAATTTCGTTTGTTATTTTTTGTAATGGTAATTTTTATTTTATTTACTTTAGTGTTTATTATTTTTTGTAATTGTAGCTTAATTTTTTTTAGTAATGTTAGGTTTTATTAGTGTAAGCTTAGGTTTTATTTTGATTTCACAGGTAAGTTTGTATTTATTTTTAAATAGGTAGTTAGTTAATAGTTGTACCTTTAATTTAGGTCTATTTTAATTATGTTAAAGTTAGGGGATGTTAGGTTTAGGGGTTAGTATAGTTTAATTTAGGTTGTTGCGATGTGGGGGCCGGTGGTTTAGGGGTTAATAGGTTTAGTTAGTGTCGGCAATGTTTGGGAACGGTGGTTTAGGGGTTAGTAGATTTATTTATGGTTGTCGATGTTTGGGAACGGCGGTTTAAGGGTTAATAGGTTTATTTAGTGTTTCAGTTAGTGTCGGCGATGTCGGAGAACTGCGGTTTAGGGGTTAATAGTATTAGTTAGTGTCGGCTATGTTTGGGAATGGTGATTTAGGGGTTAATAGGTTTAGTTAATGTCTGCGATGTTGGGGAACTCAGTTTAGAGTTTAATAGCTTTATTTAGTGATTTAGTTAGTGTCCGCGATGTTGTGGAACTGAGGTTTAGGGGTTAATAGGTTTAGGTAGTGTCAACTATGTGGGGGGACAGTGGTTTAGGGGTTAATATATTTATTTAGTGTCAGCGATTTGGGTGGCTGCAGCGGTTTTAGAGCATATTAGTTATGTTTAGTTAAATCGTTTTTTCGGATCCTTTTGTTTTTTCGGATCCATTCTTTATTCATATGCATTATTATATTCTTAACTTCAGAAAAGAATAATGCATATGAGTACGGAATGCATCCAAAATAACGAATGGATCCGAAAAAAATGATTTAACTTAACTAATTTGCCTAAACACTTTTTTTTTTAACCCCTTAATGACAACTGACGTACCAGGTACGTCATGCAAAAACTAACTGTTAATGACAATAGACGTACCTGGTACGTCAGTTGTCTAACAGAGTGCTGGAAGCATTCGCAATCGCTTCCAGCAGCTCTCAGGGTATTGCAGTGATGCCTTGATATGGAGGCATCCTGCAATACCTTTTTACAAGCCTCAGATGCAGAGAGAGCCACTCTGCGGCCCTCTCTGCACCGGTAACGATGGTGCTGTGGTCCGGGTGGGAGCGTAGCAAGGAGGCGGCCCATTGCTACCCGGCATCCGGTTCCTGTAACTGCAATGTGCACGCCGGGTGCCGGGAGCGTGCGGGGGGGCCTGCGGGGGCGCGTGTGCATGTGCACGGGTGCGTGCACATTAGCCACTGACACCAATGAAAAAAAGTTTAAAAAAAAAAAAAGTTAAAAATAAAAAGTTAAAAACGTTTAAAAAAAAAATAAATATAAAAGGATCTGGGAGGGGGGGTTGGGGGTATTGAGGGGGGGCTGCTACACTACAGAAAAGTTTGAAAATACTGTTTTTGGGGGCAAACTGGGTACTGGCAAACAGCTGCCAGTACCCAAGATGGAGGCAATTAAGTAGCAGGGAGGGTTATAGAGCGGTTTGGTGGGGGATCAGGGAGGTTGTGGGCTAAGGCAGGGCTCCATTACAGCTGAATACATTTTAAAAAAAAAAAAAAAAAAAAAAAAAACTCATTTTATTTAGTACTGGCAGACTTTCTGCCAGTACTTAAGATGGTGGGGACAATTGTGGGGTGGGGGAGGGAAGAGAGCTGTTTGGGAGGGATCAGGGGGTGGGATGTGTCAGGTGGGAGGCTGATCTCTACACTAAAGCTAAAATTAACCCTGCCAGCGCTCTACAAGCTACCTAATTAACTACTTCACTGCTGGGCATAATTCACGTGTTGTGCGCAGCAGCATTTAGCGACTTTCTAATTACCAAAAAGCAATGCCAAAGCCATATAAGTCTGCTATTTCTGAACAAAGGGGATCCCAGAGAAGCTTTTACAACAATTTTTGCCATAATTGCACAAGCTGTTTGTAAATAATTTCAGTGAGAAACCTAAATTGTGAAAAATTTAAAGATTTTTTTTTTTATTTGCTCGCATTTGACGGTGAAATGGTGGCATTAAATATACCAAAATGGGCCTAGATCAATACTTGGGGTTGTCTACTACACTACACTAAAGCTAAAATTAACCCTACAAGCTCCCTACATGCTCTCTAATTAACCCCTTCACTGCTGGGCATAAAACATGTGTGGTGCGCAGCGGCATTTAGCGGCCTTCTAATTACCAAAAAGCAACCCCAAAGCCATATAAGTCTGCTATTTCTGAACAAAGGGGATCCCAGAGAAGCATTTACAACCATTTGTGCCATAATTGCAGAAGCTGTTTTTAAATAATTTCAGTGGGAAACCTAAAGTTTGTGACAAAATGTGTGAAAAAGTGAACTTTTTTTTAATTTGATCGCATTTGGCGGTGAAATGGTGGCATGAAATATACCAAAATGGGCCTAGATCAATACTTTGGGATGTTTTCTAAAAAAAAAATATATATATATACATGTCAAGGGATATTCAGGTATTCCTGACAGATATCAGTGTTCCAATGTAACTAGCGCTAATTTTGAAAAAAAAGTGGTTTGGAAATAGCAAAGTGCTACTTGTATTTATTGCCCTATAACTTGCAATAAAAGCAAAGAACATGTAAACATTGGGTATTTCTAAACTCAGGACAAAATTTAGAAACTATTTAGGATGGGTGTTTTTTGGTGGTTGTAGATGTGTAACAGATTTTGGGAGTCAAAGTTAGAAAAAGTGTGTTTTTTTCCATTTTTTGCTCATATTTTATAAAAACATTTATAGTAAATTATAAGATATAATGAAAATAATGGTATATTTAGAAAGTCCATTTAATGCCGAGAGAAACGGTATATAATATGTGTGGGTACAGTAAATGAGTAAGAGGAAAATTACAGCTAAACACAAACACCGCAGAAATGTAAAAATAGCCCTTGTCCTTAAGGGTAAGAAAATTGAAAAATGGTCCGGTCATTAAGGGGTTAAACTTAACTAAACTAATTTGCTGAAATTAAATTATTTATTTAACTAATGAAAACAAAACAATTTTTTAGCGTTGCACATGTCTAATAGATATATGGGGTATCCGAAGGATAGCCCACCACCAGCATATTAGGAAATGATACACTTACATGGACACTGTACTGTAAAGTTAGTGACAGTCAAGTGTCAACATCTTTTTGCATAGAAAAAGTGTTCAAAAAATCCCCACACAACCTACCGTCCCAATTCCCAGACCAAGAACAACAAGACAATACATTTCCATAATCATAGTTCCATCATAATGCCATTACCATATATAATAGCATTAGGATTATGGCAGTCACATATATGATATTCTAAGTAAAGATAACAAAGCAACTTTTAATACAAGCACCACATCCTAATGTGCAGACAGCCGCTATAAATCCGATATCACTCGCGTGTAGCTGTCACTTGTAATCTGGCCCAAAAAGTATTAAAATGGAATAAATGTTAATTTTCATGATTAAAGATATTTGACTGGAAAGGGCTCCAATATATATATTTATTTCATGTATATGAATAATTTTGAGTGTAACATTTTATATTAAAGTACTTATGTTGTGCTTGGTGCAACTTTTTTGTTTACCCCTGACACGTGACGCTAAGGGGTCAATTTATTATTGGCCGAATTGGGCCAATTCACCCTGTTTCTGCGAGAGCCTTTAGGCTCGATGGAAACAGGAGTTAAGAAGCAGCGGTCTATAGACTGCTGCTCCTTAAAGGGACAGTTTACTCAATTTTTAATTTGTTCCCAATGATCCACTTTACCTGCTGGAGTGTATTAAATTGTTTACAAGTATTTCCATTACCATTATATCAACATTTGAAATAGTTGATTTAGCCTGTGGTATCCCCACCCATCCTGAAAGTTTTTGACCTTGAGGCCAAGCTGTGTTAACACAGCCAGTAGAAGAAATTACACCCCCAGTGGGTTATAGAAGAGATAAGGTAATAAAATGTTAATTTTCCATTGTTCTCTCCAAGTATTAGTGATTGGTTTATGGACAGATATAAGATAAAGAAGCATGTATATGTACACAATGTGATACAGTGATGCGATCTGATTATACCTACAAGCTCAACCCATTTTATTAAGTTGTGGCTTCAAAACACAAAATCAGCTAATTCATATACACAAATAAGCCTTAAAAAAGCAAATCTCATATATTTTATACTCTGCAGCTGGTATAAAAAGTATTTAGAAACATATTAAGGAAAAACAAATTTATAGTATACTGTCCCTTTAACTCAGGGGTGTCCAAACTTTGCTCTCCAGAGGTTTTGGAACTACATTTCCCATGATGCTCAGCTAGATAAAATGCTGGCTGAGCATCATCGGAAATGTAGTTCCAAAACCTCTGGAGAGCAAAGTTTGGACACCCCTGCTTTAACTCATACGCCACCTTTGAGGCTGCGTACAGCAATCCGCCCAATCCTATATATATATATATGGTGAGTAAAGAGAACAGATATATCTGGGTAATACAGCGCAGCAAAATACAAAATGAATGACTTGATGATGTGTAATCTAATAAACACTACAGTAGGTAACTGAGTGGACCTTTGGAATTTAAAAAGTTCTAGTGTCTTAAATGTTGTCTTTTTTTCTTTCACAAATGCAGTAGTCTTATTAGAGTTCTATATCTTGTCTATTCGGATATATAGATAGGTGAAAGGATGTCTCCTTACCAGATGTTACCCCAATCGTATGAGGTAAGGTTTGTTCATATAGGAAGTATCTTTGTCTTGTCTTTAGTGACCACTGGTCCGAGTGCCACAGGTGTGTCGGTCCAAACAGGAAGATCTGGTTTCCTTCTCAGGGTTCCGTCACTTTGGTGTATATGATCTTTGTCCGGTAGAAACTTTTTCCGCTGGTTGGAGTCTTAGTGACTCATGGGAGTATGGTACTTCGATTAGGATCTCTCAGACTCTCATATTCACAGTCGGATATAGAAAAAAGGAAAGCAAAAGAACATAGCGTAATATTGTAAAATCAATGTGATTTATTATACAATAAGGTAGGAAATACACTCACATGTTTGAACCTCAATCAAAAATGAGGTAAGATTAAAGCATATCTGGATTGTATATACACTTAGTTCAATAGGTCCCCCGGTAGGAGTAGTAGATGGACGGTGAAATATGTATAGTGGTTATATATACACATACAATCCTGAGGATAATTTTCTTATCTTGTTGGTACAAAGTCCAAGTGACTGGTATATTTTTGTTGTTTAAAAAGTCCTGTTGATTGTTTGCTTGAGCCCTTGGTGGGCTTGTGATGTGTGAAAAGCCCTATGTATTTGTATAAAAAGTGAGCTACCCCAACCACTTGTTCCGGTTAACCCTAAGGATAGTCACCTTATGTTGTATGGAAAAAGGAGCTCACAAACAAAACCAAATGAGCTGGGGTGTAGGTTAGGTCGGTAAAGTAAAACCAGGCGCTATTTCAGTGTAAATAGTGAAATCACATAGGGATAGTGATTGAGCTGAGAATAAGCAAAGGTGGTTACTTGAGCAGAAATTGCCCTGAGTGGTTTAATGTAAATACTGACAGACCGTCATTCCCTAGTAAGCATAGGCATTGCGGTATACGTGTCAGGAGTGAAGGAAAGTAGCGGTTTAAAAAGTCCTAAAATAGCCGGTTACAACAGAGTACGTGAGAAGACTGCACTGTCACACTTTGGGGTATCACCTTACGCGTTTCGAAGTATGTACTTACTTCTTCATCAGAGGTAGTGGTAGGATACTTCCTATATGAACAAACCTTACCTCATACGATTGGGGTAACATCTGGTAAGGAGACATCCTTTGTCATGTTCTGTCTCAGGATATCATGTGAGAGCCTCATTGTCTGGAACAGTTGCTTTAAAGGAAGATTAGTAGAAGCCATACTGATTGAAAATGAAAACAAAATTTATTTAAACAACAAAATACTTTGTTTAAGCAAATACTTGCAGAATAATTAAATATGCTACTCAGGTATGTTAAGACCACATACAGCAGGAGTGAAAATAAACAAACAAAGTAAGCAGAGATGCAGATTCAAAAAGGAAAGCCTTTCTCTTGGTAATAACTGAAATGTAAGATTTGCACAAGGCAGAAAACAACTTGTAAACAGGTAGCAGGTTTAAAGGTAAAGTCTTTCTCCTTGTAATTGCTGAGTCCAGGAATTGCACAAGGCAGGAAACAACTTGCAAACTGGTAACAGGTTTAAAGGTAAAGTCTCTCTCCTTGAAATTGCTGAGTGCAGGAATTGCACAATGCAGGAAACAACTTGCAAACTGGTAACAGGTTTAAAGGTAAAGTCTCTCTCCTTGAAATTGCTGAGTGCAGGAATTACACAATGCAGGAAACAACTTGCAAACTGGTAACAGGTTTAAAGGTAAAGTCTCTCTCCTTGTAATTGCTGAGTGCAGGAAATGCACAAGGCAGGAAACAAACTTGAAGATTGGTAACAGGTTTAAAGGTAAAGGCTTTCTCCTGGTAATACCTTGTAAACAGGTGCAAAGGAAATCTTTCACCAAAGAAATACAGGAAACAGGTTCTGACTTGACAAAACAGATCCAATGTGAAGACAAAAATGCAGACTAAAAGCCATCCTTAAATAGGGAGGTTTTGCACAGGGTTGGTTCTGATTAATTCCAGAATTGAGAACACCTGTGTGTTGCACAGGTGTAGTAACAAGTAAGGCAAATAGTTATTTATCAGATCTTTTAAGATCCATGCTATTGCTAGAACTGGCTGTGGCTCAACATGTAAGCAAACAGAAATAGCAACCACAGAGCCACAGGTTCAAATCCCCACACAGCCCTTCTTAGCAGAATGCCTCCCAGACCTATTCTTTTTCTTTTTCGTCTGGAGGCTTGGTTCATGACAGATGCCCCCTCCAAAGAGCGCACTCTGGGCGCTCAAAGCCTGTTCAAACATCTGAAGGTGGGATTTACGAACAAGTGTTCCATTTGAAGCCCTAATACAATCAGATGGAATGGATTCTTTGCTTGGAACAGCTGCCTGAGATTGGGGACCCTTAGAAGATATCCCTGTAGGCATAACAAGAGCTGAAAAACCAAGACAGTTTTGATTTAGAGGTTCCTGATTATACCCAGCAGCTTGCAATGGACTGGCTGATGGGCAGGGTACCTCCGGGTAGGAAAAGACCTCTCCTTCAGAGTCAAGGAATTCGTTATCTGGGTCATATTTGCCTGATGGGTAGAGTACCTCCGGGTAAGGTATGACCTCTCCTTCAGAGTCCAGGAATTCATTTTCTGTGTCATTTATATCCAATTCAACCATCTCATCCAATTCTTTCTCAGTCAATGAGTAGCTGGGTAAAGGTGGTACAAGGAGGTGTGGATCTTTAGAATTGGCAGAGTCTGATTCAGCTGGAAGGTTTGTCCCTTTTATGTCTGATGAGTGACTTTTGTTAGCTGGATCTCCAGCCAGGGCAGAAACAAGGTAATGTGCAGGATTTCCAGGAGGTATTTTTGCAGAGTTCCCCAATGTGGTTGATGCAGAAACAGACGCAGTGGTATGGGTAATGGATGTAGTTGGAGTTGTACTCCCAATGAGCATCTGTTTCAAATCAGGTACCATTTCTTGAAGCGTGTTAGAAACGGTTGTTTGTAGAATAGATGTATTCTCCATAGCTGGGTCATCTCCAGGGGTATCATACAGTTTGCTAGTGGAAGTATAATTTGTTCCCTTAACATCAGAGTTCATTTTCAACTTGGCTGTATCTTGACTTGATCCTCTAGGAGGTCTTACTGGACACCCTGTGATGCGGTGACCAGGTCCCCCACAATAGAAACAGAGGTTAAGTTGTCTTCGCCAAATTTTCTCCTCTTCTGTTAAGGGTTCTTTAAAACCTTTCCTTGTTTGGGAGGTAACTTTAGACAAGGTTTCGGTTGGGAGAGATAACATTTCCACCAGCTCCATAAAGTTAATGAGTATGTCCTTAATAAACTTTAACACTGAATCCAATACAGCAATAATCCCAGAGGGCTCTCTTTTAAGGTCTTCACATTCTGTCATGTTCTGTCTCAGGATATCATGTGAGAGCCTCATTGTCTGGAACAGTTGCTTTAAAGGAAGATTAGTAGAAGCCATACTGATTGAAAATGAAAACAAATTTATTTAAACAACAAAATACTTTGTTTAAGCAAATACTTGCAGAATATTTAAATATGCTACTCAGGTATGTTAAGACCACATACAGCAGGAGTGAAAATAAACAAACAAAGTAAGCAGAGATGCAGATTCAAAAAGGAAAGTCTTTCTCTTGGTAATAACTGAAATGTAAGATTTGCACAAGGCAGAAAACAACTTGTAAACAGGTAGCAGGTTTAAAGGTAAAGTCTTTCTCCTTGTAATTGCTGAGTCCAGGAATTGCACAAGGCAGGAAACAACTTGCAAACTGGTAACAGGTTTAAAGGTAAAGTCTCTCTCCTTGAAATTGCTGAGTGCAGGAATTGCACAATGCAGGAAACAACTTGCAAACTGGTAACAGGTTTAAAGGTAAAGTCTCTCTCCTTGAAATTGCTGAGTGCAGGAATTACACAATGCAGGAAACAACTTGCAAACTGGTAACAGGTTTAAAGGTAAAGTCTCTCTCCTTGTAATTGCTGAGTGCAGGAAATGCACAAGGCAGGAAACAAACTTGAAGATTGGTAACAGGTTTAAAGGTAAAGGCTTTCTCCTGGTAATACCTTGTAAACAGGTGCAAAGGAAATCTTTCTCCTGGCAATGGCCAAGTGCAGGAATTGCATAAAGCAGGAAACAAACTTGTAGATTGGTAACAGGTTTAAAGGTAAAGGATTTCTCCTGGTAATACCTTGTAAACAGGTGCAAAGGAAATCTTTCTCCAAAGAAATACAGGAAACAGGTTCTGACTTGACAAAACAGATCCAATGTGAAGACAAAAATGCAGACTAAAAGCCATCCTTAAATAGGGAGGTTTTGCACAGGGTTGGTTCTGATTAATTCCAGAATTGAGAACACCTGTGTGTTGCACAGGTGTAATAACAAGTAAGGCAAATAGTTATTTATCAGATCTTTTAAGATCCATGCTATTGCTAGAACTGGTTGTGGCTCAACATGTAAGCAAACAGAAATAGCAACCACAGAGCCACAGGTTCAAATCCCCACACAGCCCTTCTTAGCAGAATGCCTCCCAGACCTTTTCTTTTTCGTCTGGAGGCTTGGTTCATGACATCCTTTCACCTATCTATATATCCGAATAGACAAGATATAGAACTCTAATAAGACTACTGCATTTGTGAAAGAAAAAAAGACAACAATTAAGACACTAGAACTTTTTAAATTCCAAAGGTCCACTCAGTTACCTACTGTAGTGTTTATTAGATTACACATCATCGAGTCATTCATTTTGTATTTTGCTGCGCTGTATTACCCAGATATATCTGTTCTCTTTACTCACCGTTTTCACCCATTGTGTTAGGGGTACACAATTCATCTGGTTCAGCTGCACAATACTACACCTAAATCATTAGATATCTCCTGACATATTTGTTCAATCTACACTAGGTCACAGATATCCAATTCAACATTGAACACTAGACCTTTTTGAGCGCTGGTCACCCACACCCTTGCTTTCTTTGATTGATATATATATATATACGATCGGGCTGATTGACACCCCCTGCTAGCGGCTGATTGGTCGTGAATCTGCAGGGGGCAGTATTGCACAAGCAGTTCACTAGAACTGCTTGTGCAATGCTGAATGCGGACAGCGTATGCTGTCTGCATTCAGCGATGTCTGGCGGACATGATACGCTACAGCGTATCCTGTTCGCCAGACTTTAATAAATTGACCCTTAAGTCTTCTCTAGCTATAACCCGCTGAGTGCAATTTTGTTTTGCTCTAGCACACCTGTTTACATTCATCTTGTAATAAATGCGCAAGTTAGCGGTGTCGTGACATTGCTTATCGCAACCCGCACTAACTTTAGCGCACCACTTGTTATCGAGCCCTGAATGTTTTATTATCAAAAACCATGTCCTTAGAAATATAAATACATAAAGCCATGGGTCAGGTTCCAACCTACATTGAAAGAGTCAAAATAATCTGCGCATGTACTCTTACAGCAGACCTTTTTGATCTTTTCTTGCTAGGAAAAAGAAAAGCTGAAACTCAGCCAATAACTTTAACACTGCAACATATTGTGTTGAGGATCTTCTAAGGGGAAAAAAAATAATTTTCAACAGTCTGTGTAATCAAAAAGGGCTGAATGTTCTAAGCTCATAAACAGTAACAAGTCATTTTATCAACCAAGAATTTATAATAAAAGTGCATACTCCACAACTCCATTTCTTGATATTTACTTTAGCTTTTCCAAACTTTAATGTCATTTACCCCTGAAAAGAAAATGTGATGTTTCAAACGTTATGCCCTATAGAAATAGAAATATAAAACACAGACTAAAACATGGAAACCCCAATGTGGCCTCAATTACGAGGACAATATTTGCGCTCCACTCAGTAATACCAGCGCACGGTATGGTATTACAATTTAATAGCAATGCGAGAGCGCTCTTCCTTAGGCTCTAATGGGAGCCTCGTTGTCATGCTGTGAGACATGCCAAAGCACCTTAGCGCAGCATAGGGGGTAAGTCACGCAGCGTTGGGCAGCAAATTAAAAATACATATATTTATGTGCTTCTATGTGTGTATACACATATTAACACGTAAATATATATGTATATATACATATATATTTACAGTTAAATACAGTTCCTATAGAACGCAATGTAAAGGCATTTTTCAGTATTGTTTTGTTTCTAACACCACACATCCCTTCACTTTTATCCCCTTATAACTGCTTTGTGCATTTTTTTTAAGGTGCTATTTTTTATTTTAAGAAAGGTACTGTCCACTTTATTTGACGGGCAATTGTGGCACATTTTTTTTAATTAACCAGAGGTCTGACCTCTGGTTAATTGCTCTTAGTGCAAAAGTGCTGCCGCGAGATTGCAGGAGCATTAACCAGCCACTTGTAATGGCTGGTTATTTAACCTGCACTCGTAAACGGCCAAATTTGCACCTTTACGGGCGCAAGTTAAAATAGCGCTCCACTTGTAATCTAGCACTTTATCAGCTCAGTTGTTTCTATCTTAGTCAAGACCTTAATAGTCAACAAGTAGTAGAATGACCATGTCCTTTCTTAAAGGGACACTCAAGTCAAATTTAAACTTTCATTATTCAGAGAGAGCATGCAATTTTAAACAATTTTCCAATTGTATTTGTTGATTATGCAAGTCTACTGTATTTACTGGTCTATTAACTACTTGGCTGTTGCAGTCTGTTTCTGCAGGAAATCCTGGTAACCATTATCTGTGTGCCCTATCATTCCTGACCTCTGCTTGTTCTTTGAGTCTAGCCATCTGTACTTACCTACTATGACTTTGGTTCTTGTCTGCTGTATTGTTACTGTGTTCCCAGTTGCAAGTTACTGGCCTCTCTCCCAGAAATCCTAACAGTTTGACATTAACAGTGGATATATCAGAGAGGAAGACACTAAGAGACTGTATTTAAGGCTGTGTTAATGGGGAAAAAAAGGATTTTAAATGGTTTTGCCAGAAATAATCAAAATATCTAGTCATTTTTAGTGAGGGAAGTAAAAAGTAACCTGATCAAATATACTTTAATTGAGGGAATCATTTAAGGGTTTCTGAATGCTTTTAAGACTATGCAACCTGGGTAATTGGGGTACAGAATTAAAGTGATGGTAAACTCAGTGGCATAACTTTATCTCAAAAAACATACAGATGATTTTGTGTTAGTGTCTATGCAAACGTATTTTTTTTCCCTTTTCTCTCCGTATTTATTGCGAGCCTCTCCCGGACCCCCTCCTTCGCATATTTGGTCATCTGACTTTGACATCTAATAGGATTATTTGTCGCACAACAGGCTGATTGCAATGAGAGCCAATGCTCTAGATGTTTCACGCATGCGCATCAGCGTCTCCTTGGTCTTATACGCCCACCCAATCAGGATACTCACCGGCCACTTTATTAGGTACAGCTGTGCAATTGCTTGGTAACACAAATTGCTAATCAGCCAATCACATGGCAGCAACTCAATGCATTTAGGAATTAGATGTGATGAAGAAGACTTGCTAAAGTTCAAATCGAATATCAGAATGGGGAAGAAAGGGGATTTAAGTGACTTTGAAAGTGGCATGGTTGTTGGTGCCAGACGGGCTGATCTGAGTATTTCAAAAACTGCTGATCTACTGGGATTTTCACTCACAACCATTTCTAGGGTTTACAGAGAATGGTCTGAAAAAGAGAAAATATCCAGTGAGCAGCAGTTGTGTTGACGAAAATGCCTTGTTGATGTCAGAGGAGAATGGGCAGACTCATTCGAGATGATAGAAGGGGCAACAGTAACTCAAATAACCACTCGCTACAACCAAGGTATGCAAAATACCATCTCTGAAAGCACAACACGTCGAACCTTGAAGCAGATGGGCTACAGCAGCAAAAGACCACACCGGGTGCCACTCCTGTCAGCTAAGAACAGGAAACTGAGGCTACAATTCACATAGACTTACCAAAATTGGACAAAAGAAGATTGGAGAAACATTGCCTGGTTTGATGAGTCTCCATTTCAGCTGCGAAATTCAGATGGTGGGGTCAGAATTTTGCGTAAACAACATGAAAGCATGGATCTATTCTGCCTTGTATCAACGGTTCAGACTAGTGGTGGTGGACTGGTGGTGTAATAGTGTGGGGGATATTTTCTTGGCACACTTTGGGCCCCTTAGTACTAATTGAGCATCGTTTAAATGTCACGGCCTACCTGAGTATTGTTGCTGACCATGTCCATCCCTTTATGACTACAGTGTACCCATCTTCTGATGTCTACTTCCAGCAGGATAATGCACCGTGTCACAAAAGCTCAAATCATCTCAAACTGGTTTCTTGAACATGACAATGAGTTCACTGTACTCCAAAGGCCTCCACAGTCACCAGATCTCAATCCAATAGAGCACCTTTGGGATGTGGTGCAACGGGTGATTAGCATCATGGATGTGCAGCCGGCAAATCTGCGGGAACTGCATTATGCTATCATGTCAATATGGACCAAAATATCTGAGGAATGTTTCCCACACCTTGTTGAATCTATGCCACGAAGATTTAAGGCAGTTCTGAAGGCAAAAGGGGGTCCAACCTGGTACTAGAAATGTGTACCTAATAAAGTGGCCGGTGAGTGTGTATATATAGTAGTGACTGTATATATATAATATCCCTTCCACAGCAGTGTTGTATTTGACTACTAGTGGAATATGTGATATGTTTTTCTTCTCCCTGTATTGTAGTAAGTATTCACGTGGAGTATTGAGGGCAGAGTTAATTTGTTTGCTTATAACCCTTGTTTTGTATCCTTTTTCTCTGAATGATTGGGACAGTGTGATGAGGTGTTTGTCACAGTCCTTGGTATCTGAGCAAATTCTGTGGTATCTTGTAGCCTGAGTGTAGATTATGGATTTTTTTATGTGATTGGGGTGGGAGCTGGAGTTATGGAGGTCGCTGCATCTATCTGTTGATTTCTTGTATACAGATGAGTGCAGTTCGCCATCACAAATGGCAAACTGCACTCATCTGTATACAGGAAACCAACAGTGTCAGTATATGCTCTTTGTAAAGCTATATATTTCCCCTGTCTGTTCTCCTACACTGGACATTGCCTCTGTCAACTAAGTCCCCCTTATGATTTTTACGATGCCCCCTCCTCTCCCTGAATTCAGACCTCTGTAACACTTTCTGTCCTTTTTAGCCATTCTGTGTTTCAAGATATTATCTGTAAATTCCATTGAATTGTGTCAGACTTTAAAAAGAAAGGAACACTTCTGAAAGCTTGTCAACTTATAAATGTATAGTTAGTCCAATAAAAAAGTATCATTGCTCAATGCAACATATATGTGTGTGTATATATACAGTATTTATATATATTTATATATAAATAAAACACAACAAACATATATATGTGTTTTTATGTTTCTACATATACGTATGTGTGTACCAACATATTTACACAAATAAACACATATATAATATACACACACATATATATATATATATATATATATATATATACACTTTGAGTTTATGCATTCCTGCATAAACTCAAAGTACTCAAGAACGAGTGAAAAAGAGGATGGTTTGGATTCACGCACCTGTTTAACTCCTAGGAGTGCGGACATGCATGGTGGAGACAGGTCACTTAATTTCACGGAACGTGTATAACTGTGGTATACCTTTAACTCTATCCCCTCCTATGTGGTCTCCTCCATATTTAAGGACTACCTGTTACATTCATTTACTGCCTGATTATTGAAGTCATACCTACTCTGTTGTAGCTATTCTTATTTCAGGTCTCCTATCACTTGTATCCTGTGCAAAGTAACTTTCCAATATTTTACTTTTGCTACCTTTTGAATCTCTTATGATCTTGTCGCAACTTTGTTATTACCGAGCCTGGATCACTGAACGGCCGGATCTACTTTTTTACCGCTACCCGGAAGTAAGCCGCATTCACACACGCTGCCTGTCCCAGACACGGATCTCCCAATGCGGTAACGGAACACTCACGGTCCTTAAGGTGGTAACGTACACGAACAAAACTAAAGCCTTTAAGCTTCTTACCTGCATGTTGTTGTCACCATTCTGAATTATTGGGCAAATCCTATTATCTGCAATATCCATTACAAACAAACAATGTGTGTCTGCAGAGTGTCTGAACTTGTAAATATTTTAGGATGTGTGTGATTGCGTGAAGTAAAGGAGTTCATTTTTGTTACTATCATTACTGATTTAGACCGTGTCAGTATATCAACTCCATCTGTGGCTTCCCTTTAGATATATATTGAACATATGATATGTATCTTATCAATATATCCTTATCTTTATTAACACTTAAGTTTGTAGTTAATACTAAAATTCATCATATATTAAATGTCTCATATTGTCTAATCAGGCTACATAGAAGTTGTTTTCTGATTAGTACAAAAAAGAGCAACAAGCTCTAATTTTAGGGCTAACCTTTATAACAATTGCATAAAATACTTGTTTTCTGAATTACAAAGCTCACAATACCACATAATAATCAGGCCCAAAGACAATCAAAACCTTTTTGATTGGAATATTTACCATTATGGATCCTAGTGAAATAAAAAATGAGTTTAATAATGTCTATCTCAAACTTGATTATTTAGCAAGAGCAGTGACTGAAGTGCAGACTGAAAATGCTGCACTTAAAACTATAGTTAAAGATTATGTTTCACAAAAACCTCATGATCCACCTGAACCTCATATTAATTATCCACAACCTTTCTCAGGGAAACGTTCTGAGTTCAGGGAATTTAAGAATGCCTGTAACTTATTATTCTCCCTTAGACCTAAGACTTATCACACTGAGCGGATTAAAGTATGTACCACAATATCTTTCCTACAAGGTGAACCTAGGACTTGGGCTAATAGGTTTTTTGAAAACAATAACCCTATCCTAGATTCATTACAGGATTTTTTTTCTGCTTTGACTAGTCTATATCAAGACTCAAATACTCAAATAAATGCTGAAACGAGATTAAGGTCTTTAAAACAGGGTAAGAGAAATGTGGAAGATTATACCACTGAGTTTCAGATGTGGGCAGAGGACTCTCAGTGGAATGAAATCAGTTTAAAGAATCAATATCGTCTGGGTTTGTCTGAATCACTTAAAGATGAACTTTCTCGTCTTGAGATCCCTGATACTCTTGAGGGTCTTATCAAATTAAGCACTTCTTTGGATCGACGTTTGAGAGAAAGGAGAGCAGAGAGGGCCTCTTATGATACCCCATCCAGGAAACCTTACCAAGTCACAACAAGCCATGACAGAGCTCATGGCAGTGCTACCCCCATGGAGATTGGAGTTCTTAGAGGACCTCTGCCACCAGAGGAAAAAATTAGAAGGAGGTTGGAAAATCTCTGTTTATACTGTGCTCAAAAGGAACATTCAGTATCCACTTGTCCTTTGTTAAAAAAACAAAAGAATGGTAAGACAATAACCAGTGACTTTATTTACAGTATTGCAAATGATACCCATATGACTTTGTCCATTTCTTTATAGTGGGACCAGAAAAATATCCAAACCAAGGCATTAATTGATTCAGGAGCATCCGGCAATTACATTGATTCCACCTATGTATATAAAAATAAAATACCAGTTATTTGCAAACAAAACCCTGTGTCCATTAAGTTAATAGATGGTTCATTCATAGAACAAGGACCTATTACACATCATACTGTTCCCCTGCTTGTAACATCATCCCAGGGACACACCGAATATTTATCTTTTGATCTCATATCCATACATCAGCATACTCTCATCCTAGGGTATCCTTGGTTGAAGAAACACAACCCAAACATAAATTGGGTTTCAAATAAGGTAACATTAGATTCTGCCTTTTGATCAAAGACTTGTTACCCACATCAAACCATAGCGTCACTTGATAATGGTTTACCCACGTGTTATCAGGATTTGGCAGAAGTATTTAATTTAAAAGAGGCAGAAAACCTTCCACCCCATAGGGATTTTGACTGCCCTATCGATATAATACCTGGTTCTAAAATCCCTCATGGTAAGATCTATCCTCTCTCTCAAGAGGAACTTCAATATATTAGAAATTACCTAGACGAAAATTTACGTAAGGGATTTATTTCACACTCCACATCCCCTGCAGCTGCAGGAATGTTTCTAGTAAGAAACAAGGATGGTACCATAAGACCTATTATTGATCATAGGGCATTGAATAACATCACAATAAAAAACAGATACCCTTTACCTTTAATACCTGAACTTTTGGAGCGTCTAACTGGTGCCACTATTTACACCAAACTAGATTTAAAGGGGGCTTATAATTTGATTAGAATCAAGGAAGGTCACGAATGGAAAACGGCATTCCAGACTAGATATGGCCTTTTTCAGTATAATGTAATGCCTTTCGGTCTGAGTAATGCCCCAGCAACTTTTCAGTTTTTTATAAACGAGATATTCCGTGACCTGATTGACGTTTGTGTCATAATATACCTTGATGACATCCTAATTTATTCTAGAACACCACAGGAACATGAAAAACATGTACGCTGGGTATTAACTTGTTTAAAAGAACACAAATTATATGCTAAACTGGAAAAATTTTCTTTTCATGTCACAGAAATAAAATTCTTGGGTTATATCATCAGTCCCAACAAAATACAAATGGATCCGGAGAAGGTATCAGCAATTTTGAATTGGCCTACTCCCACTTCAACAAAATCTGTACAACGATTCATTGGTTTTGCGAATTTTTATAGAAAGTTTATTAAAAATTTCTCTTCAATCGTTAAACCATTAACAGCACTTACTAGTGAAAAACAAAGATTTAAGTGGACAGAATCCGCAAGTCATGCTTTCAACAAGTTGAAAGAATATTTTACCACAGCACCCATCCTAGCTATGCCAGACTTTGATTTGGAATTTATTCTTGAAGTTGATGCATCTGACTCAGGTATCGGTGCAGTATTATCACAACAGGATAAGAACAAGACTGAGATTCATCCTATTGCTTTTTATTCAAAGATGTTGACTAGCGCTGAGAAAAACTATAGCATAGGAGATAAAGAACTTCTAGCTATAAAACGTGCCCTAGAACACTGGAGACATTTATTAGAAGGTTCCAAACTGCCTTTTAAGATTTTTACCGACCATAAAAATCTTGAATTCCTAAAAACAAGTAAGACTTTGTCTGCACGCCAAGCAAGATGGTCGATATTTTTTGATCGTTTTAATTTTCTTCTAACATACAGACCGGGACACTTGAATACCAAAGCCGATGCTCTCTCTAGACTACATGATCAAGACACTCAAGATCAAATCAACCAAATCATTCCAAAAGAAAAAATTATAGGTTTACTAACACCTTTAGAAGAAGATATATTAAAAGAATTAAAGCATGAACCACCACATGGAATAGACTGTCAGAAAGATTCCAATACTGGTCTTTTTTACCATAAATCTAAACTCTATATCCCCCAACAAATGAGATCTTCCATCCTTAAACAAACCCATGATGGGACACTTGTGGGTCATCCAGGTATTTCTAAAACTATTGACCTAACTAGGAGAAATTATTGGTGGCCACTCATGGATACTTATATAACAAATTACGTAAAACATTGTGATACCTGCGCCAGAAATAAGTTAGTTCACAAAAGACCATCAGGTCTTTTGTCTCCTCTGCCTATTCCTGACAAACCCTGGAGTACCATATCAATGGACTTTATTGTTGAGTTACCTGAATCCCACCATTACAATACTATCTTAGTTGTCATTGACCATTTAACAAGACTGGCTCATTACATTCCCTTAAAAGGTCTCCCTACAGCTTTCACAACAGCTCATGTTTTCTTAGACAACATAGTTCGCTTACATGGATTGCCTAAAGTTATTATAGCTGACCGTGGTACTCAGTTTACCTCTAATTTTTGGAAATCTTTATGCAAGCTAATCCAGATTGATTCACGATACTCGACTGCATTTCACCCCCAGACAAATGGTCTCACGGAACGACTTAACCAAACCCTTGAGCAATATCTTCGTTGCTACATATCTCATCTTCAGGATGATTGGTCATCTTATCTACCTTTGGCGGAGTTCTGTTATAACAATACCACTTCTTCATCAACTAAACTATCCCCATTCTTCGTTACTTACGGATATCATCCTACCACCATCTCTTTAACTTCTCAACAAGTGAACTCACCCTCTGCATTGGATTTTGCAACTACTTTACAAGAAAGGCTGGACATCCTGAAAAAACATCTTTCAGAAGCAAAAGAATATCAGAAAAGGTTGTATGATACCCATCATACAGCAAGTCCTACTTATCAAATTGGAGATTTAGTTCTGCTCTCGACAAAGAATCTTAAACTTTCCGTTCCTAGCAAAAAGCTAGCTAATCAATACTTGGGTCCTTTTAAGGTGTCTAAAATAATCAACCCCAATGCTGTGAGATTGGAGCTTCCTCAGGATTTTAAGATTCACCCCTCTTTCCACGTCTCTTTGCTGAAGCCATATCTTCCTTCACCTCAGTTCCTCTCCTTGTCTCGACCACCTCCGATACTCATTGATGATCGAGAGGAGTATGAGGTTGAAGCTGTGTTGGATTCTAGGATCCATAGACGGAGGTTGGAGTACCTTGTGAAATGGAAGGGTTATGGTTCGGAGGATAACTCTTGGCAACTTCATTCTGATCTTCGCACTCCCCGTCTTCTGCAGAATTTTCATCGCCGCTATCCTGAGAAACCTAGTTTGGAATCCCCTGGGGTGCTTCCTTGAAGGGGGGGAGATTTGGTATACCTTTAACTCTAACCCCTCCTATGTGGTCTCCTCCCTATTTAAGGACTACCTGTTACATTCATTTACTGCCTGATTATTGAAGTCATACCTACTCTGTTGTAGCTATTCTTATTTCAGGTCTCCTATCACTTGTATCCTGTGCAAAGTAACTTTCCAATATTTTACTTTTGCTACCTTTTGAATCTCTTATGATCTTGTCGCAACTTTGTTATTACCGAGCCTGGATCACTGAACGGCCGGATCTACTTTTTTACCGCTACCCGGAAGTAAGCCGCATTCACACACGCTGCCTGTCCCAGACACGGATCTCCCAATGCGGTAACGGAACACTCACGGTCCTTAAGGTGGTAACGTACACGAACAAAACTAAAGCCTTTAAGCTTCTTACCTGCATGTTGTTGTCACCATTCTGAATTATTGGGCAAATCCTATTATCTGCAATATCCATTACAAACAAACAATGTGTGTCTGCGGAGTGTCTGAACTTGTAAATATTTTAGGATGTGTGTGATTGCGTGAAGTAAAGGAGTTCATTTTTGTTACTATCATTACTGATTTAGACCGTGTCAGTATATCAACTCCATCTGTGGCTTCCCTTTAGATATATATTGAACATATGATATGTATCTTATCAATATATCCTTATCTTTATTAACACTTAAGTTTGTAGTTAATACTAAAATTCATCATATATTAAATGTCTCATATTGTCTAATCAGGCTACATAGAAGTTGTTTTCTGATTAGTACAAAAAAGAGCAACAAGCTCTAATTTTAGGGCTAACCTTTATAACAATTGCATAAAATACTTGTTTTCTGAATTACAAAGCTCACAATACCACAATAACATACACCAACTTGATTCCAGACCGCTTTGGAGGGTTAATTGTAACCAACAAATAAACTTTGTTTCACGAATTAGATACAAAGTATCTTTAGTTACCGGCACAGTCACAGCGACGTATTATCGTCATCAACACTTGGCAGCCAACCACACACAGGTGAGCACGAAACCACAAACAGGCTTAACGCTGCAAGTTCTCAACAACGGAGTAATTACTCTGCCACAAATGGACACATACTGTTTCACTTACAAGGGCTTCAAATAGGCTGCAAGGACACCTTACATAACAGTCAGTTGTCCTAAAACGGACATTGACTGTTTTCTGATTCTATTATTCTAATTACTAAGGTATCTATTTTTTAAGACTGTCATTTTTTCATTTAGGGAGACGTCCCTATTTTCCAGAAGAATTTTTATCTTTGTGTCAAACCCGCACAGCGGAATTATCTAAGATATTTTAACCAATTAAAATACATTTTTATCATTATATTGTTTCCATACATTTATTAGATTTTTCAATATATCTATGCATACAAACTTTGCTTATATATAATTGAACATATCTGAATGAATAGAGAACTCCCTTAAGATATATTATTCATATCCACATATCATTTCACACAAATTTAGAATCTTGGGATTATTACCCATATTTGGGTTAAAGATTATTGTATACTGCCTTTGCTTGTTTTAGCGCCTGTTCAAATCTTTTTTGTTTAAATCCTATTTACTGTGGGCTTTGCTTTGGGTACAGAGTACAGTTTTGAATACAATTTCTCAAAAAAGAGTTTTCCAGAAGTAACATGCCTTTTTTACCTTCAATTATTAAAGGGACATTTTAATGTAATAAATATATGCTCTACATTTTTAAAACATTAATTTTTGCATCAGTGACCCAAGATAAGAGCTTTTAATCCCCACAAAAAGGGATAAACACTTATGAGCTGTAAGCCTTGATGTTCCTGTGTAGAAGACAACCAATCAGAAGCAACACTTGCATACCCCAGCTGTGTTCTTTTTGGGAGCTGCCAATTACACACCTTACTACTCTGACTTAGACATGGGTCACATGAATTCACTGAGAATGTTATTATTGTTTACTTTATTTTAAAATCACCAACATAATCTGCAGCGCTGTCCATGGGCACAATTCATTTAAATAAAACAATGTTAAAAAACTTGTAAGAGACAAGACAAAACACAAAACACAGATTTAATACGGGAAAATGCAAGGTTCTACATTTTGGAAGTAAAAATAAGCAGGCTACGTATTATTTAAATGGGACAAGACTTAGCCAAACACAGGAGGAAAGGGATTTGGGGGTAGTAATAGATAACAAGCTACAGATGGGTGCACAATGCAGGGCAGCAGCTTCAAAGGCTAATAAGATACTAGCATGTATTAAAAGAGGCATTGACTCAAGGGAGGAAAGCATAATTCTGTCACTATATAAAGCCCTGGTAAGACCTCACCTTGAGTATGGAGTGCAGTTCTGCGGACCAATCGCAAAAAAATATATTGCAGAACTAGAAAAAGTTCAGAGAAGGGCCACAAAGCTAATAAGGGGATTAGAGAATTTAACCTATGGCGAGAAGCTAGTCAAACTGGGTCTGTTTTCTTTAGAAAAAAAGGCGCTTAAGAGGTGACATGATTACTTTATATAAATATATTCAAGGCCCATATACAGAGATGGCAGAAGCTCTGTTTATTCCAAGAAAATTGTTTGTGACCAGAGGTCACAATTTAAGGTTGGAGGAAAGGAGATTTAATCTCTTGCAACGGAAACGTTTTTTCACTGTAAGAGCAATAAAATTGTGGAACTCATTACCAAAGGAGGTAGTGAATGCCAATACCCTAGATACATTTAAAAATTATTTGGATACATTTCTGTCTATAAACAAAATTCATGGATATGATTGCTAGTATTAAATGGGTCACCTTTTAGTGGGATTATTTAAGCTTAACTGGAGCTTTTTGTATATATTTTAGATTTGTATAGACTTTTTTCAACCTCATCTACTATGTTACTATGTTAATATCGGCTAGATTTAGAGTTTTGTGGCCAAAGGGGTGCGTTAGCTATGCGTGTTTTTTTTCCCCCGCACCTTTTAAATAACGCTGGTATTTAGAGTTCTCTGAAGGGCTGCGTTAGGCTCCAAAAAGGAAGCGTAGAGGCATATTTACCGCCACTTCAACTCTAAATACCAGCGTTGCTTATGGTAGCGGCCAGCTGGAAAAAACGTGCTCGTGCACGATTCCCCCATAGGAAACAATGGGGCAGTTTGAGCTGCAAAAAAACCTAACACCTGCAAAAAAACAGCGTTAAGCTCCTAACGCAGCCAATCAGATTGAGCTCGCATTCTATTGGCTGATCGGAACAGCCAAAAGAATGCAAGCTCAATCTGATTGGCTGATTGGATCAGCCAATCCGATTGAACTTGAATCTGATTGCGGTGTGTGGTCGGCAGATTAGGGGTTAAAAAAAAGTTATCAGAGTGGCGGCGATGTGGGTGGGCCTCGGTTTAGGGGTACATAGGTAGTTTATGGGTGTTAGTGTACTTTAGAGCACAGTAGTTAAGAGTTTTATAAACCGGCCTTAGCCCATAAAGCTCTTAACACCTGACTTTTTTCTGCGGCTGGAGTCTTGTCGGTAGAGTTCTAACGCTCACTGTAGCCAAGACTCTAAATACCGGTGTTAGGAAGATCCCATTGAAAAGATAGGATACGCAATTGGCGTAAGGAGATCTGCGGTATGGAAAAGTCGCGGCTGGAAAGTGAGCGTTAGACCCTTTCCTGACTGACTCTAAATACCAGCGGGCGGTAAAAAGCAGTGTTAGGACCCCTTAATGCTGCTTTTGATGGCTAATGCAGAACTCTAAATCTAGGCGTATGTATGTTACATACAGGAGGAATTGAGGGCCCTATTCCCGTGGGAATTTACAAAATCATCATCATTTAATCCAAACAATGTTTTACTTGCAAATTGCGTCATCACTGGCTGATCCTTTTACACCACCCTTGAGCTGTTGAAGGTAACATCTCACCCTTTTCTATTGATTGTGTATTGGTGTCTATTTAGTTTTCCTGGCACACATAGGGGCCGATTTACTAAAGTGCGAACGGACATGATACAATGTAGTGTATCATGTCCGCCACACATCGATAAATGTCGACAGCATGCGCTGTCGGCATTGATCATTGCACAAGCAGTTCTTGTGAACTGCTTGTGCAATGCCGCCCCCTGCAGGTTCATGGACAATCGGGCACTAGCAGGGGGTGTCAATCAGCCTGATCGTATAGAATCGGGTGAATTGAAGACCTCAGCCTCAGAGGCAGCAGATCAGTTATGGAGCAGCGGTCTTGCACGGAAACAAGGGTATCAAGCTCCATTCGGCCCCATAGTCTGTTTGCTTACCATTGCTGAACTTTACTTGAATACCTGACCTGTCTTGTCTACAGATTCTGCTTGAGTTTGCCTACCTGACCTGTCTTTGCCTTGAGATGTGGACTGATATACTGTACTTGACCTCTTGTGTAAACTGACTGTTTCTGTCTCTCCCTTCTGCCTAGGCACATCCACCAACTCATCAAGGTAGGTACATTACATTATTAAAAGGGATTGGTAAACATGTAGACCCTTCAACTTGTTATGTAATCACTAAATTCTACAAAATCGCTATTATTCATGCTTCTTTGATTTTTTAAATTATGAAATCACATTAACAATGTAGATAATGATTTTGTGTTGTTTCTCAGGAAGTAACAATTTCAAACTTCAAGAGTATAAGGGCCATAATAGTCAAAAAATGACATTCATTAGAGCGTGTAATTATGACTATTGACCCTACACTACGGTGTATTTAACTACCGCAAAGTAGAAGTACCGATTGGGTCAGCAGCAGTTTTCACTCAGGATCAGCAGTGATCCACTGGTCCTGAGCGGAACTTTTACTATGTGGGTAACCCATTTGCGCAGTTTTAACACACAGTAGTGTAGAGCATGTAATTTTTCGACTATTATCCCCCTTTAAAAACATTTTGGGTTAGTAATCTCTTGAAAACAAACATGAACAATACAGATTAAAGAGTAGGCATGGGCCAAATTTCGGGATATGGCATTTGTTTGCGAAACAAATGCTGAACATGTCTGTCGGCTGCTTAGTTCATTTTGTTTCGGTGCCAGATATATCAAGGTAGATTTGCATAGATCTCTGTGTTTTATTCTTTTACAGTGATATATTCGGCACCAAAATGACACAAAAGTGGTAGCCTGCAGTCATGATCGGGATTCGTTTTGTAGACGACTGCCAAATCCCGAAATTTTGCCAATGCCCATTAAAGAGTTGTTTTCTTCTAAAAGCAAGAACAAGATCTAAATTCATTAGCAAAAACAACCTCTATCGTGATAATAATTTAAACCATATGTAATACAACTAAAGAAATAAAAATCTGCCGCCTTTCATTTTGTGCGCTGTCCACTCTGATTATATCAGTCTATTTTCTTTATAAAACTACAAGGTGGCTGATACGTTTAATGGGAACACACAGAGACACAGCCATCTGTCTGAGCGGGTGGTCTAAGTGTGAGAATTAAACAAAAAGCAGTTAAGTACAAGGAAGAAAAGTCTTGCATTAGTTCAGTAGCTTGTACATCTGTTGTAATATTTAGCGGTGAGAAATGCAATAAAGATAAGCAGTTTTTATTTTGTAAAACATTTTTCGTCATAAGCAAGTTCTCATCAGCATCTGAGTTGTGTCAGCTAAACTCTGTGCTGAATTAATAGGATGTGAAAGTTATCACCACGTGTACCCATTTTATTATTCTGGTTAAGTCAGCAGAGAGAAATGTAGCCATTAATAAAATGCATGAGACCTGAAAAACAATTCAGTTTGATATTTTAAATGCAGCATTTCTGGATAATAATTTTTCCAATCAGATGCACTCATTTGGAGGATGAGGATTTTTTGAGCCAATAGGAACATGCTAAGGGGCCCATTTATCTGTATGAAGCTTGAAGGGCCATGTTTCTGGCGAGCCTTCAGACTCGCCAGAAACACCAGTTATGAAGCAGCGGTCTAAAGACCGCTGCTCCATAACCTGTCCGCCTGCTCTGAGGAGGCGGACAGAGATCGCGTGAAATCAACCCGATCGAATACGATCGGGTTGATTGGCACCCCCTGCTAGATTGGCCGCAAATCTGCAGGGGGCGGAGTTTCACCAGAAGTTCACAAGAGCATGAAATTTTAAGCAACTTTCTAATTTACTCCTATTATCAAATTTTCTTCATTCTCTTGCTTTCTTTATTTGAAATGCAAGAATGTAAATTTAGATGCCGGCCCATTTTTGGTAAACAACCTGGGTTGTTCTTGCTGATTGGTGGATAAGTTCATCCTACAATAAAAAGTGCTGTCCAGAGTTCTTAGCCAAAAAAAAGTGGAAAAGGTATGGAGTGAGCGCTAAAACAAGCTTAATAGGCCAATGAGATAAAGAAGTGAACTAAAACGGTTCAAATGGGCTAGAACAATATAATACTGATCTCAATAAAATGTACAATTTAATATGCATATAAACATAAATAGATAGTAGACGTGGATAGAGTTAAAATACTTAACATTAGCATGGATCCATGTAATGACTAAAACAGGTATACAACAATGATAAAAACAATGATAAAAACAGTGATAAATAGACAGATAGGAAGTCAGTGAGATCCTCTGCGATTAGGTCGGAGGTCTCTTGTATTGTGTAGATGTAGGTGCGAATAGACACAGTAAACAATAATAATGGTGTCTGAGTGATAAAATGCAAAAAGTGAAAAAAATGGAAAAAATTTTAAAAAAATTCAATAATGGTTGGAGAAAATTCAATTACAATTGGTAAAAAACAAAACAAAAATAATCCCAAATCTGAATCAAAGTTCAAAGTACAAGTGAGAAAGTAAACAGTGATCAAGGGTGATCCAAAACAGATAAATCAACAATCCATAAAATCCATATGTTGAAAAAATTAGTGGTATAAAGTGTCAGTCCAAAAGCCCATATATAAAAAGTGATCCAAAAACAAAACAGAAATGGCGATCCAAAAATTGCAGATAATAGTTCAAAAGTAGAATCCAAGGTAATATAAAAATATATGTCTATGTGGAAAAACCTTCCATATCAAAATATGTTGTGGAGAAATGACACGTGAAAAACAAAACGTTGGTACAAAAAATACACAAAAAATGATAATAAACTAACGATCCAAACCTGTGAAAAGACAGAAACAGAGAAAGGCCTTAAGATAGGCCGAAACGCGTTGACACAGGCATACTGGTGAGCTTATTTTCATACCTTCTAAAGTGTAACAAACTTTATTGCACTATTTTTTGTTTCTGTCTTTTCACAGGTTTGGATCGTTAGTTTATTATCATTTTTTGTGTATTTTTTGTACCAACGTTTTGTTTTTCACGTGTCATTTCTCCACAACATATTTTGATATGGAAGGTTTTTCCACATAGACATATATTTTTATATTACCTTGGATTCTACTTTTGAACTATTATCTGCAATTTTTGGATCACCATTTCTGTTTTGTTTTTGGATCACTTTTTATATATGGACTTTTGGACTGACATTTTATACCACTAATTTTTTCAACATATGGATTTTATGGATTGTTGATTTATCTGTTTTGGATCACCCTTGATCACTGTTTACTTTCTCACTTGTACTTTGAACTTTGATTCAGATTTGGGATTATTTTTGTTTTGTTTTTTACCAATTGTAATTGAATTTTCTCCAACCATTATTGAATTTTTTTAAAATTTTTTCCATTTTTTTCACTTTTTGCATTTTATCACTCAGACACCATTATTATTGTTTACTGTGTCTATTCGCACCTACATCTACACAATACAAGAGACCTCCGACCTAATCGCAGAGGATCTCACTGACTTCCTATCTGTCTATTTATCACTGTTTTTATCATTGTTGTATACCTGTTTTAGTCATTACATGGATCCATGCTAATGTTAAAGTGATGGTAAATTGAGGGCAATGTGAAGGTAAAATCGTATTACTTAAGTCTCTATCACCAAAATCGCTAGTTTTTTTTAATTTAAAATTCAATTGTTTTTTTTTTAAATAATATTTTACTTACTGAGCGTTATCGCTCCTTGCTCCGCCCCCAGTATTACTTCCTGATCTGTGTATGAGTTGTAGTAGAGAGCGGAACAACCCGCTCTCTACGTCATTATATAAGGAATATTGTTCAACTATTCACTTTGCGCATGCGTTAATTGCTTAATACATGTTTTCAGACGATCAGTCTGAGATCTAACATGTAGCGCATGCGCATAGCTAACGAGGGGCATGTTAGTGTGTTTTACAGTCCCCGACTGGCCAGGATTCTGATTGCAAGTTGAAAACACGTGATTTTTAAAATCTATGGCGGCGATTGTACAGGTGGAGGAACGGAGCTGAAATGGAAGCATCTAAAAAGTAAATATTTACAAATACTGACAGTTTTCAGCGTTTTGGTGAATGAAAGTGCATTTTTTTTTTGTTATCTATACTATCGCATGTTGAAGTTTGCAATACTTTACCATCACTTTAAGTATTTTAACTCTATCCACGTCTACTACCTATTTATGTTTATATGCATATTAAATTGTACATTTTATTGAGATCAGTATTATATTGTTCTAGCCCATTTGAACCATTTTAGTTCACTTCTTTATCTCATTGGCCTATTAAGCTTGTTTTAGCGCTCACTCCATACCTTTTCCACTGTTTCCCTCTTGTAGTCCGCTAGGGGACTTATTTGGTAGTGAGCTTTAGGCTGTCCTTTTAGCGCTTGGGATACTACATACATAGTATTAGCCAAAAAAAAGCTTAGATGCATTCATTTTCAAATAAAGATAGCAAGAGAATGAAGAAATATTGATAATAGGAGTAAATTAGAAATTTGCTTAAAATTGCATGGTCTATCTGAATCATAAAAATAAAAAAAATTGGGTTCAGTGTCCCTTTAAGTCTCTTGAACAAGCCAGTTCTGGAGATGCAGGGGCTCAGACAAACAAGTGTATGTAATATCAAATTTAGGTAAAACAGGTCAGCCATATTATGAAGAACTGCTTTACTAGTTTAGGTTTAGTTAGCAATACCAAAATACATGTTAGTAAAAAGGGTGGGAATTAATAGGGAGAAAAATGGGGTGGAGTCACGAATATGGTCATGATAGCTAGTCATGAAAGACATAATAAGACTTATATGATTCTGACTGCAATTTTAGGAGACTTTCAATGTATTTCTATTATCAAAGTTTCTTCATTCTCTTAGTATCCTCTGTTGAAAAGGGCCTTTTTGAGTGAGAATATGAGGTGTCAAAGTTCCTTGAATTTCTTCTAAAATAACCTTTTTAGTCTCAGAATCGTTTTCCCCCCACAATGCAACCAAATGTATTTATGTATTTGCAATGTTTCTCTACCCCCACCTTCCCCCAGAGAGGCTAGAGTACAATCAATGAAATGCAAAACATAGACACTCCTACATAATGCAAAATGATTGGTTGACACATGAAGGCACTTTTATATCTGTTCCTGATTGGTCATAGCAAAGGAAGTAAGATAAACAACATTCAGGGGTCTTGCAAAGGGGTGTGTCATAAGCCTGCAATATATGGCATATTTCTCTAACAAAATACCTGTTAAAACATTTATTTTTCATGCTTATTTTTAACAATGCAGTGATCAATTTCTGATCCATAATTAAAACATGAATTTTATGTCCCTTTAAAGTTGCAATATTAGATTGCCTGTGGTATGAAAACAAGATAACTTTCATATGTTTGATGCACTGAAATACAATATAATATGAATACCGGGGTTGCACAAATATAGGGAATGAAGAAAGGGAAATGCAGCTGCACTTTATTTTATGAAATAATAAAAGCTTCATTACAATAGGCGATAAAAAGTCACAAGATTGTAGCTTTTCAAATGCAACATAACCTACTTTTTAACAACGGTCAGGATAGATTGAAGGACAGTAAAAAAACAGCCAGGAACACAACTGAAATGTTATAAGGTATGCAGTTTATGGGATATTGCATTCAAATATTTTCTTTGTTCCATCCAAAAAGAGAATATTATTGTACTTGTTTTATGAAAATTGGATGTTCCGGTACTAAACAAACTAACTTTTTTTCTGTGGGAGTCGTCCCTAACTTCTAATGAGAAACTGGTGCCTAGGTTGTGGACAAATACACTTTTGATGTTAGCTCCACTTTAAATTTAAACAGAAAAGAATGTTAAATAGGCATAAAACCTAACATTTTCTTTCATGATTCAGATATAGCATACAGTTTTAAAAAGTTTCAACTTAATTTCCATTATCAATGTTGCTTCATTCTCTTTGTATCCTTTGTTGAAGGAGCAGCAATGCATAGGGTTGCCATACATCCCGGAAAACCGTGAAAGTCTCAGATTTTAATGCATAAAAAAAAGTCCCACCAGTTCCCTCTAAATCCCGGTTTTCCTGTGTGCGCCCACACCTTCCCCCAACAGAGCGTACATGTAGAGAGTATGGAGGCTGGGGCACAGTCTTCACTACCTTTGTGATGTCAATAGCGGAATTGAGTGTTAGACCTTCGTTGGTGGCCGGGGAGGGAAATACTGTCTAGATAGATAGAGACGGAGCTACCTGAGTGTCAGCTGGGGCACGGCAGTTTGAGTGGAGTGATTCCTGATCCGAGTATTAGGGAACATGTATGTGGACACTTTCTGTGACTGTGTCTGCTAAAAGCAATACATGGAACATATAATGGAATATCCTTGGTGCTGTGGACATTATGATTTTTGGATTGGAATATCATGGGGTGTCTCCAGTAAGCCTGTCTCAAAGTGCACAGGAAAAAGGTGGTGAGGTGTTATGTCTATTTGTGACTTCAAAAGAAATGAGTGGCACATGTCCTTGCAGAAGAAGGAAGAAGCTTGACCAAGTTCAGTATGTCCATACTGGTCTCAGATAGAGGAGCTGGTATATTTGATCTTTGGTGTATAATGGGTCTGATATACTAATTGTATGCCCATAGTGAGATATACAGTAGCTAACTCTAAGTAAAGAGACACACAGATTTGGAAGGTTTATGTGGAGTTATACAGGTTTATATTTTTCTACAAGGTTCTTGAAGCTTAATATTTTTATTTTCCCCTTCATAATCCGATTTTTTATATAATGTTTATATGGTCAAAGGGGAAAAAGATTACTTAAATGGACAGTCTAGTCAAAATTAAACTTTCATGATTCAGATAGGAAATGCCATTTTAAACAACTTTCCAATTTACTTTTATCATCAAATTTGCTTTATTCTCTTGGTATTCTTGTTGAAAGCTAAACCTAGGTAGGCTCATATGCTAATTTCTAAATCCTTGAAGGTCACCTCTTATCTCATTGCATTTTGACAGTTTTTTACAGCTAGACAGCACTAGTTCAAGTGTGCAATACATAAACATAAGATTGTGCTCACTCCCGTGGAGGTATTTATGAGTCAGCCCTTATTGGCTAAAATGCAAGTCTGTCAAAATTCTGCAGAGGCTTAGATACAAGGTAATCACAGAGGTACAAAGTATATTAAAATAACAATGTTGGTTATGCAAAATTGAAGAAAGAATAATAAAGGGATTATCTATCTTTTTAAACAATAAACATTTGCAAGAATCCATTATGACCCATTCCACTTTTACTACACAAGGAGGCCGAATGATCAAATGTCTGTCGGACCTGATCCGACAGTGCGGTTCAGGTCCGACAGACATCGCTGAATGCGAAGAGCATTACACTCTCCTTATTCAGCAGAAACACGGGCCCTCAAGCTCCATTCGGAGATTGATAAATGTGCCTCAAGGTGTACATATTAAGAAAATATTCCGAAATCCTTATACATTCAGAGCCACGGCATGAATATGTAATTGGAAAAGAAGTATTAAGAAATAGTTGAAAAGCATAATATGATTTAGTATGTCATTTTATTGCTGCTTAATTTATATGGCTGATTTAAGCGAAATTGAGATACTCCTCTGTCAGTAAAGGATTAACACTTTTCCTTCTAGATTAGAATACAACGCAAAATCACAGTATATCATTTTGGTGGATAATATTTTATAAAAGACAGAAAATATCTGAGCTTAATCCTCTTCCTTGTGGAAGTCTGCCAAAACATGAGTCTGCAGAGAAAAAAGAAACAGAAATATCTCTCGCCCCAAACCTGTGCAGTAAATGTAAGCATCATATTCTGCTTGTATATGAAAGCGCAGGAGGATTAAAAGCCTAGTATGCTCATTCAAAGAACAAATACTTAAAGGAGCATAAAAGGAAATGCTCTAATGTTTTAGAGCATTTTATTATTTAACTATTGCTTGCCTTCAAGGGGGATAAACACATAGTTAAAGACAGCTCAATAGCAGCAATGCACCACTGGGTAACTGATCACATCTGGTGAGCCAATAACAGGAGGCATATGTGTGTAATCACCAATCAGCAGCTAGATCCCAGTAATACATTGCTCCTTCTGAGCCTACCTAGGTATGCATTCAATAAAAGATACTAAGGAGAACGAGAACGATCCTTCAGCACTGCAAGATCCCTAGTGAAATTATAAAAAGGCAGAATTTGCTATATTTTTCTTAGGTGCGTTCCCTGTATTCCTGTATGTAATGGAGAGCCAAGCCCAGTGTATTAAAGCACTGCATGACATGACAGTTCTGCTGCAATTAAACTTTGTGCTGTGTATTTTATATTACTTCATACTTCAGATTAAGTTTTATTATATTTAAACTGCGCTTTCTATTTTGCAGTTTAATGCATATAGATTCTTTATACATCAGTGTATTTAGGATTGGGATTTTACAAATTCTAATTGTTCTTTCACAGTTTGTGTAAGTATGACAAATCAGGGTCATACTTTGTATATTTATGTGTATCTTTTATAAATTATATAGCCCTTTGTGTTTCTTCTATTTAAAATTTGGATGATATAATTGGCCTTTGGGTATTGGATCCTACATGCATAATTTTGCTCTTGGTAAAAATATTTTTTTGGGGTTTTTGGATCCTTTATGCATAATTTTGCTATTGGTCATTTTAAATTTATAGATCCCATTTATTTGCCAGTTTTTTAATATCACTGCTCATTTGATCCACTCCTCCTGGAACATCAACTCTGTTACAAATTTTTGTATCATCAGCAAACAAACATACCTTCCTTTGGAGCACACCTCCGATATCACTATTGAACATGTTAAATAAAGCAGGCCCAAGAGCCAACCCTTGGGGAACATCACTAGTAACTGGCCCCTCATTTGAATGTACTCCATTAATTGAAACCTTCTGCCTTCTATCCTTAAGCTAGCATTCTACCCACTTAACAGTTTTAGCATCTACTCCAAGGCAATATATTTTGTGAATAAGTTTGTTGTGTGGGACAGTGTCAAATGATTTGCTAAAGTCTAGATATGCTACATCTACGGCTCCTCCCTGGTCTATTAATTTAGTTACATGGTCAAATAAATCAATTAGATTCATCTGGCACGATCTTCCAGCAGTGAACCCATGCTGTCCTGTGTATTCTAAGTTGCTTGTCTGAAGTTAAGACACAAGTCTTTCCTTTGAAAGAGTTTCTTTAAATTTCCCTGCAATTAAGGTCATACTGATTGGCCTATAGTTAGCAGAATCTTCCCTACTACCCTTTTTATGAAGATAAACTACATTAGCAATTTTCCAGTGTTCTGAAACAACTCCTGTTAACAGTGACTGATTAAATAAATCAGCTAATAGAGTAGCTATCAAAGTATCAAAGTTCTCTTAGAACTCTTGTATGAATATTATCTGGACCCACAGAATTGTTTACTTTTATTTTTGATAAAGCCCTTGAAACCTACATACATTATAATTTAAAGTAACATCCTTTACCCCTTAAGGACCAGGCATTTCAGACATAAACTTCCCCAAAAGACCTGAGCATTTCTAGCCTCTTTTTAGCGCCTTAAATATAGCCTTTTTTTATATTTACCTATCAAAACTATATACTTTCTTTAAGTAGACAATCCAAAGTATTATTCTAGTCCCATTTTGGTATATTTCATAACACCATTTCACCACCAAATGCGATCAAATAAAAAAAAAATTGTTAACTTTTTCACAATTTTAGGTTTCTCACTGAAATTATTTACAAACTGCTTGTGCAATCATAGCACAAATGGTTGTAAATGCTTCTCTGGGATCCCCTTTGTTCAGAAATAGCAGACATATATGGCTTTGGCATTTTTTTTGGTAATTAGAAGGCCACACTTATTTTATGCCCAGCAGTTAAGGGTTTAATTAGGTAACTTTTAGGGTTAATTTTAGCTTTAGTGTAGAGATCAGCCTCCCACCTGACACATCCCACCCCCTGATCCCTCCCTGACCCCTTTCAAACAGCTCTCTTTCCTCCTCCCCCCCCCCCCCCCCCCCCAAAGATCACCCCGATCTTAAGTACTGGCAGAAAGTCTGCCAGTAAAAAAAATTAAAAAAAAAAAAAAAGTTTTTTATATATTTTCTGCAGGGTAGTATCCCCCCTTACCTCCCAACCTCCCCGATCCCCCCCAAACAGCTCGCTAACTCTCCCCCTCTACCTATTTGCCACCATCTTAGGTACTGGCAGCTGTCTGCCAGTACCCAGTTTGCTGCAAATTAGGCATTTTTTTTTTTTTTTTTTTAAATACAGTTTTTTTCTGTAGTGTAGCTGCCCCCCTCAATAACCTACCCCCTCTTTCTCCCAGATCGCTTTCCCCCAACATTTATTTTATTATACCCCTCATTGCCTCTCCTCCCTCCTTCCCCCTCATTGGGACACAAGTACCGGCTTTTTTTTCCCCAGTCATAGCCTGTAGTGTAAGCATAGCGGTCCCGCCCTCCTCCCATCCCCTCCAGCGATGGGCCACCCACCCGCCTCCCTCCTTACCCTCAGACCCACCAACGATCGGCACCACCGCTCTCTGCATCAGTAACTCTGCAAATCTATTTCTGCAGTGCCCCACTTGTGGGGCATTCAGAAATAGAGCAATATCGCAATTTTGAGTGAGATCGCAACAGAGAGAAGCCCAGGGCTGCAGCGACGTACAGGGCATAGCGACCAGCGTCGTACAGGGTACTGCGCTGGTCATTAAGGGGTTAATAGAATCTCACTATCTTTACAATATGTTGTGAAGACTGAACAAAAGTAGTCATTTATACAGTTTACTAGTTGTTTATCTCCTTTTACTACTCTATCATCCTCAATCTTTAGTCTTACTATTCCTGCCC
This sequence comes from Bombina bombina, assembly GCF_027579735.1. Lineage (NCBI taxonomy): Eukaryota > Metazoa > Chordata > Amphibia > Anura > Bombinatoridae > Bombina > Bombina bombina. Next base: position 149,537,120 of record NC_069509.1, on the reverse strand, counting down.
TAGTTTTTATCTTTTCACAGATATATCTAAAGAAGGTTTTGTCTCCATTTTCTACTAATTGTGCAATTCTCTCTTCTGCATCAGTTTTAGTCATTCTGATTAATTGCTTTATCATTTTTTGTCGGGTTCTCCATTTTTTCTATTTTCATCTGAGCCAGTGTGTTTGAATCTTTTACAGACAGACTTTTTTTGTCTTAACTGCATGTGCTAATTCTTTTGAAAACCATTTTGTTGTTTTGTTTTTTTTTTACTTTTATAAACAAACCTAATACACGGCTAGATTATGAGTTTTGTATTATGAGCGGCTCGGTACTAACTTGCAAAAAGCCCCCCCAAAATAAAAAAAACCTAGCCTAAACTAAACTGCCAATAGCCCTTAAAAGAGCCTTTTGCGGGGCATTGCCCCAAAGAAATCAGCTCTTTTACTTGTAAACAAAAAATACAAATAACCCCCCAACAGTAAAACACACCACCCACACAACCAACCCCCCAAATAAAATCCTATCTAAAAAACCTAAGCTCCCCATTGGCCTGAAAAGGCAAAGAAGGGGTCTTCCATTCGGGCGATGTCTTCATCTAAGCGGCAAAGAAGAGGTCTTCCATCCGGGCGATGTCTTCCTCCAAGTGGCATCTTCTATCTTCTTTCTTCCGGCTCAATATTCAGTCCTCCTACGCGGAACATCCAGCTGGTCCGACGGACTAACGACGAATGAAGTTTCCATTAAATGACGTCATCCAAGATGGCGTCCCTCGAATTCTGATTGGCTGATAGGATTCTATCAGCCAATCGGAATTAAGGTAGGAAAAATCTGATTTGCTCATTGAATCAGCCAATCGGATTGAAGTTCAATCCGATTGGCTGATTCAATCAGCCAATCGGATTGAGCTTGCATTCTATTGGCATTCTATATATTAATATATATTCTATATATTAACTATATTAACCCTAATATAATTAGGGTTAATATAGTTAATATAGGTGGCGGCGGTGTAGGGGGGTCAGATTAGGGGTTAATATATTTAATATAGGTTGCGGCAGTGTAGGGGGATTAGATTAGGGGTTAATACATTTAATATAGGTGGCGGCGGTGTAGGGGGATTAGATTACAGGTAAAAGAGCTGATTACTTTGGGACAATGCCCCGCAAAAGACCCTTTTAAGGGCTGGTAATAGAGCTGGTTACTTTGGGGCAATGCCCCGCAAAAGGCCCTTTTAAGGGCTGGTAATAGAGCTGGTTACTTTGGGACAATGCCCTGCAAAAGGCCCTTTTCTGGGCTATTTGTAAGTTAGTTTAGGGTAGGGACATTTTAGGGGGTAATACATTTATTATAGGCGGCGGTGTAGGGGGATTAGATTAGGGGTTAATCATTTTAATATAGGTGGCGGCGGTGTAGGGGGATTAGAATAGGGGGTAATGTAGTTAAAATAGGTGGTGGCGGTGTAGGGGGATCATATTAGGGGGTAATATAGTTAATATACGTGGCGGCGGGGTAGGGGGCTCACATTAGGGGGTAATAATTTTAATATAGATGGCGGCGGTGTAGGGGGATTACATTAGGGGTTAATAATTTTAATGTAGGTGGCGGTGGTGTAGGGGGATCACCTTAGGGGGTTAGACATTTAATGTAGGTGGCGGCGGGGTCCGGGAGCGGCGGTTTAGGGGTTAAACACTTTATTAGGGAGGCGGCGGGGGATCGCGGTTGACAGGTAGATAGACATTGTGCATGCGTTAGGTGTTTGGTTTTATTTTGCAGCCAGTTTAGGGAGTTATGGGGCTCCAATACTCAGCATAAGGCTTACTACGCCTGCAATTTGTGGCGAGGTGAAAATGGAGTAAGATTTCTCCATTTTTGCCACGTAAGTCCTTACGCTGTATATTGGATAAATATATGAGCGTAATTTCTAGGTTACTCCGTATATAGGATACCAAACCAGCGCAAAATTTGGCGTCACCAGCTTTTGCGGGCGACGATTTTTATCGGATCGCGGCCTTGATAATTTATTTTTTATTTTGTGCAATTTAGTGTTTGTTTTTGTAATTAAGTTAATTGTATTTAATTAATGTAATTTATTTAATTGTAGTGTACATTTAGGTGTTAGTGTAAGACAGGTTAGGATTAATTTTTTAGTTTATTTACTAACTAGTCTGCCTAGTTAAAATAAATACAAACTTAGCTGTGAAATAAAAATAAAACCTAAGATAGCTACAAGTTATATTGTAGCTAGCTTAGGGTTTATTTTACAGGTAAGTATTTAGTTTTAAATAGGAATTATTTAGTTAACGATAGTAATTTTTATTTAGATTTATTTTAATTATATTAAAGTTAGTGGGTGTTAGGGTTAGGGTTAAACTTAGGGTTAGGTTTAGGGGTTTATAACTTTAGTATAGTGGCGGCGATTTTGGGGGCAGCAGATTAGGGGTTAATAACAGTAATGTAGGTTGCAGCGATGTTATGGACAGCAGGTTAGGGGTTAATAATATTTAACTAGTGTTTACGAAGCGGGAGTGCCGCAGTTTAGGGGTTAATATGTTTATGCTAGTGGTGGCGATGTCTGGAGCGGCAGATTAGGGGTTAATCATTTTATTTTAGTGTTTGCAATCCGTGAGAGCCTCGGTTTAGGGGTTAATAGGTAGTTTATGGGTGTTAGTGTACTTTGTAGCACTTTAGTTATTAGTTTTATGCTACAGCTTTGTAGCGCAAAACCCATAACTACTGACTTTCAGCTTACGGTACGGATCTTGTAGTTATGGGGTGTACCGCTCACTTTTTGGCCAGACAGGCAAACTAGTAATACGGGCGCTATGGAAGTTCCATTGAAAAAGGACTTTTTGAAAGCTGCGGTAGTTACGTTGCGTTACGGCCAAAAAAGTGTGTGGTGCAGCTAAACCTGCAAGACTTGTAATACCAGCGGTAGTAAAAAAAGAGCCAAATGCTGCTTTTTCACCCATAACGCAAAACTCGTAATCTAGACGACAGTGTTTAATTGCATCTAAAATAGCGTTTTCAAAATATTCCCACTGTTTTTGTGCTCTTGTAATCTGTGCCATATATTTTATAGAATCATTTAGGCATTTGCCTCTGTAAGAAAAATCAGCCTTTTTAAATTCTAAAATTTTTGTTTTACTGTAATTGCACAATACCTTTGGCTGAATATTAAACCATACAGACTGATGATCACTAATGCCTATGTTCTCACCCACAGACACTTCAGATACTATGGGGCCTATTTATCAAAGTGACAACCGAAAATTTGCTGGAATTCCGCATCGTAATTGTTGCAAGATTGATCTGACCTAGTTATCAAAGCCTCAAGATCAGCAAATGTTGTGACGTAACATACGATCCCACAATCTCAATCCGACACAGATTGATGCTTACATCAATACAGATGTTCCGAATACACATTAGGCTCTATTTGACACTTTTCCCCATTTATCAAACATTTAACAGGTACGCTTGCGGCTGTTCCGACGCATCGTACCTGGTTTTCAATCCGCCACCTTTGAGGCCCTGGATGCCATAGAAATCAATGGGAGTCTGAAAGCACCGAAAGCTTATGTTCGATGCTGCAAGACAATAAAATATACCCCATTGATTTCTATGGTAGAAAACAAGTTACGTTTACACCTAACACCCTAACATAAACCCCCAAGTCTAAACACCCCTAATCTGCCGCCCCCGACATCTCCAACACCTAAATAAAATGTATTAACCCCTATTCTGCCACTCCCCGACACCTCCGCCACTAAATAAACTTATTAACCACTAAACCTCTGGCCTCCCACATCACCACCACTAACTAAACCTATTAATCCCTAAATCTAACAACCCCCTAACTTTAAATTAAAATTACAAGATCCCTATCTTAATATAAATTAAAACTTACCTGTAGAATTAAAATAAACTAATTTTAAACAATAAATTATCCTACCCTAACTATTATACTACAATTAAATTAAACTACCCATTAAATAAACTAAGGCCTAGATTTGGAGTTTGGCGTTAGCCGTGAAAACCAGCGTTAGAGGCTCCTAACGCTGGTTTTAGGCTACCGCCGGTATTTGGAGTCACTCAAAATAGGGTCTAACGCTCACTTTTCAGCTGCGACTTTTCCATACCGCAGATCCCCTTACGTCAATTGCGTATTCCTATCTTTTCAATGGGATCTTTCTAACTCCGGTATTTAGAGTCGTGTCTGAAGTGAGCGTTAGACATCTAACGACAAAACTCCAGCCGCAGGAAAAAAGTCAGTAGTTAAGAGCTTTCTGGGCTAACGCCGGTTTATAAAGCTCTTAACTACTGTGCTCTAAAGTACACTAACACCCATAAACTACCTATGTACCCCTAAACCGAGGTCCCCCCACATCGCCGCAACTCGATTATTTTTTTTTAACCCCTAATCTGCCGACCGCCACCTACGTTATACTTATGTACCCCTAATCTGCTGCCCCTAACACCGCCGACCCCTGTATTATATTTATTAACCCCTAACCTGCCCCCCACAACGTCGCCTCCACCTACCTACACTTATTAACCCCTAATCTGCCGACCGCAAAGCGCCGCCACCTACTTATCCTTATGTACCCCTAATCTGCTGCCCCTAACACCGCCGACCCCTGTATTATATTTATTAACCCCTAACCTACCCCCCACAACATTGCCTCCACCTACCTACACTTATTAACCCCTAATCTGCCGACCGCAAAGCGCCGCCACCTACGTTATCCTTATGTACCCCTAATCTGCTGCCCCTAACACCGCCGACCCCTATATTATATTTATTAACCCCTAATCTGCCCCCCACAACGTCGCCTCCACCTGCCTACACTTATTAACCCCTAATCTGCCGACCGGAGCTCACCGCTATTCTAATAAATGTATTAACCCCTAAAGCTAAGTCTAACCCTAACACTAACACCCCCCTAAATTAAATATAATTTACATCTAACGAAATTAATTAACTCTTATTAAATAAATTATTCCTATTTAAAGATAAATACTTACCTGTAAAATAAATCCTAATATAGCTACAATATAAATTATAATTATATTATAGCTATTTTAGGATTTATATTTATTTTACAGGTAACTTTGTATTTATTTTAACCAGGTACAATAGCTATTAAATAGTTAAGAACTATTTAATAGCTAAAATAGTTAAAATAATTACAAAATTACCTGTAAAATAAATCCTAACCTAAGTTACAATTAAACCTAACACTACACTATCAATAAATTAATTAAATAAACTACCTACAATTACCTACAATTAACCTAACACTACACTGTCAATAAATTAATTAAATAAACTACCTACAATTACCTACAATTAACCTAACACTACACTATCAATAAATTAATTAAATACAATTCCTACAAATAAATACAATTAAATAAACTAGCTAAAGTACAAAAAATAAAAAAGAACTAAGTTACAAAAAATAAAAAAATATTTACAAACATAATAAAAATATTACAACAATTTTAAACTAATTACACCTACTCTAAGCCCCCTAATAAAATAACAAAGCCCCCCAAAATAAAAAAATGCCCTACCCTATTCTATAAGTTCAAAGCTCTTTTACCTTACCAGCCCTGAACAGGGCCCTTTGCGGGGCATGCCCCAAAGAATTCAGCTCTTTTGCCTGTAAAAAAAAACATACAATACCCCCCAACATTACAACCCACCACCCACATACCCCTAATCTAACCCAAACCCCCCTTAAATAAACCTAACACTAAGCCCCTGAAGATCTTCCTACCTTATCTTCACCCTGCCAGGTTCACCGATCTATCCTGAAGAGCTCCTCCGATGTCCTGATCCAAGCCCAAGCGGGGGGCTGAAGAGGTCCATGATCCGGCTGAAGTCTTCATCCAAGCGGGAGCTGAAGAGGTCCATGATCCGGATGAAGTCTTCGTCCAAGCGGGAGCTGAAGAGGTCCAAGATGGCGTCCCTCGAATTCCGATTGGCTGATAGGATTCTATCAGCCAATCGGAATTAAGGTAGGAATATTCTGATTGGCTGATGGAATCAGCCAATCAGAATCAAGTTCAATCCGATTGGCTGATCCAATCAGCCAATCAGATTGAGCTCGCATTCTATTGGCTGATCGGAACTTGATTCTGATTGGCTGATTCCATCAGCCAATCAGAATATTCCTACCTTAATTCCGATTGGCTGATAGAACCTATCAGCCAATCGGAATTCGAGGGACACCATCTTGGATGACGTCCCTTAAAGGAACCGTCATTCGGCTAGTAGGCGTCGGGAGAAGAGGATGTTCCGCGTCGGAGGTCTGCAAGATGGATCCGGAAGAAAGAAGATTGAAGATGCCGTTGATAGAAGACTTCATCCGGATCATGGACCTTTTCAGCTCCCGCTTGGATGAAGACTTCATCCGGATCATGGACCTCTTCAGCTCCCGCTTGGATGAAGACTTCAGCCGGATCATGGACCTCTTCAGCCCCCCGCTTGGGCTTGGATCAGGACATCGGAGGAGCTCTTCAGGACGGATCGGTGAACCTGGCAGGGTGAAGATAAGGTAGGAAGATCTTCAGGGGCTTAGTGTTAGGTTTATTTAAGGGGGGTTTGGGTTAGATTAGGGGTATGTGGGTGGTGGGTTGTAATGTTGGGGGGGGGGTATTGTATGTTTTTTTTTACAGGCAAAAGAGCTGAATTCTTTGGGGCATGCCCCGCAAAGGGCCCTGTTCAGGGCTGATAAGGTAAAAGAGCTTTGAACTTTAGTAATATAGAATAGGGTAGGGCATTTTTTTATTTTGGGGGGCTTTGTTATTTTATTAGGGGGCTTAGAGTAGGTGTAATTAGTTTAAAATTGTTGTAATATTTTTATTATGTTTGTAAATATTTTTTTATTTTTTGTAACTTAGTTCTTTTTTATTTTTTTGTACTTTAGCTAGTTTATTTAATTGTATTTATTTGTAGGAATTGTATTTAATTAATTTATTGATAGTGTAGTGTTAGGTTAATTGTAGGTAATTGTAGGTAGTTTATTTAATTAATTTATTGATAGTGTAGTGTTAGGTTTAATTGTAACTTAGGTTAGGATTTATTTTACAGGTAATTTTGTAATTATTTTAACTATTTTAGCTATTAAATAGTTCTTAACTATTTAATAGCTATTGTACCTGGTTAAAATAAATACAAAGTTACCTGTAAAATAAATATAAATCCTAAAATAGCTATAATATAATTATAATTTATATTGTAGCTATATTAGGATTTATTTTACAGGTAAGTATTTATCTTTAAATAGGAATAATTTATTTAATAAGAGTTAATTAATTTCGTTAGATGTAAATTATATTTAACTTAGGGGGGTGTTAGTGTTAGGGTTAGACTTAGCTTTAGGGGTTAATACATTTATTAGAATAGCGGTGAGCTCCAGTCGGCAGATTAGGGGTTAATAATTGAAGTTAGGTGTCGGCGATGTTAGGGAGGGCAGATTAGGGGTTAATACTATTTATTATAGGGTTAGTGAGGCAGATTAGGGGTTAATAACTTTATTATAGTAGCGCTCAGGTCCGGTCGGCAGATTAGGGGTTAATAAGTGTAGGCAGGTGGAGGCGACGCTGTGGGGGGCAGATTAGGGGTTAATAAATATAATATAGGGGTCGGCGATGTTAGGGCAGCAGATTAGGGGTACATAGGGATAATGTAAGTAGCGGCGGTTTACGGAGCGGCAGATTAGGGGTTAATAAGTGTAAGGTTAGGGGTGTTTAGACTCGGGGTACATGTTAGGGTGTTAGGTGCAGACGTAGGAAGTGTTTCCGCATAGCAAAGAATGAGGCTGCGTTAAGAGCTGAACGCGGCTTTTTTGCAGGTGTTAGGTTTTTTTTCAGCTCAAACAGCCCCATTGTTTCCTATGGCAGAATCGTGCACAAGCACGTTTTTGAGGCTGGCCGCTTGCGTAAGCAACTCTGGTATCGAGAGTTGAAGCTGCGTTAAAAATGCTCTACGCTCCTTTTTTGGAGCCTAACGCAGCCTTTATGTGGACTCTCAATACCAGAGTTATTTTTATGGTGCGGCCAGAAAAAAGCTGGCGTTAGTTTTTCGGGTCGTTACCGACAAAACTCGAAATCTAGCCGTAAATTACATATTAAAAAAACCTAACCCTACTAAAATTATTTAAATATACAATTAAACCTTATTAAAAAGTACTAAATTACCACACAGAAAAACTAAGTTACAAAAAAAAAAACACTAAATTACAAAAAATAGTGAACCAAATTATCAAAAATATTTTTTTACACCTAATCTAATAGCCCTATCAAAATAAAAAAGCACCCCCAATAGAAAAAAACCCTAGCCTACAGTAAACTGCCAATGGCCCTTAAAAGGGCCTTTTGTGGGGCATTGTCCCAAAGATATCAGCTCTTTTACCTGGGAAAAAAAAATACAAACACCCCCCCAACAGTAAAACCCACCACCCAACCAACCCTCCCAAATAGAAACCCTAACTCTAAAAAAAAAACTAAGACACCCATTACCCTGAAAAGGGTATTTGGATGGGCATTTTCCTTAAAAGGGCATTTAGCTCTTTTACTGCCCAGACCCTAATCTAAAAATAAAACCCACCCAAAAAAAACCCTAAAAAACCTAACACTAACCCACGATGATCCACTTACAGTTGTTGAAGTCCAGCTTGAAGGATCCATCCAGCCGGCGAAGTCCTCATCCATGCAGCAAGAAGTCTTCATCCAGACGGCCTCTTCTATCTTCACCCAGCCAGCGAAGTCCTCATCCATGCAGAAAGAAGTCTTCATCCAGATGGCCTCTTCTATCTTCATCCAGCCGGTGCGGAGCGGGTCCATCCTGAAGCCATCCGACGCAAAGCTCCTCTTCTTATGGTCGCCGCTGTAAACTAAAGCTTCAATGCAAGGAATGCGATTCAAGATGGCGGTCCTTGCATTCCTATTGGCTGATTTGAGTGTTAAATTCAAATCAGCCAATAGGAGGCGAGCTTCTGAAATCCTATTGGCTGTTCAAATCAGCCAATAGGATGAGAGCTACATAAATTCTATTGGCTGTTTGAACATCTATCTGAATCATAAAAGTTTAATTTTCAATATATTATTCCTATCAGATCTAGAATCTAACCTGCCCCAACTGATGATATTAATTGAGAGATTTGGCACCATCTCAGGTTACTATGTAAATCAGGACAAATCTGAGCTGATTTGGCTAGATAAAGAGACCCCTCCAAGTACTTTTGGATTTGGCTTCAAAGTCGTTACAAATGAATTTAAATACTTGGAAATCAAAGAATCAATTAATCCTAGACAGTCTTAATTACGCCCCTCTTCTCAAAAAAGTGATAGATCAACTAGAAAGTTGGAAAGGCTTGCCTCTCTCACTTTCTGGCCGCATAAACTTAATCAAAATGATAACCTTTCCAAAGTTACTATTTGTTTTTCAGATGCTGCCAACTCTCTTAGAAAGAAAAGACTGAAAACTACTCAAAATTCTCAACTTTGTCTAGGCAGGGAAAAAGCATTGTATAAGCTCTTCAAAACTATCGAGCTCAGTGTGGTATGGAGGCTTTAGACTCCCTAACCTAATGCTATATAATTGGGCAGCTCTCTTAAAATTTGTGCTGGATTGGTTGAGTCAGCAATTTAATTTCACTTTCAAAATTCTAGAAGAAGAACTAGTCAAAACCTATTCACTGGCAGTATTATCCCACCTAACCACACCACAGGTACTATGTCATGTGGGTGATCTGCTCCCGCAAACAGAACCTATAAGAGCTTGGAGCTCTCTCTGCAAATGGCTAAAAATCCCATAAACTTGCACTAAATACTTAACACTCCATGGAAATCCCAATTTTGTGGCTGGTATTACAACACAACCCTTCCAAGAATGGCACCAAAAGGGACTCCGCACTGTTTATCACATATTAGACGAATCTGACAACTCTGTTAAAAGTTTTTGAACTCTACAGACAGAATACTCATTACCAAATAATCATCGTTTTGCGTATTTGCAAGCCTGACATTACGTGACAGATTTATTAAATACAGAGAATTTTATTAAACAGAGAAGTCCTATAACCCTATTGGTCTCACTGGTCAGTCAGGGAATACATACAATATCTCCAATATATAGGCTATTATTAGAATCTATGAATACCAATACAAGTGTAAAAATAGCTGAAAATTGGTTCAAATCCATAGGTGAGCAGCTAGACACAACGTTAATCCAATCAAGTATAAAAACTCTGCGTAAAGTAACACTATCCCAAAACTTAAGAGACTCTCATGCCAGACTAATGCATCAGGCTTACATAACTCCAAAAACATTCCAAAAATGGGCGCCACAAACAGCTAATATTTGTCCTCTTTTTTCTTCTGTGAAAAGCACACTGGTCTAAAAGAGGCTGCTTCCGGGTGGTAAATCGCCATAGAACAAGCCACTGAGCTGTTGTTCGTTCCTGGTAGAGCGCTTCTCTCTTTGTATGCAAATTATTATGACCCTGGGGAAGTCTCCCTATGGGTGATGGGGGAAACCAGACGTGGACTCCTTGCCCAGTGTGCTTAGAGGAATGTGGCTGCACCTCACTGACGAGGCCCATAGGAGGCCGAAACGATCGTCTGGGGTTGTCATGTTCCTTGTTCAGAGGAGAATTGCCTGGTATTTCGGGGCTGGACTGACCTTACTTGGCGGGATCAGACTGATATACTTCAGGAAAGTTTTCTTCTGTGAAAAGCACACTGGTCTAAAAGAGGCTGCTTCCGGGTGGTAAATCGCCATAGAACAAGCCACTGAGCTGTTGTTCGTTCCTGGTAGAGCGCTTCTCTCTTTGTATGCAAATTATTATGACCCTGGGGAAGTCTCCCTATGGGTGATGGGGGAAACCAGACGTGGACTCCTTGCCCAGTGTGCTTAGAGGAATGTGGCTGCACCTCACTGACGAGGCCCATAGGAGGCCGAAACGATCGTCTGGGGTTGTCATGTTCCTTGTTCAGAGGAGAATTGCCTGGTATTTCGGGGCTGGACTGACCTTACTTGGCGGGATCAGACTGATATACTTCAGGAAAGTTTTCTTCTGTGAAAAGCACACTGGTCTAAAAGAGGCTGCTTCCGGGTGGTAAATCGCCATAGAACAAGCCACTGAGCTGTTGTTCGTTCCTGGTAGAGCGCTTCTCTCTTTGTATGCAAATTATTATGACCCTGGGGAAGTCTCCCTATGGGTGATGGGGGAAACCAGACGTGGACTCCTTGCCCAGTGTGCTTAGAGGAATGTGGCTGCACCTCACTGACGAGGCCCATAGGAGGCCGAAACGATCGTCTGGGGTTGTCATGTTCCTTGTTCAGAGGAGAATTGCCTGGTATTTCGGGGCTGGACTGACCTTACTTGGCGGGATCAGACTGATATACTTCAGGAAAGTTTTCTTCTGTGAAAAGCACACTGGTCTAAAAGAGGCTGCTTCCGGGTGGTAAATCGCCATAGAACAAGCCACTGAGCTGTTGTTCGTTCCTGGTAGAGCGCTTCTCTCTTTGTATGCAAATTATTATGACCCTGGGGAAGTCTCCCTATGGGTGATGGGGGAAACCAGACGTGGACTCCTTGCCCAGTGTGCTTAGAGGAATGTGGCTGCACCTCACTGACGAGGCCCATAGGAGGCCGAAACGATCGTCTGGGGTTGTCATGTTCCTTGTTCAGAGGAGAATTGCCTGGTATTTCGGGGCTGGACTGACCTTACTTGGCGGGATCAGACTGATATACTTCAGGAAAGTTTTCTTCTGTGAAAAGCACACTGGTCTAAAAGAGGCTGCTTCCGGGTGGTAAATCGCCATAGAACAAGCCACTGAGCTGTTGTTCGTTCCTGGTAGAGCGCTTCTCTCTTTGTATGCAAACTAGTCAAAACCTATTCACTGGCAGTATTATCCCACCTAACCACACCACAGGTACTATGTCATGTGGGTGATCTGCTCCCGCAAACAGAACCTATAAGAGCTTGGAGCTCTCTCTGCAAATGGCTAAAAATCCCATAAACTTGCACTAAATACTTAACACTCCATGGAAATCCCAATTTTGTGGCTGGTATTACAACACAACCCTTCCAAGAATGGCACCAAAAGGGACTCCGCACTGTTTATCACATATTAGACGAATCTGACAACTCTGTTAAAAGTTTTTGAACTCTACAGACAGAATACTCATTACCAAATAATCATCGTTTTGCGTATTTGCAAGCCTGACATTACGTGACAGATTTATTAAATACAGAGAATTTTATTAAACAGAGAAGTCCTATAACCCTATTGGTCTCACTGGTCAGTCAGGGAATACATACAATATCTCCAATATATAGGCTATTATTAGAATCTATGAATACCAATACAAGTGTAAAAATAGCTGAAAATTGGTTCAAATCCATAGGTGAGCAGCTAGACACAACGTTAATCCAATCAAGTATAAAAACTCTGCGTAAAGTAACACTATCCCAAAACTTAAGAGACTCTCATGCCAGACTAATGCATCAGGCTTACATAACTCCAAAAACATTCCAAAAATGGGCGCCACAAACAGCTAATATTTGTCCTAAATGTCAAAAAGAAAACCCTGACCTAATACACTTAATATGGCGTTGTCCTCGCCTAACAAGATATTGGAAATCGATAGCATATTGGCTTAAGATAAAATGCGGTATTGATTTCACTCCAGATACTGATACCATATTTTTTCTACAGCTACCTAAGGGCCTAAAAAGGAAAGATAAGTTGCTAGGTACGGTTATACTGATAGCCAGAAAACTAGTATTTAAGACATGGAACACCCTAACTATTCCTACTCTAACTCAGCTTAAAATCTCTCTCCTTCACCAATTGACAATAGAATTGTATGACTCAGTAGGGGATATGTCACATAGAACATCTCACTTTGTGGGTAAATGCGAATGCTACTTGCTCAGCCTGCCTCAACAACTACAAACACAGTTGTTGTACCCGCTGAGAAATACTGAACTTATGTTAACTGCACGGCTAAGAGGAGAATGGATGTTAAATTTTTATTAATTCAGATTGATATTGGCGATACCTAGGAACTTCAAACCAAAGTTCTATAACTGTTGTACTGTTGACAACGTACTGAGGGATATCACAACTGTTGGAATTTTAAAAAAAAATAAGTATTGCATTTCAGTTAATTTAATTTTGTTTGTTTGTAAATTTTGTTTACTAAACTAAAAACCTCAGAAGACATTAGCTTTATTTCTGCGCTTCTAATCTTGCAGGAAGGACTATTATATTGGTTATCATTGACTGGAACAATACAAACTTTTACAAACATATCTGTTAATATCAATGGTTGCTATTGTTGTACCTGAAGTATATACTTCTGTACTTTGTTAATGTCGATGAGAGAATAAATAAATGTTTTTTTTAAAAAAAAGGTTAATTTTGACTTTACTGTCTCTTTAATGCTATCCTTATTTAAGAAGTTTTTTTTTTAACTTGTTATACGCTTCTTTATTTTGTAGATTTGAATTCAGTCCAAAAATATTATTTTTCAGTGCCTTGGATGAGTACTAACTCTGGGGAAAAAAGGTTTTTAAACTAAGATATCTACAAAAATAGTTTATTAATGGTTTCTAATTTCAATACAGAAAAATTTTCACTTTAACACAATATAAAGCTTTGCCTGTCCTCTTGCCTTTCTCAGAATAGATTAGTGAATTCTGCAAAGGTTTTTATTTATCTAACCCTTTTGACTTTTGTAATCAGAATATTGCTGTGAATTGATACCACACAACTGTCTATTAATCATGTTTAGGAAATTTTACATTATGATTCCTGTTTATTCTATCACAGAGTTTTACTGGAAAAATAAAATGCACAATAGGCAAACACTACTTTTTAAAGGGACATCAAACCCAAAATATTTATTTCGTGATTTAGATAAAAAATGTACACCTAGATTACGAGTTTTGTCGGTAAGGCCGTGCGGTGCTAACGCTCAGTTTCAGCTCACCACTCACCTACAAACAACGCTGGTATTACAGGTTTTTTTCAACCCCGCGTTAGCCTCTAAAAAGTGAGCGAAGAGCAAAATTTAGCTCCACATCTCACCTCAATACCAGTGCTGCTTACGGTAGCGGTGAGCTGGCTAAACGTGCTCGTGCAAAATTTCCCCATAGGAAGCAATGGGGCAGAATCGGCTGAAAAAAAAACCTAACACCTGCAAAAAGCAGCGTTCAGCTCCTAACGCAGCACCATTAATTCCTATGGGGAAAGAAAATGTATGTCTACACCTAACACCCTAACATGAACCCCAAGTCTTAACACCCCTAATCTTACACTTATTAACCCCTAATCTGCTGCCCCGACATCGCCGACACATACATTATAATTATTAACCCCTAATCTGCAGCTCCGGACACCGCCACCACCTACATTATACTTATGAACCCCTAATCTGCTGCCCCCAACATCGCCGCCACCTACATTATAGTTATTAACCCCTAATCTGCCCCCCCAACGTCGCCGCAACTATATTAAATGTATTAACCCCTAATCTGCCGTCACCAACGTCGCTGCCACTATAATAAAGTTATTAACCACCAAAACCTAAGTCTAACCCTAACCTCTAAATAAAATAACTACAATTAAATAAATTATTCCTATTTAAAACTAAATACTTACCTATAAAATAAACCCTAAGATAGCTACAATATGACTAATAGTTACATTGTAGCTATCTCAGGGTTAATTTTTATTTTACAGGCAACTTTGTATTTATTTTAACTAGGCACAATAGTTATTAAGCCAATAGGATTTTTCCTACCTTAATTCCGATTGGCTGAAAGAATCCTATCAGCCAATCGGAATTCAAGGGACGCCATCTTGGATGACATCATTTAAAGGAACCTTCATTCGTCGGTAGTCGTCGGAAGAAGAGGATGCTCCGCGTCGGCTGGCTTGAAGATGGACCCGCTCCGGATGGATGAAGATAGAAGATGCCGCCTGGATGAAGACTTCTGCCTGATTTTTCCTACCTTAATTCCGATTGGCTGATAAAATCCTATCAGCCAATTAGAATTCAAGGGACGCCATCTTGGATGACGTCATTTAAAGGAAACAATTCGTCGGGAGTCGTCGGAAGAAGAGGATGCTCCGCGTCGGCTGGCTTCAAGATGGACCCGCTCCGGATGGATGAAGATAGAAGATGCCGCCTGGATGAAGACTTCTGCCCATCTGGAGGTCCTCTTCTGCCCGGATCGGATGAAGGATGAAGACTTCTACCCCTCTGGAGGACCACTTGTGCCCGGCTGGGTGAAGACGTCTCCAGGTAGGGTGATCTTCAAGGGGTTTTAGAGTAGGGTTGGGTGTGTGGGTGGTGGGTTGTAATGTTGGGGTGGTATTGTATTTTTATTTTTACAGGTAAAAGAGCTGATTACTTTGGGGCAATGCCCCGCAAAAAGCCCTTTTAAGGGCTATTTGTAATTTAGTATAGGGTAGGGATTTTTATTATTTTGGGGGGCTTTTTTATTTTATTAGGGGGATTAGATTAGGTGTAATTAAATTCAAATTCTTGTAATTATTTTTTTTTTCTGTAATTTAGTGTTTGGTTTTTTCATACTTTAGTTTATTTAATTTAATTGTAGTTAATTGTAGTAAATTAAGGAATTTATTTTAATTATAGTGTAGTGTTAGGTGTAATTGTAATTTAGGTAAGGTTTTATTTTACAGGTAAATTTGTTTTTATTTTAACTAACTAACTATTTAATAACTAATGTACCTAGTTAAAATAAATACAAAGTTGCCTGAAAAATAAAAATAAACCCTGAGATAGCTACAATGTAACTATTAGTCATATTGTAGCTATCTTAGGGTTTATTTTATAGGTAAGTATTTAGTTTTAAATAGGAATAATTTAGTTAATTGTAGTAATTTTATTTCGTTTTATTTAAATTATATTTAAGTTAGCTGGGTGTTAGGCTTAGGGTTAGACTTAGTTTTAGGGGTTAATAATACATTTAATATAGTGGTGGCGACATTGGGGGCAGCAGATTAGGGGTTAATAAATGTAGGTAGGTGTTGGCGATGTTAGGGACGGCAGATTAGGGGTTAATAAAATGTAACTAATGTTTACGAGGCGGGAGTGTGGCGGTTTAGTGGTTAATATATTTTTTAAAGTGGCGGCGATGTCCGGTTGGCCAATTAGGGGTTAAAAACTTTAGTTAACTGTTTGCAATGTGGGGGGGCCTCGGTTTAAGGGTTAATAGGTAGTTTATGGGTGTTAGTGTACTTTTTAGCACTTTAGTTAAGCGTTTTATGTTACGGCGTTAGGAGTCTTGACAGGAGAGGCTGTACCGCTCATTTTCTCCAAGACTCGTAATACCGGGGTTAGGAAAATCCCATTAAAAAGATAGGATACACAATTGACGTAAGGGGATTTGCATTATGCTCGAGTTGCGGAAAAAAAGTGAGCGGTACACCTGTACCTGCCAGACTCGTAATACCCAACGCTGCTTTTTAAGGCTAACGCAAGACTCATAATCTAGGCAGTAGTTTTTAACAACTTTCCAATTTACTTCTATTATCTAATTTGTTTTTTTCTCTTGATATCCGTTGTTGAAAATCATACCTAGGTAAGCTAAGGAGCAGTAAAGCACTACTGGGAGTAGCTGGTAGTTGGTGGCTGCACATATATACTCCTTGTGATTGGCTCACCTGATGTGTTCTGCTATCACACAGTAGTGCAATGCTGTTCATTAAACTAAAGGATACTAAGAGAATGAAGCAAATTTGATAATAGAAGTAAATTGGAAAGTTGTTTAAAATGATATGCTCTATCTAAATCATGAAACAAACATTTTGTGTTTCATGTCCCTTTAAAGAATGTTTTTAGAAATAAAATGTTTTATCTAAGGCCTGGATTTTCAGATTCCGATTCTTCATACAAGTGTGTAGCAAACACTATACTGCTGCATTACAGAGATCTGTAAAGTGTGTACCTCTGCTGTACAAAAGTTAGAAAACTTATAGTGAACTGTTAAACTTATATGGCAGCTGTTGAATGGCAGACAGCTTTGTCTCTTATTAAAAGAGAGAGAAGCACTCAGCAGGAACAAACAACAGCTCAGTAGCGTGTTCTGTGGTGGGTCACCACCTCGGCACAGCCTCTTTTAGGCTATTGTGCCTTTTACAGAGGAGAACGTTCCTGAAGTTTATCAGTCTGATTCTGCCTAAAAAAAGACAGTCCAGTCATGAAATACCAGGCAATTCTCCCTTGAACGAGGAACATGGCAACCTCAGATAATCATGTCAGCCTTCTGTGTACCTAGTCATTGTCTCTGACTTAGCCTGGCACATGAGTAGTAATTGTATCTTCTTCCCCTACCTATATTTTAAGAGTTAGACAAGAATATTTCCCACTTTTTACTCCTTTCACTGATCTTGGGTGCAGAAGAAAATATTAATAAGGGACTCCCCTGTTGCACACAAAATCTTATCTAGACCTTTGAAGAAAACTCATAAACTTGTTAAAATTTGAATTGGTTGCAATATAAACTTGTATTAGAAACCTAATTAGGGTTCTTCACAGGATAGGAACATTAAAGGGACACTAAAGTCAAAATTTAAAAAAAACTAATTTATTTCCATGATTAAATTTTCACAGGTAAGGTTTTTTGGCACATCCTGAGACCAATTTGAATTGTTAACTTGTTCACATAAAGAACTAAGACTGCAGATTATTTTTTTCAGAAAATATATAAAGCAAGACAAGACTTTTTCTAGTTCTCCTCTCTGATTAAAAGAGGAAAAAACAAACAAATGAGTAGATTTTTCTTCAGCTAGATGAGTTTAAGAGTTAATTAGGGCCAAGATAACTAGAAATTTAAAACCAAAATATAGTAATTTCTATATCTTGGCCCATATCCATGGGTAATACCTACCAGTGAGAACCCCTCCCCGAAAGGGCGTGGACAGAACTGCCCACTCCCCCAGTTACCTGTATATAGGTAACTCCTAAGTAGTAATACCCCTCCTCTTAGAAATGGTCATAGAGAAAATGGGAGGGAGCCTGGTAGGTATTACCAAGGGATATGGGCAAAGATATAGAAATTACTATATTTTGGTTTTAAATTTCTAGTTATCTTGGCCCTCCCTGGTAGTTATACCTACCAGTGAGAAGAATTGAAAGCTGTAAAGATTACAAGGGTGAGAAAGAAAAATTGAAGCAGTAAAAAATGAATAGTACAAAATATAACAGCAAAAACATAATCATTTTATTCAAGACAAAATAGAAGAAAGAATCTTGTGACTAAACTTAGCAGAATCTGATTGGCGAACATCCAACTTATAGTGAGAAATGAAAGTATGATGTGATTTCCAAACAGCCGCTTGGCAAATCTCCTCAGGAGTAGCATCTGCGTTAAAAAAACCCAGGAAGTTGCAACTGCCCTAGTTGAGTGCGCCCTAAGCCCCTTAGGAACCTGTTCTCCTTTTTGCTTGTAAGCTCTTGAAATAGCCTGGATGATCCAACTGGAAATAGTTTTCTTGACTGGAGCTTGACCCATTCGAGGTCCTTGAGGAAGGATGAATAAACTATCTGTCTTGCGTACAGGTTGAGTTCTAGTAACATAGATATGTTAAGATAATATCTTGGTTTTTATGGAATCCAGACACAACCTTAGGTAGAAATTTTGGTATAGTACGAAGAACAACTTTATCCTGATGAAAGGAAAGACATGATTCTCTCAATGAAAGAGCTTGGAGTTCTGAAACTCGACGAGCTGACGTAATTGCTACTAAGAAAATTTTCTACAGAGTAAGAAACAAGAGTGAAACAGCTTGAAGTGGTTCAAAAGGTTCTTCCATAAGAGAATCCAGAACTAAAGGCAGATCCCAGGAAGGTATATTTTTTTAGTAAATGGTTGAATATGAGCCATGGCTTGAAAAAATTGAATAATTAAAGATTCTTGGGCCCACTTGATACCCTGAAATTGCAGAGATAGCGGAGACTTGAGCCTTTAAATTTTGAGCTTTAAGGCCTCAAAGAAATCCATCATGTAAAAATTCCAGAATGTTGGAAAGCTGAATGGAAGTTGGTAAAGAAAGGTGATTAATCATCCATTAAGAAAAATACATTTTGTAATACATTTTAGAAGTTGTACCTTTCCTAGCTTGTAGAAGAGTTTCAATAGCAGAGGAAGAAATATTCTTTAAATGCAATCTGGAGACCTCAGCAACCAGGCTGTCAGTCTGAACATCTGTGCGTGTGTATGTATATGTGTGCGCGTGTGTGTGTTTGTATGATACACAGGGTCCTGGCACAACATGTCCTGATGAACTGGAGGATACCAAGGTGGAAGAATTGCCACATTCTGAACCAGGGCAAACCATGACCTGTGAGGCTAAAAGGGAAGTATCAGAATGAACGTCGCTTTTTCCCTTTGAATTCTTCTCATTAATCGATGAATTAGAGGAAGAGGAGGAAAGACATAAATCAGATTGAACTGCCAACTTTGTAGAAAGGCATCTACCCTGAAGGCTTGAGGTGTTGGAACATGACTGTAGAACTTGGCAACTTGATAGTTGTCCTTGGTGGCAATGAGATCGATGTCCGGCATCCCCCATCTGTTGACTATCATCTAAAACAAATTATTGCTGAGTTGCCATTCTATGGGTGAAATTATTTTCCTGCTCAGGAAATCTGCAACAACATTGTCTTGACCTGCTGATATCAGGTGAATATTGTGTTTAGCACAAATGAATATTGGAGCTACTTCCTTTAGAACCGACTCGCTCCTTGTTCCTCCCTGGAACTGAATATATGCTGTTGTTGTTCTGTTGTCTGATAACACCTTCACTGATTTCCCTTTCAGAAAGGCTTGGAAGTGAAGAAGAGCAAGATGAACAGCCCTTATTTCTAGAAGATTCAAAGGAAGAAACTGAAGATGTTTCTCCCAAGCTCCCTGAGCATATCTTCCATTGCAGATGGCTCCCCATCCCAACTTGCTTGCATCTGTCTGCAGTAGGACCAAATTGGGCTCCATCAAAGGAAGTCCTCTGGAAAGATTCTGAGACTTTGTCCACCAATAGAAATATTCTTCAAAGACCCAGGGAATGGAATTCGATGAGACAGATTGATTCTTTTCTTTGAATGACATAGAAAATTACCTTGAAAAGGACGCATCCTCCATCTTGCCCACTTGACAACATGAATAACTGAAGCCATGTGACCCAGGAGTTTCATCCATTGACCGGATGAAAGACACCTTATCTAAATCAGATTTAGAAAATATTTTCTCAGAAACTGAATTTGAGGCTGAGGAAGAGATACTACACCCTTGAGGGTGTCAAAATGAGATCCCAAAAATACTAAATTCTGAGTTGGATTGAAATGACTCTTTGAGAAGTTTATGATCCATCTGTGATTCTGAAGAAATAAAATTAAGATCTCTCTGTGAATTCTTGCTTGCTGCATAGAGTCTGCAATAAGGAGAATGTTGTCTAAGTAATGTATTACAAACAGACCTCTTAGATGTAACTCTGCTATTAGAGGAAACAGAACCTTTGTGAAGACTCTTGGAGCTGTTAAAAATAAAATTCCAAAAGTAAGGGCTGCAAAGTGATAATGCTGATTGCCGACTGCAAACCTCAGAAATTTCCTGTGTGCATCCGCTATAGGGATGTGAAAATAAACATCCTTTAGATCCACTAACTGGAGAAACACCCCTAAAGGCATTAGATTAGTAACAGATATTGCTGACTCCACCTTTTAAGGATTTTACTACCAGAAAGGAATTTAGTTTGCAAAGATCCAATATTGGCCTACAGTTCCCATCCTTCTCTATTATTAGAAACAGAAGTGAGTAGAATCTTTGATTCTGACTGTACCTGTGTACCTTCTGAATGACCTGATCTTCTAATAGTTTTATGATGTATTGTTGAATTATTTCCTTCTTTACTGGATCCTTGGGGAGTAGTGAATTTTCTATGTGAGTTAAAATATGCTTTTTCTTGAATTCCAGGTAATAACCTTCTAATAG
This sequence comes from Bombina bombina, assembly GCF_027579735.1. NCBI lineage: Eukaryota > Metazoa > Chordata > Amphibia > Anura > Bombinatoridae > Bombina > Bombina bombina. The sequence goes on along the minus strand of NC_069509.1, from coordinate 149,516,097 downwards.
GAGATTGAGAACCCATCTGTCTGAAATATTGGTTGCCCAAACCTCCCTGAATATTGCAATTCTGCCTCCAACAAGAGGAGCCTGGTAGGAAAGGGTTTTTCCACGACCCTTACCTCTGATCTAAAACTGAGGTTTCCATTCTTGTGAACGAAATTAATCTTTCTTAGGAGAATATTTAAAATTATGATAAGAGCATAGGGAATATTTCTTCTGAACTTAGGAAGCAGAGGGAATAAAGGGACTCTTACCCCCAGATCTTTTAGAGATCAAAAGGTTTAACTGTCTACTACCAAACAGCATACCTCCACCAAAAGGAAGGCCCAAAAGGTTAACATTGGAACCAGGATCACATCCCAATGACATAATCATAATGCTCTATGTACCAGATTAGCAGTGACCATGGATTTTGCATTTAGCTCTTACATCTCAGAGGCAGCAACGAGACAAAATGAAATTACCTTATCTTCAAATCTGAAATAAAAGGTAAAATATTAAGATCTTCAGAAAGTGAATAAAGGGACAGTCTAGTATAAATTAAACTTTCATTATTCAGATCGGACTTGTAATTTTAATCAACTTTCCAATTTACTTTTATCATCAAATTTGCTTTTTTCTCTTGGTATTCTTAGTTTAAACTAAACATAGGTAGGCTCATATGCTAATTTCTAAGCCTTTGAGGGCTGCCTCTTATCACAGGCTTTTTAAATCTCTTTTCAACACAAAGAGACAGAAAGTACACGTGGGCCATATAGATAACACTGTGTTCAGGCACAGGGGGTTATTTAAGATTTAGCACAAAACAATGCTAAATTTAAGACAATAGATAATAAACAGTCACAGTCATGTGATCAGGGGGCTGGAAGAAGGTTCCTAGATACAAGGTAATCACAGAGGTAAAAAGTATATTAATATAACTGTGATGGTTATGCAAAACTGGGGAATGGGTAATAAAGGGATTATCTATCTTTTAAAACAATAATAATTCTATGGTAGACTGTCCCTTTAAGACACATTCTGACACCATACTTCAGAAGCTTTAAGAGCAGAAAAATGGCTAAAAGAGGATGAAATACAGCACCCTGTTGCATGAAAAGCCTTTTCAAATTCTGATCCATCTTTTTATCCATAGCATCTTTAAAATTACCAGCATCATCTGTAGGGAAAATCATCTTTTTAGACAATGTTGCAATAGCAGCATCCACTTTAGGTGGAGAGGAAAATAAAGTATACAAGCCCTTTTCTAAGGGAGAAGATTTAAATATATTCTCAGAAATACCCATCTGCTTTTCAGATTTAGAGAAATTATTCAAATATATACTTTTTATGGATTCAGAAACAAGAAAACACCGGCTCTGAAGTTGATTTAAACCAATCATTAGAAGACTGTGGCTGTTCATCCTCAATATCCAAAGTCTCTCTTAAGCATTTAATAAGTAGTGATGAGGATTTAAAAGATGTAGGTGCAGAAATTTCAGAAACAATTTCCCCATCAGAAAAATGTTCAGAAACATCATATGAACAACATGGAGTTTGCTCAGGTGCAGAAGAGGCAGAAAAGCTTCCACCATAAATTTGCCCAATGCAAGTTTTACATAACTTTTCTCACTTCATCTGAAGCAAAAGCCAAAGATCAGACCAATATTATCACTGCCACTGAGGTCCTACCCACAAATCCTCCTGTAATCAATCATTACAAATCCTCCTTTTGTCTTATCCCATAAACTCTTTTAATTGTATATGGTACCAATACTCAAGCAAAATAATCCATACTGTACTTGTAATTTGATTCCTGTGCCAGCCAATAAGTATGTAAGCTTCACTTTTGCTATGAAACCAGTGCTGAAAAAACAAAAACTATTTTACTATTGCTACTGGCTTGTAGCTACTTAAGAGGCCTATTTATCAAAGTGTCAACTGAAAATACGCTGGAATTCCGCGACGTAATTGTCACAAGATTGATCCGCCGTAGTTATCAAAGCGTCAAGATCGGCAAATGTTGAAATTTGTGACGTAACATACGATCCGGCGATTTCAATCCGACGCACATCGATGCAAGTCGAAAACCCATGGAATTCGAGGGGATTCATGTTCATTCGCCCTCCTATTTGACACTATTTGAAGCTCTCACAAAGTTATCAAAATGTCTACAGTTACGCTCGCGTCTTTTCCATCTCAGCGTACCTGGTTTTTAATCCACCACTCTTCAGGTCGTGGATGCCATAGAACTCAATGGGGGTCGGAAAACACAAAAAACTTATGTTCGATGCTGCAAGAGAATGAAGTATATTACATAATAAAAGTAAATTAGAAACTTTATTAAAATTGTATATCCTTTCTAAATCAAATAATATTATTGCTACACATTTGGTGCACTAGTAGATATAGGGATAAAAATGAAAAATATATTACTACTTATGTATTATGCTACAAAGTTGTCTCTCATTACAAATCAAGGGGACAATATTATTTCTACATATTTAATGCAAAGTTTTGCCTCAAACTTGTCACACTAATAGATATAGAGATAAAAATTAAATAAATACACAACATAATATATCTAACTTCCTTTTTATTTTTATTAAAAATCTATGTGCACCATGTTTAAGCCATGTAATACAAGTCCCACTCTCCACTTCACGCCATAATTGACGCAAACTCCTAAATAACCCACACATTAGTGAATTTTTCCACCACTTTTGATTGGAATATGCATAATCACATGATTTATGACATCAGCCAATCTGATTCAAATACACATTATAAACTATCACTAACTAATCAAATTGCTCGATACTTCTGTCATTGATCGGTCACTCATCAAAACTTGTAAGTGCCATTTGTTACACTGTGTATTATACTTTGAAAGTATTTATATTTGAAATTAGTATTAAAGATAAACATTGATGCTGACATTAGGAGACACAGTGTAATATTTTAGACAAGGATTTTAAAATTCGAATTGATGTTTGAGTCAATAGAATCTTAAGCTGATAGCTCAAAGGGATAGCCCACCTAAATTTTAACTGTCATGAATCAGATACAGCAGAAATTAAAATCACCTCTTTACTGTCATGCTATTTTCAGTGTAATTCTTCCTTCTCTTGAATTTCTTTTTCAGTAGAAATGTCATCTTATATGCCAGCCCATTTTATAATACCTGTGAAGGGGTGTTTTTTTTAAAAAAAAATAGATTGCAATCAGGAGGGGTTAGACAGGTGCAGAGAAACCTGGCCCAGCTCTTTAGGGGCCAAGAAACCCCAAAATATTATTTCATGATTTGGATAGAACATTCAATTTTAAACAACTTTCCAATTTACTTCTATTATCAAATTTGCTTCTTTCTCTTATTATCCTTTGCTGAAGGTACAGCATTGTACTACTGTGTTATAACCATAAAAAGGTTTGTTGCTCTTTTGCAAAATCTCCCCTAAATGTGGAATCTCAGTTTTAGGGAAAGATATGCAGTGAGCGTTTTTATGTTGAAATTGATAACTGCCCCAAATATAGAGTAACCTTAGAAATATCTCAGGCTAGTAATATAGTGATTGTGGATAGTTCCCAGAATAAATGAACAAGTAATTCAGTGAACAAAGTGACTCTAGCTTGGAAAACAAACAGTTGCGCATACATCCGTCTTCACACACTCACACAGGCAATTGTATATTTACAAGTATTTACATTTAGAATCCGGTTACTGGAATAAGCAAAGTCTAAGTGGTGAAACTGAAACGTTCCGGTATACAGGAGTATGGAGTTTATATCGCTTACCGGAGCTTCCAGCTGGAGATAGAGAGTGACTTCCATGCGCTCATACACAGCGTCTGTAGCGTGTGGAGTGGAACGCTGTGTGAGTGTGACTTCCGGGTGTAGCGTAGGAGCGATCAGCTGGAGCAGGCTGAGCAGGAGAGTAGGGAGACACGCAGCTGATCCGATATGAGAGCAGAAGCAGTGAAGGAGATTCCCAAACGAAGGTAATTGCTGGGACGGAATTATTTAGAGAAGTGACCTGAAGATTATGGAGAGAGGTATAGAGCTTCAGAAATGAGTGTACTCTAAGGAATCAACACCAATAATCAGGCAGTGATAAGGTGTCAATAGGTGGTTTATATAGAGAGAGGAAGTAGGTGGGAGGGATATACCTTAAAGGTATATCACAGTTCCCCCCACTCAAGGGACCCCCCTCAAAGAAGCCAGACAAGGCTTGAAAGGGTTCCTGAGATGGAAACGTCTCAGAAGAGCCGGAGCATGGATATCAGAATGAAGCTGCCAGGAATTCTCCTCGGGTCCGTAACCCTTCCATTTCACAAGATATTCCAAATGTCTGCAACATAACCTAGAGTCAAGAATTTTCTCCACCTCAAATTCTTCCTGACCATCAAGAACAACCGGAGTCGGAGGGACTGTGGATTGTCCCAGAGGATCCGATTTATAGGGTTTCAGAAGAGAAACATGAAACGAATTGTGTATCTTGAAATCTCTTGGTAGAGTTAGTTTAACTGCATTTTCATTGAGAATCATCTCTATGGGGAATGGACCTAAAAACTGATTAGCTAGTTTTTTACTAGGCAGTTGCAATCTGAGATGTTTTGTGGATAAGAGAACCAGATCACCGGTCTTATAAACTGGTGTTTGTCTGTGTCGTCTATCATAATAAAGCTTCTGCCTTTCCTTTGCTTCAGTGAGATGGACTTTTAATAAATCCAGTCTTGCTTGTAGAGAAGAGGCATAATCCAAGGCACTTGGAGAATTTACAGTTGACTTAGCGAGAGTTATGGATGTTGGATGATAACCATAAGTTGCGAAAAACTGTGTCATTTTTGTGGATGAGGAGATGGAGTTGTTGTAGGAAAACTCAGCTAATGGTAAATAGGAGATCCAATCATCCTGTAAATGGGTGATGTAACACCGGAGATATTGTTCCAAGGTTTGATTTAGTCTCTCCGTTAACCCATTAGTCTGAGGGTGAAAAGCTGTTGAATACCTAACGTCAATTTTCAAAAGCTTACTAAGGGATCTCCAAAAAGAAGAGGTGAACTTGGTTCCGCGGTCAGAGATTATGACTTTGGGTAACCCATGAAGACGTACTATTGACTCTATAAAGGCTTGGGCTGTGATTTTTGCAGTGGGTAGACCTAGTAAAGGGGTGAAATGTGCTAATTTAGTTAAATGATCTATCACCACAAATATCGTATTGTATTTTTGTGATTTGGGTAGATCAACTATAAAATCCATTGATATTTGATATTACGGTCCAGGGTTTATCAGGTATCGGTATGGATGTTAATAAGCCAATTGGTTTTTTGTGTTCTAATTTGTTTCGAGCACATATATCACAATAAGAAACATAATCGTATATATACTGATCAATATGTGGCCACCAGAAATACCTTTTTGTTAGTTCTGTTGTCTTCTGTATGCCTGTATGTCCAGATAAAACATTATCATGGGTATAGGACAAAACGGTTTTTCTAAGTTGAGACAGAATATATAATCTGTCTTTGTGATAGAATAAATTAGTTGATGGATCTTTAATACAAGAGTCTGGTATCTCTGTATCTTTGGAGAGAGCGGTGAGCACTTCCGTTTCGAAAGTAGTGAGGGTCCCAATAATCTTATTCTCAGGTATTATTGGAGTTGTAGTAATGAGATGTGGTTGATTATCATGTTGTCTGGATAAGGCATCAGCCTTAATGTTTAGAGTTTCAGGCTTGTATGTCAATTGAAAATTAAATTGATCCAGAAATAGGGACCAACGGACTTTTGTGATCAGTATAGATCTTAAAAGGTTCTAATGTACCTTCCAAGAAATGTCTCCAATGTTCCAACAAGTTTTTTATAGCTAATAGCTCTTTATCACCTATGCTATAGTTCTTTTCAGCAGGTAAATAAGTTTTAGAGTAGAAGGCTATAGGGTGGAGATCTTTAGTATGTTTATTTTGTTGTGACAAGACTGCTCCTATACCAGAGTTTGACGCATCTACTTCTACTATAAAAGGTAGTCGATAATCTGGTAAACTTAAGACTGGTGCTGTGGTAAAACTTTTCTTTAAAGTGTTAAAAGCATTTTGAGCCTCATCTGTCCATAGGTATTTGTTTTTACAACTAGTTAAAAACGTCAGGGGTTTTACTATGGAAGAGAAATTCCCAATAAACTTTCTATAAAAATTTGCAAATCCTAGAAACCTTTGTAAAGCCTTAATGTTTGTAGGAGTTGGCCAATCTAGGATAGTGGTGATTTTATCTGGGTCCATTTGGACTTTATTTGGTGTTATAATAAACCCCAAAAACTTTATGTGATTAGTGTGAAATATACATTTTTCCTGTTTTGCATATAATTTATGTTCTCTGAGTCTTGTTAGAACCCATCGTACGTGTTTCTCATGATCGGCCAGTGTTTTGGAGTATATCAAGATATCATCTAAGTAGATGATAACACATATGTCAATTAAGTCATGGAATATTTCGTTAATGAAATATTGAAAGTTTGCCGGGGCGTTGCAAAGACCGAAAGGCATTACGTTGTATTGATAAAGCCCGAACCTGGTTCGGAACGCAGTCTTCCACTCATCGCCCTTTTTTATTCGTATCAAATTATAGGCACCTTTTAGGTCAAGTTTTGTGAAAATTGTGGCTTCAGACAGTCTTTCTAGTAATTCTGGGATTAATGGTAAGGGGTAGCGATTTTTTATTGTGATCTTATTTAAGGCTCTATAATCAATAATTGGTCTTAGTGTACCATCTTTGTTTGTTACAAAAAACATACCTGCTGCAGCAGGTGATGTGGAATGAGAGATGAATCCTTTTTTGAGGTTTTCATCTAAATATACACGTAAGTCAGAAAGTTCTTTTTGAGACATAGAATAAACTCTTCCATGAGGTATTTGAGAGCCAGGGATTAAATCAATTGGGCAGTCAAATATTCTATGAGGAGGGAGGTTTTCAGCCTCCTTCAAATTGAACACATCCTCCAAGTCCTGATAAACCTCTGGTATCTGTTGGATACTTGCAATGCTTGCATGAGGATAACAAGTATTCTGACAATAATCAGAATTTAATGAGATTTTATGGAGTGACCAGTCTATTAAAGGGTTATGGGTTTTTAACCAAGAGTACCCTAGAATTATGTTGTGCATAGAAATTGGTATTATATCAAAAGATAGGTACTCTGTATGTGAAGTAGATATAGTAATCTGAAGTGGTATAGTGTGGTGCGTTATGGGTCCTTTTTGTATAGTGGAACCATCTATTAATTTAACATACACCGGATTTTGTTTGCACACCGTGGGTATTTTATTAGCAATAACATAGTTTGTGTCAATGTACACCCCTGAAGCCCCTGAGTCGACAAAAGCATTAGTCTGAAGATTGTTTTGGTCCCACTGTAAAAAGAGAGAGGTGATTAATTGATCTGTTTTGTTATCATTGTATAAATGTTCTAAAGTTACTTTCTTACCCTTCTTTTGTTTTTCCAACAAAGGACAGGCTGAAACTGCATGCTCTTTATTTGCTCAATATAAGCACAAATTGGAAAGACGGCGCCTGGTCTTTTCTTCAGGGGATAGTGGACCCCTAATAGTTCCTATCTCCATGGGAATGGAACTTGTAGAAATTTTTTCATGAGGTGGATTTGATGAGTAGTAATGTTTTGGAGGAATCTCAAAACTTCCTTTCTCTGCCTTTCTTTCTCGAATTCTCCGGTCCAGAGTGGTGCTTAGTTTTATTAATCCTGCTAGGCTTTCAGGCATTTCCAGGTGAGACAACTCATCTTTCAATACTTCAGATAATCCTAGGCGAAATTGGTTGCGTAAACTGACTTCATTCCATAAGGAATCGCTGGCCCACATTTGGAAGTCCGTGGTGTATTCCTCCACGGTTTGTTTTCCCTGTTTCAGGGAACGTAGTTTAGTCTCAGCTATTATTTGAGTGTGAGTATCTTCATATAACTCAGATATGGCTGAAAAGAAATCCTCTAGGGAATCCAATATCGGGTTATTTGATTCATAAAACCTATTTGCCCAGGTTCTGGGTTCACCTGTAAGGTACGAAATTGCTGTACACACTTTTATTCTTTCAGAATGATAAGTGCGGGGCTTGAGAGAAAATAACAAACCACAGGCATTTTTAAAATCCCTAAATGTGGATCTTTTACCAGAGAAAGGGATAGGAGGCTGAACCTGTGGTTCTGGTATTTCTGAGGGTTTAGGGGTTAAACACTCTTTCATTAAAGTTCTTAAAGTGGCAGTCTCTGCTTGTACCTCTGTTAACCCACGAGCCAGATAATCCAGCTTTTGATGGATATTATTAAACACAGTCTGAATCTCTGTGGGGTCCATTTTTCTTATGGATAGATGTACTGCAGTGATTTTTTTGGCCTGATTATACTGTTATAACCATAAAAAGGTTTGTTGCTCTTTTGCAAAATCTCCCCTAAATGTGGAATCTCAGTTTTAGGGAAAGATATGCAGTGAGCGTTTTTATGTTGAAATTGATAAATGCCCCAAATATAGAGTAACCTTAGAAATATCTCAGGCTAGTAATATAGTGATTGTGGATAGTTCCCAGAATAAATGAACAAGTAATTCAGTGAACAAAGTGACTCTAGCTTGGAAAACAAACAGTTGCGCATACATCCGTCTTCACACACTCACACAGGCAATTGTATATTTACAAGTATTTATATTTAGAATCCGGTTACTGGAATAAGCAAAGTCTAAGTGGTGAAACTGAAGCGTTCCGGTATACAGGAGTATGGAGTTTATATCGCTTACCGGAGCTTCCAGCTGGAGATAGAGAGTGACTTCCGTGCGCTCATACACAGCGTCTGTAGCGTGTGGAGCGGAACGCTGTGTGAGTGTGACTTCCGGGTGTAGCGTAGGAGCGATCAGCTGGAGCAGGCTGAGCAGGAGAGTAGGGAGACACGGCAGCTGATCCGATATGAGAGCAGAGGCAGTGAAGGAGATTCCCAAACAAAGGTAATTGCTGGGACGGAATTATTTAGAGAAGTGACCTGAAGATTATGGAGAGAGGTATAGAGCTTCAGAAATGAGTGTACTCTAAGGAATCAACACCAATAATCAGGCAGTGATAAGGTGTCAATAGGTGGTTTATATAGAGAGAGGAAGTAGGTGGGAGGGATATACCTTAAAGGTATATCACATACTGGCAGCTAGCTGAACACATCTATTTAGCCAATCACAAGAGACAAATGTGTGCAGGCACCAATTAGCAGCTATCTCCCACTGGTACAACTTTTTTTTACTTTCCCATCCCTTTAAAATATCCATAGATTGAAAATAAATACATATGATACTCTGATTACATGTTATATTCACAATTATTACTGCTCAGAAAAAGAATACATTTACACTATATACAATAATGTGCTAAAGAGAAATGTGCTTGTTCGTGGACAGCAATGAAATGGTATAAATAAAATTGGGAAAAACCCGAACAGCTGTGACATCGATGACTGTTAGTTAACACCAGTCCGATGCTCTTCGCACCGTACTTGACGCATGTGTATTTGATGGCTTTTTTATATATAAGGAGATCGTATTCAGATCCAAGGCCGTGATGTTTGTCGATGTTTGGCGAGAGTATTGACGCCCGTGAATGGAACATATAAGTCTTTTACATAGGAACTTGTAGTTGCCATTTTGTTTTCAGCTCACACCAAAATGGAAATGGTCATTTAACAAATGATAGAAATAAATCATGTTTAAAACAATACCTGTGAAAGTTGCCAAGCTACTATTTAGCAATAGAAAAACAGTGCTCAGTTTGACCATCCTGAAAACCTAAAAGATGCATTTAGATAGGTAAGCATTGGTGTGGAAGGAAACAAATCGCAATAGTTAACTATGAAAGACGCGATTAAGCAATCTCCTTAAATACCTGAATTTATTAATGCCAGTACTGTAAGTGACAATCATGACAGCTCAAGTGAGACTTACAATTAAATTAAAAATGAAAATGAATAGCACGCCATTTGTAGATGTTGGTGTCCTGAAGTGGTTATAGAAGTATGTCCATCATGCCAAGGTACATATGATATTCATATAGCTATTGAATTGTGATGAGGTGAATAATTTAAGACCACACATGAAAATAAGTCATTCCCTTGCAGAGTGAACAAAGAGGTTGCATGAATAGAGCTATCCTGTAACCTTAAGAGGTGTGAATGGGCTATTGTATGTGTCAATTTTTGGGAAACCTCCCAGTTTCTATTTCAAAAAGAGGTACTTAACACACAAAAAGTCCTTTTTGGGAGATTTTCGGTTAAAAACACAGTTTACAGAATTAGGGTTTGAACAAACAAAACCATATAGCATAGTGATCACTCACGAAACTTGGCGCCCAATTCGGTCGAAAACCAAAAGCATTTTCAGGAGCAAATTGCCAACAGATTGTGATTGACCCTAAAGCCAATTTGTGACAGATATGTAGCAGAGATAGCATTGAGAAGGCAACAGGGTGAATTTCAAATTCTAAGAATCAGAAATGTATTAAATTTAGAGCTAAATTAAATTAGAAGGAGGCAAAATAAATAATACAAATATATTGTAAATGTGTTTCATTACACATAACTTAACATTTTATTTAAAAATCTCAAGGTGTTTACTGTCCCTTTAAGATTGCTAACATTTATTATACAAGTAGATTGCTTAAACTAATGTGTTTGTAAGTATTAATATTTGCAAACATCTTTAAAAGCTCTGTCAATTGGGAGTGGTAACATAAGTTATATATAGCTGCTTATAGCTCCTGTACTACCAAGAAAGATCTGTTATAAAAATAAAAAGTAATCTGCAATCATTAAATTCCCTGATGTATATTAGAGTCATAATATTGCTGAATAAGCACCTCTAGCTCATAATATTTATTTACTTTGTTTTGTGTGGGTTTTTTTTTTTTCATTAAAGCTTTGAAACAGCAAGAGATAAAATGCAGACAAAGAGCAAGTCTAGCAATGCTGCATCATAAGAGGTCTTCTGCTATGGATAGAGTTGCCAGCTGTCCCCCACAAAAATATTGGACAACCTGTAGGTGACTGGGCACAGGTGGTTGGTGGGGGTCACACAATGGCTCGTAATACAAATACATACAGAAAGAGAAGCAATATGCCAGGAATGAACAACAGCTCAGTGGCTTGTTCTATAGCCTGGTTATCACCAAAGAGTATCTTCTTTTAGCCCAGTTGTGCTTTTCAGAGAGGCAAACTTTTCTTAAGTATATCAGCCTGATCCTGCCTAATAAGGTCAGTCCAGTCTGAAATACTGGGCAATTCTCCTCAGAAAAAGGGAAATGGCAACCCCAGACAATGGTTTTGGTCTCCTTTTGGCCTTGTCAGTGAGCTGCAGCCATATCCCTTTAAGCACATTGGACAAGGAGTCAACATCTGGTTTCCTTATTACCCTCAGACACATAATGGCTCCACCCATAAGCTCTACCTTAGATCTCACCTTTCATGCCAAATGTATATGTTTCACAAGTGAGAATTCATTTTATCTGGTTGGCTACCATACATATATAACGTTACTATACTGAAAGTGTCTAAGCATGAAACACAATTTTCATTCATGATTCAGATAGAGCAATGCACTTTTAAACAACTTTCCAATTTACTTATTTTATCTAATTTGCATCTTTTTCTAGTAACCTGCCCATAAATAATTTTTCCTCTTTGGCTACAGGTAACATACGTGCACGGACTCATAGAGCACCATGTACTAAAAGGCAAGCGGATCCTGTTCGTCTGCTCCCCTTATGTTTCATTATACGCTCAAGTGAGTGTGTAAAGCCCACCCCTTCTCTCGCATGACCAATTACATGAGAGAAGGGCCTGTCAATCACCTCAAGTAAGCGAGTTTGGGTGATTTCTCTTCACCACCTCAGAGGTGACGTAGAGGGAAAGAAGCAGTGGTGTAATGACCGCAAGGGCTCAGGAGAAGCCTACACTGCTTTGTACATGGAGTCAACAGAGTATTTATTTAACACCCACATTAGGGTGTTTCATTTTCTAAGGCAAAAAATAAACTGTAAAATGTTTGCAGACTTTGCTTATGCCCCGAGTCTCAGTGATGTAAAAGATATATATGCTAAATTTCAAGAAGATTGGATAATATTTAGAGGTTGCACACTTTGATCTGTTTTGTAGGCAAAAAATATGATTTTTCAATGTTAATTACTTTTATTGGGAAAACTAGAAATCACAAACTTAAAATACTATTAAAACTATACACTAAGATTAATAGGTAATATGATAGGCAAAACATGTGTTATATTAATCAACTTTGAACGATGCAATCCCTTGTTTTGTTTGCTTGGTGACGACTTTTCTGTGATGCTCGACTACCCTCAACAAGCATTGTTTTTGTTGTTCATCCCTGACCGATTCATTATACTTTTTTATCAGAGCAATTCCTCTTTCTACGGTATCATTGACAACCTTAAGAGCGTTCACATGGCTTTTTAGAGAATCACTGCAGTATTCTGTCACGTTGTGGATCCCAAACAATTCAAAGAACGTCTTTGTTTTATTAGTAACAAAATGGCTCAGATCTTTTCCTTCAAAAACCATGTTTATACCCTCTAATTGTTTCACTTCCTTTTTATTTGCAGGTTTGGTTTCTAATTTTTTAGTCATATTTTCCTTAACAGCCTGAGTAATACGGTTGTTTCTGACAGATACCAAAGGTGTCTCTTAGCAACTGTGAGAGCACATTTTTTGACGTCTGCATCTGGGTAAGCACTCAGAAGCTGTAGCATATCCAAATCATTCTTTGGAGCCCATCAACTTACAATTGCCTCATGCCATAAGCGAACATATATGTGGCTGACAAAATGTGCAACCCGTTTCATTCCTTCCAATTGTCATTGAGGAATATTCAATTGTTTAGTGAAGAGGACAATTTTAAGGGCATATATTGCATTTGCCATCGACCTTGCTTGATGCAGTGCCCCTGGGATCCTGAATGTAATGTTTATTCCTATATGAATCTTTTTTTTTCTTCTTTTGTACACTTAGTTCTTATTTTCGAGGCGAAAACCTTGTCTACTCCACTCATTGACAAACTCATACGATCTTCTCTTTGTGACCTAAGAAATTCTTTATCTTCTTGTGATACGCTATTCATGTCCATCACATTTTGCCGGGAAATGTCAAATAACTCGACGAGATCACCTTTCCAAATCTGCCGTTTCACATTTGCTTTATCCATGTTTCTCGATTTCTCTTTACCCAGATTTTGGTATTCTTTGTACAGATTCTGTATACCAGCATGGATATTCTCCTCCGTCTAAACAGGGATATTTGCTTTCCTCCACACTTCCTGTAGTTTAGTACAGGTAGATTTAGCAGCATCCGAAAGTGTTTCTTTCATTTCCTTGTGATGGTAAATAAAAACTAAAAGCCCTTGTTCCTTTGAAGGGAGCCAAGCTCCTAAAATCTCACCACTAGTCACCTTTTCTAGCAGCCAAATTCCTCTTTTGGTTCCCATTTTAAAGTTCAATTACCTACAAAAGATGAAAGAAATACATGAGAAGACCATTAGTGTAAAGCACTTCAATGTTAGAAATTTCACTAGTTTGTGATAAAAGTGATGCAACCCCTAAATATTATCCAATCTTCTTGAAATTTGGCATATATATCTTTTACATCACTGAGACTCGGGGCGTAAGCAAAGTCATATGAAAATCACATCTTTGGAAAAATTAAACACCCTAACCCACATGACTGCCGGTGACACTTTTTTTTACCCACCTTGGTTGCCAGTAACACACATAATAGTTTCTGCAATTCTCACTTCTTTCAGGGCCATATTTGCGGTGAAAAGAGGCATTGGAGACCTTTCACATAATTCCATTCAAAATGCCTAGATCACAGAATTTCATGGACATAAAATCATACTTTTGCATCAGCAAGGCCACTCTCAAATGGAAATCAGCACACAAACTGGATATTCAAGATGTGGTATTCAAGTTGTCATATAGACATTTGAAGAATCAGGAGAGGTCAAGGACAAAAAAAAGTACGGGAAGACCAAGAAAAATTTCAAAATCTGATAAGAAGTACCAGCAAGGACAAGAAACCACTTTTTCAGAAGGGGAACAGGGTGAAAAGGCTAAGATATGCTAGAGCTCACAAAGATTGGAATGAAGATCAGTGGAAAAGAGTATTCTAGAGTGATAAATCCAAGTTTTACGTTTTTGGGTCCAATCATCAACAATATGTGAGAAGAAGAGTTGGAGAGAGGGAATGAGTTGTAGCAATTAGCTCTTAGAAAATTAACCAGAGATCAGATCAGTTGCTTATACTTAGTAGAAATCAATGCAATATGTTTTATTCATGTATTTAAATGGATTTTACCTTTTATTTATTTTTATTTTTTTTACACTACATTTGTGCTTCCTTTCACAGCCCTACAAAGAGAAGGGGCCTTTGCCGGGAATTTTATCTTTGTCTGATGTCATACAACTTCTAGGCTAGTGAATAGACTAGGTGGCCTATTTAAGAACGTGCAAGCGGACATGATCCGATATTGCGAATCATGTCCGCTGCACATTGATAAATGCCGAAAGCATACGCTCTCTGCATTTATCATTGCACCAGCAGTTCTTGTGAACTGCTGGTGCAATACCGCCCCCCTGCAGATTCGCGGCCAATCGGCCGCTAGCAGTAGGTGTCAATCAACCCGATCGTATTGGATAGGGTTGATTTCCGGTGATGTCTGTCTGCCGCCTCAGAGCAGGTGGACGGGTTATGGAGCAGCGGTCTTTAGACCGCTGCTTCATAACTTGTGTTTCTGGTGAGCCTAAAGGCTCGACAGAAACACGGGCATAACGCTCCATACGGAGCTTGATAAATAGGCCCCTAGAGGGAGTCAGATTTGCTCATGCCCAGAACTGACAGAATACAGTAAAAACTTACGGCTAGATTACGAGTTCTGCGTTAGCTTTAAAAAGCAGCGTTAGGGGGTCCTAACGCTGCTTTTTACCTAACGCTGGTATTACGAGTCTGACAGGTAGAGGCTCACCGCTCACTTTTTTTCCATGACTCGAGGCTACCGCAAATCCCCTTACGTAAATTGCTTATCCTATCTTTTCTATGGGATTTGCCTAACGCTGGTATTACGAGTCTTGGAGAAAGTGAGCGCTAGAACCTATACCTCCAAGACTCCAACCGCAAAAAAAAGTCAGTAGTTAAGAGTTTTATGGGCTAACGCTGGAACATAAAGCTCTTAACTACAGTGCTAAAAGTACACTAACACCCATAAACTACCTATGAACCCCTAAACCGAGGCCCCCCCACATCGCAAACCCTATAATAAAGTTTTTTAACCCCTAATCTTCCGACCGGACATCGCCGCCACCTACATTATCCCTATGAACCCCTAATCTGCTGTCCCTAACATCGCCGACAACTATATTATATTTATTACCCCCTAATCTGACCCCCCCAACCTCGCCGCCACCTACCTACACTTATTAACCCCTAATCTGCCGACCGGACCTCGCCGCCACTATAATAAATGTATTAATCCCTAAACCGCCGCACTCCCGCCTCGCAAACACTATAATACATTTTATTAACCCCTAATCTGCCCTCCCTAACATCGCCGCCACCTACCTACAATTATTAACCCCTAATCTCCCGCCCCAACGTCGCCGCTACTATAATAAAGTTATTAACCCCTAAACCTAAGTCTAACCCTAACCCTAACACCCCCTAAGTTAAATATAATTTAAATATAACAAAATAAAATTACTATAATTAAATAAATTATTCCTATTTAAAAATAAATACTTACCTATAAAATAAACCCTAATATAGCTACAATATAATTAATAATTACATTGTAGCTATTTTAGGGTTTATATTTATTTTACAGGCAACTTTGTATTTATTTTAACTAGGTACAATAGCTATTAAATAGTTAATAACTATTTAATAGCTACCTAGTTAAAATAATTACAAAATTACCTGTAAAATAAATCCTAACCTAAGTTACAAATACACCTAACACTATACTATCAATAAATTAATTAAATAAACTACCTACAATTATCTAAACTAAAATACAATTAAATAAACTAAACTACAGTAAAAAAACAAACACTAAATTACAAAAAAAAAAGAATTACAAGAAGTTTAAACTAATTACACCTAATCTAAGCCCCCTAATAAAATAAAAAAGCCCCCCAAAATAATAAAATGCCCTACCCTATCCTAAATTAAAAAGTAATCAGCTCTTTTACCAGCCCTTAAAAGGGCTTTTTGCGGGGCATTGCCCCAAAGTAATCAGCTCTTTTACCTGTAAATAAAAATACAATCCCCCCCAACATTACAACCCAACACCCACATACCCCTACTCTAAAACTACCCGATCCCCCCTTAAAAAAAACCTAACACTACCCCCCCTGAAGATCACCCTACCTGGAGCCGTGTTCACCCAGCCAGGCACCGATGGGCCAGAAGTGGACATTCGGAGCGGCAGAAGTCTTCATTCGATCGGGGCAGAAGAGGTCCTCCAAGCGGCATTTGTCTTCATCCAAGCGGCATCTTCAAGCTTCAATCAACCGGAGCGGAGCCATCTTGAATCCATCCGACGCGGAGCCATCCTCTTCGAAAGATGTCCTAAGTCCGAATGAAGGTTCCCTTAAATTACGTCATCCAAGATTGCTTCCCTTCGAATTCCGATTGGCTGATAGGATTCTATCAGCCAATCGGAATTAAGGTAGGAAAAATCCGATTGCCTGATATAATCAGCCAATCGGATTGAACTTCAATCCGATTGGTTGATTGGATGAGCCAATAGAATGTGAGGTCAATTCTTCTGCTGTTAACTGTTCCGCTGCCTTTGAGACTGAGGACATCAATCCGCCTGATCCTATATGATCAGGTTGATTGACACCCCCTGCTAGCGGCTGATTGGCTGCGAATCTGCAGGGGGCGGCATTGCACAAGCAGTTCACCAGAACTACTTGTGCAATGTTAAATGGCGACAGCATATGCTGCCGGCATTCAGCGATGTCTGTCGGACATGATATGCTACAGCGTATCATGTCGGAGAGACATTGATAAATTGGCCCCTACAGACTTAATTGAACCCATTAACCCATTTTGGGTTGTAGTGATCAGCATCCAGTATCAGCAGTTTCGAGTACCGTTGTGTGAAACTGGAGATCTGATTTTGTGTGAGTTAACAACCTCAGTTATGTTTGACTCACCTTGCAAACGAAAAAGATGACCATTTCCAATATTGGAAAAATAATTAGGAAGAGTGGAATCCACCCCAATGTTTGTAACAATGTTATATATAGTGCTCAGGACACATGCACATTCCTGAGCCTAAAATAATTTACATGTACCAATATATATATGTGTTTGGCAAAGGGGTGGGATAGCACTGTTAAAGGTAATATCAAATGCAACAAAATATATACATATATAAAACTCTGAATAATCATTCAAATACATGTGGAGTTGCGCAGAATGGATGCAGCGGCACTCAAATTGAACCGGCAGAGCTGTTAGTCACTTGGGGGATAACTGTTATAAAGGGGGAAAGTTTCTAGTGCTTTTACCGCACTGCATGAAGCATGAAAAGCACTTTATAGAAATAAAAAAGTATCCAGCGGCGGATATCATATGTGCTACACTAAGGGGCCTATTTATTAATGTGCGATCAGACATGATCCGATATTGCGGATCATGTCCGCCACACATCGATAAATGCTGACAGCATACGCTGTCGGCATCATTGCACCAGCAGTTCTTGTGAACTGCTGGTGCAATGACGCCCCCTGCAGATTTGCGGCCGCCAGCAGGGGGTGTCAATCAACCCAATCGTATTGGATCGGGTTGATTTTTGGCGATGTCTGTCCGCCACCTCAGAGCAGGCAGACAGGTTATGGAGCAGCATTCTTTAGACCGCTGCTTCATAACTTGCGTTTCTGGTAAGCCTGAAGGCTCGCCAGAAACACCGGGCATCAAGCTCCATACGGAACTTGATAAATATGCCCCCAAGGCTCTCCTGGATTGCTCCACATTTACCTCATAATGATTGAGGTAAAATCTTGTAAGTAGACTGTATACCTACTGGGATCGTGGTTTGCTTGCATGACAGTAAAGCACTTTATGCTATCCATAAATTTGGGACTCATATTCCAGCATATTGAGAAAATACTCACTTGTTATTTATAAGATTTTTAAAGTTTGTATGCAAATTGATATTGTATTTGATAGATTATTCAGAGTTTGATATATGTATATATTTTGTTGCTTTGGATATTACCTTTGACAGCGCTATCCCACCCCTTTGCCAAACAATGAATGCACGCAAAGTCTAGTGAAATTGGGGATTTCAGTTCACTAAGCCTAGGGATACAGCTACAGTTTTTGGACACCCCTATGCCACTAGTACCAGTGTTTATTTATATTGCACCTTAGTGTGTGGAAGTGCCCGTCAGCTCTTTCATATATACTGTATATCATTTTTTATATATATATATATATATATATATATATATATATACATACAGTATATATATATATATATATATATATATATATATATATATATATATATATATATATATAGGCGCACTCTCCATAAAACATAAAGGGCTAATTACATGTTGCATGATATTTTTAGCGGGTGACACAGTAAGCAATATCATGGCCGCACAAACTATTACAACTTGAAAGTAAATAAAGGCGCACAAGCGCTAGTAAAGTGTAAGGGTTAAAAAAAAATGTGCATCAAACATCAAAAATAAATTAGAAAAAATGTTACACATATACACTTTCTAATAACAAAAAAAATAAAAAAAATGTATATGTATTTTACTATGTATTTAATATAAATATTTTACATTCCTATGTTCTTCACTTAGAAGAAAATGCTCTCAGTATTTTTAAATATATATTTCTATATATATATCTGTATATATCTATACCTGTATATTTTCATTTAAACATATAGTTACATATGGTTTTTTTTTTAATTATTTATATACCGATATGTATATACACCTACACATTATATGTATATATATATATGTATATATATATATATATATATATATATATATATATATATATATATATATATATAAAGAATATTTTCTGCTATGAAAAGAACACTGGTATGTAAAATATTCATAATTACCCTTGGGTTTAGTGCTGTACGTCTTACGTGGTTTCGGGTTAGCGCTCAAGCAGTATTTGTTAAATCAGTTGCAATAGCTGAAGTCCTGAAATTAGAGCACATAGGGGCCGATTTACCAATGTCTGGCGGACATGATACAGACATCCACCAGATTCTGGTGAACTGCTTGTGCAATGCCGCCCCCTGCAGATTTGCGGCAATCGGCCGCTAGCAGGGGGTGTCAATCAACCCGATCGTATAGGATCGGGCGGATTGATGTTCGTAGCCTCAGAGGCAGCGGACCAGTTAAGTAGCAGTGGTCTTAGGACCGCTGCTTCATAACTGCTGTTTCCGGCGAGCCTGAAGGCTCGCACAGAAACAGGGGCATCAGGGGCCATTCGTTCCTTTATAAATTGGCCCCATAGGGTTTCACTCGCACGCAAACTTTCAACTTGTAGTACGAGTGCTAACCTTCTCACGTTAAAAGTTTACTTTCAGCGGTGTTTGCAGGTGATCGTAAAAAAAAAAATTTGCGCCACTTGTAATCTGGCCCAAAGTCTGTTATCAGCAATAGTTACAAAGGATGAGGAAGACAAACTCTCCAGGTGAGAACAAAATAACTGGCATAGGCAGCTCCTTGTCCAACATGTTGGCCGACCTCTTCAACGAACCTTCTGCAATCACACATAGAACTAGTTTACATTCTTTGTTGGAGGTGGTGTGCTTAGTAAAGGTAAGTGCTTACGTTTTTTTGGCTACAATCGTGGACAATTTACCGGTAGGTATTGATTTTAATTGCTTGGTATTGTTGTTGTACATTGGGGATGAACAAATGGAAACTTAACACAGATGTATTGTATTATCTATTATCCAATAGAAGAGTACTTCAGTATGTTTATATAGCAAGTGAGTTTATTTAATTGTATTAGCCGGATAAAACAGCCCTTTTGTTGGATAAGACACACTTCCTTTTTTTTACCACACTACTCTGACTGTATTAGGCCATGTGGCTCCCTTGAGTTGCGTGTTTGCAGAACATTCCTGAGCCTGCCTAGCTAAGCAGTCATGGGTAGAAGGTGAGTTTTAAAATAGGATAAACAGAGAAATAGTATCTTTAATAATAAAGTAATAAATAAAGTAAAAAAAGCAAATTGGAAAAGTTATTTTTTAGCACATGCTGTATCTTACTCATAAATGTTTAAATTTAACTTCCATGTTCCTATAATGTCTTGTATAATGTTGCCAGATTCATAATGTATTATTTCAGCACCATGAGGTTATCTATATAAATAATGTGTAATAATTACTCATATGTTAGGGGCACTCACTGCAACAAACTTAAAGGGACACTGAACCCAATTTTTTTCTTTTGTAATTCAGATAGAGCATGCAATTTTATCTTTATTTGAAAAAGAAGACATCTAAGCTTTTTTTGGTTTCAGTACTATGGACAGCACTTTTTTATTGGTGGATGAATTTATCCACCAATCAGCAAGGACAACCCAGGTTGTTCACCAAAAATGGGCCGGCATCTAAACTTACATTTGTGCATTTCAAATAAAGATACCAAGAGAATGAAGAAAATTTGATGATAGGAGTAAATTAGAAAGTTGCTTAAAATTGCATGCTGTATCTGAATCACGAAAGAAAAAATTTGGGTACAGTGTCCCTTTAAGAAATTGATTTTACACTCAGAATTAAAGGGATACTAATCCCATTTTTTTTTCTTCAGATTCAGATAGAGCATGCAATTTTAAGCAACTTTCTAATTTACTCTTATTGTCAAATTTAATTTTTCTTTGTTCTTTTTGGTATCTTTATTTGAAAAGGCAGTAATATAAGCTTAACAGCTGTCCCATTTTTGGTTCAGAAACCTAGATAGCATTTAGCCACCAATCAGTAAGCGCAACCCAGGTGCTGAACCAAAAATGGGTCGGCTTCTAAGCTTTCATTCCTGCTTTAAAAATAAAGATACCAAGAGAACAAAGAAAAAATGATGAGTATGGAGTTTGCCTGAGTCTTTTTTGTATACAACACAATACTGCACAGTGAGTCACAGATACAGTGTATAAATGCTAATTTTCATATGTCCTTTGTTTGGCCAAAGGAAATTAGAGCAGGCAAATATATTTAATGATGTAACCCTGGAATGCCTAGGATTTGCCACATCCTAAAAATGTTATTAATAAAATTGAGATTTTATAATAAAATTGAGATTTTATATATATTTTAATATTATTTTGAATACAGATCTTTTGCAGGGCTGTGCATGATTTCTAATACATATACTATGCATATAGTATTCATATGCAAAATGTCTTTAGTGTTCATCTGAAAGTAATAACTGTTCATTATTAATGTCACTTAATTTACTCTTTAAAGTAACCTTCTAAAGTACAAATCTCATGACCCTCATGATAACTAAATCTTGTACTCATTAACCTACTCTGCAAGTTTGTTTGATTGGCCATCATTAATCAGACTCTACTAAGCTTAATCATAGGATGAGACCCGTTTACCTCATTACATTCCAACACATTCACAGCTCTGCAACACACTAAATCATTCATAGACATATAGCAATGCAAATAATTATATTATACCACATACCAAATTAATTATTTAGCTCATTAGAGACTTGTAATTACCCAGATCAGTCATCAGCATCAAGAGTGGATTTGATCTGCCACCTTAGATAATCTTATGTATTGATACAGAGTGAGACAATAGGGGGAGAGAGTAATTGTAAACTTCTCACATTCATTGGAATAGATTTGAGCCACTAGATAGAAAGAAAAGTATAGTAATAACTGTGTCACAGCCCCTTTACTTTCAAAAGGTGGTGAGAGTCTATGAGCCTGGCCCCTAGGAGGATATTTTTAGTGGTTGGGAGTTGAATCCCAAGTATAATGGCTTATGGACTCTCATTTCCATAAAAAATGAATTTATGAGGCAAGCATAATTTGTTTTTGCTGCCATATCCCAACATATTAGCAGATTTCCAGTAATAGTACATTATGGCCTCTATTTATCAAGCCGTCGACTTTCTAGCATTCAACGGCACCAATACGCTCGCCTAAGATCGCCTAACATCGCTGCCGCGGACCTGAATACATTCGCCAAAATTATCAAGAAAGCTGTCAAAAAGCTGCGGACCAAGTACGGTGCGATGAGCAGCGGACTGTTGTTAACTAACAGTCATAGATCTCGCTGCTCATTGGCTTATTCACAGCTTTCTTGCACCCACACTATACTATACTGTTTTACCCCCTAAACCGCCGCTCCCGGAGCCCACCGCACCTGAATAAAGTTATTAACCCCTACTCTAATAAAGTGTTTAACCCCTAAACCGCCGCTTCCGGAGCCCACCGCCACCTACATTATATGTATTAACCCCTAAACCGCCGCTCCTTGACCCCGCTGCAACTAAATAAAATGTTTAACCCCTAAACCGCCGCTCACGGACCCCGCCGCCACCTACATTATATTTATTAACCCCTAATCTGACCCCCCTACACCGCCGCCACCTACATTAAATTTATTAACCCCTAATCTGACCCCCCTACACCGCCGCCACCTACATTAAATTTATTAACCCCTAATCTCCCGCCCCAATGTCGCCGCCACTATATTAAATTTATTAACCCCTAAACCTAAGTCTAACCCTAACCCTAACACCCACTAACTTAAATATAATTTAAATTAATCTAAATAAATTATTCCTATTTAAAACTAAATACTTACCTGTAAAATAAACCCTAAACTAGCTAAAATATAACTAATAGTTACATTGTATCTATCTTAGGTTTTATTTTTATTTTATAGGCAAGTTTGCATTTATTTTAACTAGTTACAATAGTTATTAAATAGTTATTAACTATTTAATAAATACCTAGCTAAAATAAAGACAAATTTACCTGTAAAATAATTCCTAACCTAAGTTACAATTACACCTAACACTACACTATCATTAAATTATTTCCCTAAATTAATTACAATTAATTACAATTAAATAAAATAAACTAAAGTACGAAAAAAAAAAACTAAATTACAGAAAATAATAAAATAATTACAAGAATTTTAAACTAATTACACCTACTCTAATCCCCCTAATAAAATTAAAAAAAAATAATAAAAATCCCTACCCTATACTAAATTACAAATAGCCCTTAAAAGGGCTTTTTTAGCGGGGCATTGCCCAAAGTAATCAGCTCTTTAACCTGTAAAAAAAATACAATACCCCCCCAACATTACAACCCACCACCCACACACCCAACCCTACTCTAAAACCCACCCAATCCCCCCTTAATAAAACCTAACACTACCCCCCTGAAGATCACCCTACCTTGAGACGTCTTCACCCAACCGGGCCTAAGTCCTCAATGAAGCCGGGCGAAGTCTTCATCCAACCGGGCAGAAGAGGTCCTCCAAATGGGCAGAAGTCTTCATCCAGGCGGCATCTTCTATCTTCATCCATCCGACGAGGAGCGGCTCCATCTTGAAGACATCCGACGCGGAGCATCCATCCAGACCGACGACTATCCGACGAATGAATATTCCTTTAAATGATGTCATCCAAGATGGCGTCCCTTGAATTCCGATTGGCTGATAGAATTCTATCAGCCAATCGGAATTAAGGTAGGAAAAATCCTATTGGCTGATGCAATCAGCCCATAGGATTGAGCTTGCATTCTATTGGCTGATTGAAACAGCCAATAGAATGCGAGCTCAATCCTATTGGCTGATTGGATCAGCCAATAGGATTTAACTTCAATCCTATTGGCTGATTGCATCAGCCAATAGGATTTTTTCTACCTTAATTCCGATTGGCTGATAGAATTCTATCAGCCAATCGGAATTCAAGGGACGCCATCTTGGATGACGTCATTTAAAGGACCAATCATTCGTCGGGTAGTCGTCGGCAGATTAGGGGTGTTTAGACTCTGGGTACATGTTAGGGTGTTAGGTGTAGACATTCCCATAGGAATCAATGGGATATCGGGCAGCAGCGAACATAAGATTTCGCTGCTGTCAGACTCCCATTGATTCCTATGGCATCCGCCCCCTCCAGGGTGGCGGATTGAAAACCAGGTACGCTGGGCCAGAACAGTGGCGAGCATACCTGATAGGTATTTGATAACTACCAAAAGTAGTCAGATAGTCTGGAGTGACGTAACCATCGATCTGTGTCGGACTGAGTCCAGCGGATCGTATGTTACGTCACTATATTCTACTTTTGCCGGTCTGTAGGGTTTGATAACTACGGTGAATCAGGCTCACCACAAATACGCTGCGGAATTCCAGCGTATTTGCGGTTGACAGCTTGATTAATAGAGGCCCATGTGTGGGCTGCCAAAATGTAACTCCTTAACTTAATAGTTAGCATATCGACACCTCTGTGTATTCTTGCAGGGTAATACATTTTTCATAGGAAAAGAATTGACCACTTTTGGGCTAAACAAGCTTAACAAGTTTCAATATGTAAAATAGTATATTAGTCAAAACTTTTTAATCATTAAATTACATTTGTAATAATGGGGAAAGATCTTATCAACTGAGAGTTGGGAGGGGGTGTCTAAAAAGGTAAACTAAGTATAGACTAAATCTCCAATGCCAAAAAATACCTGTACTGATAAGTTTAATGGAGCAGACCATGAGTTGTAAGCCAGTGAAAGCTAATACTGAAAGAAGGGGATTCAGCAGTAAATTAAAGGGACATTATACACTCATTTTTTCTTTGCATAAATGTTTTGTAGATGATCTATTTTTATAGCCAATAAAGTTTTTTGGTTTTTTTAAATGTATAGTTTTGCTTATTTTTAAATGACATTGCTATGATTTTCAGACTCCTAACCAAGCCCCAAAGTTTTATGAGAATACCGTCAGATACCTACTCCACCTTGCTCCTGTTTGTGTAAAGGGTCTTTTCATATGCAAAAGAAGGGGGGGGTCTTATTTCCTACTTGCAGTGGGCTTTCCAACTACCTTTCCAACAGAGCTAAACTGAGAGCTTCTAAGTAAGTTTTTAAACAGTTTTATACTGGATTTGTATATCCGTATCTGAGCATCGTATTCTTTATAGTAATGTCTATTACATGCAGTTATATAAAAATGAGTGTATACTGTCCCTTTAACTAAAGACTATGATAGAATGTGACAGGCTATAGCAATTTAAAGTGTAAGTTGATACTATCACCATTCAGGTCCACTGTGAATAGCATAACAGGGCAGAAAGGCATGTTGGTGGCTGGCAACAAAAAATGATTTAGGCAATTCTTTATTGGAATGTCTAACTAGTCAGTAATAAGCTATGTGTTTAATTGGAATTTCACGCCCTGTCTAATCATATAGGCAATGTTCCCATATGGTCATTTTAAGGGCAGATACAATTCTACTGGTGTAGTTGGGCTGCAAGAATTGTTAATAAAGATAATACTAGCATGAGTAACATCAAAGGCTAGTAACATATTGCATCCCCTTAAATAGTTAAGAGAAGAGTCACAGTAGGAACTTATTTAATAACAGGTTAACAATAGTAAGACAAGCTTTTTATATCTGCTAACCAGTAATAAACATTAGGAATAGCACAAGACCAATTAGTTGAGAAGCCATTATAGCAATATGGTGATATTATCCAGTTAGAGAGCATAAGTTCTGTAGGTTATCATACACAACATAGTGATGTATACTGAACACTCATAAGGTTGTCCCTGGCACATCTGTAGGCAAAATTATAAGGGTTTCTAAAACATATCAGATCAAAAAGTAATCATCAAAGGTTAAGGTATTTATACTTGTATAGATGGCTAAAGTAAGTGAGAAATTTAGCAAGAAGCCCTCATTAACATACAATTTTTAGCCTATACCAGACTTTGACTAGTCCAGTTGAAATTTCTGCATTGTACCTTTGATTTCCATTAACCATCCCGGCCAAAATTTGCTCTCTGTGGGATCAAGATAAATGGCTGCGGGCAGCAGAGTTCCTGATAGGGTAGGAAAAGATATTGGCAGCTGTTCTCTCTCAAAAGTAAGTCCGGACCCTCCAACTGCTGGTACATTGGTCTGGTTCTTCCTCCTCTTGTTAAAGCAGGTATTACTATGATTTTGGCCCATCTCACTATATGGCTCTATATAGCTCTGGTTTAAGGATATGAGATAGAGTTGAGTTGGATCTCGGTAAGGCTAGACTCAGTTCCTTCACTCACTTTGCTGATCAGGTGGCTGGGGCCATGCTGCTCAGGAGTAGTAACTGTTTTCATGTACTGGATCTCTCGCCATCAACCCCCAGAGAGGAACCTTCTTTCTATGTTGTTGGGGAGTCACCTTTATTGGTTGCAGCACCCTTTAGGTCAGGACCTAATGTGTCGACAGGCTGACCATACCCTATCAGATTCCTGCTGTTCAGAGTAAAGGATTGCCGCCATTCTTTCCCTCAGCCTCTGGGTATGCTCCAATTGCATAGATTGTAATTGCAGAATAAAGTAGCTATCCTCCATTTTCGGTAAGCATTTTTTGCATGTAGAAGATGGCACAGATGTGCTTTATGCTTAACCGCAATCAGCTGTACGTATTTAGCACACTGATTTGCAGGGACAATGCTGGGTTTTCATAGTATGGAAAGCCTCAGAGTAAAATGACCATTGTATGTGGCTTGGAAAATAGGGTGCACTTCAGAACAATAACTGCGCACTCAAGGCACAGCTAGTTATGGGAGATGGAGTTGATGCTTCAGTTATAGGGGAAGGCCTCAGAGTGAATAGTCTGGTACTTAGGGCAATAAAGCTGTGCCACAATCCAAAACCCAATATCTCTGATTAGGTTACCAACAGACAAGCCTCTTCACTATTTGAAGTAGGTTATTACCCGATCAGTGTGGCAGAATTGATGAATTGTGGAGAAAACTTAAGGAGTTGAAGCTCAGTGCGAACAGTAAGAGTGCCGCCGCCTGGTAGTCCCTGTATATCTGCAGACTGCCCCTCATCTCAGTTCTTTTTACAGACTTGTATTTTAGCCAATCAGTGCTGACCCATGAATAAATCCACGGGAGTGAGCACAATGCTATCTATATTGCACACATGGACTAGCAGTACGTGGCTGTGAAAAACTAATAAGATAACAGGCAAAAATGTAATGGTTTATAGGTTATAAAGTATATTAATATAACACTGTTGGTTGTGCAAAGCTGGGAAATGGATATTAAATGTGTTAGCTATCTCTTTAAACAATAAAAATCATGTCCATTTAATTACCATCAGATCACATTCCCAAAATTTTGGTTTCTAAATGTAGGTGTTTCAATAAAAAATAGTACCTGAAATATAAGATATAAATGTACTGTACAAATTTGGTTACTTTGTACTTCATGAAGAGAATAAGTAAGAATAAAATATTTAAAGTGATGGTAAACTTTAACTAATCAAATGAATCATATGTAATCTTTGCCATTAAAATAGTATATATGTACCTTTTTTTGTTTTTAATCCATCTGTGAAAGGGTTAAATTAGTTCACATAGTAATGCTTCTCTTGCAATGTTATGCCAGCCCACTTGGATGAATTCCTTTTTTTATGACAATTCCAGTGAGCATCCAATCAACATGTGTGTCATATGACAATCTTGAAGTCCAGCCCCTTAGAAAGTCTATGAAATGTTTTCACTACAATTTAAATTGCTTTTGCCTATAGTTTATTATATATCACTTTTATGTCAATTAAAAAAGTGTTTTGGGAATTTGGCACAAACTTTACCTGCATACAGCTGGTGAGAAAAATTAGTGAGACTAGCTTGTTTAAACTGCTTACTCTATTCCACAAGACTTCCACAAGACTTGTGAACTCCCCTGTACCTCCTGCTTTCTGAAGCAGTGTCTTATTGTTACATTAGAGAAAATAACAAGTACAATATATGTACAATATATGTTGTAAAAGACACACATAAATATACAAAGTATGATCCTTATTTTTTTAAGTAACCTCACTGCTGGATCTAAATCTAAATGTATTAAAATATAAAAAAGAAAGTGCAAAGCTTGAATGTAATAGTACTGAAAGGACACAACCTGATGTGTAAAGTAATATAAAATACAAGCACAAAATGTAAGTGTAACAAAACTCTCATATCATGCAGTGCTATCCTGCACTGGGCTTGTCTCTCCTTCAAATACAGAAATGAGAGATCTCACAGTGCTGGAGAGTTCCACCCTTTTTATTTGAGTATTCAGTGAGTTCAGCCCCTGTCAGCTTTGCACTACTATTTCTCTCCAATCAGGTGAACATTTGATCATCAGGCATTAGGTCTTGTGCATCTGTGTTTTATTTGGGATGATAGGGGCTTGCTTGTTGCTATTTTTTTTTTGTTGCAAAAAACCCAATCTCAATGGTGATTGCCTATAAATTAAAAGGTAATGTGACACCCTCATTCAAAAAAGGGGAATCCCATCCTTTTTAAATAAGGGACCTTATCTCTTTGTATTGAGGGGTGGTAAAGAGGGGGTGTTCTCTGCATGGTACAAAAAAACAGTGTTTTGGTTTGATGATATTCCTTCTAAACCAACGCATTCCAAATATAGAAGAAGCAATTAATATTTGTATAGGTGGTAAACTTTGACATCCTTTTGAATTATCCCATAAATTCAACATCCCCATAAATAAAGAACAGATCCTGAAAGTGGCCACATTAGAAGAAATGAAAAAGTAATATTTTTATTTAAAAATATGTTTTTTATTGTAAAAAAAATTACATTTATTTTCTGTCTTTTAATCTTCATTTTACTGTACCTTATTATACCATAAAGGGTTTCCTGCATCAAAAGTAATGATTTAATAATGGGTGCAATTAAAGTATTGTGGGGTGAGTCTTATAGCGATCAAACTTACGTGCTAATACAATCTGTTAATATCACAATCACACAAACACACACACACATATACACACACACACATATACATACACACACACACACACACATATACACATATACACACACACACACATATACATACACACACACATATACACATATATACACACATATACACACACACATACATATATATATATATATACACAAACACACACACACATATACAGACACACACATATATACACATATATACACACAAACACATATACATACCCATATATACACACTATACACATATACATACACACACACACATATACACACAGACACACACATATACACACACACACATACATATATATATATACACACACAAACATACACACACAGATACATACACACACACACATATACACATATATACACACAGACACACATATATACACACACTACACACATATATATATATATATATATATATATACACACACAAACATACACACGCACACATACACACGCACACATACATACACACATATACACACACACATACATATATATATATATATATACACACAAACATACACACACAGATACATACACACACACACATATACACATATGTACACACAGACACACATATATACACACACACACATATATACACACTACACACATATATATATATACACACACACAAACATACACACGCACACATACACACACACCAGAGAAAACTATACCACTGGCGCGTGCTCATACACACGCAAATACCAAAAACATAAACATTTCATAGATATTCATGTACTTTTAATGGACACTCTGCAAGTCTTTCTTATTGGAAATAATAATTATTTTATAGGGATAGACAATAGATAGATAAATAGATAGATAAATGTGTCAAACAAATTGTTAAATCATACAGTATATACATATAGAGACATTTGAATGCACTTATTTTGTATACAGTTAATAACTAGTATCTAACGGAAGTCCCATTAAATCTGTGACCTTAGCGCTGTATGTTGTTAGCCAGCCATAAAAAAACATCCTGTGTTTCAAGAAGTAATAGTTTTGTATCTAACGAGGACCCCCAACACATTGTTCCATGATTGTTACCAGCAGCATTAATGAACTATTCCAATGTAACAATCGGTTAAAATGCAAACATATCTTTGTATCTCATTCAGTGGTTTTTTTGTGCTTTTGGCACATGGGTCATGTGTAGCTGTATTGTTTTTATAATACTAAACATTGAAATAAATAATCAGAAATATGTGTAATGAACAGATGGAAATACTAGACTATTCCGAGTTGCTACATCTGGTTTGCAGATTCCACTATATTGTGTGATTGTCTTTTTAAAGTTTAATTTCTTTAGACCTGACCTGCACCGTGAATGCGAACTATGTCCCCAGGGTATGTATTATTAATTCTATTTCATTCGGTCTCTGAAAAATGCTAGAGAAAGGTAGGTAAGAGCCAGAGGCTTACAGAACGTAGAACCCAAGCTTCTAACTTAATAAAACATTGATAAGCATTTACAAAGAAAAGAAAATATATTTTATTACGTTTTTTTTAAGTAATACAAAACAATATGCAAAATATATAACAAAGGGATTCTTCAAACATTCTTAAAGGTACATGGATGTGATGTAATACGGTAAAAAAATTGAATAAATAACACTAATAATAATAAACGCAATACGAAAAATGCTACAAGAGCTAAACACATTAAAAAAAAAATTCATAAGAATTAAGTTGTATTTCTATTACTGAAAAATAATGGTGACACGAGGCTCGAAATATTGTAAATAGCGATTGTTCAAATGTGATTTTTAGGACTTCTGTTTTTGGTAAAATGATTGTAGTTTCAAACTAGACAGAATGGCAAATGGTTAAATCCCATTCATAGCAATGCGATCAGGGCCGGATTTATAATTAGGCAGAAAAGGCGCCTGTCTCTGCCTATTATAAATACCAGTCAGATTTTAATTATTTTCCTAAACCCCATAGTGAGAACTGGAAAAAATGACTAGGCGCTAGCGGCAAACTCAAAGCATTATCCAATTGGTTGTGCATCCGGTGACCTCACGGAGACACGGGCCAATCAGATCAGGCATTTGGTCCATTTGGGATGAGCGCTAATGCCTTGTAAGAGCCCCTTACACCAGTACACATACATGTAACATGTATGTGAGGCATTATACACCACACATACATGTTACACCATATATATGATGGGTACTGTAATTCCCCCATCTTCGCTATCTAATTTTGCCTCCACCTGGGGGTGTTCACGGGGGGCACTTGGGGTGGATGCCAGAGGATTGGTTGGGGAACCCCTAACCCCCAGGCAGAGGCAAAAACAAATAGTGAAGATGGGTGAATTACATTGCCCATCTGATTGGCCTATGTCTCTGTGAGGTCACCGGATGCACAACCAATCGGATAATGCATTGGGTTTGCCGCTAACGCCTTGTGAAAAAATGGTAACAGCTAGTTACTATTCAGCTAAAGGACATTTTATGTCAGAGCTAGCTGCCTCTTGCGCTTTCTATGATATGTTAGCAGCTCATCACAGGTGGATGGGAACTAGCTGCTACCTGCAATATGGAGGCTTTCTGTAGGTCACTATAAGCACATCATTTATATTTTATTACGGTCTGCACCATATTATTGATGCTATTATATGTTAAAGAATATAATAGGATTTTTTGTAGCCCCCACAAATAGAAGTCTGTAACTATAAGCACAGCTGTATTTCCAGTTAGTAATGTGTCTGTATAATTTAATATATCTGTATTCATAAACTAAATACAGGATTTAGATTGCACCTTCCCATACTCTTACTCCTGATGAAAGTATAGGGCCCGGGAAAGTGTCGGCCATCTTAGTAAAGGTCACTGGTACAGGGTTGAAAGGGGGCCCTTCATAATTTGGTGCCTACAGGCACCTGAACTGTAAATCTGTCCCTGAATGTTAATGCCAAGAAGAAGCATGTTTGAAAAGATGTAATTACTGTAAGTTACAATCACGAAAATGTGAATATGAAATACAAAGAAAGATTGTAAGAACGGAATTTCCCAATGCCATTTCTAGATGTTGCAGTCATGATTTATTTTTTCTCATGTTTCCTAGAAATCTCATTAGTGGTACATCACATAACCAGGGGCGGAACTACAGGGGGTGCAAAAGTCGCAGCTGTGACCGGGCCCCCGAGGGTGGGGGCCCAGCTTAAAAAATATATCTATTTTTTTTTCAATAAAAAACGTTGACCTGCCACTGCCTGCACTGATATCATGTGAGTGTGACGTGATGCTTCACTAGTGTCTCTGTCTCTGACTACAGGGTTTAGTGTTTCTGTTTTACCCATTGGTGTTTATGAGTGTGTATGTATGTATGTATGTGGCTGTGTGTGTATTTATGCATGTATGTGTGTGTTTGTGGAACCAGCAAATTACAGACCTTGTTACTACAGTATGGGGGGGCGGGGGGTAAACAGTGTCACTATACAGTACCACTATATACAGTACAGGGGGGCTAGACTATGTCACAGACTACTGTGGTCACTATAAAGTACTGGGGCGGGTAGGGTCAGGCCAGCCATCTCACCGGCAGATTACAGACTGTGTCACTGACTCACTATATACAGTACTGCTGGGTTAAACAGTGTCACTATATACAGTAATAGGGGGTCAGACCATCTCACAGACTGTGGGCACAGGGTACCTCCTTTTGCACACATGTAATCTAATTCACATTTTTTTTCTGTGTTAAATGTAAAAAAAAAAAAAAATTTAAAAATCACCTTTTTTGGGGTGGGGGGTGGGCCCTTCTTAGATTCTTGCACCTGGGCCCTGTGGTTTCTAGTTACGCCTCTGCACATGACAGACGTATTAAATACATAAACAAATGTAAATATCAGTCCCATTCACTTCTGACAAACTATACAAGAGGCAGAGGGGGCATTATAAAGTAGCTGGATGCAGGAAGAATTATACTTTCTAATAATAATACCATTTTTTGCTATCCAAAGCACACAATAATTGCATAATTTAAAGGGATATGAAACCCCCAATTTTTAAATATACTTACATTATTTATATATTTTTCCTTTCCTGTGATTTAATTCTGAATATTGTGACCTTTCCAATGCATGCTGAACATGGAAGTGCAGACACAGCTATATTACACACAGTCATTGGTTGCACACTTTAGTAAGATATTTATAACCATTCCTAAATGGCCTCAACAGAAAAGGTAACCTAAGTTACAATATGGCTGCACCCACTGCTTTATGAACATACATTTTACCCTTATTTTATCAATGTTTAAACAAGTAATATATTTTTTTAAAATACATGTACAAATTACTATTATCTAATCTTTGCTCTGAATACATCATTCAAGCAATGATTTATTTAGGGCTAGATAATGAGTGGAAGGCTATGTATTGCTCCCGCTCGTGTGTTAACTACACTAGAAGTAAGATTTTTGCACACATCAGGTTGTACGCATATTACAATTTGAAAGTAAAACATTTTTTGCATGAGCGCTAACCGGGCACTTGCAAAAAGTCTAAATTAGAATATCGCAACTGCATTAACATATTTCCCCATAGAAGTCAACGGAGCAAGAAAAGTGGAAAAAAAACTAACACCCTACTCGGGTGCAAACCAGATCGCATTTTCTTAAGTGCGCTAAACCGACATGAAAATGTTAATATTTAACATTCCAATGTTCTTCACATAGCAGAATATGTGGTGACTGGCTAAGCAAAATATGGCCGTATTGTGTGACTAAGTTCCCAATATTATTTAAAAAGAATAGTTGTCTCTTGATGTATTTGCAGGCAATTTTTTGCAGCAGTTCAAAAAATATGTTGTGCTTTTGAAAATGGATGTGCGCTGATAGCTTTTTGTTTGTGTAATTACTGGGTCATATTGGCAGCACTCACAGATGTGGATTTAAACTTTTTGTAAGGTGTGCTAAAAAAACAAATTTTGTATTTGTGTATATATATATATATATATATATATATATGAAGTTTTTTGGGGAAAATATATTTCTATACCTATATATAGATGACTATATATAGGTATAGATATATACAGATATATATATATATATATATATATATATATATATAAATATCTATTTAAAATAGAACATATTCCCCTATGTGAAGAACATTGGAATGTTAAATATTTACAGTAAATACACAGTATAACGGAACATATTGAATCCCTGGACGCCCCAATTTCAATAGAGGAAATTAAAATTGCATAAATCTCCAGGTCCAGATTGCTATTCAGATATTTTTTACAAAACTTTTCGTAATCAATTGACTCCTATCCTAGCACAAGTCTTTAACCTGGCAGAAAAGAAGGGGACTTTCCCAGAGGAAATTTTACAGGCCTCCATAATAACCTTACCTAAACTTGGGAAAACACCTGATATCTGTCCACACTTTAGACCAATTTCTCTTTTGAACCTATATACCAAACTGTATGCGAAAATTCTTACAGTATGCCTAAATAAAATTATACCATATTTAGTAAGTCCAGACCAGGTGGGTTTTACCATGGGAAGACAGGGTCCGGTCAATACAAGGAGACTGATAAATATATTTTTTGAAGCCAGTTGGCTGGGTCAACAGTGCACAGCAATATCTCTAGAAGCTGAGAAAGCACTTGACCGAGTCGATTGGCTCTATATGAAAGAAGTTCTTAAACATTTTGGGTTCACACCCTCTGTTTTTACCAAGATAATGACCTTGTACACCACACCCTCTGCTAGAGTGAGGGGGAATCGATTTCTCTCTCCCCAATTCAAAATCACAAATGGCACTCGCCAGGGATGTCCCCTATCCCCATTGTTATTCACTCTCATGATGGAGCCCCTGGCGGAAGCTATTAAAGTAGCATCAGATATCCAAGGAATACAATTTGCACAACACAGTGCAGAAGGTGGCATCATTCACAGAATATCTCACCGTGTTGGTTTTGGATCCTATACAGTCACTTCCGAAATTGTTTTCTCTCCTGGAGGAATTCTCAAACATTAGTTTTTACAAACTCAACTTTACTAAAACTGAAGCCTATGCGCTAAACATACCAAATCTAGATCTTTTGCAATTGGAAAATCAATACCCATTTGAATGGCCTAATAAAGAACTAAAACATCTATTGGTGATCTTATCTCATGATATCCCAACTATTATGTCAGCTAATTTTGATCCCTTACTTTGTAAACTTAGAGATTACGTTAGACTCTGGGACTCTCCAAACTTATCCTGGTGACTTACATGTTTAGGAGTTTACCACTCTCCATACCCAAAACCACCATCACACAATTTCAGAAAATATGTAAAGAATTTATTTGGAGACATAAACATCCTACAGTAGCAATAAGGATTCTCTCATGCCCAGTGCAGGCTGAAGGGGCGGCTGTACCCAAATTAGCTGCCTACCATGAAGCCTCCCATATGGCTCACATTTCAGCTTGGGGCAAAGTCTTACCTGACAGTAAATGGTCTGAAATTGAGCAAGCCTCGCTTCTCCAGGGGTTCTGTCTCAAAGATCTTATATGGATCCCAAAATATACCAGAAATGTGGAAATATCCCGAAAATGACTTAATATCCTCTAATCTCAAACTTTTGGAAACAATTCACCATGGGAATAGGATAGCACCACACCCGTCACTGATCCACCCTATCTCAGGGTTACTTCACGCTCTCTTGGATTCTCATCCTACAGACTGGTTGGTGACTGGAATTAAGAATATAAAAGATCTCTTTTCTAATTAAAAGATATTATCTGTAACTCACTTTCAAACTCAATTCTCCCTATCACCTTTTTTAAAATTAGAATTTTTTAGACTAAAAGACTTCCTAAAATCCTGTTTTTTTTTAATCTACCCCCTTGAGACAACCAACTGATTGGGAAAAACAATGGGCTTCTGGTGTATCCTCCAATCACCTCTTTTCCACAAAACTCCTTATATTCGAAATTGTGGAAAAAACTCTCTACACTTTAAGGCAACAGATGAATTGTGTAGGGCTGCAATCCTCCTGACCAAAAGCGCAATACACTGTACCACTCATTATGAGCTTTTTTTTAAGATCTTGACACAGTGGCATTATAACCCCTACGTCTGTTTCAAATATCTAACCCTAATTCTTATCTATGCTGGAGAGCTTGTGGCAGAGTGGGCACCCCTCTACATATGTGGTGGGAATACCCTAAAATCCAACACATCTGGTCTAGAGCCTTTTACTGCTGTACCAACCTGGGGGTCAAGAATATAGACCGCCCTCAAGCCGCACTGTTCCATCTTATTCCCAACAAACTGCCTAGACATATTTTATATCTGAGTGTGTATGTTTTCATAGTGGTTAAATTAGCTATTGCCAGGGCATGGCGCCAACCTAAGAGCCCAAGGTGGGGTCAGGTACTGTCAACAATGGCTTATATAGAATCAATGGAGAGTGCAGTGTTTGCCGCTAACAATAATATTACAACGCACTGCATGTGTTGGGAGGCCTGGCGGCAGTGTCCAGGATGAGGGTCGGGGGGCAGCTAGTGGGTCTCCTGTAATAATGAGCTCTCAAAAAAATAGTGTACTCCTATCATCGATAATCTTAATAGCCTTAACCCCCCCTTCCCCCTTTTTTTTCTCTCTTTCCTCTTCATCTCCCTCTTCTTGTCGCATCCACCCTTCTCATTTCAAACATCCCATATTATGTAAATTCACAAGGTTTTGCCAAACACCACTCTTAATATTGACCCATGAGTTTCAGCTTATTCTTTATGCTTTATTCCAACGTTTTCATAACTTATTGTTCAACTGTATTTACATGGATATGAAAAAAACACTCATTGTGTAAAAGAATGTTGTAACTTGTAATCTTTATTTCTAGATCAGAAAATAATTAGTAAAACACTGGACTAGAACATGAAACATTGACTTTACATAAACCATAATCTAATTGATACAAAATTGAATAAAACATTACTCTATTATTGGACATTATGGGAATTGTTAACCTGTGCCCATCCTATTATCTTAAATCTTTTATTTTGGCATCTATTTATTAAAGGTTGGGCAGACATGATATCACAAACATGTCTGCTGGACCTTGCTGCTTGTGCAATTTGCTTGGGCAATGTCCCCACCTGCTCAACCATGGCCAATCAGCCACAAGCAGGGGCTGTGAATCATCACGATCGGATCGAATCAGGATGATTTCAATCCACCACACTTTAGGTGGTGGAGATGTTAAGCAGCAGCAGTCTTAAAGTGAATGTAAATTTAGATGATATAGTGCCCGGTTTTTAAAAATCCGAATAAACACAGGGGCACTTTAATTCATAAAAATTTACATTTCACTTGTGTTGTGAAAATACTTACCTTTTAATCTTGACAGCCGCTGCATCGCTTCCTCCGCCTGTCGCAAAGCCTCTTCCCAGGTCCAAAAAGGAGGAATCCGGCTTCCTCCAATCACAGCGTTGAATCAGACACTGATTCCCCTGGTGGGGGGAAGTCGTGATTGGAGGATGACCGATCCATCATTTCTGACGTATGAAGAGGCTTGCGACAACCGGGGGAATCGCTGGAGCAGCTGTCAAGATTAAAAGGTAAGTATTTTCACAACACGAGTGAAATGTAAATTTTGATGAATTAAAGTGCCCCTGTTTTTAATCAGATTTTTAAAAACCGGGCACTTTATCATCTAAATTTACATTCACTTTAAGACGGTTTCTACTATAATTTAGGCAAGCCTGAAACTCTGCGGCCCGAACCTACTTTTGCAGCTTGATAATGGAGCCCTTTGTACGAATGTCATAGTGTTTGTTGCACTATTTTGTTTTGTTTTAAGATTTCTAATTTATGCCTTAAACAGGATTTTTTTTTTCCTTTGTAATTTAATCACAAATTAATTTTTTTCCATAAAATATGATTTTCGCAGAACAATTTTTTTACAATTTTTAATCCAATTTAAATAATATAAATTTTACTGCATTTTTTATTTCAATAGTTCATTTATTCATTTTATACAATTGTAAAATTATGATTACTATTGTAATGTTTGCATTTCTTTCCCATACAAAGGAGGTAACGCTTCTTTGCAAGACACACCGTTCTCAAGGTAAAAACTGCCTTTGAAGAATTCCATCTGGGGCTTCACTGTACTGGTGAGATTTCTAAGAGAATATTGTAATCCCAGAAACCTTTAGATAATCAGTCCCCAGTATGGTCTGGCACACAGACCCCAAATAGTGTCCCACAATTTCATAGTGTGATTACACACCCACAATCCAACAAAAAATATCAGCTGGAACCCTAAGTTTGCCAATATTGAGAAATAAAAAAAGCTTTATTGTTTACTTAAATTATATAAATAAATTGATACATATCAGGGGATTTCAGCACCATCAAGGAATTTTCAGACCTCTGAATGAAAGACCCATTTTCTTCCAAGATAACAAAGCAGATAGCAATGTAGGCTCATCAGAAGCATATCTATCTATGCCACTCTTGCACACGCTCTTGTCAGCTTTATTTTAAACACTTCCCACTCCACACTGTACCAATTTCAAAAAGGTTGGTAAATCACTGCAGAACTTTAAACACAGGTTGCCTTTACTTGGGAGATGAGCCCTTATGACATATTTTTAGTAGCATACAAAAAGAGGCTGTTAATCTAGGTAGAAGGTAACCAACTCTCATCTTCAAGGTACACAAACAGACCAGGGACCCCATTTCAAGCTATTAGAATTCCTGTTCAAATCTCTTATCATAATTTTTCACATGTTTTCAAATTCCAGCATAACACAAGCATTTCAAATTTGTGTTATGAAACATCCCTTGTACTTTGTATAGGGATAGCTTTATTCCAATCCATCAAAAATATATTTTCAAGCAGCTTTTTCAGGATTGTTTTACATTTTAAATTCAGATCTGTTGCAATGCTGTGAATATTTTTGAAATAAATTATTTTAGTGTCCCTTTAGCTATATTCATGTTTGTCACATAATCCAATGTACTGAACCTGATTTAGTTAAATTTAGTTAATCTATTAAGATTCTGAACCTTTGGCATATTTGGTGTCAGCAGGGACTGGAATCGGAAAGACCTACTCTAGAAGAATCATTTAACATAAATGTGTCATCTTTCTAAATCACTTACAGCCAGATATACATAACTGTCTTTACCAAGTACAGGTTCCTCAGGAGTCCATCATGATTTCCACCATGGGTGTCCAAAGGGGGGCAAATTCCATCCCCATTTAATTTTGCTCATTATGCGCCAGATTACGAGTGGAGCGCTATTTAGCGCTTCCACTACAGTGCTAATTGCCCTAGAAGTAAAAATTTTGCGCATGTCGGGTTGCACTCATATTATGAGTTGAAAGTAAAAAGTTATTGTTCCCGCACTAACCCGACTCACGCAAAAAAGCAAACTTATAATATCGTGTGTACGATAACCTATTCCCCCAAAGAAATCAATGGAGACCCCACTCGTGTGCTAACCTGATCCCATATTCTCATGTACACTAACCCAACATGAAAATATGAATATTTCACATTCTAATTTTCTTCACATAAAAGAATGTGTTCTATTTATTCATAAATACATACATACATAGAACATATTCCCCTATGTGAAGAACATTGGAATGTGAAATATTTACAGTACATACATAGTGTAACACTTTATTAAATATAAATATTGCATAAATATGTTTTAACATGTTTTCATCTACTTGACTGTAAACGGCTCCAAAGCACTTATACTTATGTCTATATATGTGTTCATATGTATTAATGTGTTTATAAGTGTATATATAAGTAAATGCATATATACACACACATATATATATATATATATATATAACAATCCAAGATGTGAATCCGCCCTCCTGGGGTCAACCACCCAGTCCTTCTGTGTACATACAGCAAGCTTCAACAAAATCAGAGGCAAACCAGGTTTTCTTCAAAGCAATTAGTCAAATTTATTGACGTTTCGGGGAACAAAACTCCCCTTCTTCAGAACACAAATAACACACACAAACCGTGCGTAAATAGAGTGAAACACAAACAGGTACCTCCTTCTTCCTGTCAAAAAAGGCGCCAAACTGACATAATTTCCAGTTTAGGTTAATGTGACCCTGGAAGTTTACAACATCCACTTCCGGGTTATCATAACAATCTTTATACGTACAACAATTGTGAACAAAAAAGGGGATCACTAGTGTCTCCAGTGGCCCTGTGTATTAAAACAACTCACCATTAATAGACCTAGTTCTACATTGTATGTTAAAGCACAATTTACAATGTACCTCGTTCCATATATTTCTTATATGACGCATAGTGTGTGCAGTGCTTCACTATACATGTTTACTTATACTTATGCCGCAAGTTGAGTCACTTCAGGTTCAGGTTGCACCGGAATTGTACCATCGTGACGTCACTTCCGTGACAAATATTAACAATATCATACGTGCAATGCGGTTCGGCAATGAG
Source organism: Bombina bombina (assembly GCF_027579735.1). Taxonomy (NCBI): domain Eukaryota; kingdom Metazoa; phylum Chordata; class Amphibia; order Anura; family Bombinatoridae; genus Bombina; species Bombina bombina. The sequence goes on along the minus strand of NC_069509.1, from coordinate 149,475,552 downwards.
GATCGGCAGCAGGGTTACATCTCTTAATCCACATATATAATTCTTGATCAGGATCCCTATCCTGTACTCTATACCGAAGATACATAAAACCTTAGACAAGCCCATGGGACACTCAAATGTTTCCTCTAGAGATTCACTCTTACAACCGATAGCTCAATATGTTGATTTTTTGTTGCAACTGGTCGTACAGGACAACAGAGTATTTTTATTGGACTCAAGTGAACTCTTAAGATTATTGAAGGAGATAAAGATTGAAGCCAATGTTTTGTTAGTGGTGTTTGATGTGAATAGTCTGTACACCATAATTCCTCATCAGACAGGCCTAGACACTGTGAGGAAACAGTTGGTGGCTTCTGATAAATATACAACCGGTCGTACAGGACAACAGAGCATTTTTATTGGACTCAAGTGAACTCTTAAGATTATTGAAGGAGAAAAAGTTTGAAGCCAATGTTTTGTTAGTGGTGTTTGATGTGAATAGTCTGTACACCATAATTCCTCATCAGGCAGGCCTAGACACTGTGAGGGAACAGTTGGTGGCTTCTGATAAATATGTGGGCCCACCCATAGAATTTGTGGTTCAATTGGCTGAATTCTGCTTAACTAATAATTATTTTAAATTCGAGAGATGCTTTTTTCTTTAGGTAGCGGGGACGGCGATGGGGTCGAATATGGCCCCATCGTATGCCAATCTATTTATGGCAGGTTTTGAAAATAAGTTTTTATGTTCTAAGGGTGTACCTCAGGTAATGTTCTACAAGAGGTACATCATCGACATTCTACTTATTTGGAGAGGGAGTGTTGAAAGTTTACAGTTGTGGTTTCATGAATTCAATAATACTGATACAACCGTGAGGTTTAAGATGTGATAAACAAATTGAATTCTTGGACCTACTTATTGTAAAGGGTCAGATGGGACTTGAAACGACCTTGTATTCCAAACCCACAGACCGGAACTCCTTACTTCTGTCTAATAGCTGTAATCCCCCATCCCTGGTTAGAGGTATTATAAAATCACAATTCATCAGAGCGATAAGGAATAATTCTAGCAGAGAGAAGGGGGAGTCACAAGTGCAAGAGATGCAAAATAGATTCATGAAGAGGGGATACTTATCGACTGTTCTGGACACAGTGAAGGAACAAGTTATTAGTAATAAAAAAATCTCCAGACCTCACTAACTATAAATCCTTTTTTGCACAGTCCTAAAAAACGTGATCTCCTCACACCCGTTTAATTTAAGATAAGTTCAAATAAATACAAAGAGAAAGGCGCCCATATAGCATATAAGCTAAAGGTATGAAATATAAAGGTATAACTCAATCAACTTATGTTAAATATATATCCTTAAATATGCGATCTCGCAATATATTTGTATATGCACTGTGTATAGATATATGTTAAAGCTGCACTCTACGATATGGTTACAAAACACAAATATAGATTTAAAAGATATTTAATACACATAGAACATAATCATACATTATTGTCTAAAAGCAAACGTTGTGGCCACAACTACTAACTAAAGTTTAAGAAAGGAATATTCCAGCAATGTATTAATTGAATATAGTAACTAAATGACAACTGCGTGTCCGCTCTAAAAACACTTTGAGTGACAACTCTGTGTCCGCTCTAAGAGCACTTTGATAAGCGTATAGTAGGAAACGTATTATCCCATGTACATACGTTACTTATAATCCAAGGTATCCACAGAGAATAATTGTTACAGAGTACCTTAAATGTCTTGGTAGTCGGCGTTCTCCAGCTGTTACTTCTTCCAAACAGACACGTGATAGTGGAGCAGCCTATCCTTATGCAGGTCTGTATTTGAACAAGTGCTGCTTTAGTTCAGATCAGCTTCCAATCCGCTATCTGTGCTGTGTAAATCCAGTAATCTTTACAATTATAGTCACTTGTTATTACCTGTTAGGTTTCAGATTAGCTTCCACTCCGCTGTCTGATCAGTTACAGATCAGCTTTCACTCTGCTGTGTGTTCGGTTTCAGATCAGCTTCCAATCCGCTGTCTGTAAGATATGTGTCTGTTACCTTTTCAACCCAGTACGTGTCCAGATGTATCGGGTATAATAGATCTTTCAGGTGTTTCTCCTGGTAAGTTGTTAACCAGTTTATGGTCAAATTACTGCACTTCCGTCACTAGTCTACGCGTTTCAGCATCTAAACGATGCCTTTATCAAGATGACAGGAAGTGGACAGATGTCAGTCTTTTATATCCGTCCCTTAAAGGGATATTTCCTATTCACTTAGAGGGATTTTGTTAATATTCGTAATGTTTTTAATAATTAATTTCACTCTTCTAAAATATATATTGTGACCTGGGACCTTGGAAACACACAGTCCTCAAAGCTGGAAACACCACACAAGTTTGTAGCTTTATAAAATACAGTCTGTTTATTATCAGGTCTGGCAAAAAAACAGGCAAAATAAACATAAACAAAACAAAATAGGCTTGCTCCACTGAGCACTTACTAACAAATACAACTGTCTGCACTAAGTAGCTTTTAACAAAAGTAATAATGCACAGACCTTTCAAACTTTGTTTGTCCTTTAGAGATAATTCCTCTCAGTCTCTCAGGAGAGTGTTTGCAGTTTCCCTTTACTACCTCTCAACCCCTGATTGGGGATTTTATTAGCACCTGCTGTCAATGACCACATGCAGGTTAGTAGCTAGCTGAGTCAGACAGAATTCCTGGCTGGACTTTTTGACATAATGTGCTACCTGCAAACTGCGGGATGGAGCACTGGCCAACCCTACTCTCCAAATATTCCACCCCAGGGACCCAGAAATAAATCACATATTTTCTCTATGTGGCAAACAAACATAACAATTCTCCCTGGGGTTGTCAGACCATACCCTGCACTGCAGCACTTTTGAGGGAATATAGACACCTTCCATTAATATGTCTTGGGTTCTGTCACACATCCTCCCTGCCAGCTCAGACCTAGTGGGGTGAGCGACCATGGCCAATTCCTTATGGCTTCAACTTTAGCAAGTTGTGGCTTCACTATTCATCTTCCAATGGAATAGCCAAGATACTTGGCCTCCTCCAAGCCAATGGTACATTTACTTGGATTTGCTGTCAGACCGGCATTTCTTATGGAATTAAGGACAGCTTGCACTTTTGGCAAGTGAGACTCCCAATCTTGCTATGTATGACCACGTCATCTAAGTAAGCTGCAGCATAATGAGCATGTGGCCTTAAGATCCGGTCCATCATTCTTTGAAATTTTGCTGGAGCACCATGTAGGCCAAAAGGTAACACCTTGTATTGGAAGAGCCCATCTGGAGTAGAGAAGGCAGTCTTTTCCTTTGCCCGTCCTGTAAGCGGCACTTGCCAATAACCCTTGGTCAAATCCAATGTGGTAAGGTACCGGGCTCTCCCGAGTCTCTCTACAAGTTCATCAACCCTTGGCATGGGGTATGCATCAAACTTGGATATTGCATTCAGCTTCCAGTAATCATTACAAAACCTTATTGTGCCATCAGGCTTTGGTACAAGCACAATTGGGCTACTCCAGTCACTTTGGGATTCTTCAATTACCCCAAGGTCCAGCATTTTCTTTACTTCCAATTTGATTGCTTCCCTCCGGGCTTCAGGTATTCTAGATTTATCCTTTTTCCTGGTTCAGTGACAATGTCATGCTCTATTATCGTAGTTCTTCCTGGGACTGAGGAGAAAACATCTTTATTTAATCTGATGAAGTCTTTTACCTCCCTCTTCTGGTGGATAGTCAGAGTTTCTGAGATATTGACTACGGGTTAATTCTCCTCCATTATAGGGAGGTCTGCTGTTTCTATAGCCACAAGTGTTTCTCTTTCTTTCCACGGTTTAAGTAAATTCACATGGTAAATCTGTACCTCCTTTCGCCTCCCAGGCTGTCTTACTTTGTAATTTACTTCCCCCACTCTGTCAATGACTTCATATGGCCTATGCCATGTTGCCAAAAATTTGTTCTCTACAGTGGGAACCAGGACTAGTACTCTGTCTCCTGGGTTAAACACACAAACCCTGGCATTTCTATTATAGCTGTTCTGCTGGTGCTGTTGGGCATTTTCCATGTGTTCTCTAACTATGGGCATAATGGCTGTCATCCGATCCTGCATCTGAGTTATATGTTCAATCACACTTCTGTGAGGGGTTGACTCCTGTTCCCAAGTCTCCTTAGCTATGTCTAGCAACTCTCTGGGGTGTCTTCCATACAAAAGTTCAAAGGGCTAAAACCCAGTAGAAGCTTGAGGGACCTCTCGGATGGAAAACATTAAATAAGGCAAAAGGAATTCTCAGTTTTTCCCATCTTTATCAATTACTTTTTTGAGCATAGCCTTTAGTGTTTTATTAAATCGTTCTACCAGACCATCAGTTTGTGGGTGATATACGGATGTTTTCAGATGCTTTATATGAAGAAGATTACACAACTCCTTTGTAATTCTCGACATAAATGGAGTGTCTTGGTCTGTTAATATTTCTTTGGGAATCCCAACACGGCTCAACATTAACATTAACTCCTTAGCAATTGCTTTTGCTGAAGTAGTACGCATGGGTATTGCCTCAGGGTAACGTGTAGCATAGTCTACTATTACCAATATATACTGGTGCCCCCTTGCAGACTTTACAAGAGGACCCACAAAATCCATACCAATGCGTTCAAATGGGACCTCAATTATGGGTAAGGGCACCAAGGGGCTACGGTATGCTGTAAGAGGGGCAGTTAATTGGCATTCAGGACAAGAAGAACAATAATTTGTGATAGATGCCATTACACCTGGCCAATAAAACCTCCTAAGAATTCTCTCTCTGGTTTTTACAATCCCCAAGTGCCCCCCAAGTATGTGGCTATGTGCCAGGTTTAATACAATGTGTCGATATGCCTGGGGTACTAACAGCTGTTTGACAGACTCCTTTTTCCCAACTCTGTACAATAAATCATTTTCCACTTCAAAGTATGGATAGGTGAGCACTTTATCAGTATTAATGGGGGTGCCATTTCTTATGTAAATATAGTTTCTAGCCACAGCTAAAGTTGGATCCTCCCATTGTGCAGCCCTAAAGTTACTTGGGCTAACCTCTAGGTCAGTTATTTCTACATCAGGTCCAGATATATTAGAATGACCTGTATTATTCTGTTCAGTATTACCTCCAACTATGGTTTCCATAGGGGTTGAGTGTTTCCCTCTAGCAGGAGTTATTTTGTCTAAGTCATCCCCCAATAAATCAGAAAAGGGAAAGTCACAAACAGCGCCCTCTGCTGAATCCAGTGAATTTTCCTCAGCAGCATCCCATAGATTCAAAAAATGGGGAAAATCTCTGCCTATTATCCTTTCATGGACTAATTTATCCACTAAACAAACTCTATATTTTATAGGGCCATTTTGAGTTTCAATAAGTACTTTAGCAGTTGAATACTTGTGTATGTCCCCATGGACACAAGCAATATCTAGGTTCTGGTAATTATCAATAGGAGTATTTCTCAACACCCCTGTCTATGAGCGTAACCATGCTACCAGAGTCCAGCAAAGCTTTAATTTCATTTCCCTCCACCCTTACAGTGCACCAAGGGTGGCCATTTAAACAATCATTTTTGGTAATTACATATACTGAGCGAGAGTACAATGAATAATTGTCTCTCATATTGCCAACATTACATTCCATAGCAACATCATTCTCAGAGCAGTCCTTTGCAAAATGTCCATACTTTTTACATTGAAAACATTTAATATTAGCATTAGACAACATCTTTGAGGCTATTGTGGACCCTTCCTGCCTCACAAAACTCTTGTCCCTTGCTGTAATGTCCCTCGGGTTGTAAAAACCCATCTGCTCCTCCTGATACCCCCTTTTCCCCGGAACAGTCTTACCCAATTTACTGGGACTCTGGATCTTCAGGGTTCTAGGTCTTTCCTGGTTGGGAATTTGTGGAAACTCTCCAGCAGTCAAATAGCGTTCCACCAGGGCAACTAGACTGTCAGCAGTTTTAGGTTCACTCTGGCTGACCCACCTCCGCAGGGAAACAGGCAATCCTCGAAGGAACCGGTCCATCTTGAGCTGTTCCACAATGTGACTAGCTGAGTTGACCTCTGGCTGTAGCCATTTCCTGGCAAGATGTATCAAGTCAAACATCTGTGACTGCACGGCTTTGTCTTGACTATAGGTCCAGGAGTGAAATCGCTGGGCCCTCACTGCTGTCGTTACTCCCAGGCGGGCCAAGATTTCTGTTTTTAGCTTTTTATAGTCACTGGCCTGATCAGGCTCCAAATCATAATATGCCTTCTGAGGTTCTCCACTCAGAAATGGCGCAAGGAGACTTGTCCATTCAGACACAGGCCACCCTTCTCTTTCGGCTGTCCTTTCAAAAGCCATCAGGTAAGCCTCCACATCATCTGTAGCCACCATCTTTTGCAAATAGTTACTCACTCTCAGAGTCTTAGAACTGTGTGGAATTTCTGCAGCACACCTGTCCAGTCTTTCAGATAGGCCTCGAATCTCCTGCTGCATGGTATGTGTGATATTCTGCTGTTCCTCTCTTTGTGTTAATACCAGTTGTTGTAGTACTGAAATATGTTCTTGCTGGCTGGTAGTAGCTTGCTGTTGTGTGGCAGTGGCCTGTTGCTGTGAGGCCGTAGCCTATAGTAAAGCCTTTACAACTTCCTCCATTTTAAGTGTGGTATTGTTTCCTTAACAGACTATCAGTGTGTTGCCTGTATTCTCAACCATATGTGACCTGGGATCTTGGAAACACACAGTCCTCAAAGCTGGAAACACCACACAAGGTTGTAGCTTTATAAAATACAGTCTGTTTATTATCAGGTCTGGCAAAAAAACAGGCAAAATAAACATAAACAAAACAAAATAGGTTTGCTCCACTTACTAACAAATACAACTGTCTGCACTAAGTAGCTTTTCACAAAAGTAATAATGCACAGACCTTTCAAACTTTGTTTGTCCTTTAGAGATAATTCCTCTCAGTCTCTCAGGAGAGTGTTTGCAGTTTCCCTTTACTGCTGGCAAATCTACCTCTCAACCCCTGACTGGGGATTTTATTAGCACCTGCTGTCAATGACCACATGCAGGTTAGTAGCTAGCTGAGTCAGACAGAATTCCTGGACTGAAATTTTTGACATAATGTGCTACCTGCAAACTACGGGGTGGAGCACTGGCCCACCCTACTCTCCAAATACTCCACCCCAGGGACCCAGAAATAAATCACATATTTTCTCTATGTGGCAAACAAACATAACAATTCTCCCTGGGGTTGTCAGACCATACCCCGCACTGCAGCACTTTTGAGGGAATATAAACACCTTCCATTACTATGCCTTGGGTTCTGTCACAATATATATATATGTCTTAAAGAAGCAAAAACTAGGGAAACATACATATTGCATAATTAAAAAAACATTTGGATTAATTACTTTAAAAATACAAAAATATGTATAAATTCAAATAAAATTAAAATAGAAAAATATAAAAAATATACCTATATGTATTGGGATTCCCAGTTTAGTAGTAAATATACAGTGGTAAGAAATATATCTATCTACAAATATAAACCATATCAAATCATAAACTAATTTGATCAAATAAATGGATTTAGATCCAGCTCCGCATTGAGACCATAGGTGTTAAGGTGTTAAAATTAAAAATTAGTTCAGCTTCAGTTAAAAGTAAATTTCTAGTGATATTCCCACCCCTATGCAGTGTTATCTTTTCTAGTCCCCAAAATCCCATTCCATTAGTTTTTTGGTTATGGTGATCCTTAAAATGCTTTGATAACAAGTGATCCTCAAAGCCCCTCTCAATATTTAGTAGGTGTTGTCTTATCCTATCTCTTAAGGGGCAGCTAGTTTGACCCAAATACTGCCTATTACATGGGCATTGAATTAGATATACTATGTTGCTGTCAGTACATCTTATGACCTAATTTCTATGAAATTTAAAATTAGAGTTGCTCGATTGAACAATTTTAGTTTTTGTACTAAATTTACATGCTATGCAGCCATGGCAAGGAAAAAATTCTTCTAATTTTTTCCCTGAAAGATCTACATCAATTGTATTACCTCTTTTGTGTTGCAATTCACTGGGTGATAAGATATTTTTTAAAGTTTTTGCTCTTCTATAAAATATTTTAGGTTTATCACTAATAAAATCACTCAGCAGTGGGTCTTTTTGACTGAGTGCCAATGTTTGTTTAATATTTTATTAACTACCTTATGATCTGAACTATAGTTAGTAATAAATGCTGTAGCTTTTATTGTGGTTTCTTTTGTCTTATTATCAATTTTTGGTTTTCTAGATTTTAATAACCGTTCTCTGTCTTTCTGCTCAGCATAGAGGATAGCGTCATAAATTATATTATCACTATATCCTCTTTCTGTAAATTTATCCCTCAAAACATTTGCTTGCTCTCTAAAATCTGCTATATTTGTGCAGTTCTTTCTTAGATGTAAAAATTGACCCTTGGGTATATTTGTTTTCCACATATCCAGATGACAGCTATGGGAGTGGACATAATTGTTTGTGTCCACTTCCTTGAAAAAAGTTTTTGTTGTAATAGAGTTCATTTTAATATCAATATGGATATCCAGAAAATGTATATGTTTGGAATTGAACTTGTGTGTAAATGTTAGACCCCATGGGAGTTAACCGCCATAAGGTACATACGTGCTTGACAACAGCTCCGCTCTGGAAGTCCCTAATTACCTGCTTTTTGGGGATTTCTAACCTACATGTGAGTTACCCAAAGACCACTGTTAGAGGAGTAAAGGTCCCAGGAATCTTTAGGACATATCTGTGGATCTTTTTGGTTCCCCTCCGCAACTGACAGCCGCTGGGATATCTCAGCAGGACCGCTCCAAGGGGCGTCTGCCTCCTGAGGCCTATTGATCCTGTTACGGAACAACCCGCCGCCTGCACCGAGGACCCGCTCCGAAGTGCCTACCTATCTCCTCGAAGACGGTTGACTACGGGGGACCTGAGCCAAGATGGGAGATTTTTCCCCTACCACATTCCGGTGCCTGCTGGCGGACATTCTAACAAGGCCATCCCATGTGGCACCTTCTTCCTGAGGCCTACTACAGCTCTGAAACTGTCCATTTCCTGCACCACTCCGGAGGGTCGGGGATCTGCTCCAGAGCGTCCACTCACTTGCTTATAGTGGGGTTACGTGCCTACCTTGCTGTACAGAAGACCAGTGAAGGGCGCAAATGGCTGCCATATTGGGCCTGCATGCCCCTGATTCCTACCTTAGCATCAGCTTTCGAGAGGCAGACAGCCCCACCTGACCTTACTAGTCCTACTGCACACGCTATTGAAACTCCCCAACCACAGCGGAGCCCCCTGATTCCTACAGAGGCGGACTTGGAGGACCAGTGGACTGAGAGGGTAAAACCACTGTTCTTTGAGACAGCAGCGTTTTTTTTTTCTTGCCTATGCCCTGTATACCCTAAGGCCCAATACCCTCTCACAAATGAACAGCCGCCCCATGTATCTATTTCAGAGGCCTCTATATTATATTATATTATATTATTATCTTTATCAAGCATCCCACTTTATACCTAATGATCTGTTGTGATAACCCTCAACTTGAACTTTACTAGGCTCTGACCTTCTCTTCTACCCCTTCTTGTGGAGGGACCTGCCAGCTAACTCTGAGACACAAGTGAAGAATAAATAGGAGTGCCTAGGGCTTAGGTTTAAACAGGAATCACACTTTGATTAAAAATACATTAATTTATTACACCATCTCAATATAAACAAAAATATTAAAATATTAAAATAAATACGACCATTGATTGGAACAAGTTATTCGGACCCTTGTTAGAGGATATTAACTTAATTGAATCAGTTTCTCTTCTGGTTGTAACAGATATAGAGATTAAAACAGGTGCTGTGCTTAATCACAATGAGAAATTAAAACAATACTGTGCTTAATCACAATAGTTAATTAACTTAGCTTAGTTACACAACATATAGTACATATAATGTGACAAGATAGTGAAAATCAGTATTAAAATGCTGACGTGGAAAACTGTGATAAAAAAATATGGTACCAAACATAAAGTGGTAGAAAAAATCCAAAGATATTCAAAAAGTCAAAAAATCAAAAAATCAAAAAATCAAAAGATGGAAAAATGGAAAAAATAAAAGACAAAACCGGTTTGTCAAAAAAGTGAATTATAATTGTGTTTGCTTAAAAAGCTATGTGATAAATTATGTCACAATAGTGAAAGTTATTCTAATCAAATCTACAATCAACCATAATACAGATTCCTAATAGGAAAAGAATCTCATATAGTAAACTATGATGTTGGCCCAAAAGACAAATCAAAAAAACAAAAAAACAATATAGTAGCAATATTCTTGTTTCCAATATAGGCTAAACAATATTCTTGTTTCCAATATAGGCTAAACAAATGGCAATGTTGCTGGCAATAACTCACAAATATGTCAATGAATTAATAAAAAATACAATTTAAAATACACAAAATTATTAAAAGATACAGATTCTATAAAATGTCCAAGAGATTAGTCCATTTGGAAATAATCCAAGCTGGGGGAACTGTGGAAGAGAATAAAAACAATATCCTTAAGGGCTGTCCTGATCCAGAATCCTAGTCTTTACAACATGGACCTGAAAACAAAAACAGAGAAAATCCTCACATAAAGGGCCTATAGGATAAAGTCTAATGGTAATCAAACTTACCCCAAAAGCCAAATGTCCTGGTACTAATGAAGCCTCACAAATCTCTACGCGTTTCGGCCCTGCAGCGGAGCCTTTCTCAAGATATAATGAGGCTATGATATGACTAAACTTATATACCACATGTTTGGGGAGTTCCTAAATCAACTTGCGGCAAATTTCGAATTCCGGCGGTAAAAATTGCCGCCAAACGCTTATCGCATCATTTCCCCTCTAAACCGGATATCCGTTTCACAGATACTTCCGGTTGCGTCATTTCCGGTGGCTGCGGTCAACTTCCGGTTTAATGTACTTCCGGCGGACGCGCTACCATTTTGGATATGGAAAAAAAAAAAAAAAGTAGGCAAGAAACTCTGCGGTTTCTATCCGTGCCACCTATGTAAGGCATGTCAACATGGCATCAAGAGTAACTGCCTGAAATCTAAAGTAACTAATGAAGTATTCCAATTTAAACAAACCATCAGATGTACAGACAAGTTTGTGGTTTACCTAATTGAATGCGGTTGTGGTCTGCAATATGTCGGACAGACCACCAGAAAATTGAAGGATAGAATCCGCAAACATTTACTACAGATAAAATGGGGTAAAATAGACTTGCCTCTCTACAAACATTTTAAAGAAATACATGGGGGAAACAACAAAAGTTTCAGATTCATGGGGATTTGTAAACTAAATAAGGATTGGAGGGGTGGAAATATGGAAAGTAAAATGTTGAAGATAGAATCGAAGTGGATATTCAACTTAGACAGCATCTATGCAAAAGGACATAATGCCAGTTTTGAAATAGTACATCTATTCCAATAGCACAAAAGGCATCCCCCCGCACCGATATCCCATAGTTATCCCTGTAAACTGACATTCCCTTAAATTGTTTTTCTATATGAATCCAGTATTGCATGTTCTTTAGTCAATAGTGCCACACGTATTATCATGAAGCTATCGAATCCTGAATCCTCTATAAAATATGAATTGAACCTAATGCTTTCATCATCAGATATTTATATATATGTGTATACTGTATATTTTAATCTGTATATAAAGGTCGATCATGGTGTCAGATACCCCACAAGTATGTTTATCCAACTGTTTAGAATATCTGTTAAATTGTTCTCTTGCCTCCCATAAATAACCACTAGTGTGAATAATAGAGAGGTTGATACTGATTAAGTTTTAATTGAGGTTTTTATATTTATTCTACTTTCATCAATCAATTTATTATGATCCCAGATACCTACATATATTCCCATTTGGTAATCCAATTAAGCTTAGTATTTTATAAGCTCGTCACTACACCGTGTATCGATGTAATTAATAGTATGTTTGAAACCTGTGTATCCTGGTATCCATGAGCCTAAAATCTAGCTCAAATTTAAGTATAGAAACAATTTTCACATCCCCCTTTTTTCTATAGAATATCATATCCAGCCGGTTAACCGATAACATTTTTTTTTTTTTTTTTGCCAATATCCAAAATGGTAGCGCGTCCGCCGGAAGTACATTAAACCGGAAGTCGACCGCAGCCACCGGAAATGACGCAACCGGAAGTATCTGTGAAACGGATATCCGGTTTAGCGGGGAAATGACGCGATAAGCTTTTGGCGGCTATTTTTAGCGCCGGAATTCGAAATTTGGCACAATTTGATTTAGGAACTCCCCAAACATGGGGTATATAAGTTTAGTCATATCATAGCCTCATTATATCTTGAGAAAGGCTCCGCTGCAGGGCCAAAACGCGTAGACATTTGTGAGGCTTCATTAGTACCAGGACATTTGGCTTTTGGGGTAAGTTTGATTACCATTAGACTTTATCCTATAGGCCCTTTATGTGAGGATTTGCTCTGTTTTTGTTTTCAGGTCCATGTTGTAAAGACTAGGATTCTGGATCAGGACAGCCCTTAAGGATATTGTTTTTATTCTCTTCCACAGTTCCCCCAGCTTGGATTATTTCCAAATGGACTAATCTCTTGGACATTTTATAGAATCTGTATCTTTTAATAATTTTGTGTATTTTAAATTGTATTTTTTATTAATTCATTGAAATATTTGTGAGTTATTGCCAGCAACATTCCCATTTGTTTAGCCTATATTGGAAACAAGAATATTGTTTAGCCTATATTGGAAACAAGAATATTGCTACTATATTGTTTTTTGTTTTTTTGATTTGTCTTTTGGGCCAACATCATAGCTCACTATATGAGATTCTTTTCCTATTAGGAATCTGTATTATGGTTGATTGTAGATTTGATTAGAATAACTTTCACTATTGTGACATAATTTATCACATAGCTTTTTAAGCAAACACAATTATAATTCACTTTTTTGACAAACCGGTTTTGTCTTTTATTTTTTCCATTTTTTCATCTTTTGATTTTTCGATTTTTCGATTTTTTGACTATTTGAATATCTTTGGATTTTTTCTACCAATTTATGTTTGGTACCATATTTTTTGATCACAGTTTTCCACGTCAGCATTTTAATACTGATTTTCACTATCTTGTCACATTATATGTACTATATGTTGTGTAGCTAAGCTAAGTTAATTAACTATTGTGATTAAGCACAGTATTGTTTTAATTTCTCATTGTGATTAAGCACAGCACCTGTTTTAATCTCTATATCTGTTACAACCAGAAGAGAAACTGATTCAATTAAGTTAAGATCCTCTAACAAGGGTCCGAATAACTTGTTCCAATCAATGGTCGTATTTATTTTAATATTTTAATATTTTTGTTTATATTGAGATGGTGTAATAAATTAATGTATTTTTAATCAAAGTGTGATTCCTGTTTAAACCTAAGCCCTAGGCGCTCCTATTTATCCTTCACTGCTATCACTCCTAGACCTAATAGGGGGTCTTCCTAATAGTGTAGCCGGTATTTAGTCTTAGGCGCTGCCCGCCCTCCCATCCATATCCAACTCTGAGACACAAGCCAACTCTACCAGCAGCATTATTGCTGGCCCTGATCCATAATTGTTCTGGAGTCAAATCTATCATCTCACCAAGGGGTATATATTAGAGGTCTCAGGCCTAAACCTGATCTGAACTTTTACATCCTACTGCCTCTCTGACACTTACCTACTAAGGCCTCAATAAATATCTGCCCCCAGCTGTGAGACTTTTCAGGTGGCCGTTGTCTTCCAGATCCAGACGACCCATCTCGACCTTTGATAACACCTGCTGGGATAGATGGGGAGGGCACTGGGTTTGCGGACCCCCTGTCTTGGACTAACTCACTCAATTTTTTACTTTCTGGGAGGCTGGTGCGTCAGCTTATATGTCTTTGGAAATCCCAAAGTGTAGTGTCATTTACTTGCTTATAATTGCCTTCTTTTTATTTACAGGGATTTAGTTTTCGCCCACCTTTACTGCTAAATTGGGCTCTAAGATTAGTTGAACCCCCTCTGGTCTCCCCCTTTCCGGCTCAGCTTGTCTGAGCTGGTCACTTCCCCCTCCCCTTTCCCCTTCCTTCGGGTCGTATCCCCATTCCCTGAGCCAGGAAGGGGCCAACTGACATATTTGGCGAGACCACAGCAGTGACACTTTTCTTAACCAATTGTCACGCCTTATGCAGACTACCCCCACCCCTGTCTGGTTTCTCCAGGCGAGTTGCCCAAAGTGCCCCTCCCCCCTCCCGAGTTGGAGAAGTTGATCTGTGTCTCAACGACAGTAATATCTTTAACTTACCCATATAAATTGGTGGTGAAAACAGTAGTGTCCTTACGGGATATTAGTTGGGCCCCCTATGCCAACAGTGATAGCTCACTTGAGACTGTCCCCTCTCATCCCCCGCTACTGCCTAGCTTGTCTAGGTGGGTCACTCCCCCTCTCCTTTCCCCCCCTCATTAGAGGAAGAACCCCATGTGCCCTGAGGAGAGGGTGCACACCTGAGATCCACCTAAGTAACCTTGCCACTTTAACGGGCTTAGTACAGGCTTATTACCCAGCCTAGAGGGTAACTTCATAATGTTGACTTAATATGTGAAAGTGTTTATTGTGTGATGACACTCAGCCCGCTCTAAAGGTACTTGTGTAATGCTTATTATATACATGTGTAGTTCTAACCTTTTTTCTCTACAGAGGTGCATACCTCACAGGTTTCAAAAGAGCTGACAATTTTTTATTTTTAATATTGCTTTCACTAGTGGCCAGATTCTCTGAATATGAATAACACATTCAGTCAGGAAGCATTCCAAATCAGCATCAAAATCTAAAAAGACGTTATACAACCGGCCAAAGGCCCAAACATGGAATCCCAGAGAGAAATAAGTGATCCTTATTCACAAGATGAGGAATCTCAATCCAGCATCCACTCAGCATCCGCCTCCCAACATTTTATCACTGAATCCACGCTGAAAAAAATGCTGGCCTCGCAGACCAAATATATAACGCAGGAGATACAACGCAGCTCTGCTGAACTTAAAAAGGAGATCTCTGAAATTGGTGAGAGAGTGGATGCACTGAAGCGTAAGCAGAATGATATTGTGGTGGACCAATCTAACCTTCTTTCATACTCTGAAAACTTAGCTGACCAAGTCTCTCAACTAGAACTCAAGCTGGCGGATGTTGAGGACAGGTCCAGGCGCAACAACATCAGATTTAGGGGTATCCCAGAATCTATCTCCCCAGCAGAGCTAGAAGAGTTTCTACTAGATCTGTTCTGCGACCTAATAGGCACCCCGGAAGGCCTAACCAACAAAATGGAACAAACTCATAGGGCCCTCCGCTCCAGGTCGGTGGCCTCAGACAAGCCTTGTGATGTAATAGTCTGCTTCCATAGCTTCCTGTACAAAGATAGATTGGTCCAAGCAGTCTTCAAGAAGCCACCCCTCAGTGAGAGGTTCAAAGATATACAACTCCTCCCTGACCTTTCGGCTTACACTCTTCAGCAAACGCCGCATTTCCAATCCATCACGATCACCCTATGTAAAAACAACATCAGATACAGATGGGGTTACCCAACTAGACTCATCATTACGAAGGACAATCAAACCTTTGTGGCGGCAACAATAGCTCAAGGCCTCTCTCTGCTGATGGGCTGGGGTCTTCTGCCCGATCCCCCCACACAGCAAGATCCTCCTCATCCTAAACTACGAGCTTCCACACCAAAATGGTCAGCAAAAGACCAAAGACTGAAACGGTCTAAGACTCATCCACCAAAGGGATATGGGAACGCGCTGTAAAAAACAGCATATGAGAGGTAAAGAACTATATAATGAATGTGGATTACACAAGAGTATAATAAAAAAGTTTATATTTGTTTATAATTATATTACAATAAGCGATGCCGGCATCTGATACAAAGTAAAATAGTACAATTAAAATAGGATGAGAATCAGCATAAATTATAAAACATCAGTGTGTAGTGCTATAAGTAACTATAAAAATAATAATATGTTGCAAAGTAACACAATGTTAAAATTGAAACAGAGTCAATGTTACCGTCCTTTCACAATCAGGCCAGTGATTAGAGTGTCTGATCCAGCTGTTTATATGAATGCAGGTATGACTTGGAAAATTCCCTCTGCGTTGTTTTTAAAACAGCGAAAAGCTTGCAAAATCTTCTGGCTTGTATCCAATGACTGTGAGTTAAATTTCAAAGACACATTCACAGCCGTATTTGCGGGATGTCCCATGCTGTGGACCGGTTCCGGTCAGGAGGTCAGAGTGCAGGAGTAATGATAAGCAACGACAGACTTCGTTTCTTTGAAGTAAAAATGAATCAGATTGCTTTTAACAAATGTGGGTCATGGGTGGGAATTACGCATATAGAGTCAATTCGACTTACATATGCGGTAGGTGTGGTGCATTGAGCCTCTTTAATATATGAATTGACTCTATATGCGTAATTCCCACCCATGACCCACATTTGTTAAAAGCAGTCTGATTCATTTTTACTTCAAAGAAACGAAGTCTGTCGTTGCTTATCATTACTCCTGCACTCTGACCTCCTGACCGGAACCGGTCCACAGCACGGGACATCCCGCAAATACGGCTGTGAATGTGTCTTTGAAATTTAACTCACAGTCATTGGGAACTCCTGATCGCCAAGCAGGCGCATCTTAGGAGGCAAGCTGGCCATACCCTCTCACAAGCCCATATCAAACTGAGAAAATTAGAAGTCCAAAATAGACATGCTATGGACACCGCTATTATACACCAAATCACCACAGTCAGGAATCACATTTTATAACTGGAACTTCGCAGAACACAACTCAAGCTCACCAAGTTAAAACAAATGTTCTACTACAAGAGTAACAAAGCTGACACCTTGCTGGCCAACAAAATAAGGAACAGGGCAAGGGGCCTCACGCATTCACTCTATACGAACTCCAGACTCCCTCCTCCAGATTCTGTCACAAATTGGCGGGGCATTCGGTGACTATTATTCTAAATTATACAATATCACAGCATCTGAATAACCCCGGTCAACCCACGAGATGGCATACGCGCCTACTTAGACGCATTGTCAATGACCACACTTAACATTGAGCAGCGAGACTTCTTACGCTCCCCCTTTTCACTTTTGGAAATCAAGACGTCATCAGAAATGCAAAGTCCTTTAAAGGGACACTGAACCCAATTTTTTTTCTTTTGTGATTCAGATAGAGCATACAATTTTAAGCAACTTTCTAATTTACTCCTATTATCAATTTTTCTTCGTTCTCTTGCTATCTTTATTTGAAATAAAAGGCATATAAGCTTTTTTGGGTTAAGAACTCTGGACAGCACTTTTTGATTGGTGGATGGATTTTTTCCATCAATCAGCAAGGACAACCCAGGTTGTTCACCAGAAATGGGCCGGCATCTAAACTTAGATTCTTGCATTTCAAATAAAGATACAAAGAGAATAAAGAAAATTTGATAATAGGAGGAAATTAGAAAGTTGCTTAAAAATTCATGCTCTATCTGAATCACAAAAGAAAAATTTTGGGTTCAGTGTCCCTTTAAGTCGCCGGGTCCAGATGGCTTCCCAATCTTGCCCAAGTCTTTGTTAAGGAGCTCTCTCCCTTATTACTTAAGCTCTATAATCTAGCTAGAGAGGAAGGCTACTTCCAGAAAGAATTCCTTGAAGCCACCATAGTTACCATTTTGAAGTCAAACAAGGACCCCTCTCTTTGCGCCAGCTGTAGGCCGATCTCCTTGATTAATATTGATATAATGTTTTATTCTAAGATCTTGGCTAACCAGATCGCGAACCTACTACCGTCTCTCATCAACCCAGACCAGGTATGATTTGTTCCCCAAAGAGAGGGTCTAGAAAACACCTGGAGGTTACTCAACATCCTTACCCTCTCCTCCCAGCTCAATAAGCCACTCTCGGTCATCTCCTTTGATGCCGAGAAGGCTTTCGACCGGGTTAGGTGGCAGTATCTATGGGAGGTCCTCGAACATTTCCGTTTACCTAGCGATATTGTAAATGCGATCAAAGCCCTTTATTCGACCCCCACTGCTTCTGTGAGTGGTTTGGGCTTCCACTCCTCCGCCTTCCCCATAACTAACGGCACTAGACAGGGCTGCCCACTGTTGCCGCTACTGTTCGCGTTGGCAATTGAGCCTCTTGCGGAACAAATTAGGGCGGACCCTCGAATTCAAGGTGTCACTTTGTTTGGCACTTCGTACAAAATTGCATTATTCATGGACGACGTCACACTCTTTTCGTCTGAACCCGCGCAGACGATCCCCAAACTCTTGGAGATTTTAGCTTCTTTCGGTGCTCACTCCTATAACAAGCTGAATCTCTCGAAAACAGAGGTATACACACAGGGCTTTGTGGGTGAACAATTAGCCTCTTTAAAAAGGTGCTTTAGCTTCACCTGGACGGAGAAATCTGTTTTGCACCTGGGAGTTCGACTATCTAGCTTTTCTCTCTCAGATAATCAAGGACAACTATCTCCCTCTTCTTTCTTCACTTCATTCTCTCAAGAATGATTGGAACTTGGCGCATGTCTCCTGGCTTGGTAGGATAGAAGCATTGAAAATGTCTTTCCTCCCCAGGATCGCCTACTTGTTCAGATGCCTCCCCATCAGGATCCCTAAGCATATCCTTTTACAATTCCAGAGCGGGTGCACAAAATATATCTGGCAGGACAAACCCCCTAGAGTGGCACATAGAATACTCCAACTTCCTAAAATTTCTGGAGACATAGCTTCACCGTCGGTACTTTGGTATTATGAGGGGGCAATGCTCACCCATGTGTCTCAATGGGGAGTTAAATTCTCCCACTCTAAATGGCGATCTATTGAGCAAGCTTCCTTACCCCATTCTGTTCATTTGCGAGACCTAGTCTGGACCACTCCACACTGCCGCAGAGAACTGGACTTGACCAACCCAGTTATCCGAGAATGTCTAGATTCTTCCCCTATCTATCGGGATTACAGGACTCTCACACTAATAAATGGACACAACTGGGAATTAACCTAGTCAACCCCTCGAGACTCCTTTTAGCAACTCTCACAAATTAGTATTAATTCTCCGATCCCACCTTATTTGTCCTTCGAATTTCACAGAATAAAGAGTTACCTAAATAGCTGGGGATTTAGATCGAACCTTGCCCGCCTACTGACTCTTTGGGAGACTATTTGGGATCAAGGCGCCAGACTACTCAGGCCTCTGTCCCTTCATTATTCTTTACTCGGCGGTACCCAATGCCCTGAAGTCCCAGCCCATTTGGCGCACTGGGAGTCATTACTGGTGACACGAGTTCCCCCTCATTTATGGGAGCGCGCCTTCTCTCTTACTCAGAAAGCCATACACTGCAAAATGTTATACGAAACTTATTACAAGCTTTTATCCCATTGGTACTACGTCCCCACTAGATTGGCAAAAATGTTCCAGAGTGTGTCTCCTGAGTGTTGGAGGTGCCGAGGCCATAGAAGCAACGCGCTGCATATTTGGTGGGAGTGCCCTGTAATTAAGCTCTTGTGGCAGTGATGCTTTTCAGTCCTATCCAATATGGGTATCCCTCTTCCTAAATCACCGTCCATAGCCTTATTACACATAGGAGTCAACACTCTACCTAAACACCTCTCATATATTTGTATATACCTATTTATGACTATAAAACACACTATAGCATGTGCATGGAAGGAGTCCCTTCCTGGTGGGCCCACAGTTTGCAACACCATGGCGTACATCTGTACCATGGAGAAAGACATTTTTTATAAACTTAACAACTCAGACTTGGTTGAACTCATCTGGGCAGACTGGAAGGAGAGATTTGACACCGAGTGGAAACCCAGTATACTGACCCCCGACCTCTAGCCAGGGCTGGAGTTTTAGCCACGACCAACACTACAGACTAATTATGGTAACAGTACTATTCCCTGACCCCTCCCCCCTCCTTTTCCCATTCTTCCCTACCTCCCAATATCAGCAAACATGATTAGTTGAGGACTACAAGTCCTCTTTGTACTTTAATTTTGCTCTCAAGTTTCATCCCACTATTTAGTGAAACTAAAAAAAAAAAATTTATATAATTATCTGTTTAACATTTCAGAGCATCATCTTTTCTTGTATCACTCAGTCAGAGTTATAGACCATTTTTGCAATATGGATGTTTTTGATTTTCTGCATGTACAACTCTTACTCTTTTTGTTGTATTTTGGTCTTGACGCTCATTAAAGCTGAGAAGTTCCTCCCCTCCTTTCCATATAATAAAAATATCATCGATAAATCGTTTAAACATGATTAAATTGTTATTCCAATGTGATTCCATAATATTTTCCAACTCAAATAGGCCCATAAAAATATTCGCGTAACTTGGAGCAAATTTTGAGCCCATAGCAGTGCCTTTAATTTGAATAAAAAACTTGCCATTAAAATTAAAATAATTATTATTTAAAATAAAATCAATGCATTGTAGTATAAAATCAGCTTGGACAATTGGAATATCTTCATCCCTATGCAGATAGTATTTCACTGCTTCTAGATCTAATTTGTGGATAATATTTGTATACAGGGAATTAACATCACAGGTCACAAGTATATAATCATCTTTCCATAAGATATCTCCTAGAAGGTTTAAACAATGTGTACAGTCTTTTATATGGAAAGGTAATCTGACCACATATTTTTGTAAATAATTATCCACATATTCTGACAAATTTGATGTTAATGAGTGTATGCCTGATACTATGGGTCTTCCGGGTGGGTTGATAAGTGATTTATGGATTTTGGGCAAATAGTAAAAAATTGGGGGTTTTGGATGTGTAATTTAAAAAAAAAAAAATTCAATTTCATTCAATATATTCTCTCTTTTTGCAAAACCTAATAGTTTATCAAGTTGTACTATTTGGTTTTGGATTGGGTTCATTCTTAGTTTTTTATATGTACTTGTGTCATTGAATAATCTATATGATTCTGTCACATAATCTTCAGTGTTTAAAATAACCAACCCTCTGCCCTTATCCGCAGGCTTAATCAATATGTTTGGGTTCTTTTTCATATCTTTTATTATTTCATTCTCTATTTTACTGATATTAAAATAATTTCCTCTTTTAAGCGTACACTTTTGAAGGTCTTCCTTCCCAGATTTTTCAAAAAGTTCCAAGTACTTTCCTTTATCTTGGATTGGGTAGTACATTGATTTGGACTTTAAGTCAGTATGTGAATATTGGACTCCTGTATGGGTAATAGAGTTTAGGGAGTGTTCTATAGGATTCTTTAAGAAATGTCTTTTTAGGGTAAGCTTTCGTATGTATTGAATGACATTTATCATTGTTTCAAATTTATTCATTCTCCAGGTTGGAGCAAAAGATAAACCCATGTTTAGAACTTGCTCTTGTTCCTCAGTGAGTTTGAGCTTACTTAAATTAAAAATCCCATTTGGACTATTTCCTTTCTCACTTATCTTAATCTCTTGTTTCCTTACAGTTCTCCTCCCTCTCCCCCTTCTTCCTCTAATCTTCTTTTCCCTTTTTGAGGCCATGTCCCTATCCCATTTTCTTTTTGTTTTGCTACCTTCCCCATGGTGTGTCTCCTCTCGTGGAGGTTTCCCCTAAAGAATGAACTTCTGAGTCACTGTTCTCTCTATAGTTTTCTAATGGTCTGCATCTATTAGTTAGAGTAGTGTCTTGTGTATCATAATATCTATTGCCTCCATAATTCCTATTTTCTTCATAATTTCTGTTTTGCGTTTTATATCTATTTCTATAGGGAGTTTGAAAAAAATTAATTATCTGCTTGTTGTGGAGTGTCACTGTAGTTTCTTCTACCATTATGATATTCCTGTCTAAATGTATTTCTCTGATGTGTTTTTTGATTATTTTCATTTCTCTGGTTAAATTCCCCTACTTTTTTGTAATCATTTCGATAACTGAAATTTTGAATATTACTCTCTCTTACATAGTTCTTCCTATTATCCCATTTGGGTTCTTGATTATATCTATCTCTAAAGTTGTAATTACCTTCTTCCCATTTACTGCATTGTCTTTCATAATTATTAAATCCTTCTCTCTCTTTTTTTATGTTCCACTTATTTCTATTTCTCCATTCAGGTGCAGAGTTTCTAATGTCTCTATTGAGGTTTCTATTAGTTTTATTTTCCTTCCCTAATAATTTAATGATGGTTGTGTCCCTACCTGCTAAGTTTTGGTTTTCTTCATTTTCCACTATGTTGCTCATGGTTTCAACTGACTCAGTTTTATCATTATTATGATAATCTTGTTCATCTCTAGCATATTTTTCCACTTTATCTCTATTATTTCTTTTTTTGTGTGTGTTATATTACTAATAATTTCTTTTTGCTTCTCCTTAAAATATGGGTTTTCTACCTCCTTTAATAATTTCCCTCTATGTTCCTCTATTATATTGCCTATAAGGTTTAGGGAGCGTGTTCTAGCTTTTATAATGATTTTCATTAAGTCAATAGATGCCCTTTGTAGGACTTCGCACCATTCTAAATTTAAATCTTGTTTAAATTCAAACTGCAATTCTTTTTTAGTCTTAATCCTCTAGGGACCATTTCTCCATCAATATATTTTTGAATAAAAGTTAACTCTGCTTTATATTTCATTTCTTTAATTAAATTATTTTCTAGATGATCCATTGATTCTGACAAAACAAACTCTGGCCTAGATTTGGAGTTTGGCGTTAGCCGTGAAAACCAGCGTTAGAGGCTCCTAACGCTGGTTTTAGGCTAACTCCGGTATTTGGAGTCACTCAAAAAAGGGTCTAACGCTCACTTTTCAGCCGCGACTTTTCCATACCGCAGATCCCCTTACGTAAATTGCGTATCCTATCTTTTCAATGGGATTTTTCTAACTCCGGTATTTAGAGTCGTGGTTGAAGTGAGCATTAGAACTCTAACGCCAAAACTCCAGCCGCAGGAAAAAAGTCAGTAGTTAAGAGCTTTCTGGGCTAACGCCGGTTCATAAAGCTCTTAACTACTGTACTCTAAAGTACACTAACACCCATAAACTACCTATGTACCCCTAAACCGAGGTCCCCCCACATCGCCGCCACTCGATTAAATTTTTTTAACCCCTAATCTGCCGACCGCCAAATACGTTATCCTTATGTACCCCTAATCTGCTGCCCCTAACACAGCCAACCCCTATCTTATATTTAGTAACCCCTAACCTGCCCCCCACAACGTCGCCGCCACCTACCTACACTTATTAACCCCTAATCTGCCGACCGCAAAGCGCCGCCACCTACGTTATCCTTATGTACCCCTAATCTGCTGCCCCTAACACCGCCGACCCCTATATTATATTTATTAACCCCTAATCTGCCCCCCACATCGTCATTCGTCGTTCAGTCGTTGGCCATGATGGATGTTCCGCGTCGGAGGTCTTCAGGATGCTGCCGCTCCGCTCCAGATGGATGTCATGAACATCCATCCTGGCCGACGACTGAACGACGAATGACGGTTCCTTTAAATTACGTCATCCAAGATGGCGTCCCTCGAATTCCGATTGGCTGATAGGATTCTATCAGCCAATCGGAATTAAGGTAGGAATATTCTGATTGGCTGATGGAATCAGCCAATCAGATTTAGCTTGCATTCTATTGGCTGATCGGAACAGCCAATAGAATGCGAGCTCAATCTGATTGGCTGATTGGATCAGCCAATCGGATTGAACTTGATTCTGATTGGCTGATTCCATCAGCCAATCAGAATATTCCTACCTTAATTCCGATTGGCTGATAGAATCCTATCAGCCAATCGGAATTCGAGGGACGCCATCTTGGATGACGTTATTTAAAGGAACCGTCATTCGTCGTTCAGTCGTCGGCCAGGATGGATGTTCCGCGTCGGAGGTCTTCAGGATGCTGCCGCTCCGCTCCAGATGGATGTCGATAGAAGATGCCGCCTGGATGAAGACTTCAATCGGATGGAAGACCTCTTCTGCCCCGCTTGGATGAAGACTTCTACCGGATCATGGACATCTTCAGCCCCCCGCTTGGGCTTGGATCAGGACATCAGAGGAGCTCTTCAGGACCGATCGGTGAACCTGGTATGGTGAAGACAAGGTAGGAAGATCTTCAGGGGCTTAGTGTATTTAATTAATGTATTGATAGTGTAGTGTTAGGTTTAATTGTAGGTAATTGTAGGTATTTTATTTAAGTAATTTAATGATAGTGTAGTGTTAGGTTTAATTGTAACTTAGGTTAGGATTTATTTTACAGGTAATTTTGTAATTATTTTAAATAGGCAACTATTAAATAGTTCTTAACTATTTAATAGCTATTGTACCTGGTTAAAATAATTACAAAGTTGCCTGTAAAATAAATATTAATCCTAAAATAGCTACAATGTAATTATAATTTATATTGTAGCTATATTAGGATTTATTTTACAGGTAAGTATTTAGCTTTAAATAGGAATAATTTATTTAATAAGAGTTAATTCATTTCGTTAGATTAAAATTATATTTAATTTAGGGGGGTGTTAGTGTTAGGGTTAGACTTAGCTTTAGGGGTTAATACATTTATTAGAATAGCGGTGAGCTCCGGTCGGCAGATTAGGGGTTAATAATTGAAGTTAGGTGTCGGCGATGTTAGGGAGGGCAGATTAGGGGTTAATACTATTTATTATAGGGTTAGTGAGGCGGATTAGGGGTTAATAACTTTATTCTAGTAGCGCTCAGGTCCGCTCGGCAGATTAGGGGTTAATAAGTGTAGGCAGGTGGAGGCGACGTTGTGGGGGGCAGATTAGGGGTTAATATATATAATATAGGGGTCGGCGATGTTAGGGCAGCAGATTAGGGGTACATAAGGATAATGTAATTTGCCGCGGTTTACGGAGCGGCAGATTAGGGGTTAATAATAATATGCAGGGGTCAGCGATAGCGGGGGCGGCAGAATAGGGGTTAATAAGTGTAAGGTTAGGGGTGTTTAGACTCGGGGTACATGTTAGAGTGTTAGGTGCAGACGTAGGAAGTGTTTACGCATAGCAAACAATGGGGCTGCGTTAGGAGCTCAACGCGGCTTTTTTGCAGGTATTAGGTTTTTTTTCAGATTAAACAGCCCCATTGTTTCCTATGGGGGAATCGTGCATGAGCACGTTTTTTAGGCTGGCCGCTTGCGTAAGCAACTCTGGTATCGAGAGTTGAAGCTGCGTTAAAAATGCTATACGCTCCTTTTTTGGAGCCTAACGTAGCCTTTATGTGGAATCTCAATACCAGAGTTATTTTTATGGTGCGGCCAGAAAAAAGGCGGCGTTAGCTACGCGGGTCCTTACCGACAAAACTCTAAATCTAGGCCTATGTGTATTAAATATCTTTTAAATCTATATTTGTGTTTTGTAACCATATCGTAGAGTGCAGCTTTAACATATATCTATATACAGTGCATATACAAATATATTGCGAGAGCGCATATTTAAGGATATTTTTTAACATGTTGATTGAGTTATACCTTTATATTTTATACCTTTAGCCTATATGCTATATGGGCGCCACTCTCTTTGTATTTATTTGAAGGAACAAGTTAAAGATGTCACACAAGAGACTCTATTGTAAAAGAAAATAAGACCGCAAAATACTGAGAACAACATCATCTTTATCACTACTTTTGCCCCGAACACGTCCAAGGTTGGACAATCCATGAAAGAACACTGGAACATCCTACTCTCGGATCCTAAGCTAAAATTTGCCAAGAACACTAACCCCATAGTATGCTACAGATACAATACTAATCTCAGGGACCTTCTGGTCATTTCAGATCCCATAAAGTGTTACTCAGATGATAATATTAAGGTAGCACAGAAGGGCTGCTTCCGGTGCCCTAATTGCACCACCTGCAATGGAATGATAGCTACAAAAAAATTTAAACATCCACATGGTAATCGGAAGTACACCATCAATCACTCCATAACGTGCACAACTACCCACGTTGTTTTTATGTTGATATGTTCATGTGGTTTGCACTAGGTTGGGAAGACCCAGGGGACGATCAGAGAAAGAATGGCCAACCATCGAATGGCTATAAGGCAGGCCATAAAGAAAGGAGAATCCGACCAACAGGTGGCACACCACTGGTTGGTGGCCAAACATCCTGTATCTTCAATCAAAGTGATTCTCATTGATCATATCCCTAAACTATCACGTGGTGGAGACAGAAATAAGTTGCTTCTCAAAAGGGAGGCGGAATGGATGTACAGGCTGGATACCATAAATCCTAAGGGAGTGAACTCTGTGCCTGATTTTGGTGCATTAACATAATATATCCTTGTAATGTGTCACTCTTGGGATGGGGCATTGGATGGTTGTGGATGGGGACTGACTGGGGGTGTTTCTCTCGCCTTTAGATGAGGGATACACCATCAGCCATTGTCTATGGTATGGGCGATGATGCGGATTAGAGATAATTTGTGCAATCGCCACGGTACCCCCTAGACCAGTATTGAGTTCCCCACCCTTATAGGTGACTCTAACACATGACAGTGAAATGGTATTAAAAGGTATGCACTGTTGCCAATACAATTGCTATGATGGGTGTTAATGTGACATATTGATTACTATCTGTAACAAAGAATGATGTATATACTGTATATAGACATACCCTCTTGTAAGAAGAATTGTATACATGGATTAAGACAAGAGATGTAACCCTGCTGCCGATCCTCTGAGCATTAACTTGGTTGACCACGTAATGTTTGTTGGTATATTCTTACTGGCTGTTCTAATTGTCGTCTGACATCGCTATGGTTTAGGCTTACTTGTCATGTAAACACTGACACCGCATTGCACGTGTGCTATTGTAAATATTTGTCATGGAAGTGACATCACGATGGTAGAGTTCCAGCGCAACCGGAAGTGATGCAACTTCCGGCATAAGTATAAGTAAACACGTATAGTGAAGCAATCCACACACTATGCGTCATGTAAGAAATATATGGAACGAGGTACATTGTAAATTGTGCTTTAACATACAATGTAGAACTAGGTTTATTAATGGTGAGTTGTTTTAATACACTGGGCCACTGAAGACACTAGTGATCCACTTTTTTGTTCACAATTGTTGTACGTATAAAGATTGTTATTATAACCCGGAAGTGGATGTTGTAAACTTCCAGGGTCACATTAAAGGGACACTGAACACAAATTTTTGCTATTATGATTCAGATAGAGAATGCAATTTTAAGCAAATTTCTAATTTACTCCTATTATCAAATTATTTTCATTCTCTGGGTATCTTTATTTGAAATGCAAGAATGTAAGTTTAGATGCCGGCCCATTTTTGGTGAGCACACTGTGTTGTTCTTGCTAATTGGTGGGTAAATTCACCTACCAATAAACAAGTGCTTTCCATGGTCTGAACCAAAAAAATAGCTTAGATGCCTTCTTTTCAAATAAAGAAAGCAAGAGAATTAAGAAAAATTGATAATAGGAGTAAATTAGAAAGTTGTTTAAAATGGCATGCTCTATCTGAATCATGGAAGAAAAAAAATTTGGGTTCAGTGTCACTTTAACCTAAACCGGAAATTATGTCAGTTTGGCGCCTTTTTGACAGGAAGAAGGAGGTACCTGTTTGTGTTTCCCTCTATTTAAGCATTGCTTTGAAGAAAACCTGGTTTGTCTCTGATTTTGTTGAAGCTTGCTATATATATATATATATATATATATATATATAATCCACAAGAGAGCACACTCCCACCTCCAAATTCAGCTACCAGGGTTTCAGGCAAAAAATAGTACAGTCCCCAAAAATGCAAGCACTCGCTGGATTTATACAAAAGGTGCTTTAATGGCACATAGGAGAAACAGTGACGTTTGGGGGATCAAGTACCCCTTCATCAGACTAAGTGAATTTGTGAACAAAACAGCCAGTATAAAACAGGTGCTAACCCCACCCCTCTTAAGAGAAGGCTCGCCCCTAAGCATCATCATCTGAAATTAGGAATGTCTGGTCTGAATCATGTGAATAAACATACAAATTCTAAAATCATGGGGCAAGATATTCAAATGAGATAACCATTATAGTGAATATATAATATACCTTAATACATTAATGTGGAGCTCTTTCATATATGCTTGCAGACTACTATCGTAATAAATATTTGCTTTAACAAAACTTTAATTTCACTTCATACATAAATATGCATAACTTCCTAAGAATAAGTCAAACATGTTAGTACTTTGCCAAGCAGGACATAAAAATTGTTAGATAACACAGACCTGTTGCCCAGTCATAGCATAATCAAAACCCGAAGAACGCCACTCGTGTGAACAATGGGCGTGGTTAACTGGAGTCCAAAGTGCATCATAAGCTCATACAGTCAATCAAAGAATAATGATGTCACAGGGATCAAAGTTCACAACGAGTGTGTAAAAAGAATAACATTGAGCAAAAATGTGAACATTCTAGGTGTATATATATATATATATATATATATATATATTCCCATTTAGACTTAAGAGTCGATATGATCCGGTGAATAACAATACCAGTATAAAGACTTATACCAGGCTGATCTCATCTGACCTGATATCACCTGAAAAACCTCGGTTCCATCATAACCTGAGCAAGGAAGAATGGGGGCCATCAAAACACTAGCAACTCACCCTGCAATAGTCATTCGCCCTGCCAATAAGGGTGGGGCTGTTGTGGTTTTAAACTACAGGGACTATGATGATGAAATTTGTGACCAACTAGCTGATTCAGTGGTGTACCGTAGTTGGACAGAAATCCGACCAAAGTATTTCAGAAAGCCATAGATGACATGCTGATAAAAGCACTTCAAGAGGGATATATTAATGAAAACACCTTTAAATATCTACACATGGAGCATCCCATCTGTCCGATCCTATACACTCTGCCACAGATACATAAGTCTTTGGACAGACCACCAGGACGCTCAGAGACTCTATCTTGTCACCCCTTGCCAAATATATCAACTTCTTCTTACAACCCTGTGTGACGAGGATGTCCTCATTCCTGAGGGGCTCCTCTAAATTGATTGAGGAGTTATTGAAATGTCAATAAACACTGGAACCTAATTGTTTACTGGTAACTGGTACTATCATCCTGCATGATCTGGGAATACGGGCAATACAGAAAGCTTTATTCAGAACACCATACGTTGGTCCCCCCATAGAGTTCTCATTGGATATAGTGAGATGCTGCTTGCAGATGAATTAATTGAAGTTTGAGACTAAATACTACCTCCAGACCTCTGGAACGGCAGTGGGGTCTAATATGGCCCCATCATATGCCAACATCTTTATGGAAGAATACGAAATTGAGATCATGAAGATTATGGAACATCCATAGGTATCTATGTATTGGCGATACATAGATGGCCTATTCTTCATATGGAACGGGACTGCCCAGGAACTTGAAGGATGGTTTGATGAATTAAATGTGCTACAACACCCGGTTAAGTTTAAATTATACTACCGTGAGGACCAGATAGAGTTCTTGGATTTACTAATCTATAAGGACGCTGACAAGCTAGCAACAACACTCTTTTCAAAGCCAACAGACAAAAACTCTATCCTGTTTGCTAAAAGTGCACATCCCAGAAGCTTGATAAACTCCATACCAAAAGCTCAACTATTGAGAACAGTACACAATAACTCTGATCCAATTAAGAAGCAGATCCAGGTGGAGGAAATGGGTAACCGCTTTGTACAAAGAGGATATCCTAGTAGGGTAATTACTAAATTGTTTAAGGAGATGCAGGGTCTAACACAAGCTAATCTACTGTCATCACAGATTAAGAAAATAAATTAGGTTGCTGATAAAGTAAATATGAAGAGAGTATTGTTTACTACTGAATATTCCCCGGATAAAAGAAACACCAATGATGATCTTAAACGTCATTGGCTGGTCTTTAATACCTACCCAACACTACCTTTTTAAGGATTATGGACCACCGATGATTCCATTCAAGAAAGGCAGATCCCTTCGGGACCAACTAATGCTGACAGATCTAGAACACTTTTCCAACAGAGTTGGTTACAGAATAAGAAGAAGGGGTGCTTTAAATGCCTAGGATGCACTACGTGCAATTCCATGATCCAAGGAACCCAGTTCAGGTATCCACATACGAACCAACGGTTCGATATTAATTATTAACTTACATGTACCACTACACATGTCATATATCTGTTGAATTGTACATGTGGACGGTTCTATGTTGGGAAAACCAGCGACAATATTTGCACCCGGATGGCTAACCATAGAGATACAATCCGAGAAGCCATTGATAAACAGAAGGGTGAATTACCTGTGGCTAGACATTTTATGAGACATAAGCATACAGTGAGTGATCTCCGTTTATTCTCATAGATCACGTACAACCCCTGAAGAGAGGAGGAGACAGAAACCAATGCCTGTTACAAATTTAATCTAAATGGATATTTAAATTGAGAACCTTATATCCGAATGGACTGAATCGTCAAATTGATTGACAATGTTTCTTGCAATTCCCTCTCTGGTAAAATATATGATAGCTGTTCTTTGCTCATATGATGGTTTCTGAGTCTCATAGCAGTTAATCTAACTAGAATCCTTCGAAAACTGTTAATGTTAGCTATGGTCACATCTGAATAGCATTTAGTCTATACAGGTATTGTTGTGGTGTGTCACTTTAAGTAGTCCAGCCAGTTCTCTTATACAGGTAGCCCTCAGTTTATGCTGGGGTTAGGTTCCAGAAGGAATGGTTGTAAATCGAAAACGTTGTAAATTGAAACCCAGTTTATAATGTAAGTCAATGGGAAGTGAGGGAGTTATGTCAATTTTGAGAGGGGCCTGGAACCTAAGTAACCTATAATACATTATTTTTAAAGCTTTGAAATGAAGACTATAAATGCTAAACAACATTATAAACAGTATCAAATATTCACACACACAACACAGAATATATCATCAAACTAAGTTTAATGAACAAAAACATTTTTCTACTTGCATTTTTCTGCAAACAAAGCAGTAAGGTCTCTGCTTTGAAACAGTAGCATACACTGTTAGCTAATATCCGGTCTGCATATTTTCTATGCATTCCAGGCTGGACTGATTTTTTAAGCACCCTGACCTTCAAGCAGCTGGGCAGGAAGATGTAAAGTTTCCCTCATGGCTGCTAGATCTTATTCCTTTGACAGCTCGATAGGTCTGGTCTGGTCTGTGTACACTGATTCATTTCAGACCTGTTAAGCTTGCATATCTTTGCTGTAACACAAGCGGACAGCTCCACCTACTGGTCTGTCCTTATTTTAATCAATGTACTCTGCTTCTCAGTGCTTTTCAATAGCAGTCACATGACTGGAAAAATGGCGCAAATTGGACTTGGCACAAACTGAGGGCCACCTGTATAGTCTAGCAGTTCCAATTTTGTCTGGTAGTTGATAGATAGATCTTCTATGTGCTTCCACCCTGATAGTTACTGTAGTCATTCGCTATTCTAGTGATGAACTGCCGGATGATCATCTCACCATTTGACCCAGTGTGGGTATAGGCATTATATATGCAGTATATGTGCATGATGCTTATCTGGATCATACAATGGAGGATGTGAGGTGGTGAGCTATGTTTACTTATTATGGAGAGCTAGGGATGTAGAATGTAGTGTAATTTCTGTTAGTTGAGAATATGACATGTTTATTAACCAGTAAGATCCACTACACTAATTAGATGACACAATTTGTCCTATTTTTTTATACACGGTAACAGGATTGTTTCATTTATTTTTTAGATACATACATTTTTTGGATACATACATACTTATGATATGGATTGAGGACCTTTCATCTGATGGTGTGTTGACTCATCTCTAAATGTCATCAATGTTACAGTTATATGGTGTGCATCTGTTTAAAGTCTCCTATGTTGAATATCAGAGCTTAGACACGCCCTTCAAACACACACACACACGCTGTGAATCTTGAGCTGGTGGCACCAATTCAGCCGGATTGGCTGTTTGTGTTTATGTTCTATTATGACTCACGGTTAGCCATGCTCACTATCCCATATGGGAGTTGTTTGTAGTCTATGATCTAGCGTGATAGCATGACTTAATGGGTTCTATTCCAGTATTTGCCATACAATGGCACCTTGTAGATACACCTAGCGTGTTCACATTTTTGCTTGATGTTATTCTTTTTACACACTCGTTGTGAACTTTGGTCCCTCATTATTCTTTGATTGACTGTATGGGCTTATGATGCACTTCGGGCTCTGGTTAGCCATGCCCATTGTTCACACGAGTGGCGCTCTTCGGTTTTTGATTATGCTATGACTGGACAACAGGTCTGTGTTATCTAACAATTTTTATATCCTGCTTGGCAAAGTACTTACATGTTTGACTTATTCTTAGGAAGTTATGCATATTTATTTATGAAGTGAATTTAAATGTTTTGTTAAAGCGAATATTTATTACGATAGTAGCCTGCAAGCATATATGAAAGAGCTCCATATTAATGTTTTAAGGTATATTATATATTCACTATAATGTTTCTCATTTGTATATCTCACCCCATGATTTTAGAATTTGTATGTTTATTCACATGATTCAGACCAGTATTTGTCTGACATTCCTAATTTCACATGATGATACTTAGCGGCGGGTCTTCTCTGATGAGGGGTGTGGTTAGCAACTGTTTTATACTGGTTGTTTTGTTCACAAATTCACTTAGTCTGATGAAGGGGTGATTGATCCCCGAAACGTCACTATTTTTCCTGTGTGCCATTAAAGCACCTTTGTATAAATCCAGGGAGTGCTTGCATTTTTGGGGGACTATATATATATATATATATATATATATATATATATTTATATATACACACATACACACACACACACATATATATATATATATATATATATATATATATATATATATATATATATATAGTTTTCAAATAGGATAAGCACTCACTGGACTTCAGCCATCTGTGTTATAAACAATTTTATTAGTGACGTTTCGGGACAAAAAAGCAGTCCCTTCCTCTGACAAACAGCAATACAAAATGCCAAACTTATAAAGGTGAATAAAGCCCTCCCCTGTGTTCAAAACCAATCAATGTAATCTACGTGTTAGGTCTGGAGAAACAAGTCTCCTGATAGGCTAGAGACCAAAGGTCAAACAAGATGATAGGATTAAAAAAGTGTCAAACAAGGTACATATTCGTATGGATAATTAAAAGTGAAAAAAGTGTATGCAAATGTGTTTAAAACAACGTCCTAGGTCAGCAAATAATAGATAACCTTATAAAGACAACCAAGGGTGTCAATCATGATATAGAGTGAGGCCCGTGTGGCATAAATTTATACCACAAGAATAACCAATGGCGTTAATCCACACAAATCTCCTTGCCCAATCAGCCAATCAAACAATCCGTCTGTCAAGTGGTCAGATGAGTCACAACTCATCGGGCACCTCCTCCAAAACTGCCCGTGACTCGCAGTGTCACTTTGTCAAAAGATTTATATCAATCAGGATACATTTGTCATGCTAGTCACAAGCTGTCTATAAGGGACCCATGTGTATCCCAACTGTGTTAAGTCTAATCGTAACCCCAAAGAGGACCGATCACGGATACATAGATTGTATATAGACAGTGGCCTAAACCGATCATGTCAAGAATAATAAGGGCATAACATCGCCATACTCTCACATCAGGTCTGCTCTAACCGAGAGATTCACCACGACACCATCCAAAAATAGCCACTGTCCTGTCTGATTCTAAATCAGTACCCGACAAGTGTGTACTGTCCATCGCGCGTCTCTAACCAATAGTGTGTCAGTGTGGAGCCACACACCACTGAAGCACCAATCATGCGCTTTGTTGTCTCAGTATTGTAATCACGCGTCTCTAACCAATAGTGTTACAGTGTGGAGCCACACACCACTGAAGCACCAATCATACGATTTATTGCCACAATGCACGCCCATGTACTCGTAAGTACTGTGCATTCTATGGACAGCACTATCTCACTATATCGGTAAATAGAGACTACTGAAAGAAACCCATAGTTAGCAAAACTACTATATATACAAGGAAACTACCATACTCCAATATAAAAAAAAAAAAAAAATATATAATATTCGTGATATTTAAATGACAACTCCCCAAATTCAAACCCATCGGAGCCACTCACAAGCTGGAAAGTGTTTGTAAACCAAAAACCTGTCACATAATATCAAAAAGGCAACTTAATGTATAAGGCTATCGATATGTTGTTCCCACATAACGAAACCATGTAAGCAATACCTTATAGCCCAATGCATGCACAAAAACTGTCATGACAACACCATGTGTAAGTGTCATGAGCCACAAACTATCACGTTAAGTGTTCCCCATACAAAATAGTGATGTGGCAACAAGCCACTATCAGAGTGTAAACAAACTAATATAACCTAATCATGCAAACTCCATATTGTATCCTAAAGAGTGATTGCGGCTCATAAGACCAACTAAGAGTGTGTCTATGTGAGTGATAGTACAATCCATAATTAACTCTCTAATCAAAACACAAATAAATAAACATAAATAAAAATATATCAAATATATGAATGGTTAGCTCCAATAGTGTCTAGATCAAACCAAGATCCTGGACATTCTAGAGAAAATAATAGTGATAATGGTGCCGGCCTTAAATGATTCTGTGTGCAATTCCATGCCCCCACAACCAGACACTCTCTAAGCACCAACATGGCTATTTGCTGGCTAAGGAACGTTGTAGAACAAATTAAAAACAAATTAAAAACAATGGTGTCCTATTTCAATAATAGTATCCTATTTAAAAAAATATACCCATTATATAAATTCTTATCATAAGAGGAAAATAGTGGTGGTATAAAGAATAATCACCATAATAATATATCTATTAATATAAGAGAATTGAGAACCAAACCTATATAAAACAAGTTCACAAGGACTTGTAGACTCTCATTAATATATATGGATCAATAGACTCTCATTGCTATAGATGGATCAATGAACTCTCATTTAAGGATAGCATTGCCATCCTGTATGGACGTTGAGACCCCTTGGTTGTAATGTCCCCAATTCGAACATCCATCTGGCTTCTTTTCTTAGGAGAATTGTCGCCCTATCGCCTCCTCTGTTCAATTTTGGAACATGGTCAATGATCCGAAATCTCATGTCTGTGACTGTGTGTCTGGCTTCTAAGAAGTGGCGAGCCACCGGTTGGTCTGATTTACCATTATTGATTGCAGATCTAATACTGGACCGGTGATTTGCCATCCTGGTCCTGGCGTCATCTGTCGTCTTACCAGTGTAATATTTGCCACATGGACAATTCAAGAGATATACAATATGCGTGGTGGTACAGGTCACTACATGTTTAATTTTATACTTCTTCCTGCGTTCTGGGTGTTGAAAGTGTGTCCCAGCGATCATTGCATTGCATGTGACACACCCTAGGCATCTGTAGCACCCTGTTTTTTTGCTGAGCCAGGTTGTTTGTGTAGCTTCAGTAATGTCCGTCTTGATCAACAGATCCCTAAAGACACTTTTTTAATCCTATCATCTTGTTTGACCTTTGGTCTCTAGCCTATCAGGAGACTTGTTTCTCCAGTCCTAACACGCAGATTACATTGATTGGTTTTGAACACAGGGGAGGGCTTTATTCACCTTTATAAGTTTGGCATTTTGTATTGCTGTTTGTCAGAGGAAGGGACTGCTTTCACTAATAAGATTGTTTATAAC
The DNA here is from genome assembly GCF_027579735.1 of Bombina bombina. Lineage (NCBI taxonomy): Eukaryota > Metazoa > Chordata > Amphibia > Anura > Bombinatoridae > Bombina > Bombina bombina. The sequence continues at coordinate 149,439,716 of NC_069509.1, read as the reverse complement.
ACAGACGGCTGAAGTCCAGTGAGTGCTTATCCTATTTGAAAACTATTGAAATATCTTTATATCACCCTGGCGGTTGATGACAGATAGTGAGAGTGCACACACCTACAACAAAAATATTGGAAATACACTTTGTGCAGTGCACCCACACAGGGGTTGTTTTGGAATTCCTTCCCCTTGCATTTATAGTCAATATGACTTCCACAGAATCTGCTACCAGTGATGTGCCCACCATCACTTTAGAGGATAAAAACGAAGACATCTTTACCTTTACAGATGAAGATGCTGAAAACATCCGTTTTGGTTCCATAGAGGAACAGCAAGTGGAGGAGTCGTACCAATCAGTATATAACACCTTAATTAAATTAAAACAGAGATAAGTTGATCTGAACCTACACGGTACATACCTATCTGATTACCATAAACGACGCATGATCCCTAGGGGGTTCAGGATTAAGAAAGTGCCTACCATAGGTCGATCAAACACTGAATTTTGCATCAATTGGTGCAAAATTCTTAATAAATGTTCTTTTGACCTTATGCTTTTAGTCATAAGGGAGTTTGGTCGGCTTCTGAAAGAGGTTAAGACGGAAATCACTATATATGAAACAGAGAAACTACCCATTTTAAGAGTTGATACCAATATAGATTGGATAAGTAAACTTGAGATCCAATTGAAAACCTACAAACAAAAACTGATAGCGTTTAAGAACAGGAAACTACAGACGGTCAATCAGGACTACGCATATAAAAGCATCTACAGGTGGATGATGGCACCGGAAGATAGACGGGCTTTTCACCCTCGTCGTGAAAGGAGATTTACAAAAAAGAACATGACTACGGTCGAATCCAGTTCTGGTGACAGTTCTGATCCTGATAATGACCAGGGAGCCACTGAAGGATCCTCAAGAGGGGTTACAACACGCTCCAGAGGAGGCCGTGGTTACCAACAGTGGGATAATCCCAAGAATACAATTACATCATTACCACCCAGCTCTGAAAACCGTTTTTTAGGTCGAGGCAGAGGCCACACACGAGGAGGGGGGGCACTGCCCGCCGCCCTCCGACACAGTTGTAAAAACAAACATGGTGTTTAATATTAGTAATCGTATACTAAACGAGGCAGAGATGAGCCTGCTTAACAAAGGACTATCATTTATACCAGTCACCAAGAAAGATAATTTTGACCTATATATAGACATTCAAAAATTTGGGAGAAATCTCAGATTAAAGGAATACTTTGGTACTGGAAATGATGAAATTGACGTTATAGATAGATTCAAACCAAAAGGGCGGTTTGATCCACACTCTAATAATGCCACCATCCAGACTGTCACCAACTTTCTAGTGGAACAGATTCCTAAAAGATCTGCGCAACGTTGGTCTGATAATTTGACTAAAGAAGAAAGACTTGCCATTGGTTCACTACAGAATGACTCTTCCATCGTCATACGCCCCCCCCCCGATAAAGGCGGGGGTATAGTAGTCATGAACACTATGGATTACAAGGCAGAAATTTTAAGACAATTATCTGATACAAACACATATCAACCTCTTCCGAGTGATCCTACAATATTACTCAAAAAGAAAATCGATGCCAGTCTACAGCAATGGTTAACTGAGGGTCAGATTACACAGAACCACTACAGCTTTCTGAAACGGGACTTTCCAGTGGTTCCTATATTATACACACTCCCCAAGGTCCACAAGGACAGTAAAAACCCCCCTGGCAGGCCGATTGTGTCTGCCAGGGGTTCGCTGCTCCAGCCACTGGCAGAATATGTTGACTCCTTGTGGGTGAAGCAACAAAAATCGTATATTCGTGACTCTACAGACTTTGGGGGGTAGTTATCAAGCCGTCTACTTTTCTGGCTTCGCCGGCCCAATACGCCCGCCTAAGCTCGCCTACCTTCGCCGCCGCGGACCTGAAAAAATACGCCTAAGTTATCAAATAAAGCTGTCAAAAAGCCGCGGGGCGATAAGCAGCGGACTGTGACAGTTATCACTCATCCGATCTCGCTGCCCTTCGGCTTTTTCCCAGCTTTATTGCTAGCCTGTCACTAAGCACTCACACTAAACTACACTGTTCTACCCCCTATACCGGCGCCCCCGGAGCCTCCCGCAACTCAATAAAGTTACTAACCCCTAAACCGCCGCTCCTAGACCCCGCCGCAACTCTTATAAATGTATTAACCCCTAAACCACCGCTCCTAGACCCTGCCGCAACTCTTATAAATGTATTAACCCCTAAACCGCCGCTCCCGGACACCGCTGCCACCTACATTATACCTAGTAACCCCTATCCTGCCCCCCCTACACCGTCGCCCTCTATTATAAATTTATTTAATTTATTAACCCCTATCCTGCTGATCCCGCACCTCTCCGCAACTAAATAAATAGTTTAACCCCTAAACCGCCGCTCCATGAACCCGCCGCAACCTATATTAAACCTATTAACCCCTATCCTGCCCCCCCTACACCGTCGCCACCTATAATAAATTTATTAACCCCTAATCTGCCCCCCCTACACCGTTGCCACCTATAATAAATTTATTAACCCCTATCCTGCCCCCCACTACGCCGCCGCCACTGTAATAAAATTATTAACCCCTAAACCTAAGTCTAACCCTAACCCTAACGCCCCCCTAACTTAAATATTAATTAAATAAATCTAAATAAATTAACTCTTATTAAGTAAATGAATCCTATTTAAAACTAAATACTTACCTTTAAAATAAACCCTAATATAGCTACAATATAAATAATAATTATATTCTAGCTATTTTAGGATTTTTTTTAATTTTACAGGCAACTTTCAATTTATTTTAACTAGGTACAATAGCTATTAAATAGTTATTAACTATTTAATAGCTTACCTAGCTAAAATAAAGAGAAATGTACCTGTGAAATAAATCCTAACCTAAGTTACAATTACACCTAACACTACACTATACTTTAATAAATTATTCCCATTTAAAAATAAATACTTACCTGTAAAATAAACCCTAAGATAGCTACAATATAATTAATAATTATATTATAGCTATCTTAGGATTTATATTTATTTTACAGGTAACTTTGTATTTATTTTAGCTAGTTAGAATAGTTATTAAATAGTTATTAACTATTTAATAACTACATAGCTAAAAGAAATACAAAATTACCTGTAAAATAAATCCTAACTTAAGTTACAATTAAACCTAATACTACACTATAATTAAATTAATTAAATAAATTAACTACAAATAACTACAATTAAATACAATTACATAAACTAACTAAAGTACAAAAAATAAAAAAAGCTAAGTTACAAAAAATAAAAAAATAAGTTACAAACATGTTACAAATATTACAACAATTTTAAGCTACTTACACATAATCTAAGCCCCCTAATAAAATAACAAACCCCCCCAAAATAAAAAAATGCCCTACCCTATTCTACATTAAATAAATTTCAAAGCTCTTTTACCTTACCAGCCCTTAAAAGGGCCATTTGTGGGGGCATGCCCCAAAGAAAACAGCTCTTTTGCCTGTAAAAGAAAAATACAACCCCCCCCCAACATTAAAACCCACCACCCACATACCCCTAATCTAACCCAAACCCCCCTTACAAAAACCTAACACTAATCCCCTGAAGATCATCCTACCTTGAGTCGTCTTCACTCAGCCGAGCCACCGATGGAACTGAAGAGGACATCCGGAGCGGAAGAAGTTAATCCTCCAAGCGGCGCTGAAGAAATCTTCCATCCGATGAAGTCATCATCCAGGCGGCGCTGAAGAAAAGTCTTCGATCCGGCCGATGTCATCTTCAAAGAGGCGCTGAAGAGGTCTTCTATCCGGGCGAAGTCATCTTCCAAGCCGGGTCTTGAATCTTCCTTCCTTCTTTTAGCTATGTAGTTATTAAATAGTTAATAACTATTTAATAACTATTCTAACTAGCTAAAATAAATACAAAGTTACCTGTAAAATAAATATAAATCCTAAGATAGCTATAATATAATTATTAATTATATTTTAGCTATCTTAGGGTTTATTTTACAGGTAAGTATTTATTTTTAAATAGGAATAATTTATTAAAGTATAGTGTAGTGTTAGGTGTAATTGTAACTTAGGTTAGGATTTATTTCACAGGTACATTTCTCTTTATTTTAGCTAGGTAAGCTATTAAATAGTTAATAACTATTTAATAGTTATTGTACATGGTTAAAATAAATTGAAAGGTACCTGTAAAATAAATATAAATCCTAAGATAGCTAGAATATAATTATTATTTATATTGTAGCTATATTAGGGTTTATTTTAAAGGTAAGTATTTAGTTTTAAATAGGATTCATTTACTTAATAAGAGTTAATTTATTTAGATTTATTTAATTAATATTTAAGTTAGGGGGGCGTTAGGGTTAGGGTTAGACTTAGGTTTAGGGGTTAATAATTTTATTACAGTGGCGGCGGCGTAGTGGGGGGCAGGATAGGGGTTAATAAATTTATTATAGGTGGCGACGGTGTAGGGGGGGGCAGATTAGGGGTTAATAAATTTATTATAGGTGGCGACGGTGTAGGGGGGGCAGGATAGGGGTTAATACATTTAATATAGGTTGCGGCGGGTTCAGGGAGCGGCGGTTTAGGGGTTAATACATTTATTATAGTTGCGGTGGGCTCCGGGAGCGGCGGTTTAGGGGTTAATATGTATAGAGTAGCTTGCGGTGGGCTCCGGGAGCGGCGGTTTAGGGGTAATAACTTTATTTAGTTGCGGCGGTGTAGGGGGGGTCAGATTAGTGGTGTTTAGACTCGGGGTACATGTTAGGGTGTTAGGTGTAGACAGCTCCCATAGAAATCAATGGGATGTCTGTCAGCAGCGAACTTGTACTTTCGTTATCGTCAGACTCCCATTGATTCCTATGGGATCCGCCGCCTCCAGGGGTGGCGGATTGAAAACCAGGTACGCTGGGCCGTAAAAGTGCCGAGCGTACCTGCTAGTTTTTTGATAGCTAGCAAAAGTAGTGAGAATGTGCCGCACTTGTGTGCGGAACATCTGGAGTGACGTAAGAATCGATCTGTGTCGGACTGAGTCCGGCGGATCGATGCTTACGCCACAAAATTCTACTTTTGCCGGTCTCGAGCCTTTGATAACTAAGGCGAATCAGCCTCGCCACAAATACGCTGCGGAATTCCAGCGTATTTGAGGTTGACGGCTTGATAACTAGGCCCCTTTATGTCTCATATATTACGGATTACAGACATGAAACCAACTGACATTTTGGCCACACTTGATGTCTCAAGCTTATATACTGTTATACCACATACATCGGGTATAGCAGCAGTGGCCAAATGTTTAAGACGAGTACCATATATTGGCCCCTCTGAGGAGGTATTGACTAAACTTCTGGACATATGCCTCTCTGAAAATTATTTTCGATTTGACAAGATCTATTATCTGCAAACCTCTGGCACGGCAATGGGGTCCAATGTGGCCCCATCACTAGCCAATCTCTTCATGGCTGATTATGAGATCAATATATTGAAGATATTTGAAAAACCAGAAATAAAATATTACTGTCGCTATATTGATGACTTGTTTCTGATATGGCAAGATGGTCCAGACACACTGTACACATGGATTCAGACCCTCAATGAGATTGACAGCACAATCAGATTCAGTCATACCACCAACAGTGAGGTCGTGGACTATTTAGACGTTAGGGTCTTCAAGAATGGCACTAAATTGGGAACCACCTTATATAGGAAGACAACTGATCGAAATTCAATTCTACATGCCCGCAGTTGCCACCAACCCAGTCTAATCAAAAACATCCCAAAAGCACAATATCAGCGAGTAATAAGAAACAACATAGAAAATGAGAGATGTCTAACCCAGCTTGAAGAAATGACACAAAGATTCAGAGAAAGGGGGTATAGCCAGAAGGTGCTTACTGAAATGCGCACATTGGCTACTATGCCTTCAAGAAGTAACTCTTTGGATAATCCTAAATCACCACAAATGACTTTTGTAACCACCTACACACCTGACAAGAACCGGATTACTCAATCTTTGAAGGAAGAATGGAAATTATTGGAGGCTGACCCGAAGTTACCCTTCATGAAATGGAAGACGCCACGGATTGGCTACAGAAGAGGCCGGAGCCTTAGGGATCTGTTGATTAAGACGGACATTACTGAAGCTACACAAACAACCTGGCTCAGCAAAAAAACAGGGTGCTACAGATGCCTAGGGTGTGTCACATGCAATGCGATCATCGCTGGGACACACTTTCAACACCCAGAACGCAGGAAGAAGTATAAAATTAAACATGTAGTGACCTGTACCACCACGCATATTGTATATCTCTTGAATTGTCCATGTGGCAAATATTACACTGGTAAGACGACAGATGACGCCAGGACCAGGATGGCAAATCACCGGTCCAGTATTAGATCTGCAATCAATAACGGCAAATCAGACCAACCGGTGGCTCGCCACTTCTTAGAAGCCGGACACACAGTCACAGACATGAGATTTCGGATCATTGACCATGTTCCAAAATTGAACAGAGGAGGCGATAGGGCGACAATTCTCCTAAGAAAAGAAGCCAGATGGATGTTCGAATTGGGGACATTACAACCAAGGGGTCTCAACGTCCATACAGGATGGCAATGCTATCTTTAAATGAGAGTTCATTGATCCATCTATAGCAATGAGAGTCTATTGATCCATATATATTAATGAGAGTCTACGAGTCCTTGTGAACTTGTTTGATATAGGTTTGGTCCTCAATTCTCTTATATTAATAGATATATTATTATGGTGATTATTCTTTATACCACCACTATTTTCCTCTTATGATAAGAATTTATATAATGGGTATATTTTTTTAAATAGGATACTATTATTGAAATAGGACACCATTGTTTTTCATTTGTTTTTAATTTGTTCTACAACGTTCCTTGGCCAGCAAATAGCCATGTTGGTGCTTAGAGAGTGTCTGGTTGTGGGGGCATGGAATTGCACACAGAATCATTTAAGGCCGGCACCATTATCACTATTATTTTCTCTAGAATGTCCAGGATCTTGGTTTGATCTAGACACTATTGGAGCAAACCATTCATATATTTGATATATTTTTATTTATGTTTATTTATTTGTGTTTTGATTAGAGAGTTAATTATGGATTGTACTATCACTCACATAGACACACTCCTAGTTGGTCTTATGAGCCGCAATCACTCTTTAGGATACAATATGGAGTTTGCATGATTAGGTTATATTAGTTTGTTTACACTCTGATAGTGGCTTGTTGCCACATCACTATTTTGTATGGGGAACACTTAACGTGATAGTTTGTGGCTCATGACACTTACACATGGTGTTGTCATGACAGTTTTTGTGCATGCATTGGGCTATAAGGTATTGCTTACATTCAGACTGACAGATTTTGGTTACATTTTGCACGCTCATATTTATGGTTTATGGTTTCGTTATGTGGGAACAACATATCGATAGCCTTATACATTAAGTTGCCTTTTTGATATTATGTGAGAGGTTTTTGGTTTACAAACACTTTCCAGCTTGTGAGTGGCTCCGATGGGTTTGAATTTGGGGAGTTGTCATTTAAATATGGTGAGTGAGTCAGGCTTGTGACCGATTTTGGCTCCAGCAAGCAAATCAAACAGGATCGCTATCGCACCACTCCCCCCTACGACCCGGCTATCCGATTGGACCTCCGAGGACCACGTGACTACTCAACGTAGACGTCAGGGTAGGAAGGATTGACCGGGCAATTTGAAGGTGAGACGCTCACATACTACCATAGCTACACGGCAAAACGCCGAACTGAGACATATCCCAAGTATATTGCAATCCTTCCCATAACCCACGCCAGTACAAGAGGAGGTAAGGGATATCGGTAGTCCGGTAGGGGCGAGCACCATAAGAATTCCACATTACAGCTTTCCAATAACGGGACATTACAAGTTACAAAAGCTACCCTAACAGGAAACAGCTCTTTGGAGCTTTTTTTGGATCTCTTATAAATAGTTGTGGCCACAACTTTTAACCTATAACTTTTATATTATACGCTGAACCTCAATCATCGTATCTTTTTAAGGACATTTTGTCTTAAGTGTCTATTGACCAATGCCAGTACTTTTGTCTATGCTGATAAATCAGTTCACCGACACCATTCTTTTCTTAATATAGTGAACCAGCTGTTGTATCCTAATGCAATGACATGACCATTTTATTTGTTATTATTTGTTTTTATTTACTTATATAAACTGTAAATAAGTCAATTGCACATTGTTTTGTTTTTATTAAGAAGCACATATTGTTAGTTTTAATAATAAGCACATACCGATACTAACACCGTATTTATTGCACATATAGCACATCAAGCACTGTCATTTGCAACACATTGCAACATATTGTAGCACCATTTGCAACATCAAGCATTGTTATTTGCAACACATTGCAACATATTGTAGCACCATTTAGAACAATCAATGCACACAAGTTTATACCTTATATAAGGATTCACATGTAACAATTTCCAACCATATAAGCTGCCACGGGTAGTATATATAAATTAATATAAATATCCCAATTGTATACTATTAATATAAGTAGGCAGAAACAATATAAGTCCCACTCACAGCTCTGTAGTAGAGCGCACCCCTCCCCCCACTTGTTTTTGAATTTGGGGAGTTGTCATTTAAATATCACGAATATTATATTTTTGTTTTTTTTGTTTTTTATATTGGAGTATGGTAGTTTCCTTGTATATATAGTAGTTTTGCTAACTATGGGTTTCTTTCAGTAGTCTCTATTTACCGATATAGTGAGATAGTGCTGTCCATAGAATGCACAGTACTTACGAGTACATGGGCGTGCATTGTGGCAATAAATCGTATGATTGGTGCTTCAGTGGTGTGTGGCTCCACACTGTAACACTATTGGTTAGAGACGCGTGATTACAATACTGAGACAACAAAGCGCATGATTGGTGCTTCAGTGGTGTGTGGCTCCACACTGACACACTATTGGTTAGAGACGCGCGATGGACAGTACACACTTGTCGGGTACTGATTTAGAATCAGACAGGACAGTGGCTATTTTTGGATGGTGTCGTGGTGCATCTCTCGGTTAGAGCAGACCTGATGTGAGAGTATGGCGATGTTATGCCCTTATTATTCTTGACATGATCGGTTTAGGCCACTGTCTATATACAATATATGTATCCGTGATCGGTCCTCTTTGGGGTTACGATTAGACTTAACACAGTTGGGATACACATGGGTCCCTTATAGACAGCTTGTGACTAGCATGACAAATGTATCCTGATTGATATAAATCTTTTGACAAAGTGACACTGTGAGTCACGGGCAGTTTTGGAGGAGGTGCCGGATGAGTTGTGACTCATCTGACCACTTGACAGACGGATTGTTTGATTGGCTGATTGGGCTAGGAGATTTGTGTGGATTAACGCCATTGGTTATTCTTGTGGTGTAAATTTATGCCACACGGGCCTCACTCTATATCATGATTGACACCCTTGGTTGTCTTTATAAGGTTATCTATTATTTGCTGACCTAGGACGTTGTTTTAAACACATTTGCATACACTTTTTTCACTTTTAATTATCCATACGAATATGCACCTTGTTTGACACTTTTTTAATCCTATCATCTTGGTTTGACCTTTGGTCTCTAGCCTATCAGGAGATTGGTTCTCCAGTCCTAACACGCAGATTACATTGATTGGTTTTGAACACAGGGGAGGGCTTTATTCACCTTTATAAGTTTGCCATTTTGTATTGCTGTTTGTCAGAGGAAGGGACTGCTTTTTTGTCCCGAAACATCACTAATAAAATTGTTTATAACACAGACGGCTGAAGTCCAGTGAGTGCTTATCCTATTTGAAAACTATTGAAATATCTTTATAGCACCCTGGCGGTTGATGACAGATAGTGAGAGTGCACACACCTACAACAAAAATATATATATATATACTGTATATATATATATGTATATATTATAGTCCAACTCCACACACACACTCCTGCGTCGTTCACCAACAAAGCTGGAAAGATATGTTCAGAGGAAAGTCAGGCTACTGTTGCTCTATACAGTCCGACAAGCGTGTAGAACTATACACCTTAAGCTGTAAATACACTTTCAATCCTCCAAAATAACACTTCTCATCCCACAGCAGCCTATTTTCAAAAAACACATAGAGGTCACTTACTGTGGGTGAAAGCTTATCCACACTAATTCCCCTCCGTGCAGGCATACAAATTCAAATTCATGATCTTGCTCTTGGACCCAGCTCAGCGTAGAGTACCTCCGGTCCTCCGGTACTTGAATCGGTACTCAAGGCTAAGGTCCCCAACACGTATATTGTACCTAACAAAAGTGCCCTGTGGGTGTCCTTAATGTGCACAAACATCGATACTCCAAAAATACCCAGACCAGCACCAGGCGTTAGATAAAAGGAGCAGCTTTATTAGAGAAATTTAAAAATATCAAGACACACCAGATAAAACAGCGATATTGCATACCAAACAGCTACAAAGTGTAAAAAGATAGAACGGCTACAACCTGGGCCCGATGATGTCACTGACGCGTTTCAGGTGTAAAACCTGTAGTCATAGTTACCGCCATGGGGTCTAGCTCGCTTTAAGTAGAAGCAAGTACAGGTGAAAGCCGTTATAACAAATAAATAAACATTAGAACTTATCTTAATTCTTTGTGGTCACTAGCTTAAACAGTTAAACTGAAGATCGGCTCTCTTTAAAAATTAACGCTCGCTTCAGTTATATAAGCCTTTTTCTGCTCATTTTTACCAACAACATGAGTAACAAGTTATTCATATCCTTATATCATTAGATAAATCTAAATTAAAGCCCAAATGTAAATGTAGTTGAACAAAAAATTGAGATAATTACATACAAAATGCATTATGGAAAACACCCACCATAGAAAGAGTTAGCAATGTATAAGGGTATATAAATGCACAAGTGATTTTCAGAATTTTTCTCACAATTAATTCTACAATCCCCTGAGGACACATTGCGATGAATGACCTGTACTGCTCTTAATACTTGAAAAGGGCTTTATCTTTCTCTTTATGTCTCTTGTTAATTCATAAACCCTAATCGATTTATTTATCAGGTGAATATTTGTTATACAGTATTAGAAACTTTAGACTTGAATATTTCCTTGTCTTAGAATTCAATTTGCCTAAAAACTCGAGTTTCTACTTATATCCAATGAGGAAATTACTGACGATAGTTACAATAACTATTTGTGCACTCTTTAATAAGACCTTACCCTATAATCTGAATTATAAGTTTAATAACCTGACTCAGTGAGACTACTCATTTTATTATAGTTCGGCAGCTGGTTGTTAATCCCATTAAACAACCTAAGTTGGACCAGTTAAAATTCTGACCTGATTTTGACTAAATATTAATAGATATTAATCATAATAATTATTCATGACAATGAATGTATTTTGTAAAGCTGATTAAGGACCTCCTCGCGTGACAGCTCTCTCTTAGAGACATAAAACTATAGATTTTGAAGGTTTTGTGATGTTTAACTCATTTCAATAGTGTGGTATCTATCAAAATAGGTATCTTTATTTTATTCTCCCCTTCACTATTAGATGTGCCAAGAAATAAAGATAGAAGGGCAATGATTAGAAAGATCAGTTGGCATCTCACTTTTAGAAAAATAAGATGTGGCTATAGCTAATATTTAGTTCAATAATATTAGAGATAATTCAAATTTAAAAGACTTTATAAAGATATATATCTATACATGCTGATGATCACCAGTGTATATATGTCAAACATGCATCTCTACTCCCAGTGATTGATCAAATCAAAGGTAGAGTTAAAACCCGAAGGTATACGTGTTTGTAGAGTATAGATCCAGAACGCCTCTCGTCGATACAGTATCTTTTCTCTATCACCTCCTCGCTTAGGTGGCGCTATCCTCTCTATTGCCTGCCACTTCAGTGTACTGACATTTTTGTGATGATCAAAAATAAAGTGGGAGGAGCCTAGAGCTGAACAGTCCTTCTCCTTGTCAATATTATTTAGATGTTCCCTTATTCTCGACCTGACCTCCCTTGTAGTAAGTCCCACGTACTGTTTATTACATTGTACACAAGTAACCAAATATACAATGTAATCCATGGAACAATTTATACACTGTAGTGTCTTATATTCTCTCTTCGTCACACAAGAAGAGAATGTATCAGTTACAGCCACATGTTCACAGGCTTTACATTTCCTGCTACCACACCTGAATGTGCCCTTGTGCAACAGCCAAGAGCTACCTTCTCTAATTGACACACTTGGCAGTTGTGTTGGTGACAAAATGTTGCCAATTGTTATCCCTCTTCTATATGAAAACCTACATCCCTGTTCAATGCAAGGTTTCAATTTGTTGTCAGCCTAAAGGATAGGAAGATGTTTCCTCACTATCTTACACACACTGTCATATTGGTTGCTGTAATTTGTCACAAAAGTGACCTTATTCATCTGATTTATTTGCCCTTCCTTACATTTATCAGCCAAAAGACTATTTCTAGTACACTGATCTGCCTGACTTTTTGCTCTTTTAATCACGCTATTAGAATAACCTCTTTCTTTTAGGTGACATTTAAGGATCTCACTTTCTTTTTGGTATACTAGTGGGTCACTACAGTTCCTCTTTATCCGGAGGAACTGCCCCTTTGCTTTAGCAAACGGGACATGTGTGGGGTGGTTACTTGCAGAGTGCAGAAGTGTATTTTTGGAGATAGGTTTCCTATATAACCGACTTTCAACCACTCTATCTTCACTACCCACTAGAGTAACATCCAAGTAGTTGATCACATTCTCATTAAATTCCATAGTGAACTGAAGGTTTACACTATTGGTATTGAGATATTCAACAAATGATAGAGCTTCCTCCCTACTTCCTGACCAAACAAAGATCAAGTCATCGATAAAACGTCTGTATATCTTGATTTTATCCCTGAAGGGGTTCTTACCTCCAAAGATGTGGTCGGTCTCCCACCAACCTAGAAACAGGTTGGCGTAAGAGGGGGCAAATTTTGCCCCCATGGCCGTACCACATCTCTGGAGGTAAAAAACCCCCTCAAAGGAAAAGAAATTGTGTTCAAGGAGGAAGCGCACCACCATCAATATGTATTCTCTTTGCTCAGTTGACAGCTCAACCTTACGCAAAAACATGTCAATCGCTGTAATCCCATGGTCATGAGGTATCGTTGAATACAACGACACCACATCCACCGTCAACCAGCTAAATTCTGACTTCCACTCTACTTCTTCCAAAATGTTAAGAAGATGTTTGGTGTCACGTAGGTGGCTCCATAATCCTTTAACCAAAGGTTGTATTATGGAGTCCACCCACTCTGACAGAGGTTCCAGGATAGACCCGATTCCTGAAACTATCGGTCTTCCCTTAATGTCGTCTAAGGTTTTATGCACCTTAGGTAAGTGATGGAAGAGGGGAGTCCTTGGATGCTCGACCAGCAAAAATTGCGCTGTCTTTTGGTCGATAAAACCTTTATGCAACCCCTCGTCCACCATCGACACGATTTGTTGAAAAAACACCTCTGTTGGATCTCTCAATAATCTAAGATAGGTTCCATTATCCTCAAGTTGTCTGAGGGCCTCAGCAGTATATACATCCCTGTATATTACTACTGTGCTACCTCCCTTGTCAGACTTTTTGTAGACCAAATCTTTTTTATTTTTCAAGTCTGAAATAACCCTTTGTATAGCCTTACTATTACACATTTGTGTATAGTTCTTCTTATTGTTTGAAATGTTTTTTTTAATTTAGATCATCCAACTCTCTATAGTTTTATGAAAGAGCTCAAGTACCTTTCCTCTACTATGTAGTGGATAAAAAATAATATCTAAATAATATTGACAAGGAGAAGGACTGTTCAGCTCTAGGCTCCTCTCACTTTATTTTTGATCATCACAAAAATGTCAGTACACTGAAGTGGCAGGCAATAGAGAGGATAGCGCCACCTAAGCGAGGAGGTGATAGAGAAAAGATACTGTATCGCCGAGAGGCGTTCTGGATCTATACTCTACAAACACGTATACCTTCGGTTTTTAACTCTACCTTTGATTTGATCAATCACTGGGAGTAGAGATGCATGTTTGACATATATACACTGGTGATCATCAGCATGTATAGATATATATCTTTATAAAGTCTTTTAAATTTGAATTATCTCTAATATTATTGAACTAAATATTAGCTATAGCCACATCTTATTTTTCTAAAAGTGAGATGCCAACTGATCTTTCTAATCATTGCCCTTCTATCTTTATTTCTTGGCACATCTAATAGTGAAGGGTAGAATAAAATAAAGATACCTATTTTGATAGATACCACACTATTGAAATGAGTTAAACATCACAAAACCTTCAAAATCTATAGTTTTATGTATCTAAGAGAGAGCTGTCACGCGAGGAGGTCCTTAATCAGCTTTACAAAATACAGTCAATGTCATGAATAATTATTATGATTAATATCTATTAATATTTAGTCAAAATCAGGTCAGAATTTTAACTGGTCCAACTTAGGTTGTTTAATGGGATTAACAACCAGCTGCCGAACTATAATAAAATGAGTAGTCTCACTGAGTCAGGTTATTAAACTTATAATTCAGATTATAGGGTAAGGTCTTATTAAAGAGTGCACAAATAGTTATTGTAGCTATCGTCAGTAATTTCCTCATTGGATATAAGTAGAAACTCGAGTTTTTAGGCAAATTGAATTCTAAGACAAGGAAATATTCAAGTCTAAAGTTTCTAATACTGTATAACAAATATTCACCTGATAAATAAATCGATTAGGGTTTATGAATTAACAAGAGACATAAAGAGAAAGATAAAGCCCTTTTCAAGTATTAAGAGCAGTACAGGTCATTCATCGAAATGTGTCCTCAGGGGATTGTAGAATTAATTGTGAGAAAAATTCTGAAAATCACTTGTGCATTTATATACCCTTATACATTGCTAACTCTTTCTATGGTGGGTGTTTTCCATAATGCATTTTGTATGTAATTATCTCAATTTTTTGTTCAACTACATTTACATTTGGGCTTTAATTTAGATTTATCTAATGATATAAGGATATGAATAACTTGTTACTCATGCTGTTGGTAAAAATGAGCAGAAAAAGGCTTATATAACTGAAGCGAGCGTTAATTTTTAAAGAGAGCCGATCTTCAGTTTAACTGTTTAAGCTAGTGACCACAAAGAGTTAAGATAAGTTCTAATGTTTATTTATTTGTTATAACAGCTTTCACCTGTACTTGCTTCTACTTAAAGCGAGCTAGACCCCATGGTGGTAACTATGACTACGGGTTTTACACCTGAAACGCGTCAGTGACGTCATCGGGCTAAACAGTTAACCATAGCTCTGTGGACGCGCTAGCCTGACTGGCGTTAACTTCAATTGCGCTCAAGCGATCACGTTTACTTTCAACTTGTAACATGAGCATAATTTAACTTGCGTGCAAAAAAACATGAAAACCCAAAATTGCTTGTGCTCCATTCATAATCTGGTCCTATATCTAAGAATAAGCAAAATATATTTAAATATGTTTTTTATTGTTTATAACAAAAAAAAAATGTAAACATATAAATATAGACTATAAACACCAAGGGGTAGATTTATCATAGTGCGAGTGGACATGATACGATGAAGCGTATCATGTCCGTTGCACATCGATAAATGCCGACAGCATACGCTGTTGGCATTTATCATTGCACCAGAAGTTCTTGTGAACTGCTGGTGCAATGCCGCCCCCCTGTAGATTTGCGGCCAATCGGCCGCTAGCAGGGGGTGTCAATCAACCCGATCATATTCAATCGGGTTGATTTTTGTCCGCGGCCTCAGAGCAGGTGGACAAGTTATGGAGCAGCAATCTTTAGACCGCTGCTTCATAACTTCTGCTTCCGGCGAGCTTGAAGGCTCGCGTGGAAACAGGGGCATCAAGCTCCATACGGAGCTTGATAAATCGACCCCCAATACTCAATGGTGAGTATGGTGGAGCTCAATCTAAACAGAACAAATCTGTGCCTATAAAGGGGCCAGATTACAAATTGAGTGCAAAATATCGCTTATGCTGAAGCGATATTTGCGTTCAACTGAGTAATACCAGAGCACGCTCACAAGACATGGCATGAAAACTTGTGCAGCGAAGAGGTTAGTCGCGCAGCAATGGGCAGCAAATATAAATATATATGTAAATGAATATATATGTGATTATATATGTGATTATATGTGTATATACACATATTAACACATAAATATATATAAATATAAGCATATACATATATATTTACAGGGAATACACAGTTGCCATGGACCGCAATGTAAAGGCACTTTCCAGTGCCGTTTGTTTTCTAACAACGCACTCCCATCAACTTTACCCCCAAAATACTGCCTAGTGCAGTTATTTTATAAAAAAATAAAAATACTACAATTTTTATTTTTTAAATTAAATACACTTCACTGTTGGGGGCATTTGGGGCACATTTATAAAATTAAAAATCTGATCTCTGGTTAATTTTTATAAGCGCTAAGCGCTACCGCGAGCTTGCAGTAGCAAAAACCAGCCACTTGTAATGGCTGGTTATTTATTGCGCACTCACAAACGGGCCAATTTGCCAGTTTGCGGGCGCAAAATAAATTAGTACTCCACTTGTAATCTAGCCCTAAAGGTAAATTAAATCCGAAAATTATTTTTGTGATTCAGACAGAGCGTACAATCTTTAAAAAAGTTTGCAATTTACTTCTATTATAAAACTTACTTTGTTCCCAATCATATTCTTTATTGAAGAGGTAGGCATCTGAAGCACTACATGGCAGGATATAGCGCTGCCATGCTTGTGATTGGCGATAATGCTATTTATTACTGGGGGGTCCACACATCCTTCCATCATGGTTGAGATTTGTTAAAGGGACACTGAACCCAAATTTTTTCTTTTATGAATCAGATAGAACATGACATTTTAAGCAACTTTCTAATTTACTCATATTATTAATTTTTCTTCGTTCTCTTGCTATCTTTATTTTAAAAGCAGGAATGTAAATCTTAGCAGCCAGCCCATTTTAGGTTCAGCACCATGGATAGTGCTTGCTTATTGGAGGCTTACATTTACCCACCAATAAGCAAGCATAACCCAGGTTCTCAACCAAAAATGGGCCAGCTTCTATGCATCACATTCCTGCTTTTTAAATAAAGATAGCAAGAGAACGAAGAAAAATTGCTTAAAATTGCATGTGCTGTCTAAATCATGAAAGAAAAAAATTGGGTTTAGTGTCCCTTTAAGTATATAAATTGTATCTGATGAATTTAAGGTATAAAAACATCAGGAAATTAATTGTATCCAGTACCTTCTCTTCAATCTCTTCCACTTAGTACCATGCTTCCTTGGGTTCGTGTGCATGTGAGTGTCTTTGTGAGTATGCGTATATATGTGTGTGTCTTTGTGAGTATGCGTATATATGTGTGCATGTGTGTGTGTCTTTGTGAGTATGCGTATATATGTGTATATGTGTGTGTGTCTTTGTGAGTATGCGTATATATGTGTGTGTCTTTGTGAGTATGCGTATATATGTGTGTATGTGTGTGTAACGGTACCAACAGGATACCAAGGGTTAACACCAGGGAACAAAGTCCTGCATAGGGAATCAGCAATTCACAACCCAGCCAGTTTTCAGGTTTAAAACAGAATGTCATTTATTAAAGGCTATGCCTAGTATTTATGCAGGTCTGACCCCCCCCCCCCCCCAGATGGGGGTTGAAAGACTGTTGTACATTACATGGAGGGAACAAGCCCTTTGACATGATACAATAGAATTATATTACTTAAACACTTCAACCACAAGACACTCTTGGCTCTTCTTATCACTTAGGCGTTTTCTCTCTGAGGGTGATCAAACAATGGAATTCTTATCACTAACTAAATTATGGTTGGAGCCAGCAACTTGTGTTTAGAAAATAGTTTCTTAAAGCTAAACACAGTTAACTCCTTCAGTCCTGACAGAAGGGTCTGTCACATAGCTCCCCCCTTGTGGAACACTCCGGCAGACCCGGCTTGACCCTTTTGCGGGTCAACCTGGGGATGACCGGACTAGGAGGTGGTAGGCATGTCAGTTTGCTGGGACAATCCATCTGTATTCCCGTTATGAGAGAGAATTCCTGTCCATACAAACAAGGGTTCAAATTCCTCAGTGCCCAGACCAGGGCCAAACAGTCCTTCAAAATCCCATCAGCTTCTTTACGAGTTTTCTGTACCTGCTCTTTATAGGTATCCACAATCCCTTCATACTGACATAGGGTGCCCTTGAGTTGCTGCACCTCACTATGAGCCAGCGTCAGCTTCTCCTCAAGTGTCGCTAAGTTTGTCTTTAATGTTTCATGTCCCACTCTCAAGCTGGTGTTTTCTGCAGTCTGTCGGTGCAGCTTGTCTAGCAGAGATTCACGTTCTAAACGTGCTTTTTCCTCTGCGCTCCTCTTCTCCTTCATCAGCGCATTGTAACGGGACCTCCACATATCAATAGCGGATAGAGATTTACTGAGCTCAGCGTCCTGGGGCTTAGCAGCAGGTGGGTCAGTCTCTGCTGCACGGATCTGGGCACGGGTAGTCACAGGGTTAACATCAGCGGGACCCATAGAAGCGTAGGCAGAAACAAGGGGGGCCAAGTCATTTCCAAGAAGAACATCAGCAGGTAAGTCCTTCTTGACCCCCACATTCACAGGTCTAGCGCCCACTCCCCAATCCAAATGTACCCTGGCAACAGGTAGGCTGAACACATTGCCCCCTGCTACCCTCACAGCCACAGTGTCTCCAGTGTACTGTTTCTCAGACACCAAGTTCTTTTGAAGCAAGGTCATGGTAGCACCAGTATCCCGTAGACCACTGACCTTCTTCCCATTCACTTTAACCAGTTGCCGGTTATTCTGGTGGGCAGCTTGCACAAGGTCTGCCTCATGTAGGATGCTCCAGCATTCTTGCGCCTCTACGTAGCGGGCCGCAGGCTGAGGATTACGTGGGATTCCGCCAGCGGGTCTTCTCCAGGACTGCGCTTGGTTCGCTGCGTTTAGGGGACACTCTGGTCTTTTGTGCCCTAGTTGCTTACATCTAAAGCACCGAATAGGTTGTGAGTAGCACCGCGAATTGAACAGGGCTCTCTGAGGGTAGTTTGTGGCCGGAGGCCGTGTGGTATAGCGGTGCGCCGGGGTTTGGTAACTGCCAGCTGCTGGGGTGACTGGGGGTCTGTACTCCACTCTAGCAGGGGGCTTAGTGGTAGCAGTGTCCAGTTTGCGGGCATCCGTATACTCATCTGCCAAGCGAGCCGCTTCCTGCAGGGTGGAGGGTTTACGGTCCCGAACCCACTCTCGAACTCCTGCGGGTAACTTGTCGAAGCAATGTTCCAACAGGAATAGCTGCAGCACCTCTTCCCCAGATATGGCTTGGCACCCCGCTATCCAGTGAGCTGCTGTGCGGTGCACCTTACATGCCCACTCAAGGTAGGAATCTCCAGCTAATTTAATAGTGTCTCTGAACCGCCTCCGGTATGCCTCATACCTGGAGAGCAGAGCCTCTTTTATAGTATTATAATCCCCGACTTCCTCATCTGGAATGGCCCGAAAAGCCTCACTGGCCCGGCCGGATAATTTTCCAGATAATATCGTGACCCAGTCCTCTGCGGGTACCTTGTGTAGTGCACATTGCCTCTCAAAATCCGCAAGGTACCCATCAATCTCTCCTTCTGTTTCCAGGAAGTTTTTAAAAGCTGCAAAATTTACTTTTCTCTTTTCCATCTTAGTCAGTATTGTAATAATCCCCCTCTTCCTGAGGTTACTGGCTTGTGTAGTTGCTCTTCTGGGCGATAAGGTTCATTCCGTCGCTTGCCACCAATTGTAACGGTACCAACAGGATACCAAGGGTTAACACCAGGGAACAAAGTCCTGCATAGGGAATCAGCAATTCACAACCCAGCCAGTTTTCAGGTTTAAAACAGAATATCATTTATTAAAGGCTATGCCTAGTATTTATGCAGGTCTGACCCCCCCCCCCCCAGATGGGGGTTGAAAGACTGTTGTACATTACATGGAGGGAACAAGCCCTTTGACATGATACAATAGAATTATATTACTTAAACACTTCAACCACAAGACACTCTTGGCTCTTCTTATCACTTAGGCGTTTTCTCTCTGAGGGTGATCAAACAATGGAATTCTTATCACTAACTAAATTATGGTTGGAGCCAGCAACTTGTGTTTAGAAAATAGTTTCTTAAATCTAAACACAGTTAACTCCTTCAGTCCTGACAGAATGGTCTGTCACAGTGTGTGTCTTTGTGAGTATGCGTATATATGTGTATATGTGTATGTGTCTTTGTGAGTATGCGTATATATGTGTGGATGTGTGTGTGTCTTTGTGAGTATGCTTATATATGTGTGTGTGTCTTTGTGAGTATGCGTATATATGTGTGTATGTTTGTGTGTCTTTGTGAGTATGCGTACATATATGTGTGTGTCTTTGTGAGTATGCGTATATATGTGAGTATTTGTGTGTGTCTTTGTGAGTATGCGTGTATATGTGATTATGTGTGTGTGTCTTTTTGAGTAAGCTTATATATGTGTGTATGTCTATATGAGTATGCCTATATATATATGTGTGTATGTGTGTGTCTTTGTGAGTATGCGTGTATATGTGTGTATGTTTGTGTGTCTTTGTGAGTATGCGTATATATATATATGTGTGTGTATATGTGTGTGTCTTTGTGAGTATGCGTATATATGTGTGTATGTGTGTGTGTCTTTGTGAGTATGCGTATATATGTGTGTGTCTTTGTGAATATGCGTGTAAATGTGTTTCTTTGTATGTACTGTATGTGCGTATGTGTGTGCAAAAATGATGCACACTCACTATTTTTTCTAAATAACATCATTTATTTATTTATGTATTTTAAAATAAACTTGGGGGCTCTGTTTCTGGGGTTTACCCATGAGGAAGGGGATAAAACAGGAAAGTATTTGCAGTAGGGAGTGGTTTCAGATATTGTTAATTGAGGTGATGGAAATCCAGCTCAGCTGGGGTAGGACTAATAATGGTAGTAATAGTCCAGATAGTTGTATTTAGGGTTAATTATGAGGGGGTTAGTCTGGGAATTTGAGGCTAGAATTATTGTTGTAGTTGGGATCCAGTTTGCTGCAGTTAGGGTTAAGTTTAGTTGGGCAGATCGATATGCAGCTAGGGTTTAGGTAAATTGGGGGGTAAAATAGTGCATATAGGGTTAAGTACTCTTGGAGAGCTTAAATTTAAGTGTTGGAGTGTTCAGGACAGAGGTGTTTATGTTTTCTTATTTTAGGAGTTTGAGACGACTAAGTTTATTGTAATCATTTAGAGTCACCTTGAATTTGAAAACCCCTTGAAAATCCATGGAACTCACTTACATAGCTCTTCTGATGGTTCAAAAAGGCCCCTGTATAAAAAACAAATGTCTAAATTGGAAATGTTTGCAAAATGTAATCTACATGTACGTGTATATATTTGTGTGTACGTGTTTATGCTCTGTGTGTGTGTTTGTGTGTACATGTGTATGCTCTGTAGTGTGTGTATTTGTGTGTATATATGTATGCCCTGTAGTGTGTGTGCTTGTGTGTACTTGTGTATGCTCTGTAGTGTGTGTGTTTATGTGTACATGTGTATGCTCTGTAGTGTGTGTGTTTGTGTGTACATGTGTATGCTCTGTAGTGTGTGTATTTGTGTGTACATGTGTATGCCCTGTAGTGTGTGTGTTTGTGTGTACTTGTGTATGCTCTGTAGTGTGTGTGTGTGTGTTTGTGTGTACATATCTATGCCCTGTAGTGTGTGTGTTTGTGTGTACTTGTGTATGCCCTGTAGTGTGTGTGTTTGTGTGTACTTGTGTATGCTCTGTAGTGTGTGTGTTTGTGTGTACATGTGTATGCTCTGTAGTGTGTATGTTTGTGTGTACATGTGTATGCTCTGTAGTGTGTATGTGTGTACATGTGTATGCTCTGTAGTGTGTGTGTTTGTGTGTACATGTGTATGCTCTGTAGTGTGTGTGTTTGTGTGTACATGTGTATGCTCTGTAGTGTGTGTGTTTGTGTGTACATGCGTATGCTCTGTAGTGTGTGTGTTTGTGTGTACATGCGTATGCTCTGTAGTGTGTGTGTTTGTGTGTACATGTGTATGCTCTGTAGTGTGTGTGTTTGTGTGTACATGTGTATGCTCTGTAGTGTGTGTGTTTGTGTGTACGTGTGTATGTTCTGTAGTGTGTGTGTTTGTGTGTACATGCGTATGCTCTGTAGTGTGTGTGTTTGTGTGTACATGTGTATGCTCTGTAGTGTGTGTGTTTGTGTGTACATGTGTATGCTCTGTAGTGTATATGTTTGTGTGTACATGTGTATGCTCTGTAGTGTGTGTGTTTGTGTGTACATGTGTATGCTCTGTAGTGTGTGTGTTTGTGTGTACATGTGTATGCTCTGTAGTGTGTGTGTTTGTGTGTACATGTGTGTGCTCTGTAGTGTGTGTGTTTGTGTGTACATGTGTATGCTCTGTAGTGTGTGTGTTTGTGTGTACATGCGTATGCTCTGTAGTGTGTGTGTTTGTGTGTACATGCATATGCTCTGTAGTGTGTGTGTTTGTGTGTACATGTGTATGCTCTGTAGTGTGTGTGTTTGTGTGTACATGTGTATGCTCTGTAGTGTGTATGTTTTTGTGTACATGTGTATGCTCTGTAGTGTGTGTGTTTGTGTGTACATGTGTATGCTCTGTAGTGTGTATGTTTGTGTGTACATGTGTATGCTCTGTAGTTAGGGTTGCCACCCGTCCCTTAAAATACAGAACACTTATAAGTTATACATCCTGCAGGGTGTGCAGGGAGGAATAGGAATAGTGCTGTACAGAAACACAATTAATGTTCCTCCCCGCACACCCTGCAGCATGTGTAACGCATAAGTGTCCAGGAAAACATGGCCGAGGTGGCAACCCTATCTGTAGTGTGTGTGTTTGTGTGTACATGTGTATGCTCTGTAGTGTATATGTTTGTGTGTACATGTGTATGCTCTGTAGTGTGTGTGTTTGTGTGTACATGTGTATGCTCTGTAGTGTGTGTTTGTGTGTACATGTGTATGCTCTGTAGTGTATATGTTTGTGTGTACATGTGTATGCTCTGTAGTGTGTATGTGTGTACATGTGTATGATCTGTAGTGTATATGTTTGTGTGTACATGTGTTTGTTCTGTAGTGTGTATGTTTGTGTGTACATGTGTTTGTTCTGTAGTGTGTGTGTTTGTGTGTACATGTGTATGTTCTGTAGTGTGTGTGTTTGTGTGTACATGTGTATGCTCTGTAGTGTATATGTTTGTGTGTACATGTGTATGCTCTGTAGTGTGTGTGTTTGTGTGTACATGTGTATGCTCTGTAGTGTGTGTTTGTGTGTACATGTGTATGCTCTGTAGTGTGTGTGTTTGTGTGTACATGTGTATGCTCTGTAGTGTATATGTTTGTGTGTACATGTGTATGCTCTGTAGTGTGTATGTGTGTACATGTGTATGATCTGTAGTGTATATGTTTGTGTGTACATGTGTATGTTCTGTAGTGTGTATGTTTGTGTGTACATGTGTATGCTCTGTAGTGTGTATGTTTGTGTGTACATGTGTATGCTCTGTAGTGTATATGTTTGTGTGTACATGTGTATGATCTGTAGTGTGTTTGTGTGTACATGTGTATGCTCTGTAGTGTGTGTGTTTGTGTGTACATGTGTATGCTCTGTAGTGTGAGTGTTTGTGTGTACATGTGTATGCTCTGTAGTGTGAGTGTTTGTGTGTACATGTGTATGCTCTGTAGTGTGTGTGTTTGTGTGTACATGTGTTTGTTCTGTAGTGTGTGTGTTTGTGTGTACATGTGTATGCTCTGTAGTGTATATGTTTGTGTGTACATGTGCATGCTCTGTAGTGTATATGTTTGTGTGTATATGTGTATGTTCTGTAGTGTGTATGTTTGTGTGTACATGTGTTTGTTCTGTAGTGTGTATGTTTGTGTGTACATGTGTATGCTCTGTAGTGTGTGTGTTTGTGTGTACATGTGTATGCTCTGTAGTGTATATGTTTGTGTGTACATGTGTATGCTCTGTAGTGTGTGTGTTTGTGTGTACATGTGTATGCTCTGTAGTGTGTGTTTGTGTGTACATGTGTATGCTCTGTAGTGTGTGTGTTTGTGTGTACATGTGTATGCTCTGTAGTGTGTATGTTTGAGTGTACATGTGTTTGTTCTGTAGTGTGTATGTTTGTGTGTACATGTGTATGCTCTGTAGTGTGTATGTTTGTGTGTACATTTGTATGCTCTGTAGTGTGTGTGTTTGTGTGTACATGCGTATGCTCTGTAGTGTATATGTTTGTGTGTACATGTGTATGCTCTGTAGTGTGTGTGTTTGTGTGTACATGTGTATGCTCTGTAGTGTGTGTGTTTGTGTGTACATGTGTATGCTCTGTAGTCTGTGTGTTTGTGTATACATGTGTATGCTCTGTAGTGTGTATGTGTGTACATGTGTATGCTCTGTAGTGTGTGTGTTTGTGTGTACATGTGTATGCTCTGTAGTGTGTATGTTTGTGTGTATATGTGTTTGTTCTGTAGTGTGTATGTTTGTGTGTACATGTGTATGCTCTGTAGTGTGTATGTTTGTGTGTACATGTGTATGCTCTGTAGTGTGTGTGTTTGTGTGTACATGCGTATGCTCTGTAGTGTATATGTTTGTTTGTACATGTGTATGCTCTGTAGTGTGTGTGTTTGTGTGTACATGTGTATTCTCTGTAGTGTGTGTGTTTGTGTGTACATGTGTATGCTCTGTAGTCTGTGTGTTTGTGTATACATGTGTATACATGTGTATGCTCTGTAGTGTGTATGTGTGTACATGTGTATGCTCTGTAGTGTGTGTGTTTGTGTGTACATGTGTATGCTCTGTAGTGTGTGTGTTTGTGTGTACATGTGTATGCTCTGTAGTGTGTATGTTTGTGTGTACATGTGTATGCTCTGTAGTGTGTGTGTTTGTGTGTACATGTGTTTGTTCTGTAGTGTGTGTGTTTGTGTGTACATGTGTATGCTCTGTAGTGTATATGTTTGTGTGTACATGTGCATGCTTTGTAGTGTATATGTTTGTGTGTATATGTGTATGTTCTGTAGTGTGTATGTTTGTGTGTACATGTGTTTGTTCTGTAGTGTGTATGTTTGTGTGTACATGTGTATGCTCTGTAGTGTGTATGTTTGTGTGTACATGTGTATGCTCTGTAGTGTGTGTGTTTGTGTGTACATGCGTATGCTCTGTAGTGTATATGTGTGTACATGTGTATGCTCTGTATTGTGTGTGTTTGTGTGTACATGTGTATGCTCTGTAGTGTGTGTTTGTGTGTACATGTGTATGCTCTGTAGTGTGTGTGTTTGTGTGTACATGTGTATGCTCTGTAGTGTGTATGTTTGAGTGTACATGTGTTTGTTCTGTAGTGTGTATGTTTGTGTGTACATGTGTATGCTCTGTAGTGTGTATGTTTGTGTGTACATTTGTATGCTCTGTAGTGTGTGTGTTTGTGTGTACATGCGTATGCTCTGTAGTGTATATGTTTGTGTGTACATGTGTATGCTCTGTAGTGTGTGTGTTTGTGTGTACATGTGTATGCTCTGTAGTGTGTGTGTTTGTGTGTACATGTGTATGCTCTGTAGTCTGTGTGTTTGTGTATACATGTGTATGCTCTGTAGTGTGTATGTGTGTACATGTGTATGCTCTGTAGTGTGTGTGTTTGTGTGTACAAGTGTATGCTCTGTAGTGTGTATGTTTGTGTGTACATGTGTTTGTTCTGTAGTGTATATGTTTGTGTGTACATGTGTATGCTCTGTAGTGTGTATGTTTGAGTGTACATGTGTATGCTCTGTAGTGTGTGTGTTTGTGTGTACATGCGTATGCTCTGTAGTGTATATGTTTGTGTGTACATGTGTATGCTCTGTAGTGTGTGTGTTTGTGTGTACATATGTATGCTCTGTAGTGTGTGTGTTTGTGTGTACATGTGTATGCTCTGTAGTCTGTGAGACAGTGGAGGGCAGCATAGCCCAGAACGACCATAATAATTAAGGCCCTTAGGAGTGTGCTGCTGTGAAGTTGCAACAATGTTGCATTAGTGAGGGTGGGGTTTAGCTTACCTTTAAGTAGTCAGCTCCCAAGGCCCAAACCCCCTTTTCCAGCTCGTCTTCACAGCGTCAGGATCATCTGTCGGGAGTCCTGTGGAAGAAGATGTCGGAATTAGATGAGCTGATGATCGATGAGTTTGACTCAGGAGAAGATGTGGTGCAGCCTTCCCCCCCTCGCCCGGTGAGTCGTCCCCCGGGGTCTAGCCTGTATCCTGAGGTTATGATTGTCTCCCCCTCTCCCACCCCTCCTTTAATTCCCCCTCCAGTGGTAGAGGTGGGTCCCCAGGTAGCAGAGGGGGTTGTGGCAAGTGAGCAGGGCTCTGTTCCCAGTGCGAGTTGTAGCGGGGGGGAGGCCTTACCTGAACCGGTCACTCTTACCGGTGAGGCGGTCTCCACGGCGGTGGCACTGCTCCAATCCTTGGCAGCGGTGCTTTCCGGCGGGGGGTCGGCATCCCAGGGAGGTCCTCCGGCTTCGGTTCGCGCGCCGGCGTCCACGCGGGTATCCATGGCCGCGTCAGGGCCCGTCTCTTCCGGTTTGGCCGTTTCCGGTGACGTCTCTTCCAGAGGCAAGCGGGCAGCATCGTCGTCTCCGCCGGGGTACACAGGTAAGAGAGGGGTACCCCGGGGGGGGGGGGGGCGACGCCCGCGGGGGGTGCGCAGCGAGGCTCAATTACTCAGCGCCCGCGAAGGGACACTGATTTGGCGGTCATTGAAAGGGGTAGAAGGTTGCATGAGGGATCTCATGAGCAGGCCGCAAGCCTGACCGGGGGTATGTTAGCACTTGATGGTGCTCCGATCAGGGCAAATGAGGTGTCAGAAGGGCAAGTGGTTTCTGAGGGGCAAGTAGCAAGGGCACGTTCGCCTGGAAGGGCCCAGATTGGGGAAACAGGCATTAATGAGCAGGCCGCAGGCCTGACGGGGAATATGCCTACTGCGCAACAAGTCGCAGGGCCTCAGGCCGCAATCACGCAGGCTGGGGGCAAGCGTCATCCCGCGAATACATTGCGGCCTAGCAGACGCCGTAGTACTGCGTCACGCAGCAAACGTAGCGCCCGACAGGGTGCACGGGCGGCTCCCGTGGGTGTGACCCTCAGCGGGGCTCCACCAGGCGTTGTTACTAGGGCTTCAGCAAAGAAAGGCCCAGTTATCACGCCCAGTCTATGTCTGGGCACGCAGGCTGCGATTGAACAGGGTAGACAAGTGCAGTTTGCTAATGCAGTGATGAATGTGCGTATGGCTGATATGGTTGATGATGGTATTGAGGAGTGTGGCAGTGATCACAGGAGCCCCAGTCCCCTAGGGTCCCGTGGTAATGTGGTTAGTGGGCCTTCGTCCCCTTCCCTGGGTACTCCTCTTTCGCATTTTTCTCCACAGATCATTATGGAACCCAGAACTGCATTACTGCCACTCCAGGCCACCCCCAGTGCCGTTGAGAGGGAGCCACAGTCTCAGGAACAGCCATCCACTTCTTCTGGTCCTGTCCCGGTGCAATGCCTCTTGGGAGCTGGTAAGCACACTATTACTTTTGAACGTAGTGTTTTAAGCTCATCCTCGGATGACTCAGGTTCTGAAAGTGATAGATCCCTGGGGTTGGAAGCGAAAGGGCAAAAAAGAATGTATAGGATGGTGAAATGGTTAGTGGAAGAAAGGAAGGCTATGGGTCTCCCCCTCCCCCCTGGTTCATCCCGCATGGAACCCACTGTTCCTATGTTGACACCTCCTGCGTCAACAGACTTAGTTAACCCGGTTATGGGGAACAGGCGCAGGGCAGCTGTACATGGGGACACTGACACATGCCCTGCGTTTAGTCTACATGAACATCTCAAATCTAAGATGGTTCGGCGCATTCAGGGTGGGAGGTACGTGCACATGTTTGAGCTTTCTGCGGAGGCTTATCGCCAGAAATAAATGGCGGATGATGGCACGGGCCCGAAAAAATTTAAACGTCCTGATTCCTATGAGGAATGGCGCAAGTGCTTTAGGGTTTATGCGTCCTGTTATATCTCTAAATTTCCCGATCAAGCTTTGAACATCCTGAAATATCAGGATTCCATTGAAACAGTGTACGAGAAGTACAGGGATGGAGCTTGGCGGGATTACGACGCTGCCTTCCGTAGAAAGATGGTTGGGAACCCTCTTCTTACTTTCGGTGACGTTGATTCGCGTTTGTGGGCGCAATTGGGTCCTGAAAAACAGGCGGCGCTTGCTATAGCGGTCGGAGCATCGGGGGGCGTTAAGGCCTCGCAGCGCTCTCGACGGCGGCCCACAGGGGTGTGCTGGCGCTTCCAGGACAAATCGTGTACCAGGGGAGCGGCATGCGCATTTCGGCATGCGTGCAAAACCTGCAGTGGCGGCCACTCGGGGTCCGAGTGTACCAGAACCCAGGACGCGGGTCGTTCCCAGGAGAGACCAGCAGCCGGCTCCAAACCTTTCCCTGTTGGAAAGGGCGGCCACACCTCTGAAGGTGGCCGTAATTGAGAAATGGCTGCTGCTATACCCATTTAAGGAGGCCGCCTTGCTGCTTGGAGGCGGTCTGCGGTCGGGATTTGTTATCCCAGTCGGATCGCACGTGGAGGGTTCCTTGTCACGCAGGAACCTAAAATCCGCATATCAGTTTCCCGGGGTTTTGCGGGATAAACTGAATAAAGAAATTGGGCTGGGTCGTATGGAAGGCCCATTTGAGGATATTCCCCTCCCAGGGCTGGTTGTATTCCCCTTGGGGGTAGTCCCAAAAAAGGAGCCGGGTAAATTCCGGCTCATCCAACATCTGTCCTTCCCGAAGGGTCGTTCGGTGAATGACACCATCCCCCCTGAACTTAGCTCAGTTTTTTACCAATCATTTGATGAAGCATTGGAGCTAGTTCGCAGGGCGGGGGCCGGAGCTCTGATGGCAAAGCTGGATATAGAATCTGCCTTCCGGCTCCTGCCTATTCACCCCTCCTCTTTTAGGCTTATGGGGTGCTATTTTGAGGGGCAGTACTACGTGGATAAATGCTTGCCCATGGGGTGCTCAATTTCGTGTGCTTACTTCGAGGCTTTCAGCTGCTTCTTGCACTGGGCCATCGCGGAGGTGGCCGGATTCGATTTTCTGCTGGTTGGGCGGACAGGATCATCTGAGTGTGCTTTCCTGATGAAAGTCACCAGGTTTCTGATGGATAGAATGGGAGTTCCTCTGGCGCAGGACAAGTCCCAGGGTCCTTGCACGTGCCTTACTTTTTTGGGCATCGAAGTTGATTCGGTGGCAGAGCAATGCCGTCTGCCACAAGAAAAAATTCAGCGCATGTTGGAGTCAGTACGCGCTATGAGTACAGAGCTGTATAGCTCCGTAAAAGACCTTCAAATCCTATTGGGTTTGCTGAACTTTGCCGGCAGGATTATTCCTATGGGTAGAATATTCCTCCGCAGGCTCGAGAGGCAGCTGTGCGGAGAAAGATTGCAGACCCGGAGGTTCCGGGTGTCTGCTGAGATGGTGGAAGATCTTAAGGTCTGGGAAGAATTTCTTCTTCACTTTAACGGGATCTGTCTGTGGCGGGAGGTTGTTCCTTCTAACGCAGCGATCCAGTTGTTCACTGATGCGGCTGGGTCCCACGGGTACGGGGCTTTCTTGGCCGGGCAATGGAGCGCTGGCCCATGGCCCGCCGCGTGGATAGAAAGAGGCTTGGTCAGAAACCTATGCCTTCTTGAGCTGTTTCCCATACTGGTCGCTCTTGACATTTGGGGCAATCAGCTTCGCGACCGTGAGGTGGTTTTCTGGACAGATAACATGAGCGTTGTTTATGCTGTTAACAGACTTTCATCTAGTTCCCCTCCGGTTGTGCGGTATTTGAGACTGTTGGTGCTGAGGTGTCTGCACCTGAATATTGTGTTCCGTGCTAAGCATGTCCCGGGTGTCCAGAATAGGATTGCTGATTCGCTCTCCCATTTTCAATGGGAAGCATTTTATGCACTGGTGCCCGATGCGGACACTAACGGATTGTCCTGTCCCACTTACTTATGGTGGTGCTGGATGGGGCCCCTTGATTGCGATGGTTCGGGCTTCCCTCGCTCCGTCTACCTGGGCTACTTATGTGAAATACTGGACGGAGTGGATCGTTTTTTGTGACTTCAGGTGCCGTCCCTCCTGTGACGGGGACCAGTGGGGCTTACTAGAATGGATTACCGAACTTAAAGGTAATGGTGTTTCGAAGACTGCGGTGGGTTCACGCCTGGCGGCAGTGTCCTTTTTCTGCAAGTTGTATGGGCTTGCTGACGCCTCGAAGACCTTCCTGGTTAGGCAGGTACTTCGAGGCTGGGGGCGTATGGCCCCCAGGGTCAGGGATTTCAGGGAACCAGTTACCATTGAGCGTCTGGTATAGTTGTGCCGAGTTTTGCCGGCGGTCTGTTCATCCGCCTACGAAACTGCCCTGTTCTCAGCCGCCTTTGGGTTGGCTTTTCACAGGGCTCTTAGGGTAGGGGAAATTGTACCGCCCTCTAAGAAAAAGTCGGGCGGCCTTTTGCTGCCTCATGTCAGAGACGATGGGTCGTCTATCTTGGTCTTTCTTCCCAGATCCAAAACTGACCAAGAAGGGAGAGTTGCCTGGTTAGCTTTGCCGGCCCATGATGAATCTGTTTGCTGCCCGGTCAGACTGGTTAAAGCCTATATGGACGTGCGTCCTGAGGGTTTCTCACAATTTCTAGTTCACGAGGACGGTTCCCCGTTGACTAGATTCCAGTTTAGGAAGGTGTTGGCCTGGGCAGCATCAAGGGCAGGTCTTGATCCAAGGGTCATTGCTCCCCATTCCTTTAGGGTGGGCGTGGCCACCACTGCCGCTAGTTTAGGATGGTCGGCTGACCATATTAGAGCTCTGGGGAGATGGAGGTCGCAAAGGTATCTTTTATATGTTAGGCCTTTGACTGTTTAGAAGTGATTATGTTTTGCAGATGCAATGGTTAACCTCTGTTTCTTTTCTTAGGACCAAGGAGCGGTCCACTGAGAGTATGGATTACGGGGCATTCGTACATCCACTGGGCGGTGCTTCGAGCGATCGCGAGACCTGATGGGCGTCAGTTGGGGTTCCCCTCTTCCCGAGTCACTGTTAGGTGGTTAGGGCGCAGGGGGCTTACGTGGCAGGCTCTGCCTGAGTTGCTGCAGGGGGCCTTGCGCAGGTGGGAGAAACCCCACGTACTTATCATCCACGCAGGTGGAAATGATATGGGGCTCCTACCGTGCAAGCAGCTCAGTGCGGTTATTCAGTCGGATCTGCGCACGATTCAGGCATGGATTCCCCAAGTCAGGATAGGATGGTCTAGCATCATTCCCAGGACAGAATGGCGCCATATGCAGTCTCATCGCGCAGCTTTTCAGGTCCGCAAGAAAATTAACAGAGAAGTGAGGCAGTCAGGAGGGTTTGTTGTGGAACATGGGAACATATCAACGGCTGAGAGGTGCCTCTACAGAAGGGACGGGGTGCACCTCTCTGAGAGGGGCATTGACCTGTTCCTCTGTAATTTGAGGCGTGCTATACTTAATCATCTATAGGTGTGGCGGCAAGAGGTGAGCCTGTTGGGCTATCTCTTGTGGCGGTTGGTCCGCGCCCCGGTTTGCCATCAGAGGTAGAGTGACGGCTGCCCAGGGGAGGGTGATCTCTGCAGGCGCGCGCCTGGGGTCCCTCCCATTCTAAGATGCTGAGAACTCCCTAAGCTTCTGCGACAGCTGAGCTCCGCTTGTGTGGGCATTCACGGGCGCGGTCCATTCTTCCTAGCAGGGGGTTCCTACTCCTAACTAGATTGCCGCCACATGTTTTAGCTGGCCCCGTTGAGTCCAGCCGGTTCTCACGTTCTACAATAAATGCGACCTTCGGGTCTTTTCCCATATATCTGTGTCTGCGTGGTTATTCAAGTATTACAGTTTTATGTAAAGTTATTTAAGAGTTATATTTGTACATAGTTATGTTGTTGAGCCAGTTTTATGGCTCCAGTTATTAAAGTTTTCCAGCAAGCCAGGAGGATAGGGCATTTAATTAATTAAGACAGTGGAGGGCAGCATAGCCCAGAACGACCATAATAATTAAGGCCCTTAGGAGTGTGCTGCTGTGAAGTTGCAACAATGTTGCATTAGTGAGGGTGGGGTTTAGCTTACCTTTAAGTAGTCAGCTCCCAAGGCCCAAACCCTCTTTTCCAGCTCGTCTTCACAGCGTTCCTCCCTCCCTCCCTGCATTGGTTCATACGGCAATCTTTAGGCTGCTACATCACCAGGGTGTTTCAGCTAGGTGTCCAAGGCTAGATGAGAGCTACGCGGCTTGTTTCCTTAAGTCCAAGGACGGTAGTTTTTGACTCCCCAGGTAGTGGCATGGATACGCGTCTAGTCACACCTGGTCCTACTGGTTCGGAGATCGTTACTTTACACCCTGGTTAGGCGGTTGGTCCGCGCCCCGGTTTGCCATCAGAGGTAGAGTGACGGCTGCCCAGGGGAGGGTGATCTCTGCAGGCGCGCGCCTGGGGTCCCTCCCATTCTAAGATGCCGAGAACTCCCTAAGCTTCTGCGGCAGCTGAGCTCCGCTTGTGTGGGCATTCACGGGCGCGGTCCATTCTTCCTAGCAGGGGGTTCCTACTCCTAACTAGATTGCCACCACATGTTTTAGCTGGCCCTGTTGAGTCCAGCCTGTTCTCACGTTCTACAATAAATGCGACCTTCTGGTCTTTTCCCATATATCTGTGTCTGCGTGGTTATTCAAGTATTACAGTTTTATGTAAAGTTATTTAAGAGTTATATTTGTACATAGTTATGTTGTTGAGCCAGTTTTATGGCTCCAGTTATTAAAGTTTTCCAGCAAGCCAGGAGGATAGGGCATTTAATTAATTATGTTTGTGTATACATGTGTATGCTCTGTAGTGTGTATGTGTGTACATGTGTATGCTCTGTAGTGTGTGTGTTTGTGTGTACATGTGTATGCTCTGTAGTGTGTGTGTTTGTGTGTACATGTGTATGCTCTGTAGTGTGTATGTTTGTGTGTACATGTGTATGCTCTGTAGTGTGTGTGTTTGTGTGTACATGTGTATGCTCTGTAGTGTGTATGTTTGTGTGTACATGTGTATGCTCTGTAGTGTACATGTTTGTGTGTACATGTGTATGCTTTGTAGTGTGTATGTTTGTGTGTACATGTGTATGCTCTGTAGTGTGTGTGTTTGTGTGTACATGTGTTTGTTCTGTAGTGTGTATGTTTGTGTGTACATGTGTATGCTCTGTAGTGTGTAGGTTTGTGTGTACATGTGTATGCTCTGTAGTGTGTGTGTTTGTGTGTACATGCGTATGCTCTGTAGTGTATATGTTTGTGTGTACATGTGTATGCTCTGTAGTGTGTGTGTTTGTGTGTACATGTGTATGCTCTGTAGTGTATATGGTTGTGTGTACATGTGTATGCTCTGTAGTGTGTATGTGTGTACATGTGTATGCTCTGTAGTGTGAGTTTGTGTGTACATGTGTATGCTCTGTAGTGGTTCGGAGATCGTTACTTTACACCCTGGTTAGGCGGTTGGTCCGCGCCCCGGTTTGCCATCAGAGGTAGAGTGACGGCTGCCCAGGGGAGGGTGATCTCTGCAGGCGCGCGCCTGGGGTCCCTCCCATTCTAAGATGCCGAGAACTCCCTAAGCTTCTGCGGCAGCTGAGCTCCGCTTGTGTGGGCATTCACGGGCGCGGTCCATTCTTCCTAGCAGGGGGTTCCTACTCCTAACTAGATTGCCGCCACATGTTTTAGCTGGCCCTGTTGAGTCCAGCCTGTTCTCACGTTCTACAATAAATGCGACCTTCGGGTCTTTTCCCATATATCTGTGTCTGCGTGGTTATTCAAGTATTACAGTTTTATGTAAAGTTATTTAAGAGTTATATTTGTACATAGTTATGTTGTTGAACCAGTTTTATGGCTCCAGTTATTAAAGTTTTCCAGCAAGCCAGGAGGATAGGGCATTTAATTAATTATGTTTGTGTATACATGTGTATGCTCTGTAGTGTGTATGTGTGTACATGTGTATGCTCTGTAGTGTGTGTGTTTGTGTGTACATGTGTATGCTCTGTAGTGTGTGTGTTTGTGTGTACATGTGTATGCTCTGTAGTGTGTATGTTTGTGTGTACATGTGTATGCTCTGTAGTGTGTGTGTTTGTGTGTACATGTGTATGCTCTGTAGTGTGTATGTTTGTGTGTACATGTGTATGCTCTGTAGTGTACATGTTTGTGTGTACATGTGTATGCTTTGTAGTGTGTATGTTTGTGTGTACATGTGTATGCTCTGTAGTGTGTGTGTTTGTGTGTACATGTGTTTGTTCTGTAGTGTGTATGTTTGTGTGTACATGTGTATGCTCTGTAGTGTGTAGGTTTGTGTGTACATGTGTATGCTCTGTAGTGTGTGTGTTTGTGTGTACATGCGTATGCTCTGTAGTGTATATGTTTGTGTGTACATGTGTATGCTCTGTAGTGTGTGTGTTTGTGTGTACATGTGTATGCTCTGTAGTGTATACGTTTCTGTGTACATGTGTATGCTCTGTAGTGTGTGTGTTTGTGTGTACATGTGTATGCTCTGTAGTGTATATGGTTGTGTGTACATGTGTATGCTCTGTAGTGTGTATGTGTGTACATGTGTATGCTCTGTAGTGTGAGTTTGTGTGTACATGTGTATGCTCTGTAGTGTGTGTTTGTGTGTACATGTGTATGCTCTGTAGTGTATATGTTTGTGTGTACATGTGTATGCTCTGTAGTGTGTGTGTTTGTGTGTACATGTGTTTGTTCTGTAGTGTGTGTGTTTGTGTGTACATGTGTATGCTCTGTAGTGTGTGTATTTGTATGTACATGTGTATGCTCTGTAGTGTGGGTGTGTGTTTGTATGTACATGTGTATGCTCTGTAGTGTGTGTGTTTGTGTGTATATGTGTATGCTCTGTAGTGTATATGTTTGTGTGTACATGTGTATGCTCTGTAGTGTATATGTTTGTGTATACATGTGTATGCTCTGTAGTCTGTGTGTTTGTGTATACATGTGTATGCTCTGTAGTGTGTATGTGTGTACATGTGTATGCTCTGTAGTGTGTTTGTTTGTGTGTACATGTGTATGCTCTGTAGTGTGTATGTTTGTGTGTACATGTGTATGCTCTGTAGTGTGTGTGTTTGTGTGTACATGCGTATGCTCTGTAGTGTATATGTTTGTGTGTACATGTGTATGCTCTGTAGTGTGTGTGTTTGTGTGTACATGTGTATGCTCTGTAGTCTGTGTGTTTGTGTATACATGTGTATGCTCTGTAGTGTGTATGTGTGTACATGTGTATGCTCTGTAGTGTGTGTGTTTGTGTGTACATGTGTATGCTCTGTAGTCTGTGTGTTTGTGTGTACATGTGTATGCTCTGTAGTGTGTATGTTTGTGTGTACATGTGTATGCTCTGTAGTGTGTGTTTTTGTGTGTACATGTGTATGCTCTGTAGTGTGTATGTTTGTGTGTACATGTGTATGCTCTGTAGTGTATATGTTTGTGTGTACATGTGTATGCTCTGTAGTGTGTATGTTTGTGTGTACATGTGTATGCTCTGTAGTGTGTGGGTTTGTGTGTACATGTGTTTGTTCTGTAGTGTGTATGTTTGTGTGTACATGTGTATGCTCTGTAGTGTGTAGGTTTGTGTGTACATGTGTATGCTCTGTAGTGTGTGTGTTTGTGTGTACATGCGTATGCTCTGTAGTGTATATGTTTGTGTGTACATGTGTATGCTCTGTAGTGTGTGTGTTTGTGTGTACATGTGTATGCTCTGTAGTGTATATGTTTGTGTGTACATGTGTATGCTCTGTAGTGTGCGTGTTTGTGTGTACATGTGTATGCTCTGTAGTGT
Source organism: Bombina bombina (assembly GCF_027579735.1). Lineage (NCBI taxonomy): Eukaryota > Metazoa > Chordata > Amphibia > Anura > Bombinatoridae > Bombina > Bombina bombina. The sequence continues at coordinate 149,403,622 of NC_069509.1, read as the reverse complement.
GTGTGTTTGTGTGTACATGTGTATGCTCTGTAGTGTATATGTTTGTGTGTACATGTGTATGCTCTGTAGTGTGTATGTGTGTACATGTGTATGCTCTGTAGTGTGTGTTTGTGTGTACATGTGTATGCTCTGTAGTGTGTGTGTTTGTGTGTACATGTGTATGCTCTGTAGTGTATATGTTTGTGTGTACATGTGTATGCTCTGTAGTGTGTATGTGTGTACATGTGTATGCTCTGTAGTGTGTGTGTGTTTGTGTGTACATGTGTATGCTCTGTAGTTTGTGTGTTTGTGTGTACATGTGTATGCTCTGTAGTGTATATGTTTGTGTGTACATGTGTATGCTCTGTAGTGTGTGTGTTTGTGTGTACATGTGTTTGTTCTGTAGTGTGTGTGTTTGTGTGTACATGTGTATGCTCTGTAGTGTGTGTATTTGTATGTACATGTGTATGCTCTGTAGTGTGTGTGTGTGTTTGTATGTACATGTGTATGCTCTGTAGTGTGTGTGTTTGTGTGTACATGTGTATGCTCTGTAGTGTGTATGTTTGAGTGTACATGTGTATGCTCTGTAGTGTATATGTTTGTGTGTACATGTGTATGCTCTGTAGTGTATATGTTTGTGTGTACATGTGTATGTTCTGTAGTGTATATCTTTGTGTGTACATGTGTATGTTCTGTAGTGTGTGCGTTTGTGTGATCATGTGTGTGCTCTGTAGTGTGTATGTTTGTGTATACTTGTGTATGTTCTGTAGTGTGTGTGTTTGTGTGTACATGTGTGTGCTCTGTAGTGTGTATGTTTGTGTGTACATGTGTATGTTCTGTAGTGTATATGTTTGTGTGTACATGTGTATGTTCTGTAGTGTGTATGTTTGTGTGTACATGTGTATGCTCTGTAGTGTGTGTGTTTGTGTGTACATGTGTATGCTCTGTAGTGTGTGTGTTTGTGTGTACGTGTGTAAGTTCTGTAGTGTGTGTGTTTGTGTGTACATGCGTATGCTCTGTAGTGTGTGTGTTTGTGTGTACATGTGTATGCTCTGAAGTGTGTGTGTTTGTGTGTACATGTGTATGCTCTGAAGTGTGTGTGTTTGTGTGTACATGTGTATGCTCTGTAGTGTGTGTGTTTGTGTGTACATGTGTATGTTCTGTAGTGTATATGTTTGTGTGTACATGTGTATGCTCTGTAGTGTATGTGTGTTTGTGTGTACATGTGTTTGCTCTGTAGTGTGTGTGTTTGTGTGTACATGTGTATGCTCTGTAGTGTGTGTGTTTGTGTGTACATTTGTATGCTCTGTAGTGTGTGTGTTTGTGTGTACATGTGCATGCTCTGTAGTGTGAGTGTTTGTGTGTACATGTGTATGCTCTGTAGTGTGAGTGTTTGTGTGTACATGTGTATGCTCTGTAGTGTGTGTGTTTGTGTGTACATGTGTATGTTCTGTAGTATTAAACCCATATTTTTCCTCCTAACAATATAAGGATGCAGTTTATATTAGGCTACATAGGAAGACCCCGCTTCAAGTTCAATATGTTATTACATAATGAGTTGTGTTCACTGTAAGTATAGACTCAAATATTTTAATATCACAACAAACTATGGCTATGGGTCACATATTTTTTTTACAAATTCAAGCTGTTAATGTATCAACTTAATAAATCTGCACTGTATCTGCAACAATAAAATTAAATTAAAAAAAAAAGTGTTTTGCTCTGTGTCAAATTTATGCTCTCAGGTATCTAGGTCTTTCTCAGTACTGAAGTACGATAAAATATCACGTGGTACTTGTGTAAACAGTGGAATTAGTTGTAAGTTGTTTTAAATGTACTCAATTTATTTATTCTCTCATTTTAATCATACATTTATAATCACTGTTTATTACTATCATAATTATTATTATTAATACATTTTAAATACTATATATATATATATTCTGTTGCATGTAAAGGTCCTATTTACAGAGGGGGAGTAGGCAGGAGAGAGAGGGGGGAGGAGAGAGAGAAAGAGGGGGGAGGAGAGAGAGAAGATATGTGGGGGAGGGAGAGAAAGGAGGGAGGAGAGAGAGAGAGAGGATGGAGGAGAGAAAGGAGGGAGGAGAGAGAAAGAGAGAGAGGAGAGAGAGAGAAGGGAGGAGAGAGAGAGAAGAGAGAGGAGGGAGGAGAGCGGGAAGAGTGTTTGTGTGTACATGTGTATGCTCTGTAGTGTGAGTGTTTGTGTGTACATGTGTATGCTCTGTAGTGTGTGTGTTTGTGCGTACATGTGTATGTTCTGTAGTGTGTGTGTTTGTGTGTACATGTGTTTGTTCTGTAGTGTGTATGTTTGTGTGTACGTGTGTATGCTCTGTAGTGTATATGTTTGTGTGTACATGTGTATGCTCTGTAGTGTGTGTATTTGTGTGTACGTGTGTTTGTTCTGTAGTGTGTATGCTTGTGTGTACGTGTGTATGCTCTGTAGTGTGTATGTTTGTGTGTACATGTGTTTGTTCTGTAGTGTGTATGTTTGTGTGTACATGTGTATGCTCTGTAGTGTATATGTTTGTGTGTACATGTGTATGCTCTGTAGTGTATATGTTTGTGTGTACATGTGTATGCTCTGTAGTGTATGTGTGTTTGTGTGTACATGTGTATGCTCTGTAGTGTGTGTGTTTGTGTGTACATGTTTATGCTCTGTAGTGTGTGTGTTTGTGTGTACATATGTATGCTCTGTAGTGTGTGTGTTTGTGTGTACATGTGTATGCTCTGTAGTGTGAGTGTTTGTGTGTACATGTGTATGCTCTGTAGTGTGAGTGTTTGTGTGTACATGTGTATGCTCTGTAGTGTGTGTGTTTGTGTGTACATGTGTATGTTCTGTAGTGTGTGTGTTTGTGTGTACATGTGTTTGTTCTGTAGTGTGTATGTTTGTGTGTACGTGTGTATGCTCTGTAGTGTATATGTTTGTGTGTACATGTGTATGCTCTGTAGTGTGTGTGTTTGTGTGTACGTGTGTTTGTTCTGTAGTGTGTATGTTTGAGCGTACGTGTGTATGCTCTGTAGTGTGTATGTTTGTGTGTACATGTGTTTGTTCTGTAGTGTGTATGTTTGTGTGTACATGTGTATGCTCTGTAGTGTATATGTTTGTGTGTACATGTGTATGTTCTGTAGTGTGTGTGTTTGTGTGTATATGTGTATGCTCTGTAGTGTATATGTTTGTGTGTAAATGTGTATGTTCTGTAGTGTGTGTGTTTGTGTGTATATGTGTATGCTCTGTAATGTATATGTTTGTGTGTACATGTGTATGCTATGTAGTGTGTGTTTGTGTGTACATGTGCATGCTCTGTAGTGTGTGTTTGTGTGTACATGTGTATGTTCTGTAGTGTGTGTGTTTGTGAGTACATGTGTATGCTCTGTAGTGTGGGTTTGTGTGTACATGCGTATACTCTGTAGTGTGTGTGTTTGTTTGTACATGTGTATGCTCTGTAGTGTGTGTTTGTGTGTACATGCGTATGCTCTGTAGTGTGTGTTTGTGTGTACATGTGTTTGTTCTGTAGTGTGTATGTTTGTGTGTACATGTGTTTGTTCTGTGGTGTGTGTGTTTGTGTGTACATGTGTTTGTTCTGTAGTGTGTGTGTTTGTGTGTACATGTGTTTGTTCTGTAGTGTGTGTGTTTGTGTGTACATGTGTATGCTCTGTAGTGTGTGTGTTTGTGTGTATCTGTGTATGCTCTGTAGTTTGTGTGTTTGTGTGTACATGTGTTTGTTCTGTAGTGTGTGTGTTTGTGTGTTCATGTGTATGCTCTGTAGTGTGTGTTTGTGTGTACATTCGTATGCTCTGTAGTGTGTATATTTGTGTGTACATGCGTATGCTCTGTAGTATGTGTGTTTGTGTGTACATGTGTATGCTATGTAGTGTGTGTTTGTGTGTACATGTGTATGCTATGTAGTGTGTGCTTGTGTGTACATGTGTATGTTCTGTAGTGTGTGCGTTTGTGTGTACATGCGTATGCTCTGTAGTGTGTGTGTTTGTGTGTACATGTGTATGCTCTGTAGTGTGTGTGTTTGTGTGTACATGCGTATGCTCTGTAGTGTGTGTGTTTGTGTGTACATGTGTATGCTCTGTAGTGTGTGTTTTTGTGTGTACATGTGTATGCTCTGTAGTGTATATGTTTGTGTATACATGTGTATGCTCTGTAGTGTGTGTTTGTGTGTACATGTGTATGCTCTGTAGTCAGGGCCGGCGCTCCCGCTTGGCAAACTAGGCAGCCGCCTAGGGTGCACTGCTACCTAGGGTGCAGCCGGCCACGACCCGGGTTCCCCAGACTCGCAATAGAAAAGCCAGTTTTTTATAATTTCTAAGTTCTGGAGTAATAAACTTGCTGTCGAGTTCTGTTTAATCATAGAGTTCCTCTATTCCTTTATCACTATATCTGTCACATGCTGCTCGCTTGTAATAATATTTAGGACAGTTCATACAGTACACACAGATGACACTGGGACAGACACAACAAGATATATGATAGGCTGGAGTACTTTGAGTGGCACTAGCAATGCCCAATCAGAGCAAGTGTTCTAGGCTCCCGCTCCAATTTTAAACATGTGGCAGTTCTGCTATGTCACTACCAGACAGTACATTGCTATGAGGTTGTTTTCCGGCCATTGCTTTCAAGAACTGTCTGAGCGCTATGCCCATTGTATACCGGTCTGTCAAATACAGTAAGTGGCTAAAACTGTCATTGTTTTGTACTTGCTTTACACAGTAACTAGATACCCTAATAGCATTATCAACAGTACAGACCACGAATATTCATTTATTAAACCCATACTTTTCCTCCTAACAATATAAGGATGCAGTTTATATTAGGCTACATAGGAAGACCCCGCTTCAAGTTCAATATGTTATTACATAATGAGTTGTGTTCACTGTAAGTATAGACTCAAATATTTTAATATCACAACAAACTATGGCTATGGGTCACATATTTTTTTAAAAAATTCAAGCTGTTAATGTATCAACTTAATAAATCTGCACTGTATCTGCAACAATAAAATTAAATTAAAAAAAAAAGTGTTTTGCTGTGTGTCAAATTTATGCTCTCAGGTATCTAGGTCTTCCTCAGTACTGAAGTACGATAAAATATCACGTGGTACTTGTGTAAACAGTGGAATTAGTTGTAAGTTGTTTTAAATGTACTCAAATTATTTATTCTCTCATTTTAATCATACATTTATAATCACTGTTTATTACTATCGTAATTATTATTATTAATACATTTTAAATACTATATATATATATATATTCTGTTGCATGTAAAGGTCCTATTTACAGAGGGGGAGTAGGCAGGAGAGAGAGGGGGGAGGAGAGAGAGAAAGAGGGGGGGGGAGAGAGAGAGAAGATATGTGGGGGAGGGAGAGAAAGGAGGGAGGAGAGAGAGAGAGAGAGAGAGAGAGGATGGAGGAGAGAAAGGAGGGAGGAGAGAGAAAGAGAGAGAGGAGAGAGAGAGAAGAGAGAGAAGGGAGGAGAGAGAGAGAAGAGAGAGGAGGGAGGAGAGCGGGAAGAGAGAGGAGGGAGAGAGAGAAGAGAGAGGAGGGAGGAGAGAGAGAGAAGAGAGAGAGAGGAGGGAGTAGAGAGTGAGGAAGGGAGAGAGGAGGGAGGAGAGAGAGGGGGGAAGAGAGAGAGAGGTGGGAGAGAGGGGGAGGGAGGAGAGAGAGGGGGGAAGAGAGAGAGAGGTGGGAGAGAGGGGGAGGGAGGATAGAAGAGAGAGAGATGGGGGGGATCTCGCCTAGGTCTTGCCTAGGGCGCAAAATAGTCTAGCACCGGCCCTGTCTGTAGTGTGTGTTTGTGTGTACATGTGTATGTTCTGTAGTGTGTGTGTTTGTGTGTACATGTGTATGCTCTGTAGTGTTTGTGTTTGTGTGTACATGTGTATGTTCTGTAGTGTGTGTGTTTGTGTGTACATGTGTATGCTCTGTAGTGTGTGTGTTTGTGTGTACATGTGTATGTTCTGTAGTGTGTGTGTTTGTGTGTACATGTGTATGCTCTGTAGTGTGTGTGTTTGTGTGTACATGTGTATGCTCTGTAGTGTGTGTGTTTGTGTGTACATGTGTATGTTCTGTAGTGTGTGTGTTTGTGTGTACATGTGTATGCTCTGTAGTGTGTGTTTGTGTGTACATGTGTATGCTCTGTAGTCAGGGCCGGCGCTCCCGCTTGGCAAACTAGGCAGCCGCCTAGGGTGCACTGCTACCTAGGGTGCAGCCGGCCACGACCCGGGTTCCCCAGACTCGCAATAGAAAAGCCAGTTTTTTATAATTTCTAAGTTCTCTGTAGTGTACATGTTTGTGTGTGCATGTGTATGTTCTGTAGTGTGTGTGTTTGTGTGTACATGTGTATGCTCTGTAGTGTACATGTTTGTGTGTGCATGTGTATGCTCGATAGTGTATATGTTTGTGTGTGCATGTGTATGCTCTGGAGTGTGCATGTGTACATGTATATGTGTATGCTCTGGAGGGTGCGTGTGTACATTTGTATATGTATGCCCTTGAATATGTGTTTGTTTTTCTGTACATGCATATGTCTATGCTCTGTAGTGTGTGTGTGTGTGTATGTTACTGTCAGGTTTTCTAAATGCTACTGTAAGCATGTGGGGGGGCCTATATTTTTGCCCGGGGGCCCCATGCATTGTCAGTCCACCTCTCCTTAGTGCATACCGGTACATATCTCTTTTTAAAGTGAAGTTATTTAAGTATATATCTAAGATGCTTCTGATCTGGGGACAGTAGAAAAGGGCTTTAAAAACTTGGAAATGTTATAAAACCAGATAAGGACAATAAAATCACTAATGTACCTAAGGACCTGCTGTCTTCTGAAGGAGTTAACCAACACAATCCCCCTAATGTATAAGATGGTCGTTTTGTTCTGTATGTTTTTTTTATACACTGTCTAATTCATGACACCTGCTAACATACAATATCTTGCAATTGTACAAAATGGCACATTTACCATCAAGCTCTATTCTATGCCGCTCTTTACAAGACAAAAGGACAAATACACCATATGTTATGTTGCAAAATGCTTCTCAGTAGCTTATGAAATTATTCTTCCAGGTACTAATCTGTTTGTAGAAAGATGAAGATCAGAAAATATACAAAAAAAAAGGAGAGAAAAACAAGCAAAAAGTTTGCATTAACTCTTTTGTTTCCTGAAAGGACTATGAAATGCAATCCACACGTAGGGGCATATTTATCAATGTGCGAGTGGTCATGATACGAAGTAGTGTATCATGTCCGCCCCACATCGATAAATGCATTTATCATTGCACCAGCAGTTCTTGTGAACTGCTGGTGCAATGCCGCCCCCTGCAGATTTGCGGCCAATTGGCCGCTAGCAGGGGGTGTCAATCAACTCGATCATATTCGATCCGGTTGATTTCTGTCCGCAGCCTCAGAGCAGGTGGACAAGTTATAGAGCAGCGGTCTTTAGACTGCTGCTTCATAACTTCTGTTTCCGGTAGACATGTGCAATTTGGTTCGATTAGATTCGGAAATTCGGAAAATTCGGAGATTCGGATCGAACCGAATTTCCGAATTAAAATACTGCCGAATTTACCGAATAAATCCGAATTAGTTCGGATTTATTCGGTAAATTCGGATGGACATGGATTATAGTATTGTACAGTATATTAGGTTATATCACTCTGCTATGGGTTACACCTAATATACAGTACATAATACTAGTCTAATACACAGCACACATACCGAAATTCCGAATTTCCGAACCGAACCGAATCGAACCGAATCCAGACGAATTGAATCCAAAACGAATTCATTCAAAGTTTTCCGAATTCGAATCGATCCGAAACGAAATTCGAAAACCTCAGAATCGATCCAAACCGAACCGTAACTAATTTTTCGAACATGCACATATCTAGTTTCCGGTGAGCCATACAGAGCTTGATAAATATGCCCCATAGGGGCCGATTTATTAAATGTCGGACGGACATGATCCACTGTAGCAGATTATGTCCCCCCAACATTGCTAAATGCTGACAACATATGCTGTCTGCATTTATCATTGCACAAGTATTTCTTGTGAAATGCATGTGCAATACAGCACATTCGCAGCCAATCAGCCGCTAGCAGGGGGGTCAATTATCCCAATCGTATCCAATCGGGATGATTGCTGTCCACCATCTCAGAGGTAGCGGACGAGTTTAGGAGCAGCGGTCTTTAGACCGCTGCTTTTTAACTCCTGATTCCGGCGAGCCAGAAGGCTCGCGTGGAATAAGCAGCATTGACTGCTTCATAAATCAGCCCCATTTTCTATAAAGCTTAAAGGGACATAAAACACAAGACTAGATCACTATCTATTTGCGGATTTTGCTCAGCAGATTTTCTATGAATAATAAGCACATTCTGATTTAAGGCCATCATAATCTAAAGGTTTTGTGTGTTTCTCAGACTAGTAAGTGAATTATTTGCTTGGCAATAAAGGGCTAGATTACGAGTGGAGTGCTATCGTTAGCGCGAGGAGCATAAATGCGATCGCGAGATCACTGTGTTTTTACGCTCAAATCCATATTACAAGTGGCGCACTATTTAAATTAATGCAGATTTGTTTGCGCAAATTTGCACTAAGTTATGTTCTCCATATTTTCTATGGGTATCGCTGAGCGGTACGGTGTGCTCGTTTACAAGTTGAAAGTAAATGCGATCTCTCAAGCACAATCGCATTTGCCACTCAAACTTTTTACGCTAGAGTTTGCATAAAGAGTTTGTCAGGAGGAAACAGTTGCACTAAACTACACTTTTAACCTCTAAATCGCCACCCTTTACTACGTACACTACCGCTCTACTTTTAATTTTTTTTTTTTTGTAAAGGTAAGGTTAGTCTATTTTGGAGTAACTTAGGGGGTGTTAAGTTAGGGGGTTTAGATTTTAGTGGGTTACTTTGCGGTGGAGGGTGTGGCGTTTTAGGGAATTATAGCGTAGGTTGCTTTGCAATGTAGGGGATGGCGGTTTAGGGGTTAATAGTGAAGGTAACTTTGCAATGTGGGGGTGGCAGTTTAGGGGTTAATAGTGTAGGTTACTTTACTATGTGGGGGTGGCGATTTAGGGGTTAAAAGTGTAGTGGGGAATTTGCTGTGGGCTATGTGGTGGTTTAGGAGTTATTAGAGTAGGGGGTCTTATGGTGATTCGGGTAGCACACGTGTATGGGTGTTAGTTTTTTTCCCACTTTTCTCCCTCCATTGCAGTTAATGGGAGAGTATGTTAAGACGATCACTCAAGCGATAACAATTTACTTTCAATTTCTAATAGCGCTACCTGACTCCAACAAAGAGGAAAAGTCGAGCGGTGTTAACATTTGAGCAGGGGGTGGTAATTACCACTCCATTTCTGATCTAGCCCAATAAATATATACTTAAAGGGGCACTAAATCCAAATTTATTCTTTAATGTTTCAGATAGAGCAAGCCATTTTAAGCAACTTTCTTATTTAATCCTATTATCAATGTTTCTTCGTTCTCTTGCTATCTTTATTTAAAAAGCAGGAACGTAAACCTTAAGAGCCGGCCCATTTTTGGTTGAGAACCTGGCTTATGCTTGCTTATTGGTTTGCTAAATGTAGCCACCAATAAGCAAGCGCTATCCAGGGGTCTGAACCTAAAATGGGCTTGCTCCTAAGCTTTACATTTCTGCTTTTTAAATAAAGATAGCAAGAGAACAAAGAAAAAGAAAAAATAGTAGAAGTCAATTAGAAAGTTGCTTAAATTGGTCTGCTCTGTCTGAATCATGAAAGAAAAAAATGTGGGTTTAGTGTCCCTTTAATTTACAGCAGTGCTGTTAAAGGTAATCACAATCCAAAGTCTTGAAACATTTCAACAGTTTTTTGGGACCATTTTTAACCTGTTGAATTTGATAAAGTGGAAAACTGGCCTTTTGACATGTGCAATACACATTAATACAGCCACAGGTTCCATTTTAGATGTATATATTAATATAGGGCCTTGAATCATTAGACCTATATTCATCACTATTGTCTGTTGGTAGTGGGTGGGGCACAAATTTATATAAGTACTGTATATTGTAACAGAGCTAAGGGGATTGTGTACAATGAAATATATTTCCCCACAAATTATGCAGTGCTGTTAGTGTAATTGTGTATTTTGACTCGTCAAAATAAACTTTTATGATTTAGAAAGAGCAGTAGTTTTTAGACATTTTCCAATTTAATTCCATTATCAAATTTTGCACAGTCTTTTTATATTCACACTTTCTGGGGAACAAGATTCTACTCCTGTGCACAAGCTCACAGGGTATAAGTATACTAGTCTGTGATTAGCTAATGGCTGTCACATGATACAAGGGACAGGAAATGGGAGAAAAAATAAATGTGTCCGAAAAAAGCACAGAGGTAAAAAAAAATAAAAAAAGGTGTATTGATAAAAAAATGTTAGTTATACAAAACTGGGAAATGGGTAATAAAGTGTTTATCTATTTTTTAAACAATAACATTTTTGGTGTTTACTGTCCCTTTAAGATAAACCACTATAAAGCTAACTTGTTCAGATGCCTCTTCTATATTCTTTCTCTGTGGGATAACTACATTTGGTAGTTGTTGTTTTTTACGTGTTAAGAATTATAATTATGTCCCAGATGGTTAACAGATTATTGTAACGTAGACGATTTGTAAATGTATTTTTGTCTAATGTAAAAAGAAAGTGTAATCTACACATTTCACCATGAGAAATGGGTGAAATTGTATCACATATGTTTGTCTAATTGAATTTAACATGTTGGATGAACAGCCATATAATCATTGTTTAAAAAAAAATGTTAATTTCATTATTTTGAATCTTACATTTGATTTATTAAAAAAAAAAAAAACATTTAAAATAACATACGCCTAGATTGCGAGCTTTGTGTTAACAGGGGTGCGTTGCTAACTTGCAGTTTTTTCTCACCGTTCACATCCCTGCAGCGCTGGTATTACAGGTTTTTACAAACCCGGCGTTAACAGGCAAGAAGTGACGTAGAGCAAAATTGCGCTCCACACTGCACTCCAATACCAGCGCTGCTTAAGTGAGCGGTGAGCTGGTTATACGTGCTTGTGCACGATTTCCCCATAAACATCAATGGGGAGAGCTGGCTGAGAAAAAGTCTAACAGCTGCAAAAAAGCAGCGTAAAACTCAGTAACCAGCCCCATTGATTCCTATGGGGAAACACATTTTATGTTTACACCTAACACCCTAACATAAACCCCGAGTCTAAACACCCCTAATCTTACACTTATTAACCCTCAATCTGCCGCCCCCGACATCACCGACACCTACATTATTCTTATTAACCCCTAATCTGCCGCTCCGGACATCGCCGCCACAAACATTATACTTATGAAACCTTAATCTGCTGCCCCCAACATCGCCGACACTTAAATTATATTTATTAACCCCTAATCTCCCGCCCCCAATGTTGCCACAACCTACCTACATTTATTAACCCCTAATCTGCCCCCCCAATGTCGCAGCCTCTATATTATATTTATTAACCCCTAAATCTAAGTCTAACCCTAACCCTAACAGTCCCTAACCTAAATATAATTTAAATAAATCTAAATACAAATTCCTATCATTAACTAAATTATTCCTATTTAAAAATATATACTTACCTGTAAAAAAAAAACCTAAGCTAGCTACAATATAACTAATAGTTACATTGTAGCTAGCTTAGGGATTATTTTTATTTTACAGGCAAGTTTGTATTTATTTTAACTAGGTAGAATAGTTACTAAATAGTTATTAACTATTTAATAGCTACCTAGCTAAAATAAATACAAATGTACCTGTAAAATAAAACCTAACCTAAGTTACAATAACACCTAACACTACACTACAATTAAATACATTCCCTACATTAAATACAATTAAATTAATTAAATAAAATTAGCTAAATTACCAAAAAAACAAACACTAAATTACAGAAAATAAAAAACAAATTACAAGATCTTTAAACTAATTACACCTAATCTAATAGCCCTATCAAAATAAAATAGCCCCAAAAAAACAAAACAAACCCTAGCCTAAACTTAACTACCAATGGCCCTTAAAAGGGCCTTTTGCGGGGCATTGCCCCAAAGAAATCAGCTCTTTTACCTGTAAAAAAAAATACAAACAACCCCCCCCAACAGTAAAACACACCACCCACACAACCAACCCCCCCAAATAAAAGCCTAACTAAAAAAAACTAAGCTCCCCATTGCCCTGAATAGGGCATTTGGATGGGCATTGCCTTTAAAAGAGAATTTAGCTCTATTGCAGCCCAAAGCCCTAACCTAAAAAATAAACCCCTGAAGATTCACTTACCGGGAGAAGTCTTCATCCAAGCTGCAAGATGTCCTCAACGAAGCCGGCAGAAGTGGTCCTCCAGACGGGCAGAAGTGGTCCTCCAGATGGGCAGAAGTCTTCATCCAGACGGCATCTTCCCTCCTTCCAAAGCGGAGCGGCTCCATCTTCAAGACATCCGGCGCGGAGCATCCTCTTCAATCGACGGCTTCTTCGGAATGAATGTACTTTTAAGTGACTTCATCCAAGATGGCATCCCTTAGATTCCGATTGGCTAATAGAATTCTATCAGCCAATCGGAATTAAGGTAGAAAAAATCCTATTGGCTGATGCAATCAGCCAATAGGATTGAGCTGGCATTCTATTGGCTGTTCCAATCAGCCAATAGAATGCAAGATCAATCCTATTGGCTGATTGGATCAGCCAATAGGATTGAAGTTCAATCTTATTGGCTGATTGCATCAGCCAATAGGACTTTTTCTACCTTAATTCCGATTGGCTGATAGAATTCTATCAGCCAATCGGAATCTAAGGGACGCCATCTTGGATGACGTCACTTAAAGGTACATTCATTCCGAAGAAGCCGTCGATTGAAGAGGATGCTCCCCTCCGGATGTCTTGAAGATGGAGCTGCTCCACGTCGGAAGGATGAAGATAGAAGATGCCGTCTGGATGAAGACTTCTGCCCGTCTGGAGGACCACTTCTGGCCGTCTGGAGGACCACTTCTGCCAGCTTTGTTGAAGACATCTTGCCGCTTGGATAAAGACTTCTCCCGGTAAGTGAATCTTCGGGGGTTACTGTTAGGATTTTTTAAGGGTATATTGGGTGGGTTTATTTTTTAGATTAGGGCTTTGGGCTGCAATAGAGCTAAATGCCCTTTGAAGGGCAGTGCCCATCCAAATGCCCTTTTCAGGGCAATGGGGAGCTTAGGTTTTTTTAGTTAGGCTTTTATTTGGGGGCTTGGTTGTGTGGGTGGTGGGTTTTACTGTTGGGGGGTTGTTTGTATTTTTTTTTTACAGGTAAAAGAGCTGATTTCTTTGGGGCAATGCTCTGCAAAAGGCCTTTTTAAGGGCTATTGATAGTTTAGTTTAGGCTAGGGTTTTTTTTTTATTTTGGGGGGCTTTTTTATTTTGATAGGGCTATTAGATTAGGTGCAATTAGTTTAAAGATCTTGTAATTAGTTTTTTATTTTCTGTAATTTAGTGTTTGTTTTTTGGTAATTTAGCTAATGTTATTTAATTTATATAATTGTATTTAATGTAGGGAATTTATTTAATGGTAGTGTAGTGTTAGGTGTTATTGTAACTTAGGTTAGGTTTTATTTTACAGATAAATTTGTATTTATTTTAGCTAGGTAGTTATTAAATACTTAATAACTATTTAGTAACTATTCTACCTAGTTAAAATAAATACAAACTTGCCTGTAAAATAAAAATAAACCCTAAGCTAGCTACAATGTAACTATTAGTTATATTGTAGCTAGCTTAGGGTTTATTTAACGGGTAAGTATTTAGTTTTAAATAGGAATAATTTAGGTAATGATAGGAATTTTATTTAGATTTATTTAAATTATATTTAAGTTAGACTTAGGTTTAGGGGTTAATAACTTTAGTATAGTGGCGGCGACGTTGGGGGTGGCAGATTAGGGGTTAATAAATGTAGGTAGGTGGCGGCGATGTAAGGGACAGCAGATTAGGGGTTAATAATATTTAACTAGTGTTTGTGAGGCGGGAGTGTGGTGGTTTAGGGATTAATATATTTCTTATAGTGGTGGCAATGTCCGGAGCGGCAGATTAGGGGTTAAACATTTTATTATAGTGTTTGCGATGCGGTTGGGCCTCGGTTTAGGGGTTAATAGGTAGTTTATAGATGTTAGTGTACTTTTTAGCACTTTAGTTATGAGTTTTATGCTACAGCGTTGTAGTGTAAAACTCATAACTACTGACTTTAAAATGCGTTAGGAATCTTGGCGGTAGAGGGTGTACCGCTCACTTTTTGGCCTCCCAGGATAAACTCGTAATACCAGCCCTATGCAAGTCCCATAGAAAAAAGCCTTTACGAAATTTACGTAAGTTGGTTTGCGGTAAGGTCAAAAAAGTGTGCGGTACACCTATACCTGCAAGACTCGTAATAGCAACGGGCGTAAAAAAGCAGCGTTAGGACCTATTAACGCTGCTTTTTTACTTTAACGCACAACTCGTAATCTAGCCGATAGAAAACAAACTTGATGTGTGTATGGTGTAAAAATTAAATCCTTTAATTTATTAGATTATATAGTTTTTGTATTTCTGACTCATGTTTACTTTGTCCTTGAATCTAATCTTTCTGAAATTCTCATTTGATAATGAAAAAAGGGATTGGACTTTATTGTTTGTTTCTTTTATCAAATTTAATTTTTTTTAATATATCAATATGATGCCATGTATCTCAGAATATCTCAGAAGGTTAAACTTGTTGAAAATCTTTCTATTTTCAACCTCATCAACTATTTCTTTTTGTCAATGTCTTACTAATTGATGTATGGACTAAAACATAAAAATCTAGATGGAAATGATAGAGGAAAGCCCTAAATGAACTTGGAATGCCACTAAGGGTTAAGACTTGGAGGGGATGGAAATAAAAGATGTGCAGGGAGTGTATGAAGGTTAGCAACAATGTTGCAGGTATGAAGGTTGGTCTTACCAGCCAGTTAAAAGGTGATGTGGGAGGGCAAGGGTGTATTATGGCCTAGGCCAACAATGCCGGTGCCTAGGGCAGCAGATGGGGGGGGCAGCACATCTGCCCTATCCTCTCTCTAAAAGCCAGCACACAGTACAGTGAATGATAAAGTGCAGGCTTTTACAGAGAAGACAAGGCACGTGCGCTGATTAAGGTTGCTCTTCACAGGCAGTGCTCCTTTAAACCGTTGCTTCATTTAGAGCCGCCGGCATTTTTTCAGTGGAAGCGTTCTTGGTAGGAAACTTGCCCAGGGATGTGCTTACAAGGTGAGGCTGGAGAAGAAGACCTTGTGCCGATATGCTGCCTCCCTTTGTCAGCTGTGGTGGGTCTGCCAATGCAGTGCTTGTTGCAGGTCTTAGAAACTAACAGACTGGATGCATCTGTGCACTGCTTAGATCAGTTGTGATGTCTAATCATAAACTCTCATTGCTAATGTAGGTTAGCTACTAATAGCTAGCTGTCTCTGCATTCATTTGATGTCTAATCATAAACTCTCAGCACTAATGTATGTTAGCTACTAATAGCTAGCTTTCTCTGCATTCATGTGATGTCTAATCATAAACTCTCAGCGCTAATGTATGTTAGCTACTAATAGCTGGCTTTCTCTGCATTCATGTGATGTCTAATGATAAACTATCAGCACTAATGTATCTTAGCTACTAATAGCTGGCTTTCTCTGCATTCATGTGATGTCTAATAAACTCTCAGCGCTAATGTATGTTAGCTACTAATAGCTGGCTTTCTCTGCATTCATGTGATGTCTAATAAACTCTCAGTGCTAATGTATGTTAGCTACTAATAGCTAGTTTTCTCTGCATTCATGTGATGTCTAATGATAAACTATCAGCGCTAATGTATGTTAGCTACTAATAACTAGCTTTCTCTGCATTCATGTGATGTCTAATCATAAACTCTCAGCGCTAATGTATGTTAGCTACTAATAGCTAGCTTTCTCTGCATTCATGTGATGTCTAATCATAAACTATCAGCACTAATGTATGTTAGCTACTAATAGCTAGCTTTCTCTGCATTCATGAACCCATGGAGTGGGTGTGGTTCTAGGGTGCTCCTCTGTCCATGTAGGCAGACCGGGAGAACTCCATACATAGGAGCCAATTTAACAATGTGCGGGTGGACATGATCCACTATAGCAGATCGTGTCTGCCCCAAATTGATAAATGCAGACAGCATACGCTGTCAGCATTTATCATTGCACAAGCATTCCTTGTGAAATGCTTGTGCAATGCCGCCCCCTGCAGATTCACGGACAATCTGCCGCTAGCAGGGGGTGTCAATCATCCGGATCCTAAGTTAAGGAGCAACGGTCTTAAGCCTGCAGCTTAATAATTCAGCCCCATAGCCCGTAATACTGCTGATGGTGGGGGTCGACTGGTACGGCTCCGTCGCAATTATAACAAAATCTGGGCCTCAAACTCTTAAGCAGGAGATATTTAGTAGGGACTCAATTGCCGCCATGCTTAATATATATTTATATTAAATAAAAAGTTTAGTCAGTTAATTATTGTTATTGATAATTAATACCCTTTAATAAGCATCCTGTAGCGAAAAAAGAGAAAAGAGTGCAACCCCACATCAAGGTAGAAGATTTAAAGGGACAGTCTAGTATGAATTAAACTTTCATTATTCAGATAGGACTTTTAATTTTAATCAACTTTCCAATTTACTTTTATCATCAAATTTGCTTTTTTCTCTTGGTATTCTTAGTTTAAACTAAACATAGGTTGGCTCATATGCTAATTTCTAAGCCTTTGAGGGCTGCCTCTTATCACATGCTTTTTCAACACAAAGAGACAGAAAGTACATGTGGGCCATATAGATAACACTGTGTACAGGCATAGGGGGTTATTTAAGATTTAGCACAAAACAATGGTAAATTTAAGACAATAGATAATAAACAGTCACAGTCATGTGATCAGGGGGCTGGAAGAAGGTTCCTAGATACAAGGTAATCACAGAGGTAAAAAGTATATTAATATAACTGTGTTGGTTATGCAAAACTGGGGAATTGGGTAATAAAGGGATTATCTATCTTTTAAAACAATAACAATTCTATGGTAGACTGTCCCTTTAACTTTATTATGCACACTGCACATGGTTAAAAACACTTACAAGATAAAAGTATTAACAAGCATGTATCCCAATCAAGGAACAAAGAAGCCCTCAGTCCGGTTCTGTTAATGCTGATGTAATCCAATATATGGTTGCTGGGATCTTTCTCCGTTATATTCCCTTTTTCTTCTGTTTCTCCAGGAGCAATACAAGGCTCCACTCCCAACGTGTTTCGTTCACCCTAAGAAAACTTTCTCAAGAGGAAATAAATAAGCGTGACCCACGTTGATCTTTCCTTTTACATCGGTGTTGTGTGTTTCTTGGGAGTAATAAAGTTTTGGGTTTAAGAATGGTAAGACAAAACTAAGCATTTCATTCCTTATGTTTTGTAATTTAATCAGGAGGGATTTGGCAGTAAGGCTACGCACACACATACACACTAAACAAACAATACATTACACTCATCAAACATATACTACACAAAGACACCGACACACTACAGCAACAAAACACACACACACCTACATTTTTTTTGCTATACAATCTAATAAAACCGGGGATATCTAAATGCAAAACATAAACATTAAGGACAGAGTTTGTTTTAAGCATTAAAAAGTGTGAAAATTCCAAAACGAAACTCCTTGCAACCCACAGAAAAAAATAGAATAACATAATATACTCTCCAGTAAGTGGGTTTAATGTCTGCACTTTTAATGCTTGAATTTGTAACTTTAAAAATATACCTATTAATAAATAAAAATTATATATATATATGTATATATATATATATATATATATATATATATATATATATATATAATGTCTAAAAAGCTTTTTTATTCTTCTAGTGTAATGATTATATTTGTTAAAAAAAATTAAAAAAGTAAAGTTACCATATTGAATTAAACATTAAAAGTGGGGTTTATGTATTGGAAAGGTTTATACTGAAAGAACTCCCCATTGATTCTATGTAAGTTAATTAGATGGCCAGCTCAGACCAATCTATTTTTAGGTAGCTTACGATGTTAGATCTATTTTTAGCTGGATTGCTGAACGCTGTCTAGATCCAAGTAATAAGGCTGCCAACTTCCATTATTGACTCAGTCTTTGCACAGAAGGTCTTTTTAAAAAATCTCTTTGCCAATATACCTCTTAGTCTATGAAGCTTGTCTTTGCTAAAAGAGTGTACTTCCATATCTCCAACCAGATCAACAAAAAGCCATGAAATGCCCACTTTTTTCTCCTCTGACCATAGATAAGACATCTTAATCACTTATTTCTTCATTATGGGGTAAAATCAGTCCTCAACACTAAGGGATAGATTATGAGTGGCAGGCTAACTGTTGCGCATGAGTAATAAGGGGTTTATCGTGGCACTTTGCGCACTTCGGAAGTAGCGCGTGTATTACAAGTTGAAAGTAAACAAGTTTGCTTGAGCATGATTGAATTTAACGCACGTCGGGATATCGCGACTTCAGAGCTCTGTTTAACTGTTATGCAAGACAAAAAAAGATATATAAAACAAATCAAACATACATTTAACAGTACAGTTAAACTCATAATAACACTGTCTAATAAAAAACTATTAAATTGCATTAAAAAGTTCAATAGCTCAAAGATATGAAGTGTCAGGTATTAGAAAAACAGGCAGGCAAAGGGTTTTAACATAGAGATACATACATATACATGTCTAAATATATATATATATATATATATATATATATATATATATATATATATATATATATATATGTGTGTGTGTGTGTGTACATATGTATTTGTATTTACAGACATTTATACACACAGGGCAACCACTACAAATTGTGGGGCCCTTACTAAACCACTGATCGGTGCCCCCTACTACCGTGACCCAGACCCAAATTCAGGACACCTAATAAATGAACACCTCATAAATGTTGAGGAGCTGGCACCATAAAACAAAATTAAACATATTACTACAAAAGCCACTATATTTATATATTTGTACGCTTACATCATTTGTACTGAGAATAAAAGACGATTTGTATATACCTATAAATAATGTAAACATATTCTCTTACCTAAAAAGGGACAGGGTTTTTTCAGCTGGCAGCAAGTTTGGGTCTTATATAACCATAAGAAAACTGCACAGTTCATATGGCAGCAGTTAGAGCCAAGAAGGTAGCAACTAGGGGTCAAGTCGAGCAGGAACGCATGGGAACGGAGTTCCTGCGCTATTTTTGCAGGAGGAACTAAGTTCCCTCTGGACAGAGAACAGAAACCTTTCAGTAAACACTGCTGCTGCTGGGGGGAGAAGCTGGAGCACAGTCTGTTAAGAGGGATAGTGAGATCCTCTAGTAATGGACAGTAACACTTCCTACAATACACTAAATGTAAGCCTGTCAGCAGTCCTGCTGTTTGATCACCACACTATGTGTGTAACACACATGGTGCTTACATTTCTGTGTGGCTTGCTCTGGAGTTATATAGCTCCCCTTAGCAGAAATAGGACTATTGCACCTTAAGTGGGTATGAAAGAGGAGGATTCTCAGGCCCAAAGGCAACCATTCAACCCTTCATTGAATTTAATTTGCTTCATTGACCAAAGAGTACATATACATATAAATATAGTGTGTGTATGTGTGTGTGTATGTATGTATATATATATATATATATATATATATATATATATATATATATATATATATATATATATATAAAACAATAATAATTGTGAGGGGGGGTGAAAGTTTTGATGAGTTCCCACACTTTTTTTTTAAGAACTTGTCCCCTGGTAGCAACACACACAAAAACACACATGGGTAATGATGCACATGCAAGCACACTGAGGTGGGATACATACATGCACAAACATACACGCAGGGCTAAACAGACACGCACATACATGCAGACACACAAACATACAGGGATAGATACACACAAACACCTGCAGACTTACACACACAGGAATAGATACACAAACATACATACCTGCACACACACACTAACCTGCAGACAGACACATACAGGGATATAAACGCACATATATACATGAATGCATACAGACTCACAAAAAGATAGGCACACACACTTGCAGACAGACACATACAGGGATAGACAGAGACATAAAATCATAGGCACACACATATATGCAGACTTACAAACGTACATGTTAGAAACACATACATACATGCAGACACACAAATACACAGGGATAGATACACACACATACAGGGGTTGACACACACATACAGGTGTTGACACACACATACAGGGATAGATACACACACATACAGGGATAGATATACACACAGGGCTGGCCCTAGCCGTTGCAGGGCCCAAGGCAGGATGACAAAATGGGGCCCCCCTTTCTCCCCGCCCAATCTCCACCCCAACCCCGCCCCACAGCTTTTAAAATGAAAAAAAATCATTTAAAGGGACAGTCTAGGCCAAAATAAATTTTCATGATTCAGATAGAGCATGTAATTTTAAACAATTATCCAATTTACTTTTATCACCAATTTTGCTTTGTTCTCTTGGTATTCTTAGTTGAAAGCTTAACCTAGGAGGTTCATATGCTAATTTCTTAGACCTTGAAGCCCACCTCTTTCAGATTGCATTTTAACAGTTTTTCACCACTAGAGGGTGTTAGTTCACGTATTTCATATAGATAACACTGTGCTCGTGCACGAGAAGTTATCTGGGAGCAGGCACTGATTGGCTAGACTGCAAGTCTGTCAAAAGAACTGAAAAAAGGGGCAGTTTGCAGAGGCTTAGATACAAGATAATCACAGAGGTTAAAAGTATATTATTATAACTGTGTTGGTTATGCAAAACTGGGAAATGGGTAATAAAGGGATTATCTATCTTTTAAAACAATAAAAATTCTGGTGTAGACTGTCCCTTTAAGGTAATGCACAACATTTTATATATAAAAAAAAACATAAATCCACTAATGTGGAGCACTATAACATTGTATATATTGCAATATACCATTTGTACTATTGGAACAACTGTTTATGCATATAATGAAGAATTATGCTGACAATTAGGAACAGTTGATTTGAACTGGGCCTTATTTTTATGTGTTTTCTTATGAAAACAAGAACATTACAGAGACGCCAGGGCCGGCCCTAGCAAGTGCAGGTCGCTAGGCAGATTGGCAGCCCGAGGCCTCTACCCAGAACAAAAAATACTTAAAAGAAATGGGGCAATGCACTGTACCACACGTCACAAACACACAGATATAATACACACAGAGATACTTATATACACATACATCAACACACTGTCTCAGACACATACACAGGTACACAGGTGTACACACAACACACACACCACACAGCCCACACACACCACACAGCCAACACACACCACAGCCCACACACACACACCCCACAGCCCACACATACACACACGCACACACCACACAGCCTACACACACCACACAGCCCACACACACACCACATACACACACCACACAGCCCACACACACATACCACACAGCCCACACACACGCAATAAATAAATAAAATAAATGGTGCCCCCAGCAATAAAATGAAGCCCCCAGCCCCCCTACAATAAAATGATGCCCCAGCCCCACTGCAATGAAATGATGCCCCCAGCAATAAAATGAAGCCTCCTGCAATAAATTGATGCCCCCAGCAATGAAATGATGCCTCAGCCCCACTGCAAAAAAATGATGCCCCAGCAATAAAATTATGCCCCATCTCCCCTGCAATGAAATCCCCCCTGCAATAATATGATGCCCCCAACAAAAATATGATGCCCCAGCAAAAATATGATGCCCCGAGCAATAAATTATTCCCCCAGCCCCACTGCAATGATGCCCTCAGCAATAAAATTAAAGCCCGAGCCCCCCTGCAATAAAATGATGCCCCGTCCCCCTGCAATAAAATGATGCCCCATCCCCACTGCAATAAAATGATGCCCCCAGCAATTAAATGAAGCCCCCCTGCAATAAAATGATGCCCCCTGCAATAAAAATATGCCCCCAGCAGGCCAGCCCCCTGTAAAAAAATGGTGCCCCCAGCAATAAAATGATACCCCCTCTCCCCTGCAATAAAATGATGCCCCAGCCCCCCTTCAATTGCCCCCAGCCCCCTGCAATAAAATCAGTCCCCCTGCAATAAAATTATGCCCCAGCCACCTGCAATAAAATTATGCCCCCAGTCCCCCTGCAAAAAATATGCCCCCTGCACAAAAATGATGCCCCTGCAATAAAATGATGCCCCCAGCAAAAATATGATGCCTCCAGCCCCCTTGCAATAAATTATGTCCCCAGCCCCTCTACAATAAATGATTCCCCCAGCCCCACTGCAATGATACTCCAGCAATAAAATTAAGCCCCCAGCCCTCCTGCAATAAAATGATGCCCCCAGCCTTCCTGCCATAAAATGATGCCCCCAGCCCCCCTGCAATAAAATGATACCCCATCCCCACTGCAATAAAATGATGCCTCATCCCCACTGCAATAAAATGATGCTCCCAGCAATAAAATGAAGCCCCCTGCAATAAAATGATGCCCCATCCCCACTGCAATAAAATGATGCCCCCAGCAATTAAATGAAGCCCCCCCTGCAATAAAATGATGCCCCCTGCAATAAAAATATGCCCCCAGCGGGCCAGCCCCCTGTAAAAAAATGGTGCCCCCAGCAATAAAATGATGCCCCCAGCAATAAAATGATGCCCCATCTCCCCTGCAATAAAATGATGCCCCAGCTCCCCTTCAATTGCCCCCAGCCCCCTGCAATAAAATCAGTCCCCCCTGCAATAAAATTATCCCCCAGCCCCCTGCAATAAAATTATGCCCCAGCAATAAAATTATGCCCCCAGTCCCCCTGCAAAAAAATATGCCCCCTGCACAAAAATGATGCCCCTGCAATAAAATGATGCCCCCAGCAAAATATGATGCCCCCAGCCCCTGCAATAAATTATGTCCCCAGCCCCTCTATAATAAATGATTCCCCCAGACCCACTGCAATGATACTCCAGCAATAAAATTAATCCCCCAGCCCTCCTGCAATAAAATGATGCCCCCAGCCCTCCTGCCATAAAATGATGCCCCCAGCCCCCCTGCAATAAAATGAGGCCCCATCCCAACTGCAATAAAGTGATGCCTCATCCCCACTGCAATAAAATGATGCTCCCAGCAATAAAATGAAGCCCAGTCCGTCCCCCTGTAATAAAATGATATCCCCTGCAATAAAATGATGCCCAGTCCGTCCCCCTGTAATAAAATGATATCCCCTGCAATAAAATTATGCCCCCAGCCCACCTGCAAAAAAATTATGCCCCAGCAATAAAATGATGCCCCAGCTCCCCTGCAATAAAATGATGCCCTCAACAAAAATGTGATGCCCCAAGCCCCCCTGCAATAAATGATGCCCAGTCAGTCCCCCTGTAATAAAATGATGCCCCCTGCAATACAAATATGCCCCCAGCCCCCCTGCAAAAAAATGATGCCCCCAGCACAAAAATGATGCCCCAGCAATTAAATGATGCCCCATCTCCCCTGCAATAAAAGGATGCCCCCTGCAATAAAATGATGCCCAGCCCCCCAGCAATAAAATTAATCTCCCCTGCAATAAAATGATGCCCCAGCCCCCTTCAATTGCCCCAGCAATAAAATGATGCTTACCATGATTCATGATGGGACGACCGAGTGCGACACCCTGCCTGCTCATCCTCCTCCCATCCGACCGTCACTCACGGCTCGCCACTCCGCTCCTCCACTGGCCACTGCTGACACTGTACATTGCGCCAATTTTTTTTTCTTTTAAATGGCGCCAAAAAAAAGTTTTTTTAAATATATATATATTTTTTTTTTATCGCACTGGAGTGTGGGGCCACCTAAGCGCGGGGCCCAAGGCGACCGCCTCGATGTCACACCCAAAGGCCAGCCATGCACACACATACAGGTATAGATACACACACATACAGGGGTTGACACACACATACAGGGGTTGACACACACACATACAGGGATTGATACATACACATACATGGTTAGATATACACACATACAGGGATTGATACATACACATACAGGGATTGATACATACACATACAGGGTTAGATATACACACATACAGGGTTAGATATACACACATACAGGGTTAGATACATACACATACATGCAGAAACACTAATACACAGGGATAGATATACACACATACAGGGTTAGATATACACACATACAGGGTTAGATATACACACATACAGGTTTAGATATACACACATACAGGGTTAGATACACACACATACATGGAGACACACAAATACACAGGGATAGATACACACACATACAGGGGTTGATACACACATACAGGGATAGATACACACATATACAGGGATAGATACACACACATACAGGGATAGATACACACACATGCAGAGATAGATACACATATACATGCAGACACACAAATACACAGGGATAGATACACACACATAAATACAGACGCAAACATTCCGGGAATAGACACACACAAATACATGCAGACAGACAAACACGGAGATGGACACACACAGGAGGGCACAGAACACACACAGGGACATACACACAAGGACACATAACACACATGGACATACAAATGGACACAGAACATACAAACAGGGGTGAAACACTAACACAGGGGGACACAGAACATACACACAGGGGTGAAACACTAACACAGGGGGACACAGTACACACACAGGGACAACAAACACACATACAGACATACACACAGTGGGGGGAACAGAAGACACATAGGGACACATACACAAACAAAAGGAAACCTTTAATGCTTGAGTTGTACAATGGCGTCGGCCCAGGCAGCATCCAAACCTCAGCACAGTTAGAATGGAAGTGAAACCGTCTAAAGCGGAAGTCGGAACCAAGCCATAAAATCCAGAATGCTGAAGAACAGAGGATACAGGTACTCAGGGGATATTATAACAAAATCCAAATTTATTGCAAATGTTTTTAAAAAATACAGCTACGACAGCGCTGTAAGCACATAGGTAAAGCAAGAGGAGGCAGGCAGACAAACAAACACAGTCGTCTGACGTGTTTCGTGCCCCCTAGAGGCACTTATTCATAGTCTATGAATAAGTGCTTCTAGGTGGCGCGAAATGCGCAGATGACCGTGTTTGTTTGTCTGCCTGCCTCCTCTGGCTTTACCTATGTGCTTACAGAGCTGTTGTAGCTGTATTTTTTTAATTATTTTGCAATAAATTTGGATTTTTTATAATATCCCCTGAGTACCTGCATCCTCTGTTCTTCAGCATTCAACCTTTAATGCTTCTGTGACAGCTGCCCCTTTAGTTCCAGTCCAGCTCACTGGGAACCCCCTCCTGCTCAATTAGAATGGACACAGAACACACACACAGACATACACACACAGGGACACAGTACACGCACAGACATGCACACACAGAGACACATAACACACACACAGGGGGACACAGAACACACAGACATACACACACAGAGACTCATAACACATACACAGGGTGACACAGAACACACAAAGAGACCTAAACAAAGGCACGCAGAACATACACACACGGACACAACACAAACACTGGGACTCAGAACATACACAAACAGAGACATGCACATATACAGGGGGACACAGGGACACCAAAGATACACACAGGGACACAGAACACACACAGGGACACAGAACACACAAACACACACAGAGACACAGAACACACACACAAGGACACAACACAAACACAGGGACTCAGAACATACACAAACAGGGACATGCACATATACAGGGGGACACAGGGACACAGAACACACACAGGGACACAGACCACACAAACACACACAGAGACACAGAACACACACACAAGGACACAACACAAACACAGGGACTCAGAACATACACACACAGGTACATACACATATACAGGGGGACACAGGGACACCAAACATATACACAGGTACACAGAACACACACAGGGACACAGAACATGCACACAGAGACATACACACACACGGACACAGACGCAGGGCCAAATACACAGAAGGACATACAGCCTAATGCTTCTATGACTGCTTCCCATTTAATTCCAGCCTGAGGTCCAGTTCACTGGGGACCCCCTCATGCTCAATTAGAATGGAAGCTATGAAGTAGGGAGCATACTCTGGTTTCATTTAATGGAGGTGGAAGGTATGGCTTGTGATTGGCCCTACATCCTGCTTCAGCAGAAAACAAAAACAAACGAATGAGACCAAGAGTTGGCCAGGACAACAAGCAAAACAACATTCACTGGCGTATTAATAATATATAACTCTAAAGAAATGTGGTAAAGTTTTCAGGGGTGAATAGGCAATAGGCATCTTTTGAATAAAATCAACTGTGATTTCTTTATGGTTGATATACAGATAATTACAAGACAGGAGACAGTTTGACCAAATAATGAAATAGTACACAGATGAATATCAGGGTGCAGTGTAATTAGAACATGATCTTTTTGGTGGGTTGCCTGGATGTTTTACATGGCCTAGGTCTAGTGGTGACTTTTTAGGAGGGCTGGGTTGCAGACGGCATGGGTGTGTCTGGATTGGCTTTGGACATGTCTGGTTGGGCTCAGGCCGTTTTTTAAAATCTGGTACTCAACGATTCCGTCAGGTAGTAAGTTAGATCTCAGAACCCTTGAAAATCCCACAGGATGCAGGAGGTTTGGGAGGTATGTTAGTTTCAATACACTCAAAATAAATATGTCACACTGTATAATGATGTGAGTATTTACACAGTTATTGTGACATCCTAGCATTATATACATCTGCAGGAGCAGCCAGAGGGCCTGCTGTAAGGTGTCTCTTGACTAGGCATAATGGTAGGTAGGGTCACACAATTCCCCTAAAAAATCTCTATTTTAGCCCTCACACTTGATTCTACAATAAATATTTTTCACAACTAAACAGTCATTTTACCCATTTGCTGCCAGTAACATACAAATCAATACTTAAATCAATATATAAATTCTTACAAAATCTTAAATTTAAGTAATTAAAAACTTACAACACAGCTTTAGTAATGCTTTGACTTAATGATAAAGTATTAATGCATTTTAATCAGAGTCCTTAAAAAGTAGGGGGTTAGACTGGTGTATTGCAAGCATAAAAGATTAAATGCATCCTGTGATATAGTGGTGTTTGATAAATCCTGTGTATTAAACTGCGGGTGAATTTTTTTAGACTAGAATACAAGGCCCAGGGAGTGACATTAAAGGGACAGTTTACTCAAAGAAATTCTCCCCTTTAATTTGTTCCCAATGATCCACTTTACCTGCTGGAGTGTATTAAATTTCCATTCACATTATATTAGCATTAGAAATAGTTTATTTAGCCTGTGATATCCCCACCCATCCTGAAAGTTTTTGGCCTCAAGACCAAGCTGTGTTAACACAGCCAGTAGAAGAAATTACATTCCCAGTGGGTTATAGAAGAGATAAGGTAATAAAATGTTAATTTTTCCATTCTTCTCTCCAAGTATTGGTGATTGGTTTATGGACAGATATAAGATAAAGAAGCAGGTATATGTACACAATGTGATAAAGTAATGAGATCTGATTATACCTACAAGCTCAACCCATTTTATTAGGTTGTGGCTTCAAAACAAAATCATCTTATTCTTATACACAAATAAGCCTTAAAAAAACCAAATCTCATACATTTCATACTCTGCAGCTGGTAAAAAAAGTAATTGGCAACACATTAAGGGAAAAACAATTTTATAGTATACTGTTACAAAAGCATATGAGTGGAGTCACACATGTTCTGTGGGAAGAGACAATGTGGGTGGGTGAGATCACATGTGTTTCATGGGTGGAGTTTGGTGGTCTTGAGTCTGGTTGGGGGATTAGGGGTGTGTATAGATGGTGTGGGTTGTGTCTAGGCAGGTTTTAACTGTTGCAGGTAGGTGCTTTTTACTCCCTCCTCTTCAGCACCATGAGGGAGCAACCTTAAACATTTTCTTTGATTTGAACCCTCTGTGTAGAACCATCACTGGACCTAGTCACCAGGTAAGTAATCTTGGAAGTCTGAAGAGGACTATCTTTTGAAACAGCTATAGCTTTTATCAGAAGCATTTTTGCTAATTCAATATATATATTACAAAAATGCTTCTATTCAAAACTGAAATGCATCCATGTGAATTCCAATTTTGGCTGGAATATCCCTTTAATCCCCCATATTAATATGTTGGCCACTACTCATTTTGGGAGGGATCTCTTTATTGCTTCTTAATGGGGTTAATCATAATCCTATGTTCTCTTAAAAATGTCATCATGCTATCACACTACTGTGTCATTATTTTTCTTTCTCTTTGTATTGAGATAATAGTACCATTTGTTAGATTTTTGATTAATGGACTTTTTATATATATATATATATATATATATATATATATATATACACACTGTATATATATATATATATATATATATATATATATATATATATATATATATAGAGAGAGAGAGAGAGAGAGAGAGAGAGAGAGAGAGAGAGAGAGAGAGAGAGAGAGAGCATAGTCCAAATGAATGCACTCACCAATCCTGAGTATTGAATCCTGGGGTGCTGTGTAAAGAATATCCAGGTTAGACTCTATTCCTCTAGAACCGAAGCACTTCACTCACTAGTTTTTCATAAAATTAAAAATTTCCTTTATTGGTACCAA
Source organism: Bombina bombina (assembly GCF_027579735.1). NCBI lineage: Eukaryota > Metazoa > Chordata > Amphibia > Anura > Bombinatoridae > Bombina > Bombina bombina. Next base: position 149,374,851 of record NC_069509.1, on the reverse strand, counting down.
TAAAGGAAATTTTTTACTTTATGAAAAACTGGTGAGTGAAGTGCTTCTGTTCTGGAGGAATAGAGTCTAACATATATATATATAAACAAAAAATAATTGCTCAAAAAAAAAAATAATAATAATTTTTATATTAGAATATCCCTTTAAAAAAAGGAAATATGGACAGCAGAATTAACATCCCAATTCACAATCACCCACAAATTATCAGTGACTTGGGAGGTTTTTTTTTTTCTTTTTCCTTTTTCTGTATCGAGTCTGAATGAGGACTTTTAGCTAACATTTTTTATGCCAAATAATTCAAAATCTGTTTTATTCACAAGCCATGAAAAATACATGATTATTATAATAAACCTTAAGTAGAAAACCTTTTTTTCAAATCAAAGTCAGCTAAATAAATATATATACTTTTTTTTCTAGAATACATTATACCTTATTGATGAAATCAGGTTCTGTGGTCTTTTGTTATGGATTCAAGCTTTAAACGACCATTAAATGCTGTAGAAATAAATAATAAACAAGTACATTCTAAAAAGACAATGCAATTAAACTTACTCTGTGCTGCCGACAAAAATGAATACAGCGGATTGTGATCCCGTCAACAAGGAAAACGGCTCATTGGAAGAAGTTAACGTGCAGATAATTATCAAATGATAGATTATGATAAACCATTATAGGCTAGATTACAAGATGCAAGCTATTTAGTGCTTTAGCTCGAGCGCTAACACCGCCAGAAGTAAAGTTTTTTGCTCATGCACACGGATTACAAGTTAAAAGTAAAACATTTGCAAGCAAGCGAAACCTGATTAACGTTAATTAAATGACTTTGGATATTGCAACTGTGTTAACGGATTATCCCCATAGAAACTTATCGCTTGAGCGCTAACCTGACACCATATTAAACCCACAGTGCTATACTAGACAGGAGTTATTAATATTTTATATTCCAATGTTCTTGACATAAATTTTCTTTTTCTTTTTAAATAGATATTTATATATATATATATATATATATATATATATATATATATATATATATATATATATACTTATATATATATACATATAGATATGTAGCTATAGATAAATATTTTACATTAACATCATCAGGTAGATATTAATATCTATTTAAAAATAAAAAGAACATTTTTAATATGTGAAGAGAATTGGAATAAGTCAGGGTGCATTATGTATTTATTAAATATAAAATATTGTAACAGATATTATTAATAATTATTATAGATGCTCTTAAAAAATCATTTGAATATATATGTATATTTTATAGTAACTATAATAATTACTAACTAGTATTAGTATTTTTTTTCAAACAAATTCACCCGTTTCTTACCTACCCTCCCAAATATGTCAGAAAGAATGTCAAGTGTTATACTGCCCTTCCTATAAATGAACAAGAAGTGAACATTCACTCTATAATGATCAGTGATTCTCCCTCTTTGTAAATGTTCACCTTTTGCTGAGCATCTAACCTCATCCTGATAACCCACTTCTTCAATCTCTCATTTCGCTCAGCAATAACTCACTGTAACTGTCAGCTATTAGTCACTGATTACATCATTGCCATAAAAACCTAACTGTACAGGCTCCTCACACTCCCCAAGAGCACACAAAGAAAATGCAGAAAGTACAAATTTTGTATAATTTGGAAGAGTTTTATATTTGGCATTTGCAATGCTTTGCACAGAGACCACAGCAGAATGCAGGCGGAGTGCAGTTGTATATCACAGAGACACACAGAATGGGACAGGCACGGCTTGGTTATGACACACAATGCATGTCCAGTAAAGGAGCTTTTTAATGCCATATTATCCCTAGGGACAATGGAGATTTATCAAGTTAAAGGGATATAAAACCACAAATTTTTCTTTAAAGGGATACTGAACCCAAATGTTTTCTTTCATGATTCAGATAGAGCATGCAAGTTTAAGCAACTTTCTAATTTACTCCTATTATCAATTTTCTTTCTCTTGGTATCTTTATTTGAAAAAGCAGCAATGTACGCTTATGAGACTGCCCGTCTTTGGTTCAGCACCCGGGAAGCGCTTGCTGATTGGTGGTTAAATGTAGTCTTGCTTGTATAGATCATATATATCTGTATAGATAATCATACACAAATGCCTCAATGCATGCAACGTAATAAATAACTATGGACTACTTTAATAAAGGGACAGTCAAGTCCAAAATAAACTTTCATGATTTAAATAGGGCATGTAATTTTAAACAACTTTCCAATTTACTTTTATCACAATTTTTGCTTTGTTCTTTGGTATTCTTAGTTGAAAGCTAAACATAGGTAGGTTCATATTCTAATTTCTTAGACCTTGAAGGCCGCCTCTAACCTGAATGTATTTTGACAGTTTTTCACCACTAGAGGGCGTTAGTTCATGTGTGTCATATAGATAACATTGAACTCACGCACGTGAAGTTACCTAGGAGTCAGCACTGATTAGCTAAAATGTAAGTCTGTCAAAAGGACTGAAATAAGGGGGCAGTTTGCAGAGGCATAGATACAATTACAGAGGTAAAACGTGTATTATTATAACTGTGTTGGTTATAAAAAACTGGGGAATGGGTAATAAAGGGATTATCGCCGCCAAATTCCAGCGCTACGGAATTTGGCGGCGCTATACAAATAAATAATAATAATAATCTATCTTTTTAAACAACAAAAATGCTGGTGTTGTCTGTACTTTTAAGACTGGAAATGAGTATTAGTACCATAAGGAAGGCCTGCAGTAAGGTTAGCAAGGAAATAACAAAACTTAGGGCGTCCTTTTAAGCGCAGGGTTCTTAAGCTGGGAAGTGTATCCATAAACACATCTATTCACTAATCAACTAGCAGCATAAATGTTGGACTACAGTTTCAACTCTATATAACAACTTCTTCTGTAGCAAAGGTGGAAATTAACAAACCCATTAACATTAAATTGTACAGAGTAAAAAATAACCAAGCATACTATATATGGACAATGTATAGACCTTAGATGTCAAAAAGTAAAACAAACCTATATTTGATACATATTATCTAGGGAGTATAATTTTATAGACATACTGTATGTATTAGATTCTTAGGCAGGGTACCCAGACACTAAGTGCATGGTCTCAGAACTGCAGTTGGTCATTTATAAAGTAGTTCTCAGAGGCAGTGTCTAGTAAAACAAAGACATTATATATAAAGAGTATTAAAATAGTCCCATCTAAATGCCCGTACCTGCTACCCATCTTGTAGCCAATTTCTGTGCATCCTGCTAATGAAGGATTTGTTAGGCCAGTGTTTTTCAACCAGTGTGCCGCGGCACACTAGTGTGCCATGAGAGATCCTCAGGTGTGCCGCAGCAGACTGACAACAGTGTGTCATATTTTTTTAAAATGTTGCTTGTTTTTATTCTGGGCCGTTTTTTTTATTTTGGGTGAGATGATGACTGAGGGTAGCTGCGCAGCGGCAGCTCGCCTCCCCGACCCATGTTCACACTTGGAAGGAACTCCCACTCACCACAACACGTGCCTAGTGCTGGCTCTACACGCAGCACCACGCAACACTTAGTTTGTAGGAGGCACGGCATGACAGCACAGTACAGTGTGTGTGTATATATATATATATATATATATATATATATATATATATGCTGTATTAGGCTACAATGTGTGATTTTGTAAAATTTTGGGATGGTGGTGTGCCGCAGGATTTTTTAATGTAAAAAAGTGTGCCACAGCAAAAAAAAGGTTGAAAATCACTGTGTTAGGCCAACATCTTAGCAAAATTTAAAGCGAAATTGCTTGACACAGGCCTCACCACAGTGCACACCAACAGTTAGGCCAGAGGCCTGCAAATCAATTAGTTCCCTCTGACTTATATCCTCTTTCACTGGCACCACATCAAAGCTCTGTTCTCTGTTTCAGCCACCCCCAGCCACATAAACATCTACAACCCACTAACAATCTCCCCAGGTATAATAGTACCATGAGAGGTAAGTACATTGTGCACCTCTTTAGAATAAACTAGCCAGGTAGGAGTCGGGACTGATGACTTTAGAACTTTCACCCCATTGTGATGAGGTCCTGCCTAGATCAATAGTCAGGATAAAAAGCAGGAAGAATCTTGATAAAGCCCAGAAGGGTGAAACGCGTTGAATGGGACCTGCTACACTCTACTAAACTTCATTTACTACTGTCACAAAGCTGTGTGACCCTGCAACATTAAACTTTTCTCCTGACCCTGCAAGTTAAAATCTACCTTTGGTAACTTCAGGGAATACGGTGTTACTGCTAAACACTGACCAAAGATTTCTTCAAACCTTAAGAAGTCTGAGGGAACCCAGATGAAAACAATATTTGGGCTATAAGAAGAAAGGAAAACAAAAAAAAAGGATAACTACATCACCAGAACGGATCATCACCCCTGACCTCTGAATCAAAGAGAAGGTCAGGTGACTTATCAGAAGCACCAGGAACAAACAGTCTGTGAATCCCTCACAGTGAAGAATATCAGTGGTTGCAACCAGGACAGATTAAGGTACCTCTACACTAATTTGCACTACGTTTTTTAAAACCCGCAAACTGAACTTTAAAGACATCAAGGTATTCATCTGTTAAATTAACCATTTCCATTAACCACGATTGCTTTGGCACCTAAATCAGAATAACTGCTGTTTTTTGCCTTTTTAACTATCCAGCACACCTGAGCCAATTATATGTCCAAGGAAAGTAACTGTGTAACTTTATAACGTTATTTGTTACTGAAGAACTGTAAAGCTGTTAGGATTGATACATTTGTGCCTTTTAAATATTCAATTCACCATTTATCTTAGAAATTTGTTGCTTGCCATATGTTATCTATAGCAGTGGTTCTCAACCAAAGTGACCTCAAGGCCCGGTAAATTTTAGCTGGACATGTCCAGGGCCCGGTAGTTTTATTTATATATATATATTTATATATATATATATATATATATATATACAGTATATATATATATATATATATATATATATATATATATATATAGTAAGCAGCAGGGATTTGCCCTATCAGTAACTAAGCAGTTCAATGTGGGTTTAGTGGGGGCCCTGGAGCGTGGGGGTCCTGCCGAGGGTCTGTCGCTGTGAGGGACATGGAGTGTGAGGTCTGGCCCTGGAGGTTGGGGGCCCTTTCTTTGGCCCTTAATGTTGGGGGTCCTGGCTCTGGAGGTTGATGGGCCTGTTGGGGTTAGGGCAGGGAGGCTACCATGTTCATTTGCATAAATTTGAATACATTTGGGTCAGTGTGAGGCAGTTTTCCTGGGGCCTTGATTGGTCTCAGTCTGCCCCTTGTGTGCAGTGGGGTAAGAGTGTGCAGTGGGGGCATGACAGGTCAGGGCCCACCAGCAGGGCTATCACGGCCCGGTACTGGGTCACAGCCCAGCTTTTGAGAAACCAGGATCTATAGAATTAATTCCTTTATACTTGGAATTCTAGGGTTTATCAATATATGGTTCTAGTCTGTTTTTATAAGTGTTGTATAAGGGAGACGTCCCTTTATTAATTAGGAATAGCATTTGCTGTTGTTTTTATGTGTTATAAGAATTTTTAAATAAACAAGATTGTATAAAACATAAATTAGATTGGTATCATCATTTCCTAGCTTTTTTTAGCGCTGCTAAATAAACCCCATTTTTTCTTCTTATCCACCATTTAGTTCTCTTTGAGGGAAGAACTTTTTTAGCAGCAGGAATTCACCTTTTGTTGCTCTACATAAAGATGGCCTATGCTATAAGAAGATTGCCAAGACCCTGAAACTGAGCTGCAGCACAGGTTCCACTCAGAGCATGCCTCGGGATGGTCGACCAAAGAAGTTGAGTCCAGGTGCTCAGCGTCATATCCAGAGGTTGTCTTTGGGAAATAGATGTATGAGTGTTGCCAGCATTGCTGCAGAGGTTGAAGGAGTGGGGGGGGGTCAGCGTGTCAGTACTCAGACCATATGCCGCACACTGCATCAAATTGGTCTGCATGGCTGTCATCCCAGAAGGAAGCCTCTTCTAAAGATGATGCACAAGAAAGCCTGCAAACAACTTACTGAAGACAAGCAGACTAATGACATGGATTACTGGAACCATGTGCTGTGGTACGATGAGAACAAGATAAACTTATTTGGTTCAGATGGTTTCAAGAGTGTGTGGCGGCAACAAGGTGACTACAAAGATAAGTGTGTCTTGCCTACAGTCAAGCATGGTGGTGGGAGTGTCATGGTCTGGGCCTGCATAAGTGCTGCCATCACTGGGGAGCTACAGTTCATTGAGGGAATCACGAATGCCAACATGTACTGTGACATACTGAAGAGAGCATGATCCTCTCCATTCGGAGACTGGGCTGCAGGGCAGTATTCCAACATGATAACGACCCCAAACACACCTCTAAGACAACCACTGCCTTGCTAAAGAAGCTGAGGGTAAATGTGATGGACTGACCAAGCATGTCTCCAGACCTAAACCCTATTGACCATCTGTGGGGCATCCTCAAACAGAAGGTGGGGGAGCACAAGGTCTCTAACATCCACCAGCTCCGTGATGTCACCATGGAGGAGTGGAAGAGGACTCCAGTGGCAACCTGTGAAGCTCTGGTGAACTCCATGCCCAAGAGGGTTTAGGCAGTGCTGGAAAATAATGGTGGCCACACAAAATATTGACACTTTGGGCCCAATTTGAACATTTCCACTTAGGGGTGTACTCACTTTTGTTGCCAACAGTTTAGACATTAATGGCTGTGTGTTGAGTAATTTTGAGGGGACAGCAAATTTACACTGTTATACAGGCTGTACAATCACTACTTTACATTGTAGCAAAGTGTCATGAAAAGATATAACAAAATATTTACAAAAATGTGAGGGGTGTACTCACTTTTGTGAGATACTGTATATACAGTATATATACACATACTGTATATACATATATAGATAATATATATATATATATATATATATATATATATATATATATATATACTGTATGTATATGTATGTGTACATATATATATAAAATATAAATATGTGAGTGTATATACAGTATACAGTGAAGTAAATATATAACACTTACAGCTTAAAGGGACAGTAAAGTCAAAATTAGGCATTCATGGTTTAGACAGAGGATTCAATTTTAAACAACTTTCCAATTTACTTCTATTATTTAATTTGCTACCTTTTACCTAGGTTTATCTAGGTAAATTTAAGAGCAGCAACGGACCTGGAGAGAGATTACGTATACGGCGTAGGCTTCAGCGCAACTGCTGAAACCCATGCCGCCCATAAGTTTACCTCGCACATCGGGTAAATCACATACAGTATACAGTGCCGGCAGGTCAGATACTGTCGAAAATTGGATAAACCGGTGAGGTTACAGAAATGTGCAGAAATAGACATTTCTGGAGTCGCCAGTGATTTACGGCAGTATATGACCTGCCGGCGCCTAAGAAAAAAAACAAAAAACTGTTTAATTGCCCATAAACGTCTAACCAGTCTCCCAAAGAATTAACCCGACACGTCAAAACCCCTAATCTGCCATCCCACCCACATCGCAACTAATAATATAATGTATTAACCCCTAATCCGCCATCCACCCCACATTGCAACTAATAATAAAATGTATTAACCGCTAAACCGCAAAACACCCATAATGCAAACTACCTATTTAAACTATTAACTCCTAGTCTGCAAATCCCCACATTGCAAACTAGCTAATAAATATATTAACCCCTAAACCACCATACCCACACAACGCAAAGTACCTATAAACACTATTACCCCTAAGCCTCCACCCCCCCACAACGCAAAGTACCTAGCTACACAATTAACCCCTAATCCGCCAACCCCCCACAACCCAATCAAGTATTAATCTAATCACTAAGCCCCCTAACCTAACATCCCCCAAAATTAACCCCAATTACATAAAATAAAAAAGGGTATCTCCCTAAAAAATAAATTAAAAATTACCAAAATAAAAAATCTAAAAAAATCCTAACATTACATTAAAAAAATCCTAAAATTAAATTAAAATAAAAAATTAAATATTACAAAAAAATTTGAAAAATCTAAAATTACAGAAAAAAATAAACAAAATTAACCAAAATATTTTTTTAAACCTATCTAATGCCCCTATAAAAACAAAAAATCCACCCCAGAATAAAAACACCCCCTAATCTAACACTAAGATACAAGGCAATTAGCTCTTTTTGCTGCCCATTAAAAAATAATAAAATAATAAATAAATAATAAAAACACACTAAGCCCCGAAAAATGTACTCACCCTTCCTGAAGTCCGGACATCCATTTTCTTTCAGGCGGAGCAAAGTCTTCATCCAGGCAGATCCATCTTTATCCATCGTGGGACCATCTTCTTTCTTCTTGCCGGAGGTGCGGATTTCAGTAGCTCTCATCCTATTGGCTGATTTAAAAATTTCATCCAAAAGGAAAGCAAGGCACCCTAATATAAAATGGGTACCTTGCATTCAATCTTCAGTGTGTGCTGGACGATTGTATGAAGATGACCTCCACGTCATTTTTTTTTATTTTTAAATGGGCAACAAAAGAGTTTAGATAGGGTAAGATTAGATTTTTTTAGAGTTAGGTATTTTTCATTTTGGTGGGTTGGGGGTTTTATTGTTATGTTAAAGAGTGGATTTCTTCAGGGCAATGCCCTACAAAAGGCCCTTTTAAGGGCTATTAGTAGTTTATTCTTAGATTAGGGGTGTTTTTATTTTGGGGTGGCTTTTTTGTTTTTATAGGGGTATTAGATTAGGTTTAAAAAAATGTATTTTGGATAATTTTGTTTATTTTTTTCTGTAATTTTAGATTTTTTGTATTTTAATTTAATCTTAGGGTTTTTTCTTTATTGTAATGTTAGGATTTTTTATTTTTATTTTAAATTAGGATTTTTTTATTTTAGTAATTTTTAATTTATTTTTTAAGAAGATAGTCTTTTTTTATTTTATGGAATTGGGGTTAATTTAGGGGGTGTTAGGTTAGGGGGCTTAGTGATTAGATTAATACTTTGCATTGTGGGGGGATGGCAGTTTAGGGGTTAATATATTAATTAGACAGATTGCGTTATGGGGGGAAGGTGGTTTAAGGGTTAAAAGTTTTAATAGGTTGTTTGCGATGTAGGGGGTTGGCGGATTAGGTGTTAATAGTGTAATTAGATACTTTGTGTTTTGGGTAGGTGGCGTTATAAGGGTTAATAACTGTATTAGGTACTTTGCGATGTGGGGGTTGGCGCATTAGGGGTTAATACATTTGATTTAGTTTTTGCGGTGGGGGGATGGCAGTTGACAGGTAGATATTGTGCATGTGTTAGGTGTTTGTTAAAACTTCCAGGGAGTTACGGTGCTCATATACTCAGCGCAAGGCTTGCTGCGCCTGCCTATGTGTGGCGAGGTGAAAATGAATTAAAATTTCTCCATTTTCACTGCGTAAATCCTTGTGCTGAATATGTGATACCGACTTGCGACACTGGTTTTATATTTTTTTATGGGAGTAAAAACAGCTGGCGACGGGTGAAATATATTTTCGTATGCGGCGCGGTATATGTGATTGCTTAATCCGTCTAAAAATATTCTACGCTAGCTTTTGCCAGCCCTTAGGTTCTAGCTGCTGATTGGTGGCTGCATATATCTACCGATTGTCATTGGCTCACCCATGTGTTCAGTTAGAAACCAGTAGTGCATTGCTGCTCCTTCAACAAATGATACCAAGAGAATGAAGCAAATCTGATAATAGAAGTAAACTGGAAAGTTGTTTAAAATTGTAAAGTTCTACCTAAATCATGAAATAAAAATTTGGGGTTTCATGTCACTTTAAGTGCCGATTGGAGGGACGTGATCAGGCTCCCGGATCGTGTTGCAGCAAGCAAAGATGGATGTTTGATGAGTGGTTACACTCCAATTTTTAAAAGTATACAGGGCCGTGCTAGACTATTTTGCTCCTTAGGCAAGAGCTAGGCGAGCTCCCCCCCCCCCATCTCTCTCTTCTCTCTCTCTCCTCCCTTCCCCTCTCTCTCTCTCTTCCCCCTCTCTCTCCTCCTTCCTCACTCTCTCCTCCTTCCTCACTCTTCTCTCTCTCCCTCCTCTCTCTTCCCTCTCTCCTCCCTCCTCTTTCTTCTCTCTCCCCTCCATCCTCTCTCTTCTCTCTCTCCTCCCTTCTCTCTCTCTCTCCTCCCTCCTCTCTCTCTTTCTCTCTCCTCCCTCCTCTCTCCTCCCTCCTCTCTCTCTCTCTCCTCCCTCCTCTCTCTCTTTTTCTCTCCTCCCTCCTCTCTCTTACCTCTCTCCTCCCTCCTCTCTCTTCTCTCCTCCATCCTCTCATTTATTTCTCTCTCCTACCTTTTCTCTCTTCTCTCTCCTCCCTCCTCTCTCTCTTTTTTTTCTCCTCCCTCCTCTCTCTCCTCCATCCTCTCTCTCTCCTCCCTCCTATCTCTCTCTCTCTTCTCTCTCTCCTCCCTCCTGCCCTTCTCTTCTCTCCCTCCCCCACATATCTTCTCTATCCCCCCTCTTTCTCTCTCTCTCTCTCCTCCCCCCTCTCTCCTCCCTCCTCCCCCTCCGTAAATAGGACCTTTACATGCAACAGAATATATATATATACAGTATATATATGTGAGAACTCACATTTACTTTGACTGTTGCGCTATGCCTTTAAGAATTCAGCACCGCCCTATAAAAGACACAACCTTCCTTTGCTTCATTGCTGGATTAATGAAGTCAGTGTCGTTACTTCAGACACTTCCTGTGATACTCACCAAAGAAACTAACTACTCTTTTGCCTTAGGTCACTTCAGTTACCAAAGACTTACGATATCTCCTGAAGTATTCCTTCCTACTCGTCTGCCATTCAGCACCAGCAGCAACCGCTCACAGCTTACAGCCGACACAACAACTTAGGCGCCTACGTCATCAGCTACGGCCGCCTCATCGCTGCTTCGCCTCTCCCCTCTCAGTGAGGCTGGGAAAGCTCCGTTACTTGGACTCCATGAGCGGTGACTGTCCACTACATCTACGAACCTAGTGGGTAAATACTTAATATAGTAACAAAGACTAAAGGCATGAACTGTTATTAATCTAAAGCCGTATAATATCTTTCTGTTGTCTAAACAAACCTGACCTCAGCTGATACACTTACGGCTATATTAAGTCACATTGGTAACTTGGGAAAATCCTTGTGTTTAGTTACTTTCGTGACACACTAACAATTTTTTCAAACTATTGTTGAGATATATCAATATTTATAAAGTGAATCTATGTCATTACATATTAATCCAGCCTAAGTAATAACAAGATTAGAATTAATAGATTGTGATTACCGGTTTTCTTGTCTTGTTAAAAAATTATTCCACTCCTTATAAAACAATGGATACTAATACTATGGCAGACCATTTAAAAAGTTTGTCAGACAGGGTGGACGTTTTGGCTAATTCATTTCGTGAACTACAGGTAGAGAACCAGGCTTTAAAAGCCTGTCTCAGAGAAACCCTTTCAGCCAAACCAAGTACTACTGAGCATCTCCCAGAACCTGCTGTCTCAACTCCTGAGAGATTTTCTGGAAATCGCTCACAATTTAGAGAATTTAGGAATTCATGCATGCTCTTGTTTGAATTGAAACCTAAGACTTATGCTTCTGAAAGGATAAGAGTCTTAACAGTGATTTCCTACTTGAGGGGAGAGCCCAGGGCATGGGCAGACACCTTTTTTGAAAAACAAGACCCAATCTTGGGGTCATTAGAGACTTTCTTTGCTGAAATGTCAACCCTTTACAATGACCCGTTTAAACAAATTTCGGCGGAGAATAGTTTACGTGCTCTGAAACAGCACAAAAATGCGGTGGAAACCTATATAACCCAGTTTAAAATACATGCTCGAGATTCAATGTGGAACGAGGTCTCACTTAAAAATCAGTTTAGGCTGGGTTTAAGTGAAGAACTGAAAGACGAAATATCTCGCATTGGTTTACCAGATACATTAGAGGAGTTATACACGGTTTCTATATCTATCGACAGATGTCTAAGAGAGAGACGGTCTGAGAAACTGGGTCTCGTAAAAAGGGTACCTATGCCTCCAACACCTCCTGGTAAGGATCTACCACAACCAATGGAGATAGGGTTTATTAAGGGACCTCTGTCCTCACAAGAAAAAACTAGAAGGAAAAACTTAAACCTATGCCTATACTGTGCTTCTTCAAGGCATGAAGTTAAAGATTGCCCCCAGTTGGCTAAACAAAAGCTAGGTAAGGAAGTTATTCCTCAAATAAATTTTTTCTCAAAGTTGATTTCTACATCATACTTAACAATACCTGTCTTCCTACAGTGGGGATGTTGCAAGATCCAGACGACAGCCCTAATTGATACAGGCTCCTGTGGAAACTTCATTGACGTGAATTATGTTAAAACTAATAAAATACCTTTAATCACCAAGCAAATTCCAGTCTCTGTAAAAGTTATTGATGGTAGTATGTTATCAAGTGGTCCTCTAACACATCAAACCATTCCTCTTCAATTAAACACTGACCACACCAATACTGAACAGATATCCCTTGATGTAATCACTTCTCCTATGTTCGATGTGATCCTGGGTATGAAATGGTTAAATATCCATAAACCTAAAATAGATTGGAGACACTCCACTATTACATTCCCTACAGAACCAATACATAACCACTCAATCCTTCTATCTATAGCTAACACTGACAACATCATTCCTCCACAATATCAAGATTACAAAGATGTTTTTGATCAAATCGAAGCAGATTCTCTTCCGCCCCACAGGGCTTATGATTGCCCTATAGATCTGCTCCCTGGTGTATCAATTCCCTTTGGGCACCTGTACCCTCTATCTAAACCTGAGTTGGAACATTTAAAAACATATATAGATGAAAACCTTAAGAAGGGTTTCATAAGACCTAGTACATCTCCAGCTGGTGCAGGCATGTTTTTTGTAACCAACAAGGATGGTACACTCAGGCCTATTATAGATTATAGGGAATTAAACAAGCGCACTAAGAAAAATAGGTATCCTCTTCCATTAATCCCAGAACTGATAGAGAGATTGCGGGGAGCCTCATTTTTCACCAAGTTGGATCTTAGGGGCGCCTATAATCTAATCAGAATGAGAGCTGGAGACGAATGGCTTACAGCATTTAGGACCAGATATGGACTTTATGAGTATACTGTAATGCCATTCGGGCTGTGCAATGCCCCAGCAACATTCCAATGTTTCATTAATGACATTTTCAGAGACATACTGGATGTGTATATTATAGTCTATCTTGATGACATTCTCATATATTCCACTGATCTGGCACAACACAGAATTCACGTCAAGGAAGTCCTCTCCCGATTGAGGCAGAATAGGTTATACGCGAAACCTGAAAAATGCATTTTTGAAACAAAAAATATTTCTTTTTTGGGATATATAATTACCGAACAAGGCATCTCTATGGATAAGAGAAAAGTACAGGCCATTGTTGACTGGCCAGTTCCTACCTCTAAAAAGGATGTAGAACGCTTCCTAGGCTTTTCCAACTTTTATAGGAAGTTTATTCCAGGGTTTGCAGCTACTTGCAAACCTCTCACAGACCTGACCAAAATGAACTCCACTTTTCTCTGGACACCTCAAGCCCAAGAAGCATTCGATTTTCTGAAGGGTAAATTTTCATCTGAACCTATCCTAAGATTCCCTGATATGAACCATCAATTCGTGTTAGAAGTTGATGCTTCAGACTACGCTATTGGGGCTGTACAATCCCAAAGACCATCATGTAAGGAACCCCTGCATCCCGTTGCTTACTTTTCTAGAGTCCTACAACCTGCTGAATTAAATTATCCTGTAGGGGAAAAGAAGTTGTTAGCTATTAAAAGCTCATTCGACCATTGGCGACACCTTTTGGAAGGAGCTATTCACCCTATAGTGATATTCACCGACCACAAGAACTTACAATATTTGCAAACAAACAAAACGTTTTCGTCAAGACAACTTCGTTGGAGCCTTTATTTCTCCAGATTCTGTTACAACATCACTTATAGGCCTGGGGAAAAAAATGGTAAGGCTGATGCTCTATCTCGGCAACATACTCGAATTACCTCTGAAAATCCTCCATCTACAATAATTCCTCCAGATTGTTTCATCGGATTACTAACATCTCAGATCCAGGAAGCACAACAATCTGATACTGGATTACCTCTGGGGGATCTTACCCTACATACAGATGGGTTGTATTATAAGGAAGGAAAATTATATGTGCCTCCCATCCACCGTCAACTTGTGCTACGACAAGTTCATGATTCACCCCTTGCAGGACACATGGGCACTAATAAAACTACAGAATTGCTTCTCTGATCTTATTGGTGGCCTGGTATGAGGAAATCTGTAAAGACCTTTCTATCTACTTGTACCATTTGTGCTACATCGAAACACGCTAAACAACGACCTTGTGGTTTCTTACAACCATTACAAGTTCCTCAAAAACCTTGGGAAAAGGTCTCAATGGATTTTATAGTTGACCTCCCTAGGTCTAACGGGTTCAATACTATATTTGTCGTCAATGATCACTTCTCAAAAATGGCTCACTTTATTCCCACAACCGCACTTCCAACCTCGAAACATACAGCTGACCTCTTTTTGAGAGAAATTGTTAGACTACATGGTATACCTAAATCTGTTGTTAGTGACCGTGGAACACAATTTACCTCTAGATTCTGGAGAAATCTTTGTAAAGCCCTTCATATGGAACAGTGTCTCACGACCTCGTTTCACCCGCAGTCGAATGGACAAACGGAGAGAGCGAATCAATCCATAGAACAATATCTAAGATGTTATTGTTCTCAGGAACAACAGACCTGGGCGACTTTCCTACCCTTGGCAGAATTCACTCACAACAACCATGTGAATACTTCCACTGGGTTCAGCCCTTTCTTTATCAACTATGGATTACATCCTCGTATGGATCTCCTGCCTAGGATTGAGTCCCCATGTCCTCAGGTCAATGACACCATTAATGACATTTCTCGGATCTTCTTGTCTGTGAAAGATCATATTCTTGAAGCCCAAGCTTTGCAAAGCAAGTACTACAACCTCCGTCATCGAGATAGTCCCCGATATAAGGTGGGTCAACGAGTTTGGTTATCCACCAAGAACCTGAAACTACATTACCCCTGTAAGAAATTGGGTCGTACATTTCTCAGACCTTTTGTCATTACCTCCATTAATAACCCGGTTACGGTCACATTGGAACTCCCACCTACGCTGAAGGTACATCCCACCTTTCATATTTCTCTGGTGAAGCCTTGTTTCTCCGATGTGCCTACACTCAAGGTTCTTCCCAGTACTTCGGATATGGGTTCCCAGGAGGAGTTCCAAGTCCATAGCATCCTTGACTCCCGTCTTCTTCATGGTCAATTGTTCTACCTGGTCCATTGGATGGGCTATGGTCATGAGGAGGATTCTTGGGAGCCTGCTTCCAACCTTTCGGCTCCTAGGCTTGTTTCACTGTTTCATCGGAGAAATCCAGACAGGCCTCGTCCTTGAAACCTCGCTGTGGTTTCCTTGGGGGGGGGGGGTTTATGTGAGAACTCACATTTACTTTGACTGTTGCGCTATGCCTTTAAGAATTCAGCACCTCCCTATAAAAGACACAACCTTCCTTTGCTTCATTGCTGGATTAATGAAGTCTGTGTCGTTACTTCAGTCACTTCCTGTGATAATCACCAAAGAAACTAACTACTCTTTTGCCTTAGGTCACTTCAGTTACCAAAGATTTACGATATCTCCTGAAGTATTCCTTCCTACTCGTCTGCCATTCAGCACCAGCAGCAACCGCTCACAGCTTACAGCCGACACAACAACTTAGGTGCCTACGTCATCAGCTATGGCCGCCTCATCGCTGCTGCGCCTCTCCCCTCTCAGTGAGGCTGGGAAAGCTTCGTTACTTGGACTCCATGAGCGGTGACTGTCCACTACATCTACGAACCGAGTGGGTAAATACTTAATATAGTAACAAAGACTAAAGGCATGAACTGTTATTAATCTAAAGCCGTATAATATCTTTCTGTTGTCTAAACAAACCTGACCTCAGCTGATACACTTACGGCTATATTAAGTCACATTGGTAACTTGGGAAAATCCTTGTGTTTAGTTACTTTCGTGACACACTAACAATTTTTTCAAACTATTGTTGAGATATATCAATATTTATAAAGTGAATCTATGTCATTACAATATATATATATACTGTGTATATATATATATATATATATATATATATAGTATATAAAATGTATTAATAATAATTATTATTATAGTAATAAACAGTGATTATAAATGTATGATTAAAATGAGAGAATAAATAAATTGAGTACATTTAAAACAACTTACAACTAATTCCACTGTAAGTACTACGTGATATTTTATCGTACTTCAGTACTGAGAAAGACCTAGATACCTGAGAGCATAAATTTGACACACAGAAAAACACTTTTTTTTTTAATTTAATTTTATTGTTGCAGATACAGTGCAGATTTATTAAGTTGATACATTAACAGCTTGAATTTGTAAACAAAATATGTGACCCATAGCCATAGTTTGTTGTGATATTAAAATATTTGAGTCTATACTTACAGTGAACACAACTCATTATGTAATAACATATTGAACTTGAAGCGGGGTCTTCCTATGAAGCCTAATATAAACTGCATCCTTATATTGTTAGGAGGGAAAGTATGGGTTTAATAAATGAATATTTGTGTTCTGTACTATTGATAATGCTCTTAGGGTATCTAGATACTGTGTAAAGCAAGTACAAAACAATGACTGTTTTAACCACTTACTGTATTTGACAGACCAGATATCCAACTGGCATAGCGCTCAGACAGTTCTTGAAAGCAATGGCCGGAAAACAACCTCATAGCAATGTACTGTCTGGTAGTGACATAGCAGAACTGCCACATGTTTAAAATTGGAGCGGGAGCCTAGAACACTTGCTCTGATTGGGCATTGCTAGTGCCACTCAAAGTACTCCAGCCTATCATATATCTGGTTGTGTCTGTCCCAGTGTCATCTGTGTGTACTGTACGAACTGTCCTAAATATTATTACAAGCGAGCAGTGTGTGACAGATATAGTGATAAATGAATAGGGGAACTCTATGATTAACCAGCACTCAACAGCGAGTTTATTACTCCAGAACTTAGAAATTTTAAAAAACTGGCTTTTTCATTGCGAGTCTGGGGAACCCGGGTCGTGGCCAGCTGCGCCCTAGGTGGCAGTGCGACCTAGGCTGCTGCCTAGCTTGCCTAGCAGGAGCGCCGGCCCTGGTATATATATATATATATACTGTATATATAAACAGAATACAAAGAGTGTACAATGCAAAAAGAGTACACATATCCTTTTCTGACTTATAGTTGCCATGGCATCATTATCAAATCAATTTTTAAAGACACAATGATAAACAGATGTCCTCTCGCGTCAGAACCAGCTTCTGGCTGGAGATTCCACAATTATTCAGCAGTTGTGTCAAATGCATGATGGTAATATAGCAGGGCATTCTCATTGTAGCGCAGCTTGTTCTCAGATGAATCGTTCATGTTTTTTCCTGTTGGCTTTTTACTGCATTTTAATCTGTGACCCTCCATTCTTTTTGAATTCCCATGCTAAAAGCATTCCCTGGCAGCATGAGTAGGGATGCCAACCTGTGACCACATCTGGCCCTCCAAAAATTTTTGTTAGCCCTTAGCAATTATGAACAAAAAACAGAGATCAGAAATGTGTTTATGAAAAAATCAATTACACACTTTTTATTAGGCGAGCATGTGTATTTGTATCAAATAAAAACTTGAGTGATATAAACAGTTAAAATTAATTAAAGGGACAGTAAAGTCAAAAACAATATTTCATGATTTAAATAGGGCATGTAATTTTAAACAACTTTCCAATTTACTTTTATTACCAATTTTGCTTTGTTCTTTTGGTATTCTTAGTTGAAAGCTAAATCTAGGAGGTTCGTGTACTAATTTCTTAGACCTTGAAGACTGCCTCTAATCGGAAAGCATTTTGACACTTTTTCACCACTAGAGGGCGTTAGTTCATGTGTTTCATATAGATAACATTGAGCTCAGGCACGTGAAGCTCCTAGGAGTCAGCACTGATTGGCTAAAAATGCCAGTCTGTCAAAAGAACTGAAATACGGGGGCAGTTTGCAGAGGCTTAGATACAAGGTAATCACAGAGGTAAAAAGTGTATTATTATAACTGTGTTGGTTATGCAAAATTGGGGAATGGGTAATAAAGGGATTATCTATCATTTTAAACAACAAAAATTATGGTGTTTACTGTCCCTTTAACAGTAACTAATTTCCTATATAATTTGTAACAAAAATTTGATAATAGTCTAATTTTATTTTGATTGATTAGAATAAGCGTGGCCCCAGCCAATCTGTCCATTACCCTACCATATAAAGGGCTAGATTACAAGTGAAGAACTAAATTATTGTGCGCCCGCTAATGGGAAAATTTGCCAGTTTGCGTGCCTGCAATAATTAATCACATGTTACAAGTGGCTGGTTATTGCTACCGCAAGCTCACGGTAGCAATTAGTGCTTATATAATTAACCAGAGATCACCCAACCAACCCCCCAAAATAAAAAACCTAACTCTAAACAAAACCTAAGCTACCCGTTGCCCTCTTTTACATGCCCAAACCCTAAAACAAAAACCTACCCAAAAAAAATTAAAAAACCTATCACTTACCCCCGAAGATCCACTTACAGTTTTTGAAGTCCCACTTGAACGATCTTCATCCAGGCGACGAGAAGTCTTCATTCAGGCGGCCTCTTCAACTTCAAGATTGCATCCCTTGCATTCCTATTGCCTGAAAGATTTGAATCAGCCAATAGGAATTAGAGCTGCTTAAATCCTATTGGCTGATTTGAACAGTCAATAGGATTTTAGCAGCTCTCACTCTATTAGCTGTTTCATCATAAAATAGAATTAGAGCTGCTTAAATCCTATTGGCTGATTCAAATCTTACAGCCAATAGGATTTTAGCAGCTCTAATTACTATTCGCTGATTCAAATCTTACAGCCAATAGAATTGCAAGGGACCCCATATTGAATTGCGTATCTTGCATTGAAAATTCAGTGTATGGCAGTGACTGTATGAAGAGGATGCTCCGAGACGGATATCTTTAGGATGGACCCGCTCCGCCGGGATCAAGATAGAAGATTGCCGCCTGATTGAAGACTTCTCGCCGCTTGGATGAGGACTTCGCCACCAGGATGAAGATTGAAGAGGCCGCCTGGATGAAGACTTCTCTGCCGGGATGAAAATCGTTCAAGCGGGACTTCAAAAATTGTAAGTGGATCGTCTGGGGTTAGTGTTAGGTTTTCTTAAGGTTTTTTGGGTGGGTTTAATTTTTATATTAGGGTTTGGGCAGCAAAAGATCTAAATGCCCTTTTTTATGCCCATACAAATGCCCTTTCCAGGGCAATGGGTAGCTTAGGTGTTTTAGATTTTATTTTGTGGGTTTGCGGAGTGGGGGTTTGTAATGTTAGTGGGTATTTGTATTTTTGTTTCACAAAAAGAGCTGATATCTTTAGGGCAATGCCCTACAAAAGGCCCTTTTAAGCCCCCCCCCCCCCCCCCCCACCAAAAGGCCCTTTTAAGGGCCCTTGGTAGTTTATTCTAGATTAGGCATTTTTCTTTTGGGGTGTTTTTTTCTTTTTAAAGGGTATTAGAATAGGAATAATTTATTTATTTTTTGGATAATTTCGTTTGTTTGTTTTTGTAATGGTAGGTTTTTTTATTTTTTTTAATGGTGGGTTGTTTGTTTTTTTTAAGTTTAGGTTTTAGTGTAAGGTAGCTTAGGTTTTATTGCAAAGGTAATTTTGTATTTATTTTAACTAGGTAGTTAGAAAATAGTTAATAACTATTTACTAACTAGTCTACCTAGATAAAATAAATACAAACTTACCTGTGAAATAAAAATAAAACCTAAGCTAGCTACAATATAACTATTAGTTATATTGTAGCTAGCTTAGGTTTTATTTCACAGGTAAGTTTGTATTTATTTTAACTAGGTAAACTAGTTAGTAAATAGTTATTAACTATTTAATAACTACCTAGTTAACATAAATGCAAAATTACCTGTGAAATAAAACCTAAGCTACCTTACACTAAAACCTAAAACCTTTTTTCTGACCCGCTCTCCCCATTGATGTCTATGGGGAAAGGGTGCACAAGCACGTCAAAACAGCGCTTGTTTTTGGTGCGGTACGGAGCTGGAAAAAAAACCCATATCGCACGCACAAGCTGGGTTTTGAAAAACTTGTAATGGCTGCGCTAGAGGATTAAATAACGCAACTTTTCTTGCGTTCGTTAATTTCCCTATAGCGCTCAAAACTCGTAATCTAGCTGTTAGTTTGTTTGTTTTTTAATATATGAGCATCCACTGCTCATTTTTGCTGGAGGTTTGGCTAAAAGTTTTTAATGTTAAGAGATAGAGAAAAGTACCTTTTTTGGCCAACACTTAAAGCCAAAAAAAACTTTTATGATTTAAATAGGGCATGTAATTTTAAACAACTTTCCAATTTAGTTTTATTACCAATTTTGCTTTGTTCTCTAGACCTTGAAGGCCGCCTCTAATCTGAAATCATTTTGACAGTTTTCCACCACTAGAGGGTGTTAGTTCATGTGTTTCACCTAGATAACATTGGGCTCAGGCACGTGGTTGGTTAAAAATGATTGGTTAAAAATGTACTGATTGGTTAAAAATGCAAGTCAGTCAAAAGAACTTAAAAAAGGTGGCAGTTTGCAGAGGCATTGATACAAGGTAATCACAGAGGTAAAAAGTATATTATTATAACTGTGTTGGTTATGCAAAACTGGGGAATGGGTAATAAAGGGATTATCTGTCTTTTTAAACAACAAAAATTCTGGTGTTGACTGTCCCTTTAATAACTACATTTTTGGGGGTACATAAAACTGCTAAGTTTTTTTTCCTGCTTTTGTGTTATTACATAAAAATGTATATAATGAGCATAATCCCCATCTAGGGTCACCTGTGGCTGTTCTGAACAATTGCTGAGTTAAATAGATACCTAAAACATTGCAGACAAGGGTCTTATTTATAGATATTTCTAACACTGTCTTCATTATAATTTCAGCACAGAAGCAGATAACACTACTAATATTACTTATTGTCCATTGTAGACTTTCTAAAATAGACTGCAGCTGCTGCAGGTCAAGGTTACCAGCTTGAGTATGTAATTATCTTTAGAAGACCACAGTGTGCATTCTGTGAGTATTTTTGCTGAACACACATTCATCCCAGTGAACAGATCACTACACAGAATGGTCAGTAGCAAGCAGTGCAGATTACCCATAAACTTTCTCTTGTGCTGAGAGAATATGCAGCTGAATATCTAGAATTCTACAATGTATCTGAGGACTTCAGGCACTGACAATTTTAAAGGACACCAAACACAAAGACTTACTTATTATGATTTCCTCTAGAAGTCATAAAGAAATGTACATGTGAGAAAATGCATCTCTTAATTGCTGCTTCTATGTGATAGTGGTCAGTTAAAGTCTCTTTCAGTTCTCTTATACCCAACACAGCTAAGAAAGCTGATGTCAATACACCAATTTTAAAGGGACAGTCTACTCAAAATTAAAATTTCCTTATTCAGATAGTGCATGTGATTTTAAACAACTTTCAAATTTACTTTTATCATCAAATTTGGTTTGTTCTCTTGGTATTCTTAGTTGAAAGCTAAACCTAAGTAGACCACCTCTTATCTGAATACATTTGGCAGTTTTTCACAGCTAGAGGACATTAGTTCATGTGTGCCATATAGGTAACATTGTGTTCATGCCTGCGGAGTTACTTATGAGAGGGCACTGATTAGCTCAAATGCAAGTCTGTCAAAAGAACTGAAATAAGGGGCAGTCTGCAGAAGCTTAGATACAAGGTAATTACAGAGATAAAATGTATATTAATATAACAGTGTTGGTTATGCAAAACTGGTAAATGGGTAAAAAAGGAAATATCTATTTTTTTTAAACAATAAAAATTCTGGAGTAGACTGTCCCTTTAATCCATCCATAAATATCCTATGAGATAATCCAATGGTAGGAATAGGGGTGTTATGCATGCTCGATCATGTTTATATTACACCAAAACCTCAAAGGACCTGATGCACTGAATCGTAAAGGTAGTGCTGATTTTAAACGTGCAGTGTGCAACAAGAAAAGTAAAGAGCACGAGACGGATTTAAAGGGCCATTTACCACAGTAGAAATGCACAACTAATATATAATTAAAAGGCAATGCAAAAACAAATAGGGCCAGATTATAACTGTGCCCGAAGTAAAAACAGCGTGGCTGCATTAACTTCAGGACTCGGATATCGTGACCACTTTAGCTACTTCTCCGAACTGACATCTATGGTTTGATAGAGTACACATTATTTATATATATATATATATATATATATATATATATATATATATATATATATATTCAAATTTAAAAGTTAGTTACATTTTCCAATTTTCCAGCCATCAGTCAATCACAAAATGCTTAAATGTATATTTTCTGAGTTTCTTGCACATGCTCAGTAGGTGCGAGTGCCTCTGAAAGTGATCATATTAACAGATTGTACATATTTAGATAATTGAAGTGAATTGGAAAGTTGTTTCAAATAGTGTGCTCTATCTGAATCCTGAAAGTTTCATTTTGACTTTAATGTTCCTTTAAATAAATAAAACTAGAAAATACCCCTCACACATTCGCTCTACACTAATATACAGCTTTGTGGTCAGATATTCACACACCCTTAAATGTTGTGGTCTTGAAGATCCCTGGGATTGCATATTGGCGTTATTACCCTGCTGCATATTGGTGTTATTACCTGCTACATATTGGTATTAATACCTGCTACATATTGGTATTATTACCTGCTACATATTGGTTTTAATACCTGCTACATATTGGTATTTTTTCCTGCTACATATTGGTATTAATACCTGCTACATATTGGTATTAATACCTGCTACATATTGGTATTATTTCTTGCTACATATTGGTATTAATACCTGCTACATATTGGTATTATTTCCTGATATATATTGGTATTATTTCCTGCTACATATTGGTATTATTATATGCTATATATTGGTATTATTTCCTGCTATATATTAGTATTATTTCCTGCTGCATATTGGTATTATTTCCTGATATATATTGGTATTATTTCCTGCTACATATTGGTATTATTATATGCTATATATTGGTATTATTTCCTGCTATATATTAGTATTATTTCCTGCTACATATCAGTATTATTTCTTGCTGCATATTCATATTATTACCTGCTACATATTGGTATTATTTCCTGCTACATATTGGTATAATTACCTGCTACATATTGGTATTATTATCTGCTGCATATTGGTATTATTGCTACATATTGGTATTATTATCTGCTACATATTGGTATTATTTCCTGTTACATATTGGTATTATTATCTGCTACATATTGGTATTATTATCTGCTACATATTGGTATTATTGCCTGCTACATATTGGTATTATTATCTGCTACATATTGGTATTATTATCTGCTACATATTGGTATTATCTGCTACATATTGGTATTATTATCTGCTACATATTGGTATTATTTCCTGCTGCATATTGGTATTATTATCTGCTACATATTGGTATTATTATCTGCTACATATTGGTATTATTACCTGCTACATATTGGTATTATTACCTGTTACATATTGGTATTATTACCTGTTACATATTGGTATTATTATCTGCTACATATTGGTATTATTACCTGCTACATATTGGTATTATTACCTGCTACATATTGGTATAATTACCTGCTACATATTGGTATTATTATCTGCTGCATATTGGTATTATTGCTACATATTGGTATTATTATCTGCTACATATTGGTATTATTTCCTGTTACATATTGGTATTATTATCTGCTACATATTGGTATTATTATCTGCTACATATTGCTATTATTTCCTGCTGCATATTGGTATTATTACCTGCTACATATTGGTATTATTACCTGCTACATATTGGTATTATTACCTGTTACATATTGGTATTATTATCTGCTACATATTGGTATTATTACCTGCTACATATTGGTATTATTATCTGCTACATATTGGTATTATTATCTGCTACATATTGGTATTATTATCTGCTACATATTGGTATTATTTCCTGCTGCATATTGGTATTATTACCTGCTGCATATTGGTATTATTACCTGCTGCATATTGGTATTATTACCTGTTGCATATTGGTATTATTACCTGTTGCATATTGATATTACTGTCTGCTACATATTGGTATTATTATCTGCTACATATTGGTATTATTATCTGCTACATATTGGTATTATTATCTGCTACATATTGGTATTATTTCCTGCTGCATATTGGTATTATTACCTGCTGCATATTGGTATTATTACCTGCTGCATATTGGTATTATTACCTGTTGCATATTGGTATTATTACCTGTTGCATATTGATATTACTGTCTGCTACATATTGGTATTATTATTTGCTACATATTGGCATTATTAGATAGTAGTAGTAGATGGCGCTGGTCTATTGAGTGATTTTCTCTAGTAAGTGAAGAGAAAAAAGGCTTGATGCATATATTGAAGCCAATTAATATGGGTGCAGTATACTCACTCCATAAGATGAATCTTTACAGCTGAAAGGGAACGTAGCGTCAGATGGCAAGAGTCCACAGGTTCCTGGAGTCAAATACAGAATTTTCAGGTTTATCCAAAAGTGGACTATAAATGAATAGAGACCCAAATGACAAAAGTATCCAGTGTATAATTGAAAAAATGTAGTAACTTACTCCATAAATAAGGAGATTCCAGCTCAGCACCTTATTTATGGAGTAAGTTACTACATTTTTTTCAGTTACACACTGGATACTTTTGTCATTTGGGTCTCTATTCATTTATAGTCCACTTTTGGATAAACCTGAAAATTCTGTATTTGACTCCAGGAACCTGTGGACTCTTGCCATCTGACGCTACGTTCCCTTTCAGCTGTAAAGATTCATCTTATGGAGTGAGTATACTGCACCCATATTAATTGGCTTCACTATATGCATCAAGCCTTTTTTCTCTTCACTTACTAGAGAAAATCACTCAATAGACCAGCGCCATCTATTACTACTATCTATCTATACACAGTCACAAGGGAGAGACTGCAAGAAGGCTGCGGTCTGACCTAAAGGAGAGTATCACTTCTTAGTTCTTTTGTACAGAATATTGTGTGTTTTTTTCCATCTTGCACCTCTGTATATTGTTTTCCTTTTTGTATTATATTGGCATTATTATCTGCTACATACTGGTATTATTATCTGATACATGTTGGTATTATTTCTTTCCTGCTGCATATTGGCATTATTACCTGTTGCATATTCGTATTATTACCTGATGCATATTGGTATTATTACCTGTTGCATATTGGTATTACTGTCTGCTACATATTGGTATTACTGTCTGCTACATATTGGTATTATTATCTGATACATATTGGTATTATTACCTGTTGCATATTGGTATTATTACCTGCTGCATATTCGTATTATTACCTGATGCATATTGGTATTATTACCTGTTGCATATTGGTATTACTGTCTGCTACATATTGGTATTACTGTCTGCTACATATTGGTATTATTATCTGCTACATATTGGTATTATTATCTGCTACATATTGGTATTATTACCTGATACATATTGGTATTATTACCTGATACATATTGGTATTATTACCTGTTGCATATTGGTATTACTGTCTGCTACATATTGGTATTATTACCTGATACATATTGGTATTATTACCTGTTGCATATTGGTATTACTGTCTGCTACATATTGGTATTATTACCTGTTGCATATTGGTATTATTACCTGCTGCATATTCGTATTATTACCTGATGCATATTGGTATTATTACCTGTTGCATATTGGTATTACTGTCTGCTACATATTGATATTACTGTCTGCTACATATTGGTATTATTATCTGCTACATATTGGTATTATTATCTGCTACATATTGGTATTATTACCTGATACATATTGGTATTATTACCTGATACATATTGGTATTATTGCCTGCTACATATTGGTATTATTATCTGCTACATATTGGTATTATTACCTGATACATATTGGTATTATTATCTGCTACATATTGGTATTATTATCTGCTACATATTGGTATTATTACCTGATACATATTGGTATTATTACCTGATACATATTGGTATTATTGCCTGCTACATATTGGTATTATTGCCTGCTACATATTGGTATTATTATCTGCTACATATTGGTATTATTACCTGATACATATTGGTATTATTATCTGCTGCATATTGGTATTATTACCTGTTGCATATTGGTATTATTACCTGTTGCATATTGATATTACTGTCTGCTACATATTGGCATTATTACCTGCTACATATTGGTATTATTATCTGCTACATATTGGTATTATTATCTGCTACATGTTGGTATTATTTCATGCTGCATATTGGCATTATTACCTGTTGCATATTGATATTATTGCCTTTTACATATTGGCTTTATTGCCTGTTGTGTATATGTAATGTCTGGTTCTTTGTCCACAAAAATCAAGAAGGTAGATGCCCTATATATCTAATAACAATTTTGCTTCTTTTTCTTGGTATCCTTTATTGAAAGAACAGCAATTCACAACTGGGAACTAGCTGAACACATCGGTATGCCAATGACAATAGACATATATATGCAGCCACCAATTAGCAGATAGTTCCCAAGCGCCTGATCCTACCTAGGTATCCTTTTTTAGCAAAGAATACCAAGAGATCTGAGTAAATTAGATAATATAAGTCAATTGGAAAGTTGTTTAAGATTGTATGTTCTCTCTGAATCATGAAAGAAAGTGTTTAGATTTCATGTCTCTTTAATATATATCTATCTAGATATAGACATATATTAATATAGCACGTTTCCTACAGTGCGATCGGAATATTCTAAGTACAACAGGATAATGTAATCGGAATATTATGGAAATATAAAATATTGAGAACGCGCAATCACAATTTTATTATATATTTTTTTTATATATCTTTATTAACAAAGTAGATCACAGGCATGACAAATATATAAGGAGTTTAATGGGCGTTTCTTGGGAGTAACCTGTATTTCATAGGGGAAACATCTCTGTGGGTTTCTAATATTCATCCAAAAATCCCTTTTCAACCACATTAGTGTCGCCTACTTTTCAGTGGTGATATTTCCCAGTGTGACAATTCTGTTGAAGGTGCAGTAAAACTGAAAATGCACAAGCACAACTTGAAGTGTTACTACACAGAAAATACTTTTTATTTTCATGAACGTACAGTTTATTTTGTGTAAATATGCTTTAAAGACAGCCCCCGCCTACATTGCAGCTAAGTGGAAATGTCAGCGGACTTTTGCTGAAGTTGTGAGCTACATTATATCCTATGGGAGACAAATTGCCACTCGTCAGCACAACAAGGTTCAGCACACTTTTTTAGAGTATATCACCAGACCGACAGACTGTGAGCCTGGCAAACCCAAACGGGCAATTGCTCGTTGGTTCTTACGATGTTTTGAATATCCAGGCCATAGTAAGCAGGAAAGCAAAGTCTAAGTTAACCTCTTGTGCTTTGTACAGGCCTCAGTGATAGGCAATCACAGCACAGGCAATTGTATAGGTAAATACAGCATGAGACTCAGGCAGTTGCCCGAGCAGTTACTCTAGGGTAGTATTGAGTTGGAAGAGAGTGGCTGAGGCTGCAGAGATTAGTGAGGAGACTACCAAGCCCTGCAGTGTGCAAGGCTAAATAAAGTACCAGAGGTCAGAGTAATAATGACTGGTCTTCTGGGTCATATACAACTTGGGCCTAGTTTCCATTGAGGTGGTTAAGTTTGGAAACTGGGTGTAAAACCATTTATCTCCATTAAAGTCAATGGAGAATTTTTATGTTACCACCAGTTTCCAAACTTTACCAACTCAATGGAAACTAAGCCCTTGGTTGTGTGAGTAATAGCACAGCTTGTGCTAGTTACACATCAGTTAAAGGGATATGAAACTCAAACATTTTCTTTTGTGATTCAGACAGAGCAAACAATTTTTAAAAAAGTTTCCAATTTGCTTCTTTTATTAAATTTGCTTTGTTCCTGTGATATTCTTTGGTGAAGAGCTAACTAGGTAGGTGTCTGGAAAAAAGTGTGCTGTCATCTAGTCAGGAACGAATGATGCCATCTAGTGCTCTTGTAAATAGATAACATTCTTGTAAAACTGCTTCAATAAAGTGCTTCAGACACGTGCACACTCCTGAGCTTACCTCCCTGTTTGTCAACAAAATATGCCAAGAGAACAAAGAAAATTTGAATTTGATAATAGAAGAAAATTAGAAAGTTGTTTAAAATTGCATGCTCTGGGGTCTATTTACTGAAGCGGAAGTTAAGAAGCAGCCGTCCTAAGACCGCTGCTCCTTAACTCGTCCGCCACCTCTGAGGTGGCGGATAGCAATCCGCCCGATCGAATATGATCGGGCTGATTGACACCCCCTGCTAGCGACCGATTGGCTGTGAACCTGCAGGGGGCGGTATTGCACCAGCAGTTCACAAGAACTGCTGGTGCAATGATAAATGCTGACAGCGTATGCTGTCGGCATTTATCGATGTGCGGCGGACATGATCCGCTATATCGGATCCTGTCCGTCCGCACATTAATAAATGGTCACCTCTGTCTCAATAATTGGGGGTTTCATATCCCTTTAACCATTGCTACTACAATAACTAAATATCTGCTTAATATAATTAACATTTTATATTTGGTTAATTTATCTAAATAAAGATTTTAAATACAGTCTTTCTAGTAAGAAACAATATTGCAATTGTTATGTCATTCCTATCCATTAGAAAATAATGCATCTAATATTTGTATCAATAAAATCTAGTTAAAGTGATTGTAAATGCAGTAAATAAAGGGGACGTTCAGTGATGAAGTATAAAATACTTCATGCTGAAAGCTTCTTTATTTGTCTGTAGTGTTCGCCGCGCTGAGCGCCTCAGGCAGCCCACGCAGAATGCTATTTTATTACTGAGGTGATTTAAGCCAATAGCGTGCTAGCTATCCACTATAATGCCAGCTGGCCTGCACGGCTATTGGCTAAGAGATGGAAACGTCACCTCACTGAAAAATAGCATTATGCCGTGGGCTGCCTGAGGAGCTTAGCGCAGCAAACACTGCAGACAAATAAATTAACTTTCAGCATGAAATATTTTATACTTCATGAGTGAAAGCCCCTTTATTTGCTCCACTGGTAAACAAGCAGTTTAGCAAGTATAAAACACTGGAATATTACAGACGATCAAAGACAATATTCAGAGACTTCACAAAAGCAAAAAAAAAAAAAAAAAAAATATTTGTAGCCAAAGCAAAAGTAAAACATGGTAGCTCATTAATTCAATATTGATGATAATAACTGCCTAATTAAATGCAGGTTTATTTGCTTAACCACTGATATCAATTCATGACATGTCCAATTAATCATTTTAAATGCCATTTTCAGTAATTCTATATTCAACAGGTTTAAACACGTCTTTTCAATCATAGTTATGATAAATTAATGTAAAAAATATAATTATTAAAATTATGATATTCTCAATATTGTTTACACACCCAAGAAATATGTTGAAACATAAAAATCAATCAGCCCAATAATTAACTGATTCTTTGTATATTTCAAAATGTTTTTACAAAATAAAATAGAAAATTTTATATAGTGTAATTCCTTTACAAACCTTACTGCAACGTTGCCAATTAATTATGCACATAAATTGGAGATGGATATAACTCAGTTGAGAGATTATGCCTGATCAACCTTGTAAGACACCACAAAGTTGCAGAACTTTCCAAAGATCGACATTAATTTATTTTAAAGTCAATCAATATAAATATTTAAATATAATCAGCATAATATAAAGGTTAAAAGAACTTTAATCTAAAAATGCAATTTCCCTTAAAACATTTTTCTGCACTTTCATTATTTTTCGTTAAAGGGATATGTCACAAATACCGGGCTTCCAAGGTTACCCTCCCCCCACCCCCCTTAGACTTGGCTCACTGTGTTTTACATCATTATTGGCCTTTTCATGGCTCACAGGATCTCCCAGACTCTGGCTGTCTCTTGTTCTACTATTTGTACCTCATCATGGAAGAGCTGATCGCTTACCACCTGACCCCTTTCCGGCTGGCCGGGATCCCGGAACTACTGGCTGGCCGGATTACCCCGGACGCCTGCTGACCTTTGCACCAGGTTGCTCCAGTGCCCCTTTGCCCCAGAGCTCTGCTCTTTTGGGGATTGGTACCCCCTAGGGAGGGCAAGAGGTGGGGTGCCTGCCAGAAGGAAGCTCCCTTCGGAACTTGGGGTTTCTGACCCCCTCTACAACCCTACTCCCCTTGGCTTACCCGGTGTACCTTTGATCCACTGCCGCTCTGGCCCCCAGCAACGGATAATGTCGCTTTTTGGACTGAAACACCCTGGGGCCCAGAGCTCTCCATTGGTACCCAGGGATAGCCACCGCTATCTCGGGATCACCCCAAAACCACCACCTCTGTGTTGTGGAGACTGTAGGGGATTATGGATGCTATGGGGGGATGCCAGTCTGTCTGGAGGAGTGGGAATGGCAGGAGATCTGGGGGGTCAGATAAGAGCCTTATCATGATGAGCTGGGTGTATATGTGTGTGTGTTTCACAATAAAGTCTGTTTGTGTTTCACCTAAATACTGGTTTGGTCTGGTTATTTGGGTGGGCTCTGGCTATGATCACTTCTCTCCGCTCTATAGTTTTAAGTTCCAGGTACAGGATGAAGCTTCTTGGAAGAGCTACCCAGGCGGGGTAGCCGGAGTCCGTCACAACTGGTTGGCAGCGGTGGGATGCTTCCATCTACCTGGGACATCCAAACCATCAACTAAGCTCTCTTCGGATAGAGCAACAGTACTCTGAGCTCAAAAAGAGTACACTTAAAGACTTATTGGAAACTCGTGGGCATGTGGCCGGCAACAAGTCCAAGGCAGTGATTATCACAGAACTAATGGAGGGTGATCGAGCAAGCGAGCAGACTAGTGAGCCCGCAGCAGCCGGGCAGTGACAGACCCAGTGAGGCATCAACAGGGGGGACGGAAATGTCCGAGATCCAGAGGGAGGTCCGGTGGTGACTGGCCTTCTATGAAACCACCCCACCACAGGAGATTATCACTCAGATAATCACCAACGCTACCTGCCTTAGGATGTTGGAGGTTCAGAAGTGTCTGGGGAGAGCAGTGCCGGTCACCCTGGAACCCCCTCCTCCTCCAAAGAAGTTATCTCATGAGGCTTTCCATGCCTTCAAAGATGGAGATAAGGAGATAGACAGATACCGCCAAGTTTTTGAGATGCAGTGTGAGCTGCAGGGCATTGCCAGTGGTTATAGAGTCATCCTCTTGCTTAGAAAACTATCAGGGAGAGCCTTGGATGCCTTCAAAGCCACCCCCTTGGAGGACAAAAGAAACTATGACCAGGTAAAATAAGGCATCCTAGCTAGACATGCTATAACGCCGGAGGCTCACCGGCTGAAATTTCAAGGACTAAGGAAAAAAGAAGGGCAGCTTTTCACGAAGTGGGTGCACCAGTTCACCCGCTTCCTCGACTACTGGTTAGCAGGTTGCCAAGTAACCACCCTGGCTGAAGCCTCCCAGCTCATTCTTCTCGAACAGTTCTTTAAACACTCCCCGTCAGAGGTATAAAAATGGGTCGGGGGGCGGAGCTTGGAGAGCTGCAGAGCAGACGTGTCTTGCTGAAGCTCCTGCAAATAAAAGTTATCAAAGTGAACAAAAGTGAATATTAGGGCTAGCAAATACTACAGCTACATCAGGCAAGTGTTTGGGAGACCTTTTCTGGGTCAATTTTCGGAGGAAAAAGCGGAATCAGAGGCAGGCTGGTTGGGAGAACCGGAGCGATTCTCAGGAAAGTCCGAGGCTTCGGCCTACATCGGAACTCGGCAACAGCAACAACAAGGCCACAATAGAGCAGCTTTGCACTAGCCAGCTAGGGAGCATCTAGGAAGAGCCCAGGAGGGCTGAGTACAGCTTATCATCTAAATAAAAAGGGACACATTTTTGGAAGGCCACAGCCTGAAAAGAAAGGTGCAGAGGCAGAAGGTAATATGCTACAGCTTCCCTCTATAATCATAATATACTTTCCCACTAAACTTGGAGCATAAGGGATTGATGGTAATCTATCTGCACAAGATTTATTAATTTATATAAGGTCCAGTGAACATAAAACAGCAAGAGTGTGGCCTGGAGATCACAGAGCCCCACGTGGGAACTACAACAGGCTTGTATGTCTAAATAATATAATTCAGGCTACATAACTTATATCTATGTAAATGTAGTATTCATCAAATAGGGGATTCATAAGTTTTAGGTTCTTTTCAATAAGAGTTGACATTTCTAACATCTAAAAGTCTGCCTAACTTGACTGTGCAACTACAGGGGCGCTATCAGGACAGGATTAGTAGACTAAATAAGCAGCTCTCAAAGGTCATATGACATTAGAACCTGAATTCCCTATCTAAAAATATCAAGATGATGTTCATTATTTTTGCAAATCTGGAAATGTTTTAAATGCGGTAGCAATAAAGGTCGGCCTGGCACAACTGAGAACTGCGGTAATGAGATAAAATCCTCAGAAATGCTGTAATAGAGCTGAGATATTGGAATTGTGACCCTTCTTTATTCTTATATAGCTGACTGGCTGAGAGCACCTCATAAGATAAAGACAGAAAACTGTTATAAATACTCTGTAAGGAGGGAATAACCATAAAACAAAATGAAAAGCAGAAACCAATCCATGAAAGAATGTCTCTCAAAATCACAAACAAAGTTAAAAGCATTGGATAAAACTACTTGTTCGCCAAAACAACACACCCTGATAGAAACCTCAGAGGAGGATAACGGACATCAGGGAGATATTCCAAATAATGAACTTCTGAATCGAATAAAATCTTTTTTTCACGAAGAGCTAAAAACTGCCCTATATGATCTCAAGCAGGACATTAGGGATATTGGAGGTAGGACAACAGAAATTGAAAACAAGCTAGAAGATATGTCAGAAGAAATTCCCCAAATTCAGCATATACTTTTAGACCACTCCATTTACATTAAAAAGCTTGAAGATCAAGTAGAAGATTTGGAGAACAGATCCAGACGCTCTAACCTTCAAATCAGAAACCTCCCGGAGGACTATAAAAACTTACAAGCTGATATAACTGAAATTTTTCACCAATTAATCCCAGATACGGAACCCAACATGCTGCTAATGGACAAAGTGCATAGAGCTTTGACCAAACCCTCCCAATCCA
Organism: Bombina bombina; assembly: GCF_027579735.1. Lineage (NCBI taxonomy): Eukaryota > Metazoa > Chordata > Amphibia > Anura > Bombinatoridae > Bombina > Bombina bombina. The sequence continues at coordinate 149,341,338 of NC_069509.1, read as the reverse complement.
AGACAAGGGATATTATTGTCAAATTACACTACTTTCATATTAAAGAAATGATCCTACAAGCAGCCAGACAAGCTCGCACTATTACATATGAGGGGCACAATATTCAGATTTTTACGGATCTATCGCCAATAACACTGAGAAGACGAAGGGAGATGAGACCAGTGGTGACAGCTCTCTTAAGAGAAAATCTAAGGTATAGATGGAACTTTCCGTTCAAACTGATTTTTACCCATAAAAACATCACACACTCTTGCTCAACATTGGAAGAGGGACTAATGATTCTATCTAAACTGGAAATCCAAGTTGAAGAAGGAGAGTCCCAAGCCACACCAAAGCCTTTGAGAAAGCCTATACAGAAGGACTGGTCTGTAGTAAACAAAAGGGGAAAACCCCAAAAAATGAAGCCAAATTCAACCAGAGAAGAGGATGACGACAGCTCTCCAGAGGAACCATCTACAGTAACATGACATTCTCCTTGTTGGATGTTGAGATCCATACTACTGCAGGAAGAGGTGGACTATTAGGAGCACTGTCCTAAGGATCACAAGAAGATAAATATAAGAAGATTTAAACTCGTTATCACCTAGACTTTCATGTTGCTGATATGAGGAGGACTAAATCCAACGTTATATCATGAGAGTCCAGGGTTCATTTATACCCTTTCCTAGTTGCTATATATTAGCATTTCTCACTTCCTATCACACTTTATTACCTAATATTGCTTTTTCTTTGTCTTTCATATCTCAGCTTTTTGTTTTAGTATTGTTGATATAATTTGCTCATTATCTATCTTCATGAGATGAGATCAAAGAAATGTTCTTGAGAGTTCCAGAGTTGACCTAAGTTAATAGTACTTGTATTTTTACTGATGCGCAAGCACGCAGCAAGTTGTAAGTATTTATTTTGTTATTGTTTAAAGTTATGTACAGTCTCAAATGTTCAAATGTTGATGATGTATAAGACAGATCCACAAAGAAACATCTCTAGAGCCACATAAGCATATACCCAGATAGAAACTATGCACATTAAACTAATATCTCATAATGTAAGGGGGTTAAACACCAACATAAAAAGGAAAAAGGCGATTGCAGAATATAAATCCCAAAATCCATCCTCCTTCATGCCTCCCTAAATTTTAAGAAAGAGGAAATTCTCAAAGACAAGGAAGGGAGATTTTTAGTTGTAAAAGGCTCAATCCATAATACCACGGTAATTTTAATGAATGTATATGCACCTAACGACAATCAAGGGCCCTTTATATCTAGAATAAGCAGCCTATTATCAAGCTGGAAAAAAAGTAAGATCATCATAGGGGGGGACTTTAACTTGACATTAAATGATGATTTACACAGAACCACACAAATAGCTGGCAAAAAAAGGTGATCAACCCCAGCACAGCAGCTCCTAAAAGACCTACTCTTAGATTTAAACCTCATAGACAGCTGGAGAGCATTTAACAAAGGAGTTAGAGATTATACCTTTTATTCTATGGTTTATGGCACATATTCTAGAATAGACCTAATATTAGTTAGCCAGTTGCTCTTACCACTAATAACATCTGCTACCATACGCAATTGTGCATGGTCAGATCATGACATGGTGATAGTGGAGTTTGAAGGGATGATTAATCCACACAGAGCTAGGTCCTGGTCTCTACACCCTAGTCTACTTCAAAATGACATACTACTGCAGAAGATACAAAAGCATATTAAAGACTTTGTAACTATAAATGAAGGGACCACGACAAATCCAAACTTTGTTTGGAGTGCACTTAAAGCCTCTTTGAGAGGGTTACTGATAGAAGAGTCAGGTAGACTTAGGAAAGCACACAACTCCAGAATAGATGAGCTTAGAAATGAAATTGATACCATAAGGGACCAGGTAGTAAAAAAGAAGCAAAATAAACTAGTGAAAATACTCAACAGCAAAAACGAGGAACTAAATCAACTTCTAGACAGGGAGGCGGTCCATTCGATCAAAGTGGTAGACACTAGATATTATATATATGGAAAGAAGCCAGATAGGATGCTAGCGAACAAACTAAAGGAAATGACTAGGGCCTCCACTATTCCACAAATTCAAAAAGCTAACGGCCAAGTCACTAATGACCCACTCCAAATAGCAAATACATTCGCTGAATTCTATAATAAACTTTACAATTTACCCATTACCAAATCAGGAATTAGCATAAGGAAAGATTTAGACAACTTCCTAGGAAATAGTAGATTAAACACAGTAACAGAAGAAGAATTAGATTCCCTAAATGCCCCTGTCATGATACAAGAAGTTTTACTGGCCATTAAGGAATTAAAAAGAAATAAGGCACTGGGCCGGGATGGGTTTCCAGGCTCGTTCTATAAAGATTTGCAACTATCAGTGGCTCCCTTACTGGTGACTTTATATAATAATATTTTACAAGACGTAGATATCCCCCCATATCTGTTGACTGCAAGGGTGACAGTCATTCGGAAGCCTGGAAAGAACACACAATATTGTCAGAATTACCGGCCAATCTCATTAATTAATCAGGATTTGAAATTGTTCACTAAAATTCTTGCAAATAGATTAGCCCTGCCCATTAGAAAATTGATAGATACAGATCAAGTAGGCTTCATCTCACAGAGAGAAGCTCCAGATAACACACGAAAAGTGATTGACCTAATTAATTTTGCGACAGTGAAGAAAGTGCCTCCTCTGTTTCTAGCTTTGGACGCAGAGAAGGCATTTGACAGAGTCAATTGGGACTATATGTTTGCAGTCATTCATAAAATGGGAGTCATAGGACCCTTCATTAATGCTCTAAAAAGAATATATTCCACTCCTGATGCATTCATTAGGCTTTCAGGATATCAACCAACACAAATTCAAATTCGAAATGGCACAAGACAAGGGTGCCCCCTGTCTCCCTTGCTTTTCGCAATATGCATTGAGCCATTAGCAGTGCTAATAAGAGATAACCCAGATATTGCAGGACTTAGGGTAGGAGATAGAGAATATAAAATATCCCTTTTTACGGATGATGTCATCCTTGCAGTAACGAAGCCGCTTCTTTCCTTGCCAGTAATCTATTCTATTATAAATAAATTTAGTTTATTATCGGGTTATAAAATTAATGAAAGTAAATGTGAACCCCTTAGTACTCACCTCCCAAATACGACAAAGAAGTTATTAGAAATAAACTTTGCGTTTAATTGGGTTAGATCATCCCTTAAATATCTAGGTGTTAATCTCACAAATGATATCAATAAACTATACAAAGAAAACTATACCCCCATGTTCTTACAGATTAGAGAACTTCTACTTAAATGGGCCAAATATAATATGTCACTCTACGGGAGGATCATATCAGTCAAAATGACAATACTCCCTAAACTCTTATACTTATTCAGAACCCTCCCGATAACTATCCCAACTGCTGAGTTACATAACTTGCAAAAGGAAATTTTAAAGTATATCTGGCAGGGTAGGAGAGCAAGAATAAGCAAACAAAATTTGATGAGGCATAGGAGAAAAGGAGGGATTGGATTACCGAATCTAATTGCATACTACTATGCAGCCAGAATGGCACAGACCACACATTGGTATAGGATAGATCAAACTAGACATGTGCACGGCTAAAAAATTCGGTTTGTTTTCGGTTCGGATCGATTCGGACTTTTCGAATTTCGTTTCGGATCGAATCGGATTCGGCAAAATTTGAATAAATTCGTTTCGGATTTATTCGGATCCGAATAAATTTGTTTCGGATTTATTCGGATTCGGCTGAATTCGGTTCTATTCGGTTCCGAAATTCGGTATGTTTTAGTACACTAAGTCACTAACACCCATAAACTACCTATGAACCACTAAACCGAGGCCCCCCCACATCGCAAACCCTATAATAACATTATTTAACCCCTAATCTGCCGATCGGATATCGCCGCAACCTACATTATAGCTATTAACCCCTAATCTGCTGTCCCTAACACCGCCGACCCCTACATTATAGTTATTAACCCCTAATCTGCCCCCCCCCAACGTCGCCGCAATCTAACTACAAGTATTAACCCCTAATCTGCCGACCCGATATCGCCGCCGCCTACATTATAGCTATTAACCCCTAATCTGCTGTCCCTAACACTGCCGACCCCTACATTATAGTTATTAACCCCTAATCTGCCCCCCCAACGTCGCCGCAATCTAACTACAAGTATTAACCCCTAATCTGCTGACCCGATATCGCCGCCGCCTACATTATAGCTATTAACCCCTAATCTGGTGTCCCTAACACCGCCGACCCCTACATTATAGTTATTAACCCCTAATCTGCCCCCCCCCAATGTCGCCGCAATCTAACTACAAGTATTAACCCCTAATCTGCCGACCCGATATCGCCGCCGCCTACATTATAGCTATTAACCCCTAATCTGGTGTCCCTAACACCGCCGACCCCTACATTATAGTTATTAACCCCTAATCTGCCCCCCCCAACGTCACTGCAATCTAACTACAAGTATTAACCCCTAATCTGCCGACCCGATATCGCCGCCGCCTACATTATAGCTATTAACCCCTAATCTGCTGTCCCTAACACCGCCGACCCCTACATTATAGTTATTAACCCCTAATCTGCCCCCCCCAACGTCGCCACAATCTAACTACAAGTATTAACCCCTAATCTGCCGACCGCAAATCGCCGCCACTATAATAAATGTATTAACCCCTAAACCGCTGCACTCCCGCCTCGCAAACACTATAATACATTTTATTAACCCCTAATCTGCCCTCCCTAACATCGCCGCCACCTACCTACAATTATTAACCCCTAATCTCCTGCCCCCAACGTCGCCGCTACTATAATAAGGTTATTAACCCCTAAACCTAAGTCTAACACTAACACCCCCTAACTTAAATATAATTTAAATAAAACGAAATAAGTTTACTATAGTTAAATAAATGAATCCTATTTAAAACTAAATACTTACCTGTAAAATAAACCCTAATATAGCTACAATATAACTAATAGTTACATTGTAGCTATTTTAGGATTTATTTTTATTTTACAGGCAACTTTGTATTTATTTTAACTAGGTACAATAGTTATTAAATAGTTAATAACTATTTAATAACTACCTAGCTAAAATAAATACAAATTTACCTGTAAAATAAATCCTAACCGAAGTTACAATTACACCTAACACTACACTATAATTTAATTAATTAAATAAATGAATCATATTTAAAACTAAATACTTACCTGTAAAATAAACCCTAATATAGCTGCAATATAACTAATAGTTACATTGTAGCTATTTTAGCATTTATATTTATTTTACAGGCAACTTTGTATTTATTTTAACTAGGTACAAAAGCTATTAAATAGTTATTGACTAATTAATAGCTACCTAGTTAAAATAATTACAAAATTACCTGTAAAATAAATCCTAACCTAAGTTACAATTAAACCTAACACTACACTATCATTAAATAAATTAACTACAAGTACCTACAATTATCTACAATTAAATAAACTAAAGTACAAAAACCCCCCACTAAATTACAAAAAAAAACAAACACTAAATTACAAAAAATAAAAAAATATTACAAGAATTTTAAACTAATTACACCTAATCTAAGCCCCCTAATAAAATAACAAAGCCCCCTAAAATAAAAAAAAATGCCCTAACCTATACTAAATTACAAAAGTTAACAGCTCTATTACCTTACCAGCCCTGAACAGGGCCCTTTGCGGGGCATGCCCCAAAGAAAACAGCTCTTTTGCCTGTAAAAAAAAAACACAATCCCCCCCCCCACATTACAACCCACCACCCACATACCCCTACTCTAACCCAAACCCCCCTTAAATAAACCTAACACTACCCCCCTGAAGATCTCCCTACCTTGAGTCGTGTTCACCCAGCCGGGCCGAAGTCTTCATCCGATGGGGCAGAAGAGGACATCCAGACCGGCAGAAGTCTTCATCCAAGCGGGGCAAGAAGAGGTCTTCCATCCATCATACAAGTACCAAAATACAAACAAACACTAAATTACCAAAAATAATAAAATATTACAATAATTTTAAACTAATTACACCTAATCTAAGCCCCCTACTAGCTATTAATATAGCTACAATATAACTAATAGTTACATTGTAGCTATTTTAGGATTTATTTTTATTTTACAGGCAACTTTGTATTTATTTTAACTAGGTACCATGGTTATTAAATAGTTAATAACTATGTAATAACTACCTAGCTAAAATAAATACAAATTTACCTGTAAAATAAATCATAACCTAAGTTACAATTACACCTAACACTACACTATCATTAAATTAACTAAATAAATGAATCCTATATAAAACTAAAGACTTACCTGTAAAATAAACCCTAATATAGCTGCAATATAACTAATAGTTACATTGTAGCTATTTTAGCATTTATATTTATTGTACAGGCAACTTTGTATTTATTTTAACTAGGTTCAATAGCTATTAAATAGATATTGACTATTTAATAGCTACCTAGTTAAAATAATTACAAAATTACCTGTAAAATAAATCCTAACCTAAGTTACAATTAAACCTAACACTACACTATCATTAAATAAATTAACTACAAGTACCTACAATTAAATACAATTAAAAAAACTAAACTAAAGTACAAAAACCCCCCCACTAAATTACAAAAAATAAAAAGAATATTACAAGAATTTTAAACTAATTACACCTAATCTAAGCCCCCCTAATAAAATAACAAAGCCCCCCAAAAATAAAAAAATGCCCTACCCTATACTAAATTACAAAAGTTAACAGCTCTATTACCTTACCAGCCCTTAAAAGGGCCTTTTGCTGGGGCATGCCCCAAAGAAAACAGCTCTTTTGCCTGTAAAAAAAAAACACAATACCCCCCCCCCACATTACAACCCACCACCCACATACCCCTACTCTAACCCAAACCCCCCTTAAATAAACCTAACACTACCCCCCTGAAGATCTCCCTACCTTGAGTCGTGTTCACCAAGCCGGGCCGAAGTCTTCATCCGATGGGGCAGAAGAGGACATCCAGACCGGCAGAAGTCTTCATCCAAGCGGGGCAAGAAGAGGTCTTCCATCCATCAGAAAAGTACAAAAAAACAAACAAACACTAAATTAGCAAAAATAATAAAATATTACAATAATTTTAAACTAATTACACCTAATCTAAGCCCCCTACTAGCTATTAATATAGCTACAATATAACTAATAGTTACATTGTAGCTATTTTAGGATTTATATTTATTTTACAGGCAACTTTGTATTTATTTTAACTAGGTACAATAGCTATTAAATAGTTAATAACTATTTAATAACTACCTAGCTAAAATAAATACAAATTTACCTGTAAAATAAACCCTAACCTAAGTTACAATTACACCTAACACTACACTGTCATTAAATTAACTAAATAAATTAATCCTATATAAAACTAAATACTTACCTGTAAAATAAACCCTAATATAGCTACAATATAACTAATAGTTACATTGTAGCTATTTTAGCATTCATATTATTTATTTTACAGGCAACTTTGTATTTATTTTAACTAGGTACAATAGCTATTAAATAGATATTTACTGTTTAATAGCTACCTAGTTAAAATAATTACAAAATTACCTGTAAAATAAATCCTAACCTAAGTTACTATTAAACCTAACACTACACTATCATTAAATAAATTAACTACAAGTACCTACAATTAAATACAATGAAATAAACTAAACTAAAGTACAAAAAAAACCCACTAAATTACAAAAAATAAAAAAATATTACAAGAATTTTAAACTAATTACACCTAATCTAAGCCCCCTAATAAAATAACAAAGCCCCCCAAAATAAAAAAATGCCCTACCCTATACTAAATTACAAAAGTAATCAGCTCTATTACCTTACCAGCCCTTAAAAGGGCCTTTTGCGGGGGCATGCCCCAAAGAAAACTGCTCTTTTGCCTGTAAAAAAAAACACAATACCCCCCCCCACATTACAACCCACCACCCACATACCCCTACTCTAACCCAAACCCCCCTTAAATAAACCTAACACTACCCCCCTGAAGATCTCTCTACCGTGTCTTCACCCAGCGGGCCGAAGTCTTCATCCGATCGGGCAGAAGAGGACATCCAGACCGGCAGAAGTCTTCATCCAAGCGGGGCAAGAAGAGGTCTTCCATCCATCAGAAGTCTTGATCCAGGCGGCATCTTCTCTGTTCATCCATCCGGAGCGGAGCGGCAGCATCCTGAAGACATCCCACGCAGAGCATCCTCTTCTTTCTTGATCCGACGACTAAGTGACTGTACCTTTAAGTGACTTTATCCAAGATGGCGTCCCTTGAATTCCGATTGGCTGATAGGATTCTATCAGCCAATCGGAATTAAGGTAGGAAAAATCTGATTGGCTGATTCAATCAGCCAATCAGATTCAAGTTCAATCCGATTGGCTGATCCAATCAGCCAATCAGATTGACCTCGCATTCTATTGGCTGATCGGAACAGCCAATAGAATGCGAGGTCAATCTGATTGGCTGATTCCATCAGCCAATCGGATTGAACTTGAATCTGATTGGCTGATTGAATCAGCCAATCAGATTTTTCCTACCTTAATTCCGATTGGATGATAGAATCCTATCAGCCAATCGGAATTCAAGGGACGCCATCTTGGATGACGTCACTTAAAGGTACAGTCACTTAGTCATCGGATCAAGAAAGAAGAGGATGCTCTGCGTGGGATGTCTTCAGGATGCTGCCGCTCCGCTCCGGATGGATGAACAGAGAAGATGCCGCCTGGATCAAGACTTCTGATGGATGGAAGACCTCTTCTTGCCCCGCTTGGATGAAGACTTCTGCCGGTCTGGATGTCCTCTTCTGCCCGATCGGATGAAGACTTCGGCCCGCTGGGTGAAGACACGGTAGAGAGATCTTCAGGGGGTAGTGTTAGGTTTATTTAAGGGGGGTTTGGGTTAGAGTAGGGGTATGTGGGTGGTGGGTTGTAATGTGGGGGGGGGTATTGTGTTTTTTTTTACAGGCAAAAGAGCTGTTTTCTTTGGGGCATGCCCCCGCAAAAGGCCCTTTTAAGGGCTGGTAAGGTAATAGAGCTGATTACTTTTGTAATTTAGTATAGGGTAGGGCATTTTTTTATTTTGGGGGGCTTTGTTATTTTATTAGGGGGCTTAGATTAGGTGTAATTAGTTTAAAATTCTTGTAATATTTTTTTATTTTTTGTAATTTAGTGGGGGGGGGGTTTGTACTTTAGTATAGTTTATTTTATTGTATTTAATTGTAGGTACTTGTAGTTAATTTATTTAATGATAGTGTAGTGTTAGGTTTAATAGTAACTTAGGTTAGGATTTATTTTACAGGTAATTTTGTAATTATTTTAACTAGGTAGCTATTAAACAGTAAATATCTATTTAATAGCTATTGTACCTAGTTAAAATAAATACAAAGTTGCCTGTAAAATAAATATAAATGCTAAAATAGCTACAATGTAACTATTAGTTATATTGTAGCTATATTAGGGTTTATTTTACAGGTAAGTATTTAGTTTTATATAGGATTAATTTATTTAGTTAATTTAATGACAGTGTAGTGTTAGGTGTAATTGTAACTTAGGTTAGGGTTTATTTTACAGGTAAATTTGTATTTATTTTAGCTAGGTAGTTATTAAATAGTTATTAACTATTTAATAGCTATTGTACCTAGTTAAAATAAATACAAAGTTGCCTGTAAAATAAATATAAATCCTAAAATAGCTACAATGTAACTATTAGTTATATTGTAGCTATATTAATAGCTAGTAGGGGGCTTAGATTAGGTGTAATTAGTTTAAAATTATTGTAATATTTTATTATTTTTGCTAATTTAGTGTTTGTTTGTTTTTTTGTACTTTTCTGATGGATGGAAGACCTCTTCTTGCCCCGCTTGGATGAAGACTTCTGCCGGTCTGGATGTCCTCTCCTGCCCCAACGGGGTTTGGGTTAGAGTAGGAGTATGTGGGTGGTGGGTTGTAATGTGGGGGGGGTATTGTGTTTTTTTTTTACAGGCAAAAGAGCTGTTTTCTTTGGGGCATGCCCCAGCAAAAGGCCCTTTTAAGGGCTGGTAAGGTAATAGAGCTGTTAACTTTTGTAATTTAGTATAGGGTAGGGCATTTTTTTATTTTGGGGGGCTTTGTTATTTTATTAGGGGGCTTAGATTAGGTGTAATTAGTTTAAAATTCTTGTAATATTTTTTTATTTTTTGTAATTTAGTTGGGGGGTTTTTGTACTTTAGTTTAGTTTTTTTAATTGTATTTAATTGTAGGTACTTGTAGTTAATTTATTTAATGATAGTGTAGTGTTAGGTTTAATTGTAACTTAGGTTAGGATTTATTTTACAGGTAATTTTGTAATTATTTTAACTAGGTAGCTATTAAATAGTCAATATCTATTTAATAGCTATTGAACCTAGTTAAAATAAATACAAAGTTGCCTGTACAATAAATATAAATGCTAAAATAGCTACAATGTAACTATTAGTTATATTGCAGCTATATTAGGGTTTATTTTACAGGTAAGTCTTTAGTTTTATATAGGATTCATTTATTTAGTTAATTTAATGATAGTGTAGTGTTAGGTGTAATTGTAACTTAGGTTATGATTTATTTTACAGGTAAATTTGTATTTATTTTAGCTAGGTAGTTATTAAATAGTTATTAACTATTTAATAACTATTGTACCTAGTTAAAATAAATACAAAGTTGCCTGTAAAATAAATATAAATCCTAAAATAGCTACAATGTAACTATTAGTTATATTGAAGCTATATTAATAGCTAGTAGGGGGCTTAGATTAGGTGTAATTAGTTTAAAATTATTGTAATATTTTATTATTTTTGGTAATTTAGTGTTTGTTTGTATTTTGGTACTTGTATGATGGATGGAAGACCTCTTCTTGCCCCGCTTGGATGAAGACTTCTGCCGGTCTGGATGTCCTCTTCTGCCCCATCGGATGAAGACTTCGGCCCGGCTGGGTGAACACGACTCCAGGTAGGGAGATCTTCAGGGGGGTAGTGTTAGGTTTATTTAAGGGGGGTTTGGGTTAGAGTAGGGGTATGTGGGTGGTGGGTTGTAATGTGGGGGGGGATTGTGTTTTTTTTTACAGGCAAAAGAGCTGTTTTCTTTAGGGCATGCCCCGCAAAGGGCCCTGTTCAGGGCTGGTAAGGTAATAGAGCTGTTAACTTTTGTAATTTAGTATAGGGTAGGGCATTTTTTTTATTTTGGGGGGCTTTGTTATTTTATTAGGGGGCTTAGATTAGGTGTAATTAGTTTAAAATTCTTGTAATATTTTTTTATTTTTTGTAATTTAGTGGGGGGGGGGTTTTTGTAATTTAGTGGGGGGTTTTTGTACTTTAGTTTATTTAATTGTAGATAATTGTAGGTACTTGTAGTTAATTTATTTAATGATAGTGTAGTGTTAGGTTTAATTGTAACTTAGGTTAGGATTTATTTTACAGGTAATTTTGTAATTATTTTAACTAGGTAGCTATTAATTAGTCAATAACTATTTAATAGCTATTGTACCTAGTTAAAATAAATACAAAGTTGCCTGTAAAATAAATATAAATGCTAAAATAGCTACAATGTAACTATTAGTTATATTGTAGCTATATTAGGGTTTATTTTACAGGTAAGTATTTAGTTTTAAATATGATTCATTTATTTAATTAATTAAATGATAGTGTAGTGTTAGGTGTAATTGTAACTTAGGTTAGGATTTATTTTACAGGTAAATTTGTATTTATTTTAGCTAGGTAGTTATTAAATAGTTATTAACTATTTAATAACTATTGTACCTAGTTAAAATAAATACAAAGTTGCCTGTAAAATAAAAATAAATCCTAAAATAGCTACAATGTAACTATTAGTTATATTGTAGCTATATTAGGGTTTATTTTACAGGTAAGTCTTTAGTTTTAAATAGGATTCATTTATTTAACTATAGTAAACTTATTTCGTTTTATTTAAATTATATTTAAGTTAGGGGGTGTTAGTGTTAGGGTTAGACTTAGGTTTAGGGGTTAATAACCTTATTATAGTAGCGGCGACGTTGGGGGCGGGAGATTAGGGGTTAATAATTGTAGGTTGGTGGCGGCGATGTTAGGGAGGGCAGATTAGGGGTTAATAAAATGTATTATAGTGTTTGCAAGGCGGGAGTGCGGCGGTTTAGGGGTTAATACATTTATTATAGTTGCGGCGATTTGCGGTCGGCAGATTAGGGGTTAATACTTGTAGTTAGATTGCGGCGACGTTGGGGGGGGCAGATTAGGGGTTAATAACTATAATGTAGGGGTCGGCGGTGTTAGGGACACCAGATTAGGGGTTAATAGCTATAATGTAGGCGGCGGCGATATCGGGTCGGCAGATTAGGGGTTAATACTTGTAGTTAGATTGCGGCGACGTTGGGGGGGGCAGATTAGGGGTTAATAACTATAATGTAGGGGTCGGCGGTGTTAGGGACACCAGATTAGGGGTTAATAGCTATAATGTAGGCGGCGGCGATATCGGGTCGGCAGATTAGGGGTTAATACTTGTAGTTAGATTGCGGCGACGTTGGGGGGGGCAGATTAGGGGTTAATAACTATAATGTAGGGGTCGGCGGTGTTAGGGACACCAGATTAGGGGTTAATAGCTATAATGTAGGCGGCGGCGATATTGGGTCGGCAGATTAGGGGTTAATACTTGTAGTTAGATTGCGGCGACGTTGGGGGGGGCAGATTAGGTGTTAATAACTATAATGTAGGGGTCGGCGGTGTTAGGGACACCAGATTAGGGGTTAATAGCTATAATGTAGGCGGCGGCGATATCGGGTCGGCAGATTAGGGGTTAATACTTGTAGTTAGATTGCGGCGACGTTGGGGGGGGGCAGATTAGGGGTTAATAACTATAATGTAGGGGTCGGCAGTGTTAGGGACAGCAGATTAGGGGTTAATAGCTATAATGTAGGTGGCGGCGATATTCGGTCGGCAAATTAGGGGTTAATAAAATAATGCAGGTGTCAGCGATAGCGGGGGCAGCAGATTAGGGCTTAATAAGTGTTAGATTAGGGGTGTTTAGAGACTCGGGGTACATGTTAGGGTGTTAGGTGCAGACTTAGTGTTTCCCCATAGGAAACAATGGGGCTGCGGTGTTAGTTTTTTTTCAGCCGAAACTCCCATTGTTTCCTATGGGGAAATGCCGAATTTTACCGAGATAATTCGGATTTATTCGGAGATACGGCAGCTATTTCGGATTCATTCGGTAGATTCGGAAGTATTTTAATTCGGAAATCCGAATCGATCCGAATCTCCGAATTTACCGAATTTACGAATTTCCGAATTAATCCGAAACGAACCGCACATGTCTAGATCAAACACCTCAGTGGGTACAGTTAGAGAAAGACATCTTAGAGGTAGGAAGATTAGACACTATTCTCTGGGTGACGAAACAACATCGACCTTGGCATATTGAGGAATATGTCTCGATTAGACATACCACCTTTATTTGGGATAAACTAACCAAGACATACCCCATAATTAATGTTAGATCAAGACTTACACCATTAGCTCCAATCACTTCACTCATTAGCACACATATCCAAAAGAAATGGGAAAACAAGAGCCTTTATCGAATAGCGGACACACTCATAAGCAATAAAATACTGACCTTTTCCCAATACAAGGAATTAGGCACCCCAGAACAAAATGAATGGTATCATTACCTACAGCTCACATCTAGGGTACGAGAAATCATGGGATCAAATAAACCCCCATCTAACACCACATTAGAGACAATATGTCTGTCCAATACTCATGGGAAGGGATTAATTGCACTATTATACCCATTATTTAGTGAGGGAATCAGCAAAGAGAAGAGTCATTTTATGACCAAATGGGAACAGGACTTAAACAGGACTTAAACAGGACCTGGACATTAGAGACGTGGCTTTCAAACATTGATAGAGGCCTTTCATTCTCCCCAAATGCATTGCTAAAAGAAAACTATATCAAGGTTGTATATAAATGGTATATGTACCCCACAAGACTTACCAATACTCAGATAGATAATCCCCATATGTGCTATAGGGGATGTGGAGAGACTGGTACATATTTACATATGTGGTGGCAATGCGAGAAAGTTAAAAGAATATGCGACATGACATCAGCTTATTTAGGAAATATCCTTGAGACTGAGATTGATCTAACCCCAGAACAAGCCTTACTACACTTCCCTACAGAAGGTATTAGTAAAAGACACCATAAATTAGTAGCAATGATTTGTACCATAGTAAGGATCTCTATAGCTAGATTTTGGAGGGGAGACCCCCCCACATTTGATTATATCGAGAAGAGAATCAACTATCGCTACAATATGGCGAGTGCCTCAGCAGCCATACTGAACACTAGAAACAAATTTATCCAACAATGGGAACCGTATATTATGCATATAGAAAAGGTAAATAGAGCTAGAACCTTAGTCACTTAGATAACATCAGAACCTAAGGTCTGTAAGGGAATATATCAGGGGAGGATGAGTTCCAGATCACTAAGATTATTAAAATTAAACTGAGATATAAATATATGGAGGAGGGAAAAAATTAGATTGTAAGATGGGAGGCTAGTTCAAAATGTTATCCGATAACCCCTGAGATTTGAAGGTTACAGTTTGGGGTAAGGAATCTAGAGAGAAAAAAGTAAAAGATTTGAATTGTACTAATTGAATGTATAAAAAGAGAAATAATTTGAAGACTGTATTGTTACGGTTTGATTGTTTATTTATTGTTATTGATGATGTTACATGTACATTTTACATAATATGTGAAAAATCAATAAAAAGATTTCAACAAAAATGGGTCAGGGATCAGAAGCCTGAGACAGTCGAGCAAGCTGCCGTCCTGGCTGATCAGTGCAACTCGAGCCCCGCCCAGTGGGTCGCTCCACTGCAGCTTTGACTCGCCTATGGGTGGCTCCCCGTTATTCTCCAGCCCAGCAGGCACCACCCCACTCCTTCGGGCACAGCCCGGAAGACGGGGATCCAGTGGTATAAGTGTGACCAGATGGGCCATGTTCAGTCCAACTGCCCGAGCAACCCACCCCCAACTCAATGGAAAAGAGCACCCGCTGGGGGCTCCAGGGCCTCCACTCACTGCTTGGAGGTGGAGAGCCCCACTGACCACGCCGCTTGGACAGAGGAAGAGTTTGGGATCCTACATAAGGTGGATCCCATATAAGCAGCAACAGGCGACAACCGCCTGCACCACCGCCAGGTCATCTGGATCAATCGCTGGCAGGCACAGGGACTGCGACACAGCGAAGCAACTGTTACCCTTGCCAGCCACACATGGTCACCAATTCGGACCAGACATGGAGGTCCATTACAGTCCATGTGGCTGAGGTAAGGTGCTCCAGATCCCTACGGCCCAGGTTCACCTGGATTGGGGTGCTGGCTACTGTGCCGTGGAAGTAGGAGTCATTTCCTACCTATGCACAGAGGTCTTGCTGGGGAATGATTTGGGGCCCCTCGCCTCCTCCTTTGTATTGGATGGCCCCACTGACACTTACCCAGTTACCACCCACCAGCAAGCTGGATGTCAGGCCACCACAAACAATCTGGGGACTGAGGTAAGCCACTACCCCCCGACTCCTACCGCGACAGCTGACCCCCTTTCCTTGGCATCCCCCACTGACTTTGCCCAGGAGACATTGAGGGAATGACATTAGCTCCTTACTGTGCCCGGGCTTGAACCAACCCAGGGGGGCTAAGAGGGGACCGTTTTGAGTGGGACAGAGAGCTCCTATACAGGATTACAGAGGGGGGGCAGGCAGATGTCCAAGTGCCAGCTGGTGGTACCACAAAAGTACGTGCTGCGCATAGGGCATGACATTCCCCTGGCAGGACATCTAGGTAGGGATCACTAGAACCCAGCACCGGTTGACTCAGACCTTCTTCTGGCCAGGGATCACAGGGGACATTAGGCAGTATCCCATTAGGCAGTATCCCCTCCCCATCATCGACGAACCCTTCAGCAGAGTAGCCGTTGAAATTGTTGGTCCTTTCCCCCGCCCCAGTCCATCAGGAAAAAAGTATATCCTGACAGTGGGAGACTACGCCACCCCGATACCCGGAGGCAATCCCCCTGGCCAATATCCAGGCAGAGACAGTGTCCTATGCGCTGCTCAGGATATTCACCAGAGTGTGTTCCTCCAGGAGATTATCTCAGACCAGGGGACCCAGTTTACTGCTGAGCTCACCTAGCAGCTATGGAGGCTTTGTGGGATAAGACCCCTGCCAAGCTCTCCATACCACCCCCAGACTAACGGGCTGTGCAAGAGGTTTAATGGGAACCTGAAGCAGCTGCTTAGGACATTCTCGTCCTCTCACAAAGATTGGGAAAGATACCTGCAGCAGAGAGATGCCCCAGGAATTCACTGGGTTCTCCCCCTTTGAATTAGTGTATAGCCGGAGGGGGCCCCTAGACTTACTTAGAGCTCACTAGGAAGGATCAGTTGGGGAAGAAGGACCCTCCATTGTGGGGTACGACCTGGAGTTCAGGGACTGACTGAAGGACCTTGCCACTAGAGTATGAGAGAACCTCTAGATCGCCCAAGGTAGGCAGAAGCGGTGGTACAACAGGGGTGCTCGTAACCGCACCTTAGACATAGGGCAGAAGGTCCTGGCCCTGAAGCTTGTCAAGACAGAAAAGCTACAGGCATCCTGGCAGGGACCATATCAAGTGGTAGAGCAACTCTACGATACGACCTACCTGGTAACCAAGTGTTCAGATGAACGGGTCTGCCGGACCTTTCATGTGAACATGCTGAAGGCCTACCAGGAGAGGTTGGAGGAGGTAGCTGCATTATGCGCTCCTGTCATGGAGGACTCAGAGAGTCTCCCCATGCAGGAGCTACCTTGGTGGAATAGGGCGCCCACAGGCGTAGGGGACATAAAGTTAGTTGAAAGGCTAGGGACTATGCAGAGGGAGCAAGTCAAGCAGGTATTGGAGAGCCGATGAGACATGTTCTCCACTGACCTTGGATACACCATGGTAGCTGTTTACCTAGTGGAGCACCCGGGACAGGCACCTCTGCGGCAGCCAGTATACCCGCTCCTTGAGTCAGTTAGGGAAAGTATACACAACGAGCTCAGGGAAATGCTGGACACTGCCGTTATTGAGCCATCCAACAGTCCCTGGGCATCCCCGGTGCTACTGGTACCCAATCGGGATGGGACCACCAGATTTTGTGTAGACTACCGTAGGCTCAATGACAGAGCTACAACCAATGCCTACCCCATGCCCCAGGTGGATGACCTCCTAGACTGCATTGCCTGTGGCAACTTCCTGACCACCCTAGACCTCTGCAAGGGGTACTGGCAAATCCCCCTGGAGCTGGAATCTGTTCCGAAGTCAGCATTCATCACCCTATTCTGCCTATACCAGTTAAGATCATGCCGTGTGGGATGAAGAATGCTCCAGCGACCTTCCAGACAATGGTAGAACGCCTCCTGGATAGCCTCCAGGATTATGCTTGCACATACCTGGATGACATTGTGATCTACAGCGATACCTGGGAGGACCACCTGGTTCATCTAGGTACCGTTCTGTACCACATAAAGGCTGCCGGTCTAATGCTCAAGGCAGACAAGTGTATGGTAGGGCACTTGGAGGTCCAGTATCTTGGGCACTCTGTAGGCTGTGGGAAGCAGCGGCAGGAGCCAGCCAAGATTGAGGCAGTCGGGAACTGGCCAACTCCCTAAACCAAGACCCAGGTCTTCCTAGGGACAGCAGGGTACTACCGCAAGTTTGTCCCCAACTATAGTGCCCTGGCCAAACCCTCGACTGATCTGACCAGAAAACAGTTACCCCAACAAGTCCTGTGGTCCCCTGAGTAGTGTGAGGCTGCCTTCCAAAGCATAAAGACATCTCTAACTTCTGCCCCTATCCTGGCCGCCCCCTTCCAAACGTTTTTGTGTCCATACAGATGCCTTTTTGTTCAGGTTGGGAGCAGTGCTAAACCAGATGGATGAGGAGGGCCATGAACACCCCATAGCCTATATCAGTAGGAAGCTATTGCCCAGAGAAGTAGGCTATGTGGCGGTGGAGAAAGAATGCCTGACACTGGTGTGGGTCATAAATAAACTCCAACCTTATTTATATGGAAGGGCTTTCACCGTACTCACAGACCACAGCCCCCTGGTCTGGCTCAACAGAGTTTCTGGGGACAATCGACAACTATTGCAGTAGAGCCTAGCCTTGCAGCCCTTCAACTTCACTTTTCAATACCGACCGGGGAGGAGCAATGGGAATGCTGATGGACTCTCCCGGCAAACTGAGTTGGAAAATCCTACCGGACAGCCCCAGACCAACCCGTGTGTGGATCTAGCTGGGTCTACCGGACTTTTCAGGGGTGAGCACTGTCACGGATACCAGGCTGCCAACCTCCCCACACTACCTGGCTCACTGTGTTTTACTTTGGGTTTGGTCTTTTCATGGCTCACAGGATCTCCCAGACTCTTGCTGTCTCTTGTTCTACTGTTTGTACCTCATCATGGAAGAGCTGTTCACTTATTGCCTGACCCCTTTCCAGCTGGCCGGGATCCCGGAACTACTGGCCGGCCGGATTACCCCAGACACCCGCTGACCTTTACCCCAGGTCGCTCCAGTGCCCCATTGCCCCAGAGTTCTGCTCTTTTGAGGATTGGTACCCCCTAGTTAGGACAAGAGGTGGGGTGATTGCCAGAAGGGAGCTCCCTTGGGAACTTGGGGTATCGGACCCCCCTCTAAAACTCTACTCCCCCTGGCTTACCCAGTGTACCTTTCATCCACTGTCACTCTGGCCCCCAGTGACGGATCATGTAGCTTTTTGGACTGAAACAGTAAAAAGGAAGAGCAGAAGAAGGCACCACAATAGTGCACAATCATTGTAAATTGTTCTTCACACGCAGTAATGGTTATACTTACAAAGTATAAAGCACTTGACAAGTGCCACAAATGCCTGCTGGACCTTTATCAGCTGTCCAGAAAGCTATCCTCATGATATAAAGAAGGTTCTAAACGAAACAATGCTGCCTCAAGAAAAGCAAACTGCGTCCTATCGCAATACACCTGATGAAGCGGTCAGTGTGACCAGGAAACGCATTGTGCATTCCACATATGTTTTAAATTAAAGTCAATACTGTTTTTAGACATTGACTTCACAACTTCTATTCAACTTGAGCCAGTTTTGTCTGAGCGATATACCATTCCTAGAACTTTCCTAGCTTGCATAGGGGGTTTATATTATCCATTCTGCTGAACTTGGAGGAATCGTTCTAAGGACGTAATTCGCTTTTCTTGAGGCATCACTGTTTTGTTTGGGACCTTATTTATATCGTGAGGATAGCTTTCTGGACAGCTGATAAAGGTCCAGCAGGCATTTGTGGCACTTGTCAAGTGCTTTATACTTTGTAAGTATAACCATTACTGTGTGTGTGTGAAGACCAAGTTACACTGATTGTGCACTATTGTGGCGCCTTCTTCTGCACTCCCTTTTTACAGATTCGTTCTACTTGGATTGCCATCAAGTTCCTGGAAGAAGCCTTCAGCCTTTGGTCTTATACATCTGTCGTTTATCAACAAGGATTTATGACGGACTTTCACTTATTCTATGTATCATTGGAATTATCTAAGAACTATTCCACCCATAAATATTATCAACACTTTATTGGGTATATATACCATTGTGTATAGGAATCATTGTTTGTGATTTATATGTGATTTATATGGATGTCACTTTGTGTTTTATATATATATATATATATATATATATATATATATATATATATATATATCGCTAGATCTTATGTTTTATATGTATCACCAGGATATATAATATATATCACTAACAGTAATAGCTACTATTTGTGATAGCGCTCACTTATAGCTGTATTTTAAGATTAACGGCACTATATTATCACTATTTTTGTTTACTTCACTATAGCATTTAGCACTAGTGATACACATTATATTGTATTTTGATACATTCTTTTTGATTTTCACAACATACATTTGTGTAGGTTTTACGCTTGACACTATTATAGGCACATCTAACATTTTTCTTTGGACTGAAACACCCTGGGGCCCGGAGCTCTCCATTGGTACCCGGGGATTGCTGCCACTTCCTCTGGATCACCCCAAAACCACCACATCTGTGTTGCGGAGACTGTAAGGGACTATGGATGCGCCAGTCTGTCTGGAGGGGCGGGAATAGCGGGAGATCTGGAAGTCAGATAAGACACTTATCATGATGAGCTGGGTGTATATACGTGTGTGTGTTTCACAATAAAGTCTGTTCGTAATTCAAATAAATACTGGTTTTGTCTGGTTATTTTGGTGGGCTCTGGCTATAATCACTTCTCTCCGCTCTATAGCTACAAGTTCCATATACAGCAAGGACCCTCTTGGTGGAGCTACCCAGGCGGGCTAGCCGAATTCTGTCACAGGATATAAAACCCACAATTTTTTGTTTCATGATTCAGATAGAACATACAATTTTAAACAACTGTCCAATGTACTAGATGGCATCACTATTTTCTGTCATGTAGTGCTCCAGACATGTGCACGCTACCTATCTAGATATCTCTTCAACAAAGAATAACATGAGAATGAAGCAAATTTGCTAAAAGGAATAAATTGGAATCTTTTTTTAAAATTGTATTCTCTGTCTTAATCATGAAAGAAAAAAATTGTGTTTCATGTTCCTTTAAGAAGGTAAGAGGCCACAAGTCATTACTTGTGGTATGCATGCCCCTGTTCAGCAGGAGGAGGCAGGGCCAGATTGGCCTACTGGGAAATCAGGAAGTTTCCTGGTGGGCTGCAGCAGTTGGGGCCAGCCTACCACTATTATGTGCCAAAAGAAAAGTAGCATCATCCTATGTAACAATGTTCATAAGGGAGCTACAAAAGAGGTAGCACCATTCTATGTAACAATGTGCATAAGGGGGCTAAAAGAAATGTAGCACCACCCTATGTAACAAAGTTCATAAGGTAACTAAAAGAGAAGTAGAACTATCCTATAAAAAAAAATGTTAATAATGGGGGCTAAATGGGAGGGAGCACCATCCTATGTAACAATGTTCATAAGGAAGCTAAAAGAGAAGTAGTACCATCCTATGTAACGATGTTCATAAGGAAGCTAAAAGAGAAGTAGTACCATCCTATGTAACGATGTTCATAAGGAAGCTAAAAGAGAAATAGCACCATCCTATGTAACAATGTTCATAAGAGAGCTAAACAAGAGGGAGCCCCTTCTTTACATCAAATCAAGGGGATTTGTTCTCAGGTGGATTTACTATGTAACAATGTGCATTAGGGGGCTAAATGAAATGTAGGACCATCCCATGTAACAATGTCAAAAAGAGGGTTAAAAAAGAAGTAGCACCATCCTATGTAGCAATGTTCATAAGGAAGCTAAAAGGGAAGCAGCACCATCCTATGTAACAATGTTCGTAAGGAAGCTAAAAGGGAAGCAGCACCATCCTATGTAACAATGTTCATAAGGAAGCTAAAAGAGAAATAGCACCCTCCTATGTAACAATGTTCATAAGGAAGCTAAAAGAGAAATAGCACCCTCCTATGTAACAATGTTCATAAGGAAGCTAAAAGGGAAGCAGCACCATCCTATGTAACAATGTTCATAAGGAAGCTAAAAGAGAAATAGCACCCTCCTATGTAACAATGTTCATAAGGAAGCTAAAAGAGAAATAGCACCCTCCTATGTAACAATGTTCATAAGGGAGCTAAAAGAGAAATAGCACCCTCCTATGTAACAATGTTCATAAGGGAGCTAAATGAGAGGGAGCCCCTTCTTTACATCAAATCAAGGTGATTTGTTCTCAGGTGGATTTACTGTTCAAAAACTCTGCTAATCAAAAAAAGCACATGTGAAACATCACTACAGTTATAAAGTTAATTTATGAAACAATCAGCCATCTCTTCAGGCATAACCTGGGTCAAAGTAGACACCCAAATGCTAATTCAAAAATACATATTCATAATACAAAATAAGTACATATTCTGTTTCAGTGCTGACACCAATGATAATGCTGCACGTGGCAATGCCTTATGGAAGGGGCAGTTAACTATAGTATAATATCCAAGATAAATGTGAGAAAACAGGAGTTAAACATTTGAAAATGATTGTTGTCTGAAAAAAAGGCCAAAGCTGTTTAAATTCATTTTAAAGTGACACAAAAATATTTGTGCGCAATTTATCCCTATGGACTAATTGCTCAATAATGGCTGATAAGGCGGATTGCAAAAGCTCTATTAGTGGTCAAAGGTAAGAACCACAAGCATACAAAGTGTTGTTTTCACTTTTCAGTATAGAATAATTAAAGGGACACTCAGGTTAAATTAAATTTTCATGATTCAGATACAGCATGTCATTTTAAACAACTTTCCAATTTACTTCCATTAAAATAAATGTGCACAGTCTTTTATATTTACACTTTTTGAGTCACCAGATCCTACTGAGCATGTGCAAGAATTAACAGACTATACGTATATGCATTTGTGATTGGCTAATTGCTATCACATGGTACAAGGGGAGTGGAAATATACATAACTTTGAAATTTGTTATAAAAACATCTACTACTCATTTGAAGTTCAGACTAAGTGCTATTGCATTGTCTTGTTATCTTGCATTTGTTGATTATGCAAATCTAATGTGTTGACTGGTCCTTTAAGGGGGCAGTAAGTTTAGAGATGTGCAAAGGGTAAAAATTAGTTTCAGATTTTTACCATAGTTTCCATGAATTTAATTCACATGGGCATTGATTTCAGCAGAATATTGGATTCAGATTTGTTAGTATTATTATTATACTTTATAAGGCACCAACAAATTCTGCAGCACTGCCCATGGTTACAACAGATATAATATTTTTAAGAGACAGGACAACATTTATCAAACAAAGGGTGAGAATGATGTTAGTACAGAGTTAGATGAAGGCAATTATTTGTTACTGTTATTTCTAATAGTAACAACAAATATATACAACTAATTTAACAAAAAACTTTCATTATAGAATTCGAACAATAAAAAGAAGCTATCTTTCAATTCTAACCAAATATATAACTCGCTGATTGAATTTGAGTCAATAATTAGCTCACAAAAGCACAAAAGTCACACAACAATGGCTCCAATCAAAGTGATTGAAAATACATGAGCTCCTCCTAGTCTCCCATCTCCCTATTATAGGTTTAGGCTTGATTTGACATAGGGGGACAATAGGCACATGAATGGCAAGACCCCCTGTCCATCATTATAAACAAAGGAGCTGATTAGCCAAACAATATAGATCCTTTTCATCCTTCCGGCACCCTTTTTTTTTTGGCCTCAACCAGCACAAAAAAATGAACAAATCGATTTGGTCAAACAATCTTTTTTTTTTCATCTGATTCATCCAATAATGTATTCAACTAGTTGTGTGTTGGACAGCTTCATGAATTGCCATAAATTTGGACAAATCTGTATTTCTCCAAAGCTGAATGCACATCTCTACTAAAATCTGCTTTTTTGTAACTTAAACATACTTGTTTAAAACTAACAATCTCCCCCAGCCCCAAAAATCAAATCTTTTTGTATATCAATATTTTCAAACCCCATACCCTCAAACCCCATACCCTCTTAGCAGAAGTGTTAATCAGGTGGAGGAAAAAAAGAGACAGGTAATTGATTAGAGGGTTATAAAATTATTGATATTGACAAATTTGAGTTCTGTTGCTTGGACATATTGTTAGTTTTATATAAATTATAAAGAAAAAGTTTAGATATTAGTGTCCTTTACAATGCTTTAGGAGTGACCTTTACATTCAGGAAAGGGTGCTGGAAAGTTCCCAGATTGTATACAGAGAAATTAAACAATGGTACTAAGCTTTCAGGTATACT
Organism: Bombina bombina; assembly: GCF_027579735.1. Taxonomy (NCBI): domain Eukaryota; kingdom Metazoa; phylum Chordata; class Amphibia; order Anura; family Bombinatoridae; genus Bombina; species Bombina bombina. The sequence goes on along the minus strand of NC_069509.1, from coordinate 149,317,388 downwards.
AAAGTGTAAAATGCAAAATGCAGCAAAAACCCACTCACAATTAAAAAAGGTTGTGCTAAGGAAGGGTTATTGAAATATTAGTTATATTGATGTTAACAAAAATGATTTATGTTTACTATAACATCTAACATAAATGCCAAAAGATGTTTTTATTAACCCCTTAAGGACCAGCGACGTACCCTGTATGTCGCTGGCCTTTTTTTGGGACTTGATTATTTTATAGCGCGGTCTTGCCACCAGCGTTGAGACTGCTCTATTCCACAAAGCCTTCTGGAGGGAGGGCATTAATAGTGTGTTCTTGCTAGACTTGTGCTATTATGTCCTGAAAAAACCCTTAACGACCAGTGACATACAGGGTACATTGTGGTCATTAAGGGGTTAAATAATTTAATATTATTGGAGTCAGAAGAATGTTGTAAATTTCTAAAATAAGACAACGTTGTTACAAATCATAAAAAAAATGACAGACTTTTGAGCACTTCTTTATTTTTATTTTTTTAATTGTGTACCATAGTTAAAACTATAATGTAAAATTGTAATGCTCAACATATATTTTTGCCATCCTCAGTTGTTCGTATTATACAATGCTGAGCTATGAAGCACAAAAGAGGTCAATACTAAATATGCTGACCACTCGTCTCCATAGGTCCAGTGGAAGATAATGAGATGCACACTAAAACCCGCTAGGGATACAGGCATGAGCTTAGGTGTCACCTGAAAACCAAAAGACAGCACTTCAGGCTGCTGAGTGGAAGAATGAATATCCTCACATGAACAGAGGGCAGGGATGGAATGATGTGTATTACACAGCAATAAGCTTAGCCTCTGGCTGAGATCCAGAGGAACACACTAGCTATCCCCTGTTGTAAGTCCTTAGAATAATATTTAATAACCTCAGCCCTAGGCAGTAAAATGAAAAGCCTGGATTCTTTTGGAGTATAGTTCCCCTTAACCTAAAAGTTAAAAAGTCTACATTGCCCCAGATTGTCTGCACAGGTTGCAAACCTTTTTGTTATGTTTGAATCCAGTCAAATACTTTGAAATAATCTAGGGGTTTGCAAAATCATCAGGTATTATTAGGCTATGTACATAAACATATAAAGAATGCACGGTGCTTCTTTTAATGTATCTTTTATGATTGTTGTCTTATATTGCTGCATTATAAATGCCATTGAGAATTTTCAAATTAAATTATAGATTTAGTTGTAGAGAAGAAGGTTATATATTGTAACAGTGTTTTTAAGAAAGAAAAAAAATAATTTCCTAAAGTGTGACTCTAGTATCAAAGGCACTAAAATATCTAAATAAATCTTCCACCAAATACAGTAACCACACAATAGTTATGTTGGCATATATCAAAGGAAATTATCAAGACAAAATGAAATACTAACAGAATAGGATGAGACCCGGACTGAGCAAAGAGCGTAGAGGGCAATTGCCTTGTGGGCTGGTGCCTGTTTCCTTAGCTCCGCCCAGTCATCAGTATTATTATTTATGCATGATGAAGGGCTAGCCCAGCCCTGCCTCTCACTCTCTGCCTTGCTATGTCTGGGAACCAGGTCAGGGCCGGTACCATCCCGCTCAGGTGCCTGTTATTTTGAGTAACTAAGACTACATAGGCTCATAATAAGCAGTTATTTTTTATTTAATTGTGAACTTCAATAACATCCAGTTTTGCATAACCAACACAATTATATTAATACACTTTTTACCTCTGTGATTACCTTGTATATAAGCCTCTGCAGACTGCCCCCACTGCATCAACTTCTACACCCCCTCCAGACAACTACGCTCTGCCGACCAAGCACTCGCAGTCATCCCCCACTTCAAGTAAACAACAGCTGGAGGAAGATCCTTCTCCAATATGCAGCAAAGACATGGAACACCCTCAGACAACCCAGCTCCCTTACAAACTTCAGTAAGGACCTCAAGACCTGACTGTTTGACTGAATCGCCTTCCCTTAGCCCCCCTCTTTTCAACCTCCCTTAGCGCCTTGAGACCCTCACAGGTGATTAGTTTGTGCTTTACAAGTACCCGATAGATAGATTTCAGTTCTTTTGACAGACTTGCATTTTAGCCAATCAGTGCTGACTCCTAGGTAACTTTGCGTGCGTGAGCTCAATGTTATCTGTATGACACACATGAACTAAAGCCCTCTAGTGGGGAAAACTCTCAAAATGCATTCAGATAAGAGGCGGCCTTCAAGGGCTAAGAATAAGAAATTAGCATATGAGCCTACCTAGGTTTAGTTTTCAACAAAGAATATCAAGAGAACAAAGCAAAATTGATGATAAAAGTAAATTGGAAAGTTGTTGAAAATTACGTGCCCCATCTGAAACATGAAAATTTTATTTTGACTACACTGTTCCTTTTTAACAGACAATTTTTTTCTATGTATCTAAAGGGATATAAAGGTCAAAATTTAAACATGCACGGGTGCATTTTAATTTGTAAATAGAAGGATTTTTGCAATATACTTCCATCAACAAAAATGCTTCTAGTAAAAGTTATTACTGTTTTTCAGTTGCATACACACATATGCTGCGAGGGTCTGTGCACCAGCATTCAAGTGCTACACCTTCTCAGAGAGTCAGTTGTGGATTGTATGATACAGAATTCAGTCTTCACAGACACAATGCACATCACCAGCTCTTTGACCCTAAATACAGGTGCATGGGCCCTAACAGCATATGTGCGTATGCTGTTGACAAACAGTGATAACTTTCACTAGAATCATTTTTGCTAATGGAAGCATTTTGCAAAAGTGATTCTATTTAAAATTAAAATGCACCAATGTACTTTTCAATTGTGATCTTTCAATCTTTTTAACCCTCAAAATGAAACTGGCATCCTCCAGTGTCACTCCTGTGCAACACATGGAAGGTGATTGGTGGATACATATGGTGCCCCAACTAGCCACCAGCTGCAGCATTCTCAAAAATGACCTTTTTCTGGTGTAACTATTAGCTGTTGCTGGGGTTAAATACAGGTATTAGTTTAAAAAACAAATAGCAAAAGAGACCATTTTATTTTTATAAGAAAATGTCAGTTTAAGTAGATAAGCTTTACTGACTCTCATGTGTGGTTGCAGCTAAACACAAAAGTATTTGCAAGTGTAAGCTACTTTTCTCTCCAGAAGCACCACCCTATGATAATGTACACAGCTTATATCCTTATGCTCTATACTTCAAATACAAAGCCAGTTAGGTCACAGACGACACCAGCGGCAGCTACTGCGCATGTGCCCCAGCGACAAGAACGCTTACCGTGTGCCATGCATGTATTCCACAAAAGGCAGCACTTATTTAGGGGGTTATTTAGAAACTAATTCAGGTTAATTAGAAGCTAATACAGGTTTACAGCTCACTAGCACAGACAAATGTAAGAAGTATCAGACCTACTCAACAGAGGGCCCTGGTGCAACATTTTTTTGGTCGGGGCCCCAAAGGTAGTAAGCAATAGTAATCATTTACACCCTGGTCTGTATAATGATTTTGCAGATAGATAGATAAATAGATGTGCAACCTGCACTAATAAAAGACTCAGCCTGCATTAGAATTGTATATAGTGTGCACACGCCTTTGTATATAGACTGGAAGCTACGGGCCCCTTTAACGTCTTTCAATCTATAAAACTGAAATTTGTATATCAGAATTTCATGATTTCTATTGAAATACAATTGGCTTTTATGAGATCGAATCAATGTATATGACCATATGTCAGTATTTAAATGATTTCATGGAAGTTTATTTATAATATAATAATATATTTGCCAAACATCTATCAATTCAGTTTGGATGCCAGATTTACATTTCCAGTTCTGAATCATAGGGGCCTTGGGTTTCCACGTTCTTGGGAAAAAACTGTTGGGTACACTAATTAGCATAAATTAGTATTAATAATTATGCAAATGTATGCTAAACATTGTCAGGTACTATGAATTAGTGCGTATATTAATACTGAATGTCATAGCGGGCTGCCTTTGATAAGCAGGTGCAGTTAGTGTGACACTATATTAGAATATTACTGTTACACAGTCAGTGTTTGCTACATTCTAGGTATTTAGACCATGTTTGGCTCAGGAGCGTTGTCCTTGTGCACCAGAGCTTAAAGGGACATACAACACTTTGAGATGGTAACATAAAATGATAAATTGTATATATAAAAAAGCTCTGCAATATACTTTCATTATTTATTTTGTCCTCTTTGCCTGTAATTCCCTTCTGAAATTGTGAGCTTTTCAGTTCCTGTTAGAAATGGAAGTGTAGAACACTGTTAAATCCAGCACAACCATTGGCTGCACACTCTAGTGACCTATGTATAACTGTCTCTAATTGGCCACAGCAGAGAAGGTAACACAAGTTACAACATGGCAGCTCCCAGTGTTTTATAGACACTAAAACTTTACACTTATTTTGTCACTTTTTAAACAACTAATGAAACTTGCTTTAATTACTTTACCTGTATACTGCAGTCACTATTAACTCTTTCTTTTAAGTTTCCTAACTCCCTAGCTCTAACTCCCCCCACACAATTCCTTTTATGGCTGTATCTATATCAACCTTTGATTTGGTAGAATACAGAAGTACACAGTGATTATCTGCAGGAGCATGCCTAGAAGCAAATAAACTGCTGTGAACTGAGTTGAAATACAATGCCTGTGTTTCTGATGCTAAACACTGATAAGGGGGGGGGGGGTTGTCAGACTGCTCCAGACAGTATGACTATGTAACTCATTTTGCTTATTTTTGAAAATTATTTTAAAATACTTGCCAGCAATTTTTTTAAAAAAAATTATGCAAACTATTTTTACTTAAACACGGAACCCAATTTTTTTTAATTTTGTGATTCAGATAGAGCATGCAATTTTAAACAACTTTCTAATTTACTCCTGTTATCAAATTTTCTTCATTCTCTTGGTATCTTTATTTGAAATGCAAGAATGTTAGATGCCGGCCCATTTTTGGTGAACAATATGGGTTGTTCTTGCTGATTGGTGGATAAATTCATCCACCAATAAAAAAGTTCTGTCCAGAGTCCTGAAGCAAAAAAAAAGCTTAGATGCTTTCTTTTTCAAATAAAGATAGCAAGAGAACGAATAAAAATTGATAATAGGAGTAAATTACAAAGTTGCTTAAAATTGCATGCTATATCTGAAACACAAAAGAAAAAAATTGGGTTCAGTGTCCCTTTAACCCTTTAACGACCAACGACGTATGGGGTACGTCCTGCAAAAAAATGCAGTTAATGACCAAGGACGTACCCCGTACGTCGTTGGTCTTTGAAAGCAGTGGAAGCGATCCTGATCACTTCCAACTGCTTTCATGTTATAGCAGTGATGCCTCGATATTGAGGCATCCTGCTATAACATTTTTTAGCCGTCCGATGCAGAGAGAGCCACCCTGTGGCCCTCTCTGCATCGGCCATCAATGGCTATGTTCGTTGGTGGGTGGGAGCTGATCCAGGGAGGCGGGTGGGTGGCCATTGGTGGGAAGGGGGGCGGGATCGAGTGCGCGCACGTGCGCGGGTGCGCGCGCATGCACGTGCGCGTGCGCGGGTGCGCGCGCATGCACGTGCGCGTGCGTGTGCGCGCTTGCGCGGGTGCGCGAGCGTGAGTGGGAACCCTACACTATGGAACAAAAAGTAAGGTGGTACTTGGTGGGAGAGAGGGTGGGAACATTATACATTTTAACCATCTGGGAGGGTGGGAGGTTGGGGGTTGAGGGGGGGCAGCTACACTACAGAAAATAGTAGTTTTAAAATAATAAAATAAAACATTTGATAAAAAACATTTGATTTCAAACTGGGTACTGGCAGACAGCTGCCAGTACCCAATATGGCGCATAATAAGGCAGAGAGGGGGGTTAGAGAGCTGTTTGGGGGGGATCAGGGAGGTTGGGGGCTAAGGGGGGATCCTACAGAGCAGAATTATTTTTTTATTTTTTTTAAATCCCCAAAAAACTCTTATTTTAGTACTGGCAGACTTACTGCCAGTACTTAAGATGGCGGGGACAATTGTGGGGTGGGGGAGGGAAGAGAGCTGTTTGGGAGGGATCAGGGTGTGTGATGTGTCATGTGGGAGGTTGAACCCTACACTAAAGCTAAAATTAACCCTACAAGCTCCCTACAAGCTCCCTAATTAACCCCTTCAATGCTGGGCATTATACACGTGTGGTGCGCAACGGCATTTAGCTGCCTTCTAATTACCAAAAAGCAAAGCCAAAGCCATATATGTCTGCTATTTCTGAACAAAGGGGATCCCAGAGAAGCTTTTACAACAATTTATGCCATAATTGCACAAGCTGTTTGTAAATAATTTCAGTGAGAAACCTAAAATTGTGAAAAATGTAACGCTTTTTTTTTTTGTTCGCATTTGGCGGTGAAATGGTGGCATGAAATATACCAAAATGGACCTAGATCAATACTTTGGGTTGTCTACTACATTATACTAAAGCTAAAATTAACCCTACAAGCTCCCTACAAGCTCCCTAATTAACCCCTTCAATGCTGGGCATAATACACGTGTGGTGCGCAGTGGCATTTAGCGGCCTTCTAAATACCAAAAAGCAATGCCAAAGCCATATATGTCTGCTATTTCTGAACAAAGGGGATCCCAGAGAAGCATTTACAACCATTTATGCCATAATTGCACAAGTTGTTTGTAAATAATTTCAGTGAGAAACCTAAAGTTTGTGAAACAATTTGTGAAAAAGTGAACAATTTTTTTTATTTGATCGCATTTGGTAGTGAGATGGTTGCATGAAATATACCAAAATGGGCCTAGATCAATACTTTGGGATGTCTTCTAAAAGAAAATATATACATGTCAATGGATATTTAAGGATTTCTGAAAGATATCAGTGTCCCAATGTAACTAGCGCTAATTTTGAAAAAAAGTGGTTTGGAAATAGCAAAGTGCTACTTGTATTTATTTCCCTATAACTTGCAAAAAAAAGCAAAGAACGTGTAAACATTGGGTATTTCTAAACTCAGGACAACATTTAGAAACTATTTAGCATGGGTGTTTTTTGGTGGTTGTAGATGTGTAACAGATTTTGGGGTTCAAAGTTAGAAAAAGTGTGTTTTTTTTTAATTTTTTCCTCATATTTTATAATTTTTTTATAGTAAATTATAAGATATGATGAAAATAATGGTATCTTTAGAAAGTCCATTTAATGGCGAGAAAAACGGTATATAATATGTGTGGGTACAGTAAATGAGTAAGAGGAAAATTACAGCTAAACACAAACACTGCAGAAATGTAAAAATAGCCTTGGTCCCAAACGGACAGAAAATGGAAAAGTGCTGTGGTCCTTAAGGGGTTAATTAGCCCTTTTAGGATATGCACAGATCTCAACATGTTTTATGACATTTTAATGCTAGCAGATTGTAGTGATGTGAATACACAGGCTGGGTGCAGAGGCAGTGAGGTGTGATGTAGTACAGAAGACCTGGGCTGTGCAGCCCTAACTGTTCACAAGATATACTGTATCTCTCTATCAGCTATCAAGGGCATACTGTAGGCAAATCCAGAGGGGAAAAATCAGATGCGTGAGGGTCTGGCAGTGCCAGACATAAAGTGAAAGCTTAAGATACCCAGCACATTGTCATTATTTATATAGTACCATCACCTGCCACACACTTAAAAATACCAGCTGTGCTAGTGAATTATAGTCCAGGTGGCACAACCTATAATGAGAGACCTTACTGTCTTGGATAGTTATAAACCCAGAACATTTCACAAGTCATGCTAAATAGGGTTCTGCTTAGCAAACCCCTGACAGCATTATAGAGTGTATAACTTAATCTACGCTTGTACATGACAGCGCGTTGCCACTTTTACATATGTTAGTCACTGCTTTGGTTTTAATGGATAAAATATTATGCAGCTACACATTCTACTAGTTTGACTTTTTTTGCTGTTAATAGTGCACTAATTACTGTAATTATATTAAACACACAAATCTGAATGTATATTTGCTTATCAGGCTTTGCCCTCTATGTGTGAAAGTAAAGAAAATAAAATTTGATATTCTTGGTGTGTAAGTTATCTGTCATTATCCTACTAATACATCATCTATACTGTTACTCTTTTTTCGATTGGATGAGTCATATTCTACATTCCGACAATAGGCGCTAGATTATGAGTGTAGAGCTATTTATCCTCAGGTACCGCTCGTATTAAAAGTTGAAAGTAAAAAGTTTTTGCTCGCATGCTAACTCAACACGCACAAAAAAGCCAAAGTTAGACTATCGCAACTATGTTAACGTATTCCCCCATAGAAGTCAATTGAATGTGAAAAGTGGGGGAAAAAACACCCTACTCACGTGCCGACCCAAACACATTTCCTCAAGTGTGCTAACTCGACATGAAAATATGAACGTTTCACATTCCAATGTTCTTCGCATAGAAGAACATGTACTATTTGTTCTTAAACAAATATTTCTACATATAGCTGATGTTTTTTTGTAAAATATATATCTATACATATATATATATATATATATATATATATATATACTGTGTATATATCTCAAGCGGGAGAGAGAGATGTATAGATATATACAGATATACAGTATATAGGAATATCTATTTAAAAATACTTAGAACATATTCTACTATGTGAAGAACATTGGAATGTGAAAAATGTACAGTAAATACACAGTAAAACACTTTATTAAATATGAATATTGCATCAATATATTTTTTTATGTTTTCAGCTACTTGACTGCAAAGGGCTCCAATGCATATATATATATTATTTCTGTCTCTCTCTCTATATATATATATAGTCCATGTAGAAAACAAGGTAACAGCACCACAGTACAAAAAAATCTTCTTTTATAGGTGAAAAATCTTTATTTGAGGTATAGCAACCATTAAAAAGCAACGTTTTGGACCTACATGGTCCTTAATCATGCATAAGTTAAAAGCAAATAAACAAACTTTAAAAAGGGTATCTGAACCAATCAGGCTTCAACTCTCAATGTTAATTGATTTAACCCATACCTATCCAGGTTTATAAATTTCATCAACACAGTGACCTCTAGTGGTACCAGAATATATTCCATCATTTAAAACCATTATAAAAACAAATACAAATCATAGTCTCTATTCAGACCATATGGATGTAGTGTATTTAGGCGTTTAATCCACCATACTTTTTTCTGTTTTAATTTTAATTCCCTATTACCCCCTCTTCTGTGGTGGGGGATATGGTCAATTACTTGAAAGCGAAGTTGACTTACTGTATGACCCATATTGGTAAAATGTGCAGATACTGGAAGTGACATGTCCTTTGATTTAATAGATGCTTTGTGTTGACTAAACCTATCCCTGGCGGCTTGGGTGGTCTCGCCAATATAGCAAAGGCCACATGGGCATTTAAGTAGGTAAAATAAATTGCATAGTTGGTTTGGCATGTATATAGCCCATTAATTGTGTATTGCTGTCTTTTGTCATTTTGTGCTAATAATTTCCCTTTTATGACTGAATTACATTGAGCACAATGTAGACAGGGGTAACAGCCTTTATTTGGAGTAGTCAAATAATTTATGTCAGAGGTTTTGGTTGTACCTACATCAGCTTTTACTATGTGGTCCCTAAGATTTTTTACCCTTCTATACAATGGCATGGGGGGTAATTTAAAGGTTTCAATCTCTGGGTTATACTTTGACAAAAGGTGCCAATACTTCCTCCCTATTTTAAAGATGTCATTACCCTTATCACTGTATTCCATCGAAAGCACCAATCTATCTGTTCCTTTCTCTGTTTGTTTTTTATCATGTATTCTATCCAGTTCCTGAATATTTTTATTGATATTTTCTTTTGGGTAGCCTCTTTGGATAAATTTATTGCCCATAGATATTAATCTTTCTGGCAATATTTTCTGATCTCTAACTATTCTTTTGGTACGCAAAAGTTGGCTCCTTGGTATAGATTTAAAAACAGTGTCAGGGTGAAAACTTTCGTATCACAATAAGGTATTGCTATCCGTTGGCTTTACATATAAATCTGTACTTAGTGTGTTTCCATATCTATATACAGTTGTGTCCAAAAAGTTAATCTGTTGGGTAGAATAGGTAAGGGTAAATCTTAGGCCTGTCATAGAGGCATTAATATCCTCAACAAACTGTATCAAGGACTCCAATGAGCCCCCCCATATGCCAAAAATATCATCTTTATATCTTAACCACAGCTTACAATAGCTGATGAATGGCTGATTACTATCTTTCTTTCATGGCCGCCCGGCCCCATATGGCCCTGCCCACATCACATACAACCTGCCCACATCACGCCCGGCCACCCCCTGTTACACCCGGTCGGCCCCAGATGCCAGGAGGTTAGTCTGCTGAAGGCCAGGTGTGTTTGTCCTCACGCAGTCTTTAATGCGCATGACAGCTTCGGACAAACACACTTGGCCTTTTATATTATAGGATATATATATTACAGCATATATAATAATTTTTATTAATTATTATTAATATTTAGAGATGTGCATTAGTTTTTGGATGAATGCATATTAATGACTAAAATTGGATTTTCGTTTTGTTTTTTTAACAAAATCCGAATGAATGCACAACGAAAATGAAAGAAAATTTAAAGGTATTCATTCATTTACAAATACTTATCTTAGTGAGCTTTCATTGTTTTCCAGAACACATTAAGGTAAGAATTGTAGTTACAAGTGAACTTTTCTCCTGTAGCTTTGAAACATTTACATTCGTTTTAACAAAAATAAAATTCAGTATTCGTTTAAATTAAAAAAAAAAACTAATGCCGAATAGTGCAGCCAATGAACATTCAGGGAAACAAATTCCCCTCTTAGGGAGACCCAAGAGTAATTTTCATTCACAAGAAAAAAAAGGGAGAGGTGCACTCAACTGAAAAAGGATATGAGCTGGAAAATCTTCCTTGATTGTTATAAACACTAGTTCACTCAGGGTGCAAACTCTTTTAGTTCATGAATCAAAGAGAAAAGGGGCGCCTCATAGTGAAATCTGTTAGGTATTGGAACAAGCAAATAGTGAAATAAAACTCACAATTTTTGATGGCACTTGTGAATACAGGTGCAAACGAGCAGGCTGACGCTTCCCGTAGTCAGCTTACTGGATACTTTCCCAGCATCAAAGCGAGACTTGAAAGACTGTATCCAAACGGTTTGAATGTTGACAATAAGCTGTATTAAGGAATCACTAATGCTGTGATCAGGATAAAACTTGTAGAAAGTACAGACACCTCAGTGAAAGTGAAATAAAACAAAGTTTTTAATGTTTGCAACGCGTTTCTTGACCTTATACAACGGTCGTTTCATCAGGCAAAAGGTAACAATATATTCACAAGATAAAAAGCTGCTTATTTAAGCTGCCACATTGTATTTCATTGTATTTTCATTCAAATTATCCAATGGTATTAATAGGAGTGTCTGTACAAAAGACTCTAGGTAAAAAATAAAATAAACTGTGGGAATCCCCACAATGGTATAAAAAAAAAATTGATGCAAATTATAAGTATTTTAAAAAGTGTGGGGGGGGGGGGGAAAGCAAGGTCCTTTCACATTTTGGGGATTATGGGGGGATATCCATTATGCTGAGGGGCCTAGTGACCTCCTGCAAACATCATTGTAATTGCACCTTCAGATTAACACACCTTTGGCTTGGCGCTCTAGCGTCCCCAACATGAGTTTTTTAGCGTCCCCCCATAGAAGTATATTACGTGAGGATATAGCACACCCATGCTATTCGGTATCTAAATATTAGCACGCTCTAGACTTTCACTGGGGTGGGATATCTTTTGTTTGCTAAGATTTAATTTGTGAAATGTAAGGAGATTTTATGTTTTGATAAATGTACCAATTAATACTGAAAATATACATTGTATTTCAATTTACCATTTTTGCCTCAAAAACCTTATTTTTGCATTTTCTACAAATAAGTAGTGTCTCTTTAATAGAGCCAGTAAATGCCTTGTGTAGTTATCAGTTAGATCTCTAGAGAAAACAGCAGTGAAGTGTCAGCTTAAAAATCCCTTTATTCAAATATGGAGATCAGTACAAAGCACAACGTGTCGGGGCGGTCCCCTTAGTCATGTGATAACATTGTGAAACCCAAAGCCTTAATTTATAGCATTCTCAATTCATCTATTGAGTCACTCAATCGATCAATTAGTAGAATTAACATAGGCTAGGAGTGTATATATATTAAAAAAACAACACATTGTTATGTACAAATAAAAACAAGAAACGGACCGAAATAGCTTATTGAAATATGACAGTGCTCATCAACAATCAGCCATAAAATCCCTTCCCCGTAGTCAATTACTAAGGGTAAGAAAAATTGTGTCTGATGATAAAATGGTCCCTTTAAGGCTAAAAGAGATGGGGGAGACATTTTTGAATCAAGGTTATCCTAGGAATTTGATTGATAAGGTCACTACAGAAGTTTTAACTATTCCTAGGGAGGAACTAATTACTAAAAAGGTTGGTAAGACAAAAGATAAGATACTTACTTTTGTCTCTGAATACTGCCAAGAAAGTAATCAAATCACGAATATAATACGTAAACATTGGTATTTGTTAGGTGAATGTATGACAGATATAGAGGAATTTATTTCACCACCTATGCCAGCCTTTAAGAGAAATAAGTATTTGAGAGATACATTGATAACAGCAGATATTGGTTCAAGGAAAACTTTAAAACAATCTTACATCACAGAGAGGAATCTAGGTTGTTACCCCTGCCTTGGTTGTATTAACTGTAGTTCAGTGATTAAAGGGCCCTATTTCACTCATCCATTGACTGGACATAAATTCAAATATAATGGACATTACACGTGTCTCACATCTTATGTTGTTTATATTATCAAATGCACTTGTGGGCGTAGCTACGTCGGTGAGACTACCAGACGTATCATAGATCGTATCGATGAACATAAGAGCAACATTAGATGTGAGATTTTACAGCACCAATGGCGGCACATTTTTTTAAATTTGGCCATCAGATAAATCAGTTACGTTTTCAGGTAATTTAAAAAATAGAGACCCCCAGACGAGGAGGTAATAGGGATTTGCTCTTGAAACAACGTGAAGTTTTCTGGATATTTAAGTTAGATGCCTTGGAACCGAGAGGTTTTTATTAGTACACCCATCTTTCCCTATTTCTATGGTTGTCTGTAACTGATTTAATGTAGAGACCTATACTGACATTCATAGAGCAGGAGTTTTGATTATATGATAGAGCTTTAGATCCTTTAAGATTGTTGTAAAAGGTAAAATGTTCTGACACAGTATTCTGGTTGCAATGTTGCAATTATACAGAGAGATAGTTGCAATTATATAGAAAGATAGTTATTAAGTTTTTATACATAAATTTTTATTTGTACATAACAATGTGTTTTTTTAAATATATATATATATATATATATATATATATATATATATACACACTCCTAGCCTATGTTAATGCTACTAATTCATTGATTGAGTGACTCAATAGAAGAATTGAGAATGCTATAAATTAAGTCTTTGGGTTTCACAATGTTATCACATGACTAAGGGGACCGCCCCGAAATGTGCTGGTCTCTCTTGGACTTTATCAGTTAGAGCTCTCACAGTACAGTTGGACAGGAGGACACAGGTGGCCTTAGGAGAGGTGTTTTTTTTTTCACAATTTTAAATTTTGACAGTTTATCTCAAAATCTTGTACAAGAAAATGGAGTCCATTTTAGCTCTGTTGCTACAATAGAATCCTGACTCCTTGGTGTTGTACAATTACTCTTGGTAACCACGGAATGTTGCTGATTGTTACACAGATGGTTTAAGCTTCTGTTCATAGTTTCAGATCACAATGTTAGAGCTCAGGTGAATGAAGGAGTAAAGTTGAAGTTCTGTATTTTGCAAGGAACAGTAGAAAGCACCAATATGGCGCTTCTGCAATCTAAAACGGACTACTACTATGTTATGGACTTTTTGGGGAGAGGGGCTTTTGGAGATGTGGTGCAGAGTAAGAAGGGGAACAGTGGGTAACATGTGGCTATAAAAAAGCATAAAAATGATGATGACAGAAGCCATGGAATTTGGCATGGGATTAAGATGCTAAAAGCCTTAAAAGAAGTGGACTCAGGCAAATGGAACATAAAATGTTTCTATGAATATTTTCATGACAGAAACAAATTTTATCTGGTTTTTGAACTCCTGGACCAAAGGCTTTATGATTATCAGAAGCAAAATAGTTTTACACCGCTTCCCATCAGACACATCAGGACTATAACAACTCAAGTCCTGATATCTTTAAGCTATTTACAGGAACTTTCCTTCATGCACACTGATCTAAAACCGGAGAATATAATGCTGGTCAATCAAGCAAAATATCCCTTCAAAATAATACCATTGATTTTGGTAATGCATGTATTTCACAGGAAGCTAAATATTTTAAACAGACACAATATTACAGGTCTACTGAAATACTTCTGGGATTGCCCTTTTCTTCAAAAATTGACATGTGGTCTCTTGGATGCATAATTGGCGAATTACATATTGGATGCCCTCTATACCCAGGAGCCCATGAATACGATCAAATTCGCTACATATATGACACCCATGGAATGCCTAAGAGCCAACTGCTGACTGCAGGAGGTAAAACATTTAACTTTTTTAAAAAGATAATTGATAAAAATTTTGAGAGCAAATGGTCACTAAAATCAGACAAAGAGTACTTGTTTCAAACCAAAATAATACCTCAGGAAGCAAGACAATATGTACTGAAATCACTAAACCAGCTCAAAGGAAAGTTGAGGACATATTTAGGTATGTAATAATTTAAGGGTTACATTTTTGAAAGGAAGGAAAAAATCGGAATGAGTTAAAAGGAAGTGTTGCCTGCAGGGCAGGGGGGAGCTTTAGGAGGCGGAGATTCGGATAATGATAATATAGCTGCAGAACTGAAAGTTAAACCACTAAGCTGTTTCTTGTCTTGCAGGTTGCATCATGGAGAGGTCCAAACGCACTGCAAAGGCTCCACGAAGACTCATTGAGGAGGAGGATGTCCCTGCAAGGAAGAAAAAGACTGGGGTTACTGCTAGTGGTGATAGCCCTCTTGCTGGTGTGTCTGTTCCTGTAGTTTCCAGTGTGGCTGTATCTCAGTCTGTTTCTGTCTCTGTGTGCTCCGTTTTTTCCCCTTCATTTTCCCTGCTTATTCTATTCCCCTCCCTGTCTCTTCCTCTGGCCTTGTCTTTTCTTCTCCTTCTCTTTTTCCTGTTGTTTCTTTGTCCTCTGTTTCCCCCCCTTTTTTCTTTTCATGGTCCCTCCCCCCCTCCTTCTGTTCGTTTTTCAGCCTGTCAATTTGGTGCGGCAACCTGTTCCTAGCTGGAATCCGGCTGTTGCTCCCCAAACAGTAGCATATCTGCTGCTGTACTCCCCGGAGATGTGTTTTTCTCCGGGGAGTGCCAGGGTGTCACCATCCACCTCTTTTGTGTCAGGCCAGAGGGGGGTGGAGGGTAGGCCCTATGCGCCATTCTTGGAGGTGCCATGTGGAGATCCGGTGAGTAGGGCGGATCAGCCACGTGTGCCTGCTCAAGCCCTGCCCACAGCACTTCCGGTCACCATATTGGGACCCAATACACAGGCTGATTGCATTGCGGAGATGGTTGGGGCAGGAGCGGTCGCGGGTGGCTCAGGGGCCCTGGGACATCATGTCCCTGCGGTCAGCAGTATTCAGGTAGGTGGAGCCACAGGGGGGAGTGGGGTTTCCGGGTGGCCTTCCACTCGTGGGAGAGGGGCACAAGGGAGCAAGGGGAATGTGAGCAATAAAGGCATAAATAAGACTAAAAAGATTGTTAGGAAGTGTCAGGCTGTAATTAAAGGGCCTGTAAGAACGCTGGTACATGGGGGATCAGTTAGGAAACTGGGACATATGGATCTAATGGCAAGTTTGAGAAAAAGACTTATATTTAGAAATTTATCAGGGGGGCATGCTACAAGGTCTATGATGTTCAGGGGTAAGGCTGGGGAGTCCTCAGGGCAGCTTGTTTCTCCCTGTGTTGCTCCCACATTTCCTTTTGTTCCACAGGTTGCCATTACTGCAGATAAAGCACTTGATGCTGGAGCGGATACTGGCAGTGCGTTACAAGGCGGACCGGCGGCGGGAGAGAAGATTATGGATGGTGCATCTGGATCCACGCAGAACGGAGCGGTGGCAGTCGGAGCTGTAGCATCTGGAAGTGGTGAGCTTGCAATTACACCATACACGAGGGTTGATGATTCATCTACGTCAGGGGACTCAGATAGCTCCACAGGGCTGAAGGATGAGGGGCATCGTAAATTGTTTAGAAAAATCAGGAAGTTGGTGGATAGGAAGCCTAGGAATGTAGGGGTACATAGTATAGCGGCTGGCAGCAAAGCAATAGAGGATCCTTTGGCAATTGCAGTCCAAGGTGGCACTAAGAAAAGGGAAGAAAGGTGGCGTAGCTAGTACAGCAGATACTTATTCTTGCATAGTGCGTTCTCTGCATTTACATTTAAAACCCATGATTGTGAGAAAAATTAGGGAATAGCGCTACATTAAGATTTTTGAATTATCTAGGGCTGCATATTAGGTTAGGGAGATGGCAGAGGATGGTACCGGGGATAAAAAGGTTAAAAGACCAGAGAGTTATCAGGAGCGGATGCATTGCTTTAGAGTTCTTGCTTCTTGTTACATAGAGGCCAATCCTGATCAGGCAGTTAACATCCTCAAGTATATGGAGGTCATTGATGACATCTATGAAAGAGGTAAGGGTACTGAGTGGCGGCAATATGATGCCCAGTTTAGGAGAATGTTAGAAGCCAACACAGTTCTAATCTTAGGGATGAAGGAAATGGACCTATAGTCCAACCTTGATCTCTTAGATAATACAGTTGCAGCGCCAGTAAAAACATTTAGTCCTGGGCAGCAGAACCGCCCCTTTCGTAATAAAGGGGGCAGGGAATGCTGGCGATTCCAGGAGAAGTTATGCGACAGGGGAACACAATAACTCATTAGGCATGTGTGCATTTACTGTAGTGGTACCCACTCTGGGAATGACTGTAACAGGAAGAGAGACAGTTATACAGGCAAGCAGCAGTTTAGGCAGGGTCCTGTGGGAAAGGGTTCACATGCCAATGAAACTCGGGGCAATCTTCACAGCACTTAGGAATTACCCGGATAGGGAGATAGATTGTTTGCAGGCAGGTTTATCTTATGGTTTTAAAATCCCAGTTTGAAAGTTAATTTGTCCCCCATTTGCGGTTCACAATTTAAAATCGGCGTACCAATTTCCGGAAGCCTTGCAAGAAAAGATAGATAAGGAGGTCAGATTAGGTAGAATGGGGGGCCCCTTATTGTGCCCAAGAAGGAACCGGGGAAGTTCAGACTCATTCAGCATCTGTCACACCCGAAAGGGAATTCTGTGAACGATGCGCTTGATGAGGCTGACACGTCAGTGGCCTATCAATCGTTTAAGTCGGCATTGGCTATTGTGCAGAGCTTAGGGGTGGAGGCAGAGATGGCTAAAGTAGAAATCGAATCAGTGTTTCATCTTTTACCTATACATCCACATAATTTTCATTTGATGGGTTGCAAGGCTGGGGGTCGGTACTATGTTGACCGCTGCCTGCCAATGGGATGTGCCATTTCTTGCACATATTTCGAACGTTCTAATTCATTTCTCCATTGGGCAGTGGTGCGCAGGTCTGGCCTCGGTCAAGTGGCACATTATCTGGATGACTTTCTGTTTTTGGGGACTGCAGGGTCTGGCAAATGTGCATACCTCTTAGGGACAATGCAATCTTTGATGGCAGAGTTTGGGGTTCCTTAAGCTAGTGAGAAAACTGAGGGTCCAGCTACATGTCTTGTTTTCCTTGGGATCGAGGTGGATACAGTGGCTAAGGAGTGTAGACTTCCGCTGGAAAAAATTCGGGCTGCCACTGCGTCCATCTTGGTTTTCCTGGACAGGGGGCATGCTACCTTAAGAGAGTTTCAATCATTGTTGGGTACGCTAAATTTTTCCGACTAGAGGCATGCCTATGGGTAATATATATAACCAAAGGATGGAGGCTGCCACGAGGGGTTTAACCAACCCCGAGGCACGTATCATGCTATCTAAGGCTATCATTGCTGATTTGCGGGTATGGTTGTGCTTTCGGAAAGACTTCAATGGGTTAGGATCTGGAGGGCTTCTCCGGTTTCCAGTAGGGAGTTACACCTGTACACAGATGCAGCGGGTAGCGCAGGTTTTGGGGCATATTTTGATGGCTGGTGGTGTGCTTCACCTTGGCCGCAGGATTGGAGCAGCATAGGTTTAATCAGGAATTTGACCCTCTTGGAGTTATTCCCTATCTTGGTCGCTGTTGAGCTATGGTGAGAGAAGTTACAGAATAGGGCGGTAGTTTTTTGGTGTGACAATCAAAGCGTGGTTTACATCATTAACAGTCTTTCCGCTAGTTCTCCACCTGTGGTAAATGTTCTGAGGCAGTTAGTGCTTAGATGCTTGAGGCATAACATCGTGTTTAGCGCTAGACATGTTCCAGGAGTTCATAATGAGATTGCTGATGCTCTATCGCGGTTTAAGTGGGCTAAGTTTAGGGAATTAGCACCAAAGGCAGAGGTCCGGGTAACGGGTGTCCACCATATCTCTGGCAGGTGGTAAGTTCTGGGGAGCTGCGCTAAGGCTGTTGAAGGGTTTGCTAGCACCTAGGACTTGGCAGGCATACAGTGTGGCTTGGCGTGAGTGGGGTAACTTTTTAAAGTTCTTTGATACCACATGGAGGACACCTTCTTTACAGTTGTTCATTAGCTGGTTGGGTTCCCTAAAAATGGCAGGTTTATCCCCTGGCGCTATAGGGGGTAAGACAGCGGCAGTGGCATTTTTCTCTAAACTGTATGGGGTAGAGGATGTCACTAAGAGTGTTTTTGGCTAGGGCGGCTTTGAAGGGAGTGTGTAGGTAAGGTTAGGGGGTAAGAGGAAGGATGTGAGGGAGCCAATTACTAGGGATCGGCTAGCGCAGTTGATAGGACAGCTAGGGTTGATATGTGACTCCAGTTTCGAAGTATTGTTATTCTCACTGGCATTTTCTTTGGCATACTTTGCAGCCCTTAGAATTAGCGAATTGGTAGAGCGATCAAAAACTTTTCCGGGAACGGGTTTATTGAAGGACCATGTTAGATTAGTTGATCAGGCAGTTCTAGTGTTTGTGGCTAGATCTAAAACAGATCAGGCAGGGAAGGATAGATGGCTCAATTTGCTATCGCAGGGAGAGCCATCAATATGTCCAGTTTTGCTTTGCGAGAAATTTAGGAAAATCAGGCCTGGGGTAGATGTGTTGCTTTTAGTGCATGAGGATGGGTCCTTTTCATGCCAGTTTAAATTTAGATCTGTGTTGCGGAGGGTAGTTTGTAGTTTGGGATGGGATCCAGCGGTCGTGGCTCCTCATTCTTTTCGTATCGGGTCAGCCACCGATGCGGCCATGTTGGGTCGTTCGGAGGGGGAGATCAAGGCTATGGGGCGTTGGTCTTCGGGGCAGTATAAGAAATATATCAATTTTTGGGAAACCAGGAACTTATCGTTTGTTGCTGTTCTTTCAGGTCAGAACGCGGGATGCAATAGAATTTGGATTGTTGGCCTCATATATACATTGGGCGGCCATTCGGGCGGCATCCCAGGCAGGAGGTCAGCAGTTGGGATTGCCGGCTGACAAAGTGTCCATTAGGTGGTTGGGTAGGAGGGGCATGTTGGGGCACATCTGCCCGAACAGGTTGCTGAAGCCAGGAGGAGATGGGGCAGGCCTCATGTCATTCTCCTTCATTTAGGGGGGGAACAATGTGGGGACAATGCAGATGGGGGACTTGGCAGACGCCATGGTCTCAGATATTAGGTGGCTGAGGACTCAGTTTAAGGGAGTAACCATTATATGGTCTAATATTATATCCAGAAACATATGGAGGCATATGTCTACTAGGAAGGCGGGTTTTCGAGTGAAGAGGAAACTGAATAGGGATGTCAGTAAGGAGGTGCTGGCTTCAGGGGGGAAGGTAGTTATGCATGACAATATCCGTATTGATTATGCTGGACTGTTCAGGAAGGATCAAGTGCATTTGTCCGATAGAGGTACGGATTTGTTCCTGGGAAACATTAGGCAGGTCCTGGCTTCCAGTTTTGTTTAGTGGGGCAAGAGTACCTTGTCCACTTTTGGTGGTGGAAAGGGGTGTGGCATAAAATTACAATTGGCCGGTATAGGTTGGCACGCTGGATGATCTTCCTTGGGCGGAGAGGTAGGCAGAATTAGGGCGTTCTCATTCCCATGGCAGCCACACCCCTTAGAGGGTTAATTAGGACAAGATCATCTTGCCAGCTGTGGTAGCTATTCAGTATTTATTTACTTATTTAATAAAGTAACCCTTTCCCCGTTGGGGAGGTGTTTTTTTCTCCCACCCCTGAGTGTCGTGTCTTTATTATATATATTTAAGTTTGGTATTGTTGAGGGTTGGTATAATGTTGACTAAATTTAGCTAAAAAATGTAACCCCTTAGGAAAGTGGAGGACCTATTTAATTATGTAACAATTTAAGGGTTAATTATTTGAAAGGAAGGAAAAAATGGGAATGAGTTAAAAGGAAGTGTTCCCTGCAGGGCAGCGGGGGAGCTTTAGGAGACAGAGATTCAGAGCTAATAATAGAACTGCAGAACTGAAAGTAAAACCACTAATCTGTTTCTTGTCTTCTCTCCCAGCCCTCCCTGTTTTTGTTTGTTTGTGGTTGTACTTTTACAGGTTCTGAAGCGAATGGTGGAGTGCAGTTCTAATGCAGTTGGTTTAGTTTCCTTTGGCAGGGGGCTACATAATCATGTGGACCTTTGTAAGCCCAAAAGCGTTAATTGGTAGTATGGGGTCTCCCTTCAGGACTAACAGTCTTTTGGCTGGGGGACCGTTGACTATCCAGTGTTGGAGACGTCTTTAACCCTAAAATGTTAGGTTGGGGGTCTGCATGGCATCATGCTTTCCCAAGCGTTGTGGAAAGGGGTGTGGCATAAAATTCCAATTGGCCGGTAGCATCATAGAAGGAAAGTACAGTGGGCGTTTAGGACCCTAGATGCCGAGGGGCTAGGGATAGGTCGGCTCGCTGGTCGATATTCCTTGGGCGGAGAGGTAGGCGGAATGAGGGCGTCCTCATTCCCAGGGTGGCCACACACCTTAGAGGGTTAATTAGGACAAGATCATCTTGCCAGCTGGGGTAGCTATTCAGTATTAAAGTTATTTATTTACTTATTTTATAAAGCAACCCCTCCCCCCGTTGGGGAGTTGTTGTTTTTCTACCAACCCTGAGTGTCATGTCTTTATTATATATATTTAAGTTCGGTATTGTTGAGGGTTGGTATTATGTTGACTGAATTTAGCTAAAAAATTTAACCCCTTAATGATCAATGCTCCTTCTTATTCAGATAATGACTTTATGGCTGAATATAATGACTTGGAGAACATGGTCAGTTTGATAAAACAGATGCTTACATGGGACTCCCATGAGAGAATAAGCCATAATTTAGCCATGAGACATCCTTTTATTTCTGTCAGAGAGATGAAAACCAAATATGACATAACTTTCCAGAACTTAATTGAAAAAGCACAAAACCAAAAATTCAACGTGCTCCCAGGCTATCAGGCCCATATGTCTTCTCTGAAAATCAATATGGACCTAATGGTCAATGTGCACAGTGAAGAACCAAGAGAAGTAAAGATCAACATTTGGGAGGAGGAAACAGAGATGAACAAAAAAACGCTAAAATCATTTCTGTAAATTTCTACAGCACATCAAGATTGTAACATAATATTTCCAGATAGCAATGCAACTCCATTTTATCTAAGAGATGATCCTGGAATGTTCCATTACAAGCCCAGTGATTCCAAGCAGTTGTTTGATGAAGAAACTTGCAGCTACAGATCAGTGTCTGTATTAGACAGGTTCAGATTATGTTTCAGAAACCTCACTAGTCGCATACTGTAATGGTAAGTAAAATTTATATAATTTTTAACTCAAAACAGACTCAAAAATGTTTCTTTTTTAGGAATATTTTCTCTCAAGCTGTTGTTCAGTTAGTAACATCTATACTTTTAGCAGCAGCTTTACAATGAACAGAGTGTCAAACTGCAAGTAATGCAACATAAACCTAAAATATACCAGTAGAAAAAGAAACAACGAGACATCTTGCACTGTTGCTGACTGTTTACTATGATTATGAACTTAAAAAGAGCTTAAAAAAAAAGAAAGAGCTAAACTGTATAAATATTTTCCTCATTAATAGAGCAACAACTTTAATAATTGTTTTTTTTATCTATTGTTTCCTTTCATGTATAAAAATGTACTTTGTGTTATATACTAAAACATATACTGTGAATATGCATATCTATCCATGTATTTTGAATCCCCAGATGAAGACTTTGGTCACTAACACATCAGTCTCGGAGATGTCCAGCAAAGTTGGTGAATTTATCCCAGGTACCATATAGTAATACAGTACAGCCAAAATAACCAACTTCCACAAACAACTACACAAGCAAACATCTGGTCTATGCCCTCAGCTTTAGAAGATTCTCTGCTGTCTATCCCGGGAACGGAACAATCCAGCTGTGATTTATTGAATAATAAAATGGAGACTGTAGCTTCCAATCACATAGACAATTTGCAGTCAATTTTACAGAAACTTTTATATATTAAACTTAAGCAATAACAAAAATCCTGTTATTCTTGTTTTGTACTCTATAGGGGAACAAATAAACAAAATCTGCAATTACCTACTAAAGAGACATAATGCATATATTCAGTAGCTCTTAAAGGACAGTCTACTTGAAAATTGTTATTGTTTTTATTGTTTCCAAGCCTCTGCAGACTGCCCCCTTATCTCAGTGTTTTTTTCACAAACTTGTATGTTAACCAATTAGAGCTGGTTCATGAAAAACTCCAAGGGAGTGAGCACAATGCCATCTATAAGGCACACATGCACTAGTACTGTCTAGCTGTAAAAACTAATAAAATGTACTGAGATAAGAGGAGGCCTGCAGGGGCTTAGAGGTTTAGAGGTTATAAAGTATAATAATATAACAATGGTGGTTGTTCAAAGCTGGGAAATCAGTAGTAAAGGAGTTATCTATCTTTTTAAACAATAAAAAAAAATCAAGTAGACTGTCCCTTTAAATAAGTTTTTGCTATGACAAATTAAGTCTGTCATGAAAGGGTTAAAGGGACACTGAACCCAATTTTTTTTCTTTCCGGATTCAGATAGAGCATGAAATTTTAAGCAACTTTCTAATTTACTCCTATTAACAAATTTTCTTCATTCTCTTGGTATCTTTATTTGAAATGAAAGAATGTAAGTTTAGATGCCGGACTATTTTTGGTGAACAACCTGGGTTGTCCTTTCTGATTGGTGGATAAATTCATCCACCAATGAAAAAGTGCTGTCCAGAAATCTGAATTAAAAAAAAAAGCTTAGATGCCTTATTTTTCAAGTAAAGATATCAAGAGAACAAAGAAAAATTGATAATAGGAGTAAATTAGAAAGTTGCTAAAAATTGCATGCTCTATCTGAATTACGAAAGAAAAAATGTGGGTTCAGTGTCCCTTTAAGTATACAGTTATGAGGTGCAATAATCAGAAGACATTTACATAAATCGTAATGGTAGAGGGTCCTGCCCTTGAGTCAATGTAAGCTGTAACCCATCTTTACATAAAATGATCAACAGGACAGGTTGACTTGTGAGTTTGCATTCTAAACCCTTCTTGTTTACAAATTACAAATACTTCATAATACTGATGTACACAAAAATGAACACATTATATGACCTGGGCAGAACTTTTAGAACAAACATGGTACACGTCTGCTAGGGAATAACCACAAATACAAATAGAGAAAAACATGCTTTGTTCAAACTCATAAATGCAGGAAATGTAAAAAACAGAAAATGGTGAATATGTTTATAAAAATACAGAGAGAAAGTATAAAGAAAGGCTCACACTAACTGGAATCTCTTGTAAAGGAAACTTCTGCAATGGTTGCAATGCTTGAGACCTTTTTTGGTGAGAGGTGCAAATCAACTTGGACTATTTATATATGTTAATGGTAAAATCCGAAATCCGGGTACTCCTAGGATTACCAAAGCAGCACTTGGTAAAGCCCAAAGTTGTGTAATTCCCAATCTACACTATGTTTTTTTGCTGGGGTTTCAAGGAAGGTGCCCCGTCGATCTTCTGGCATCCACCCCAAGTGAACCTTAGGGAATGAGGTTTACACAGGGGCTTTGCCTCCCTTGATCCCCCCAGGCGGAGGCAAAAATAGATAGTGAAGATGTGCGAATTACATTGAATCGTATATATGTTTCATAAATGTATTTCTTACTAAAATGTGCTAAAAAGCATTTTTTTAAAATAAAATATATACTGTAGAAGATTTATTATTATTATTATTCTTTATTTATAAAGCGCCAACAGATTCCGTAGCGCTGCCCATGGGTACAAGGATTAGTACAACAGAGAAACAATACAATAAGAGACAACATTTCACAGACAAATACAGGGGGAATTGAGGGCCCTATTCCCGTGGGAACTTACAATCTAGAGATGTAAATATGTTAAATGAAGTAAGTTGATGCACTCTGAGTAGATTTATGATGTTACTTCGGGCTTTACCCAGAACTGCTTGGGTAATCCTTAGGTTACCTGGGTAATGCTAGGATTACCCAATTTCGGACTTTACCCGCAACATATAATTTCAAAAACAGGCTCGCACTCACTGGAGTTTTCAATGTGCTTTATTGTGCACAAAATATAATAAAATCAGGGGATCTCTCCCCTACATCAGACCCCTATTTCAGACTCTATTTAATTGTGTGTATATATATATATATATATATATATATATATAGCAGCATTTAATACTTCCTATTTAACACATTGGTTGCCAAATATCCATGTTTGACAAAAAGTGTCACTTATCAGCATATCTCTTTAATTGTCCAACCTGATTTTTTCTCTTGTCTTGAATACAATAACTTGTCTATCAAAGCACAGCTAATTTTAAAGGCTTAACCAAATCATCATAATCATGTCAGAGGTAAACAAAAGTGCTTAAATTCATCTTTCATGCATATTTGATTTAATTAATCCTGCTCATCAGTAACAAATACACTTTCTGAACTCTATTAAAAACATGAATATGTAAATGAAGACCTTTTTTTGGTTCTGATTTGCATGAGCTGTGAGTTGCGTTGCTTATTCAACGTATGTCAGCAGCCCATACACTAGGCGGAAAACTGAATTTCCATTTTTTAAGTTACAAAAACATGTCTGGTAGTAATTATGTTAATTATAGCTCTGGTATAATGAGAAGACAAATAGGAGAACTACGTTTTAGACCTGTAAACCTTTATTTAGGGACTTATTTTATCACTTATTTAGGGATTTTCCAATCCAGTTGTTATGATTTTGTTTTTTTGGGGCACGAAGTCTTGTTTATATACGGTCACTTAGAAAACACATGTATACAATCCTTTTATTATTATTGAGACCTTTATTTTAAAACCAAACGTAAAGGGACATGACATCCAAATTTTCCCTTTATGATTCAGATTAAACATAACATTTTGAACAACTTTCCAATTTACTTTTTATATTAAAGTGCATGTAAAGTCAAACAAACATCTCTGCCTCAAAGTATTTAATTTCACAAATAAACCCTAGTCTCATTCATCATATTTTCCCAAGATGTAAACTAAAGTCAATATATATCATTTTAATTACTATTGTTTTCGCCGATTCCTCCGCCTGCATTTTTGGTCCCACTTTTCTTTTTTGATTGACACTTCTCTGTCTGCTTGTTTTTTGCTTCCCCGGGGCGTCAGGATCTTTGTTCCTCACGTCACTTTCTTTAAATGCGCATGCGTGAGCTACCCGATGACGTAGCATACTCCATGCTCGTCCTCGAGTCTCGCATGCGCAATACCTCTTGAATTTCATTCATTCCAAGAGCTGAGGAGCTGTTGTTTTCTGTAGTATTGGTCGCTATACGCATGCGCGATTTCTCCGCAATTGTTTAATCGCATGCGCAAATGTCGGCCCTGCTCGTGAACGAGCTTACAACAAACGTCATGGAGTGGGAGTAAAATATTAAAATGAGGCATCGGATGTAGGGCTCCTAACCAGGAAGAAGACGGTTGGGAGGAGTCGAGTACTTACAACTACGATAAGTAAAAAATGAAATAAAAGTTTATTGCATTTGTTTTTTATGTTTATATGAATGCGGTTTACATATTTATAACATTCTGAGCAAGTATGTTTGATTTCATCAAGTAAAATTTACAATCACTTTAAAGGGATATGAAACCCCCAAAAAAATATTTTGTAATTTAGACAAAGCTTACCAATTTAAAAACAGTTTCCAATTTACTTCTATTTTTAAATTTGTTTTGTTCCTATGGTATTCTGTGTTGAAGAGATACCTAGGTAGGCATCTGAAACACTACATGGCAGGAAATAGTGCTGCCATTTAGTGCTCTTGCAAATGGATAACATTCTTGCAAAACTGCTGCCATATAGTGTTACAGAAATGGTCAGACTCCTAGCATACGTCCCTGCTTTTCAACAAAAGATACCAAGAGAACAAAGAAAATTGATTATATAAGTAAATAAGAAAGTTGTTTAAAATCCCATCCTCTATTTGAATTATGAAAGAAAAAAATGGGTGTCATGTCCCTTTAAATTTGCTTTATTTTCTTGGAATCCTTTGTTAAAATGCATGCCTAGTTAGGTTTAGGAGTAGTAACTGAACCTATCTGCTGTAAGGCACATATGTGCAGCTGCCAATCACCAGCTAGCTTCCAGTAGTACATTGCTGCACCTGAGCCTACATAGGTATGCTCTTCAACAAAGGATAGCAAGACTACAAAGCAAATTAAATAATAGAAGTAAATTGGAAAGTTGTTTAAAATTGCCTGCACTGTCTGAATCTTGACAAATGTATTTTGACTTCACTGTCCCTTTAAAGTATATCCAGGTTATTATGTAATATATATAATACAATTTTTATTTAAAATAAACAAAAAAGAGAAAATATAATTTACAATGGAACACAAACATTTTGCTGAGCAGTCTTTAACTGGATACAGTTTACATACTCTGATTTAACTATATTATGATATGATAGTGTAAAGAGAATGCTGAGATTTTCTGAAGCTGTTTCTCAAAACATTCTAGTAGCCATAATCAATCAAAAGAAAACCAATAAATGACATAACATGTCAAACATTATACTTTATTACAGTTAAAAGAACAGGAACTCCTGGATGCATAGAGATCCATAGGCAAGGCTTTTTACAAGGTAGACCGTCCGCCACTAGAAATTTTGGGGCCCCTGACTTGACCATTGATCAGGGCCCCCCTCCTTTGACATGTGCAATTTTTGACCAAGTGACTAAAATGTATATGCACTTTATTCTTAGGTCTCTATTTAAACTTGGAAATTTTGTAAAGGTAGTAAAATACAAACACACAGATACACTCATAAACTGAAACACACACACACTCACACACATAAGGATTCACATATAGACACTCTAGCAGACACGCAAAGAAACACACAAACACACTCAGACACCCACACAGACACTCAACACTTGATTACATTGACCTGACAAGTAATGAGGTAGACTAAAGTTTTGTAAAAAAAGGAGATTTAGAAAACAAAATATGGAGTTCTGATTATCTTTTTGTAAAGGAAGATGCCAACTAAATGATGACAACAGCATGCAGTGGCTGAAAGGAAGGGCCCTGAACTGCCTAAACAATAATTTAAAGGTTAAATGGTGGATTGGTGACTTCCGTAAAGGTCTCATTAGTCTCAAAGTCTGTAGAAAGATGTGAATAATCAGTAGTAAGGTCAAAATGTCCTAAAAAGGAACAGACAATGGACACACACACACACACACACACACAAACTCAAACTTGCACATACACCCAAGGAAACACCGACAGAGACAGCCTCAGAAAACACACAAAGACATACAAACACACACACAGAGACACCCACAGAAAACACACAAAGACATACACACACAGAGAGACAACCACATAAAACACAGAAAGACATGCATACACACACCCTCACTGAGACATCCACAAAAAACACACAAAGACATACACACACCCTCACAGAGACACCCACAGAAAACACACACCCTCACTGAGACATCCACAGAAAACACACAAAGACATACACACACCCTCACAGAGACACCCACAGAAAACACACACCCTCACAGAGACATCCACAGAAAACACAGACATACATACACACACACACACCCTCACAGAGACATCCACAGAAAACACAGACATACACATCCACCCTCACAGAGGCATCCAGAGAAAATACACAAAGGCAAACATACACACACCCTCGCAGAGACACCCATAGAGAAAGCTCAAAGACATACACGCCCACCCTCACAGAGAGACCCACAGAAAAAAATACATACACACTCATAGAGACACAAACCAAAGCACAAAGACATAAGCACAGACACCCACAGAAACACTCACAGGAGGAAACATTTATGCACCTTGCATCCCCTAAATCAACAGTGTGTGACATGCATGATAAAATAAATTGCAGAAATTAAGAGATCACTTTTTAAAGAATCATATTTGTAAATGTGTAAACAAAAATAATTCTGTGAATTCAAAATTGTACGTTAATGATCTGGGTAGATGGCTAGATGAAGAAAAGTACTTTTAAAAGGTTGACATATGTTTGTTTGTTTTTTCCCCAACCAAGCACCACTTCAAATATAGTGTACAAATGTTCCCGTCTGTCAGCTGTACTTATGGATTTTGAAAATGCTGTACTCTATATGGTCTTGGTGGAACCATAAGCTGTGGTACTCATACCATAAGATCTGGTTAAATGCAGGATTTAGGCTTTAAGTCAGCTGTAGTGTAAACTGAACAGTTTTAAGTTAACCTGTCTCATTTCAAACACTGAGCAATCTTAGTCTGAGAGTATAACATTTTATGCAGATGTAAAAATCTGATAAAATGCCTCCTTGCATCTGGAAAGTCCTTGCATAAATGGGCAGTAAACTGGAATGTAATATATATATATATATATATATATATATACACACATACACACACACACAGAGAGAGAAGCACACTCACAGGAATGAACAACTGGCTCAATACTATTGTTAGCCTGTTCTATGGAGATTTACCACCTGGGTGCAGCTTCTTTTAGCCCAGTAATGCTTTTCACAGAGAAAAACTTTCCTGTAGTATATCAGTCTGATCCCACCTATTGTGTGTATATATATATATATATATATATATATATATATATATATATATATATATATATATATATATATATATATATATACACACCTGTATATATATATATAAATAAAAAATGCATATCTGCCAAAAGGGCACCTACCATTTGTGTATTGAGGAAGAAACATTTCTGCATGGTTTTAAATATAGAATTTTTACAGCATTGTCAAATAATCATAAATACACTGCTGCTAAAAAAAATTGTTTTTATGGACCCCTGGCCCCACCATACAACTACTACCACACTGAAGTTAAAATCCGAAATTACACAAAGAAATAAAAAACATTTGCTAAGTAAGTCCTACCTCCTCTGCAAATGAAAGTTATCTGCAGTCTGACTCAGGGACACGCTGAACAAACTTAAAGGGACATGAAAGCCAATTTTTTTCTTTCGTGATTTAGAAAGAGCATGTCGTTTTAAACAACTTTCTAATTTACTTCTATTATCTAATTTGCTTCATTCTCTTGATATCACTTGCTGAAAAGCCTATCTAGATATGCTCAGTAGCTGCTGATTGTTTGCTGCACCTAGAGGCCTTGTGTGACTGGCTCACACATGTGCATTGCTATTTCTTCAACAAAGGATATATAAAGAATTGAGCAAATTAGATAATAGAAGTAAATTGGAAAGTTGTTTAAAATTGCATGCCCTATCTGAATCGTGAAAGTTTAATTTTGACTAGACTGTCCCTTTAAGTGCCAAGTCTGTCTCACACTGTGCATAGTGGTTTAGTACACATTCAGAAATCCTCTCAAATGCTAATACTTTACTCCTTGTAATAAAATTTCCCATGCTCAATTAGCACTCTGCTGTAGTACCCACTGGTGGCTGGCAAAATTTAAAAACAAAAATGTTTTTTTTTTTTTTTTAGTTCTTGCCTCATGGGGCCCCCCTGGCCCATTGGGCCCCTGACAGGAGTCACCCCTGTCCCCCCCAGATGGCGGTCCAATAGGTGGAGAGGGAACAGACACTGGGGGGCCAATTTATTAAGCAGTGGGCGGACATCGCTATATTCTGACTGCATACGCTGTCGGCATTTATCATTGCACAAGCATTTCTTGTGAAATGCTTGTGCAATGCCGACCCCATGCACATTTGCAACCTCAGAGGTGGCGGACGAGTTAAGGAGCAGTGGTCTTAAGGCCGCTGCTTCTTAACTCCTGATTCCGGCTCGCGCGGAATGAGCAGCATTCGCTGCTTAGTAAATTGGCCCCTTTATGTCATTGTTTAAGGACACTACCAAGCTTCTTCCTTCCATTCTCTTCTATGTCTATGAAATAAAGAGTTATTTGCCCAAGTTTAAAAAGACAAGCTAGTATCATGGGCTTGGGTCGCTGCCATGAGTGCTGGGTAAGTTGACCAACCCTGTTCATCTATCCAGTGTCTAGTGAGAAGGTCACTGCACAGAGTCATCTTAGCACTGGGGGCCTATTGCATAGCATAAAGCAGTAATGGATTTGTTTGTCTGATAGAACAACGCTGAGGAAAGGCTCTTTGAATTGAATAGAGCAATATAAGGAGAAACTGATACACTGGAGGGGTTAAGGGGGGAGTTGAAAATCTGATGACATCCATTCTGGAACCTGTTAGCAGAAGCCAGAGAAGTGTAGGTAAGCGCACATTCACATTGCAAGGAAACCAGGCTTTTAAAGCATGATTTCAATATACAGTATATATATATATATATATATATATATATATATATATATATATATATAGTATCTCACAAAAGTGAGTACACCTCTCACATTTTTGTAAATATTTTATTATATCTTTTCATGTGACAACACTGAAGAAATGACACTTTGCTAAAAAGTAGTGAGTGTACAGCCTGTATAACAGTGTCCCCTCAAAATACCTCAACACACAGCCATTAATGTCTAAACCGTTGGCAACAAAAGTGAGTACACCCCTAAGTGGAAATGTCCAAATTGGGCCCATGTGACTCGTTAGTGTTACAAGGTCTCAGGTGTTAATGGGGAACAGGTGTGTTAATTTTGGTGTTTTCGCTCTCACTCTCTCTCATACTGGTTACTGGAAGTTCAACATGGCACCTCATGGCAAAGAGGTGGCATGAAAAAAATAATTGTTGCTCTACATAAAGATGGCTTAGGCTATAAGAAGATTGCCAAGACACTGAAACTTAGCTGCAGCACGGTGGGCAAGACCATACAGCGGTTTCACAGGAAAGGTTCCACTCAGAACATGGCTTGCCATGGTCAATCAAAGAAGTTGAGTGCACGTGCTCAGCGTCATATCCAGAGGTTGTGTTTGGGAAATAGACAGATGAGTGCTGCCAGCATTGCTGCAGAGGTTGGAGGGGTGGGGGATCAGCCTGTCAGCGTTCAGACCATACACCGTGCATTGCATCAAATTTGGTCTGCATGGCTATCGTCCCAGAAGGAAGCCTCTTCTAAAGATGATACACAAGAAAGCCCACAAACAGTTTGCTGGACACAAGCAGACTAAGGACATGGATTACTGGAACCATGTCCTGTGGTCCGATCAGACCAAGATAAACTTATTTGGTTCTGATGGTGTCAAGCGTGTGTGGCGGCAAACAGGTGAGGAGTACAAAGATAAGTGTGTCTTGCTTACAGTCAAGCATGGTGGTGGGAGTGTCATGATCTGGGCCTGTCTGAGTGCTGCCGGCACTGGGGAGCTACAGTTCATTGAGGGAACCATGAATACCAACATGTACTGTGACATACTGAAGCAGAGCATGATCCCCTCCCTTCAGAGACTGGGCCGCAGGGCAGTATTCCAACATGATAATGACCCAAACACACCTCCAAAATGACCACTGCCTTGCTAAAGAAGCTGAGGGTAAAGATGATGGACTGGCCAAGCATGTCTCCAGACCTAAACCCTATTGAGCATCTGTGGAGCATCCTCAAACAGAAGGTGAGGGAGCGCTCCGTGATGTCATCATGGAGGAGTGGAAGAGGAATCCAGTGCAACCTGTGAAGCTCTGGTGAACTCCATGCCCAAGAGGGTTAAGGAATTGATTGAAAATAATGGTGGCCACACAAAATATTGACACTTTGGGCCCAATTTGGACGTTTCCACTTAGGGGTGTACTCACTTTTGTTGCCAACGGTTTAGACATTAATGACTGTGTGTTGAGTTTTTTTCAGTGGACAGGAAACTTACACTGATATACAGGATGTACACTCACTACTTTACATTGTAGCAAAGTGTCATTTCTTCAGTGTTGTCATATGAAAAGATATAATAAAATATTAAATCTTATAAAATGTGAGGGGTGTACTCACTTTTGTGAGATAATATATATATATATATATATATATATATGTGTGTGTGTGTGCCTATATATGTGTACATATGTATTTATGTATATGTATTTACAGACATAGATAAACATATAAACACATAAATACATATGTACACATATATAGACACATAAATACATATGTAGACATATATAGACACATATATAAGTGCATTGAAGCCCTTTGCAGTCAAGTAGATAAAAACATGAAAACATTATCAAGCATATTTATGCAATATTCCTATTTAATAAAGTGTTAAACTGTGTATTTACTGTACATATTTAACATTCCAATGTTCTACACATAAGAAAATATGTTCCATGTATTTTGAATAGATATTCCTCTATATCTGTATATATCTATACATATATGTAATCATCAACATAGATAGATTGATAGATATATGTACCAAAATACCATCAGATATAAATAGAAATATGTATTTATAAATAAATAGAACATAATCTGCTGTTTGAAGAACATTGGAATGTGAAATATTAATATTTTCATGTCGGGTTTGCTGCATTGAAATCTAAGGGGAAATATGATAACGCGGTCACGATATTCTAACTTCGGCTTTTTGCGCGCATCAGGTTTGTACGCAAGCAAAAAACTTTTTACTTTTAACTTGTAAAATGAGCACTACCCAACGTGTGCAAAAAGCTTACTGCTAGCGGAGTTAGCGCACGAGCGGGAGTTTTACATACTGCTCCATTTGTTATCTGGCCCTAGATATTCTATAATGCAAGATGGCACTATTTTTTGTTAAAAATATATACCAAATTATAATTAATTTCTGTTGTTTTATTAATGTCCTTGCATGCGAAATTCAAACTTTAGTAATTGCATATTGTGTATGTGGGCATAAGAACAACCTTGAACCACAAACAACAAAGACAAAATGGTCTAAATTTCACGTACTTGGGTTATCATGTGATTTTTCTTAATAATAATGGATAAATAAATAAGTTTTAAAAAAGGGCACCAAGAGAAAAATGTAACAATGGCTATAAGTATATTTGAAAGTTGTTGTTTTTTTAAGTTGTATTCTATATATGAATAATGAAACAGACATGTAGTCTGTTAAAACTTCTACAGTGGCTGTTTTTTTATTGCATTAAATTGTATTTGTCTCCTGCGGTTTTTCACCTTGGCATGGTTGAAAAAATTGATTATTTATTATTTTGTCCAATTAATGAAGTTTACAAATTGCATGTTTGTTTATTTAAAAACTATTTTGTTACAATAAAAACATTAAAGGGACATTTAACAGCTGGGCACAATGACAATGGCATGGTCCGCTGACCTTACTTAGTCTGCCTACAAACCTGCATGCAACCATTGCGCAATAAATGAGAAGATAGTTAGGGAGGAGATGCAGAGATGGGAGCCTGCGACTTCCCCCACTGAGACATAGAAGTGGTCTGGGTCTGACAGTGACTGAAGTTCTATCCCTTGTCAAGTCCTGCCTGGGTCCGTTGGACCCACTTGGTCCCATGGTTGAGCCGGCCCTGACCCTGTGAAAGAAACAGAGCACATTCACATTCAATATCAGTATTATCAGCTTTATGACAGATGTATCATGTGCCTCAGTTCAGTGTGCATAAAACAGAGCAGGGGCTTTACATGTTTGCAGCTGGATTGTTCTGTATTATTCTGTGGGAATTTTATAATATATAGCTTTTCTAATTTTTAAACTCTGTAAAACAAAATATGTAAATCTCCTT
Source organism: Bombina bombina (assembly GCF_027579735.1). NCBI lineage: Eukaryota > Metazoa > Chordata > Amphibia > Anura > Bombinatoridae > Bombina > Bombina bombina. The sequence continues at coordinate 149,282,985 of NC_069509.1, read as the reverse complement.
CTCTGTATTGTACATGTTGTTGAAAAGAAGTAGCAATGTTACTGATCTGTGGATCTGCACCAATACTGTCAAGAAATGTGAGAAGACCTAAGATGGTGGCGCCCATTATGACGAGACGGTGCTTCCCCAACTGCTATCTGTAACCGGCACCTGTAAAGGGTTAAAATAAGAGAACAAGTTTTAATAGAAAAGTGGAAAACACAATAATAGTAAACGTGCTGTTGTGGGTTTAATGTCCCTTAAATAAATGCTCCAGCAAAATGTCAAGCGTTTTTTTGTTTGTTTAATCAGACATTAAACCCAAATATTTTCTTTCATGATTCAGATAGAGCATACATATGTAAACAATTTTCCAATTTATGCTTCATTCACTTGGAATCCTTTCTTGACAAGGGATAGAACTTCAGTCACTGTCAGACCCAGACCACTTCTATGTCTCAGTGGGGGAAGTCGCAGGCTCCCATCTCTGCATCTCCTCCCTAACTATCTTCTCATTTATTGCGCAATGGTTGCATGCAGGTTTGTAGGCAGACTAAGTAAGGTCATAGCAGCAATGCACTTCTGGGAACTAGCTGAAAGTCAGTGGCGTCACTAGGGGGGGTGCAGACCGCACCTGGGTGACGCACTCCAGGGAGTGACACCACCAGGCAGGAACTTACAGCCTACTGAAAAATATAAATTCCTGTTTATAAAATATGAAGCCAGAGTGAATAGATTTATTAGTGGGGGCAGCAGGTGCGAACAGCCCTGGAGTTTTGCCACTAGTTGGGAAGTTGAAGGCGCACTTAATGTTTGTGAAAATCCCCCAGTTTCTAGAGGAACCTGCAGGTGCAGCATCAGAAAGTTCACACTGCGTGTAGGTGGTTCCCATTCAAATCTCATCACTGCCCTGCCCAGGTCCCAGCTCAAACATCCGGGTAGACGGAGCCAGCATCTTTTATCCTGTGTACACCACCAGAGGCATGCACCGGTTCCCTGCATCTCCAGCATGGAAAGCCTGATGGAGACCAGGCAGATGCAGCTCCTGGAGAGCCTGAAGGATAAGGTAAGAGTCCAGAAGCCGGCTGTGCTGAGACTGGGGGCAGCTCTAGGCATGAGCATTATAATTAATGCAGTTTACATATTTTGTATGTGTGTTTGAGTGTTTTGGTTGGGTGTCTGAGTGTGTTTTTGTGTGTTTGAGTGTTTGTGTGTGTGTATCTGAGTGTTTGGGTGTGTGTCTGAGTATTTGTGTGTGTGTTTGAGTGTATTTTTGTGTGTGTGTTTCTTAGTGTTTGGGTGTGTCTGAGTATTTTGTGTGTGTGCCTGGGTGTGTTTTTGTGTGTTTCTGAGTGTTTGTGTTTGTGTGCTTTTGTTTGTGTCTGAGTGTTTGTGTGTACGCCTGAGTGTGTTTTTGTGTGTGTCTGAGTATGTGTGTGTTTCTGAGTATCTTTGTATGTGTGTTTGTGTCTGTGTGTGTTTGTCTGAGTGTTTGTGTGTATGTGTTTAAGTGTATGTGTGTGTGTCTGAGTGTTTGTGTCTGTGTTTTTGTGTCTGAGTGTTTGTGTGTGTGTGTGTGTGCCTGTGTGTTTTTGTGTCTGAGTGTTTGTGTGTGTGCCTGTGTGTTTTTGTATCTTAGTGTTTGTGTGTGTGTGTCTAAGTGTTTTTGTGTGTGTGTTTCTATGTGTGTGTGTGCCACCTGAGCCACACAAAAAAAAATCAGAACTAGTTTTTTTCTAAACTCCACATAAAAACTACACATAAAAACTACACATAAAAACTACACATAAAAACTACACATAAAAATTCCCAGCAATGCAAAAAAGTCCCCCCAAAAATCTACATCTAAAATAAGTCCCCTAAAAATATATATAACCCTCCACCCAAAAACCAAACCCTCATAAAGCAAACTTAAAAAGCCCCCATACATCTACACTTAATACGCCACTGGTTGAACACATTGGTAAGCCAATCACAAGAGGCATATATATGCAGCCACAAATCAGTAGCTAGCACCAACTTCCTTTCAAGATATGTTTTTAACAAAGGATACCAAGAGAACGAAGCAAATTAGATAACAGAAGTACATTGGAAAGTTGTTTAAATTTTTGTGCTCTGTCTGAATCATGAAACGGCAATTTTTGATTTCCTGTTAATTTAAAGTTATTATGAGAGTTAAGGGGAAACACATTCAGTCTTATAGTGGAAAAAAATGTAGGAGAAGGACCTATCAATAGTCAACTGCCAGGGTGAAGATACAGGTGTATAGAAAAGTGACAGGGAGTGTTCGGATGCTAAAGAATGAGCACAACACAGTTAGAATTCAATGTTTTTGCTACTTTATTTCTCAGAGTCCTGGGTTTTAAATTCATACGGACACTGCACAATGCCATCTTGAAACTAATACAGGGTGACCTCTAGTGGTAGGTTAATAAATACATATTGCAATGTTCTGTAGACTTTTAAATTGAAACTACCACTAGACATTCCTGATGAGTTGGAGATGAAACAACATGATAAGAACATTTATATTACCATAGAAAGTAGGAGTTCTAAATTAGAAGGGTTGAAAAGTACAACAATGTTTAGTAAAATGTAAGATTCTGTGTATCTTCTAATCCTGGGAGACGTGGCAAAACTGTGACTGGGCCCCTGAGGGTGGGGGCCCAGCTTTAAAAAAAAATCCCCCCTCCAATAAAAAACGTTGCCCTGCCACTGCCTGCACTGATATCATGTGAGCGTGACATGATGCTTTACTAGTGTCTCTGACTACAGGGGTTAGTGTTTCGGTTTTACCCATTGGTGTTTATGTGTGTGTGTGTGTGTGTGTGTGTGTGTGTGTGTGTGTATGTATGTGACTGTGTGTGTATTTATACATGTATGTGTGTGTGTGTGTGTGTGTGTATGTGTGTGTATGTGTGTATGTATGTATGTGACTGTGTGTGTATTTATGCATGTATGTGTGTTTGTGTATGTGTGTGTATGTGTGTATGTATGTATGTGACTGTGTGTGTATTTATTCATGTATATGTGTGTGTGTGTATGTGTGTGTATGTGTGTATGTATGTATGTGACTGTGTGTGTATTTATGCATGTATGTGTGTGTGTGTGTGTGTGTATGTATGTATGTGACTGTGTGTGTATTTATACATGTATGTGTGTATGTGTGTATGTATGTATGTGACTGTGTGTGTATTTATGCATGTATGTGTGTGTGTGTATGTGTGTGTATGTGTGTATGTATGTATGTGACTGTGTGTGTATTTATGCATGTATGTGTGTGTGTGTGTATGTGTGTGTATGTGTGTATGTATGTATGTGACTGTGTGTGTATTTATGCATGTATGTGTGTGTGTGTGTATGTATGTATGTATGTGACTGTGTGTGTATTTATACATGTATGTGTGTATGTATGTATGTGACTGTGTGTGTATTTATACATGTATGTATGTATGTATGTGTGTATGTATGTATGTGACTGTGTGTGTATTTATACATGTATGTGTGTGTGTGTGTGTGTATGTATGTATGTGACTGTGTGTGTATTTATGCATGTATGTGTGTGTGTGTGTGTGTTTGTTTGTGGAACCAGCAAATTGTATGTGGGTTGGTGGGAACTCCAACATATTTACTCTCATCAAAATATTTACATTCATGATGTTATCTTTTACAACAGATTCATGGATGATATGATCTTCATAATTGAAAACAAGAGGGAAAGGGGTTTCTCACTTACAGATTTTCTAGAATATTTGAACACCAATAATAGTAAACTAAAATTCACAGGTGAATCTAATTTCTCTAGAGTTGACTTTTTGGATCTTACATTAGAGGGAGTGGTGGAAGATGGCACTATTATATCCAGTACTTATAGAAAACCCACCACGGGCAACACCATTCTACATGCCCAGTCAGCACATCCACCCCACCTTCTCAGGTCTATTCCAAAGAGTCAATTTTTAAGACTTAAAAGAAACACTAACAGTGATAAGATTTACATTAGTCAATCTAATGATCTAAAAAATAGATTGCTAGTTAGAGGATATGATTTGAGTCTCCTGGAAAAAGCTCAGCATGAAGCTAAGGTTGAATGTATAGCCAAACCTAAAAGATCACATAAAACATTTTCAGAAAATTCAGTAGTGTTTAGTACCCCCTACTCCAATCAGTACAATGAAGTAGTCAATATCTTAAAGAAACACATTTCATTACTCAATAATGACCCTTTATTATCACATTCACCAATCAATTTCAAATTTGTTTCCAGAAAGCCGGAAACTTTGGGCTCCAGATTGGCCCCTAGCATGATACAAACAACAAACTCCTATTCTACAACATGGCTGCATAGCAACTGAAGAGGTAATTTCAAATGTCACAATTTCAACTCTAAAGCTTGTAAATCCATTAGAATTGGCAGTCATTTTTATTCCAATATTACGTTGAAAACATTTGAAATTCATTTCTATGCTACTTGCAGAACTAAATGGGTTGTGTATGTACTCAACTGCAACCTTTGCAAACAGCAGAATGTAGGTCAAACCTCTCGAGAATTCCGAGAAAGGGTCAGGGAGCACCTGAAAGATGTTGAAAACTTCAACAAAAATTCAGCAGTTGCTAAACACTTCAATGGCCTGCACCTAACTGGTGTTCCCAGTTTTGGAGTGCAGATCATTGAGGTGGTACACAAACCTACCAGAGGAGGTGACAGACATAAACTCCTTACAAAAAGGGAAGATTTCTGGATTCTGAAGTTAGACACTAGACATCCTAAGGGTATCAATTTAGCACAAAAGAGACTAATAAGCGCAGAGTGTAATCACTAAACTCCTGAATCACCTAAGGGTCCCTCTCAAAGGTGTAGAAAATTAGCACAAATAGTAAAAATTGACCGGGAGCGCTAAAAAAGCTAAAAGTGATAGGGTAATAGTAGCCTAATAATAATAAAATGCCAAGTGTATGTGCAAAAAATTATGCGCAAAATTATTTCATAAAGTGCAAAAAAATCAAAAATGTAAAAAATGGTCCAGCCAGGTATATATATCTTAATATATGCCTAAGTGATATATAAATAATACTGATACGTCTAAAAAAGACTTTCATAAAGTGCACAAGTGTAAAAAATGATCCAACCAGGTATATATATCTTAATATATGCCTATGTGTAATATAAATAATACTGATGCGTCTAAAAATACTTTCATAAAGTGCACAAGTGAAAAAATGGTCCTCTGACCAGAGTGCGTGTAGAAACCAGAACGGTGATTACAGAGATAATTAATCTAAAATAATGCAAATGTGAAGTATACATGAAAATGTATTAATACATGGCCAAATATGCAAACATTATATGCAATAAAAATGATATATAAAAACGGACGTCTCCGTATAAAAGTTAGGTTGCCACCACACAAATTATCTAAATGTGTATAGTCAGTTGAAAAAGCTTTCAGTGTTAGTGCAAAAGCCGCATTTCTTAAGAAATGCGGCTTACCCTATCACTTTTAGCTTTTTTAGAGCTCCTGGTCAATTTTTACTATTTGGGTATCAATTTAGAATGGGATATCTCTTACTTTATAGATTAAAGCATTCTTTTTACACCATTTATATCATATGTAAGCACATTATACTGCTTTCCAAGTTTTGTTTTCAAAATTGTCAATAATTCATTATTTTGACAATAAGATTAGTTTACTAAACACATCATTTTGTAAGAATAATTCCTAAATGTCCTGATTTTTGTTATCATGCCTTTATGACTAATTATAATAGACACATATCGTCCTAGGCTTAATTTGATTAGCTATGGATTTGTTTCTCAGATTGTCAATTAGGCATTTACTTTGACTTTTTACAGTAACACACAGGATACATATACTAATATAGAAATATATCTTTTACTTTTATGTGTTAACTATAATGGGCCTGTCAGTATGCACACAAGGATTTTTTGTACCTTCATTTTTATTATACAAATTTTGTTTTAAATATTTTCAAGGTGCTGTCAGTGCATTGTTGGGTCGGCGTCCAATTGCACCTGCTTCAGGTTAGTGATTGGTTGGTTGTCCCTTAAAGTGCACTGTGGGCACCTTCAGCATACACTCCTATTACTAAGCGCCACTAGGGGGTGCGAAATGCGTCAGGATTGCTGTCCTTGTCTACCTGAATTGAGATGCAGCTTTTATATATACCTCAATAAAGATATTTGGCTTTTAATTTTGCCCCCAAGTGCTCAGACTTTTGCCTTTTTCAGCAAATTACAGACCTTGTTACTACAGCATGGGGGGCAGGGGGTAAACAGTGTCACTATACAGTACCACTATATACAGTTAGGGTTTCCACCTCAGCCATGTTTTCCTGGACATTTATGAGTTACACATGCTGCAGGGTGTGCAGGGAGGAACATGTATTGTGTTTCTAGACAGCACTATTCATATTCCTCCCTGCACACCCTGCAGCATGTGTAACTTATAAGTGTTCTGTATTTTAAGGGACGGGTGGCAACCCGAATATACAGTACGGGGGGGGCTGGACCATGTCACTGACTACTGTGGTCACTTTATAAAGTACTGGGGCGGGTAGGGTCAGGCCAGCCATCTCACTGGCAGATTACAGACTGTGTCACTAACTCACCATATACAGTACTGGTGGGTTAAACAGTGTCACTATGTACAGTAATAGGGGGTCAGACCATCTCACAGACTGTGGGCATAGGGTACCTCCTTTTGCAGACGTAATCTGATTCACATTTTTTTTTCTGCGTTAAATGTAAAAAAAAAAAAAAGATATGTATCAAATTCACCTTTTTTTGGGGGGGGGGGGGGGATTCTTAGATTCTTGCACCTGGGCCCTGTGGTTCCTAGTTACGCCTCTGCCTGGGAGAGAAGGTTCCGTATAACAAAGCACAAAACAGAAATGCCCACATACTTACAAATGCTTACCAAGTCAAGTTGTTTATATCAAGAGTCAATAAGGCCTTGGGTGACTTGAGTCATTAAGTCATGAAATACAGCACAGGCACACTAGTGCTTTGCAGTTCAGAGTGACAAAAAAAATACTCTGTTTCAGAATATTCCGTTTCTAACAACTCTGTGATACAATTAAATAAATAATTGCTATTGTAGCCTGCAAATGATTGTTTACAAGGGCTGTAATCCCTTCAAATCAGTCATTAAAGCAATTTTGGGCTTTAAATAGTTTAATGAGTCAATATAATTAATGTTTAGCCAAAGCAATAATCCTTTAACATCACCCTACAACTGTTAACTAGCCATTGGCACATATAATTATTTTCTGATAAGCAAGGATATGTTTATGGTAAGTGAACTGAATCGTACAAAATACCGCAGGCCAAGCATTCAAGTGTAAACCTCACAAAAAAGGCAGTTTGTCAGCATTATTAAATCCACAGATAGGCTTATGTTTATCTGCATCAAGTAGAAACAATTCTGACATTTAAATCAAGTCTTTGTTATCCAAAACAAGCACCTACAGCCTCTTTTTCAGTCTCCTTAAATTGTTTTATTTCCATGCTGCTTTGCAATAAGAACTAAAGGAGATTTCGCAAACTATAACTGCAGGTTTATTAAATCAACATAGAAAAGGACTGTTATCTGGGGAACTATTATCTAGGCTTATAGTTTACACCATTTCTTCAGCAATCTTTCTTAAAGCAAAAAAAAAAGGAAGAATAAAATCAGAGTCTGGAAATGTGCCCTTCAGTTGTGTCCATCAAGGGAAAAAGCATTAAAAAAAATGTAGGAATACAAATGGAGAAATCTATGGGCACGTTTTGAGGATATAAGACAGCTGGAGAGGTAGGTAAACAAAGTATAATGCTAAAAAAATAGCTTGTTAAATTGATGGTAAGTACTAGCATTTTAAAATGCTAGGATTTATCAGTGGAGCAAATAAAGGGGACTTTCAGTCGTGAAGTATAAAATATTTCATGCTTAAAGTTCCTGTATGCGAGCTAACTATCCGGCATGGTGCCAGCTGGCCCACACGGCTATTGGCTAAGAGGTGGAAATGTCACCTCACAACAAAATAGCGTTCTGATGTAAGCTGCCTGAGGAACGCTTCACACAAATAAAGGAACTTTAAGCAGGAAGTATTTTATATTTTATGACTGAAAGTCCCCTTTATTTGTTTCACTGGTAAATCCTAGCGTTTCACAAACACTAGGCACTAGGCTTTACTATCACTTTAGTCCAGTGTTTCTCGACATTGCCTCCAGACACTCACTCTGACAGGCCCGCCTTTACACATCTCCTAAATTTTGGACGGGCCTGTCAGAGTGCCACTGCGCATGTCAGTTTGCGCACTGTGAGCATGTAGCGGCGGGCGGGCGCACTGTGACTGGGTAGAAGCGGCGGGCGGCGTGCAGAGCGTGAAGCATCGGCTCACAGGTAAGTAAGCCCACTGACACCAATTACATAATTACGGCCACTGACACCAATGTATATATTTAGGGCGGTCACTGGACACCAATGTGTAAACTATATATATATATATATATATATATATATATATATATAGATAGATAGATAGATAGATAGATAGATAGATAGATAGATCCCACTGACACCAATGAATTATCATAAAATATTAACCCACTGTAAACTATATATATATATATATATATATATATATATATATATATATATATATAAATATATATATATATGTATATATATATATATATATATATATATATATATATAGATCCCACTGACACCAATGAATTATCATATAATTAACCCACTGTAATATATATATATATATATATATATATATATATATATATATAATATGATAATTCAGTGGTGTGGGATCCATATATAATATATATAAATGGTTTATAGTGGGTTAATTTTATAATTCATTGCTGTCAGTGGGATATTAATATGGATCCCACTGACACAAATTAATTATTACATAATTAAACCACTGTAAAAGAGGGAGGAGAGGGAGAGAGAGAGAGAGAGAGAGAGCGAAAGAGAGAGAGAGAGAAAGAGAGAGAGAGAGAGAGAGAGAGAGAGAGAGGGAGGGAGGGAGGAAGAGAGAGAGAGAGAGGGAGGAAGAGAGAGAGAGAGAGAGAGAGAGGGAGGAGGAAGAGAGAAAGAGAGGGAGGAGAGAGAGAGAGAGAGAAAGAAAGAGAGGGGAGAGAGAGAGAGAGAGAGAGAGAGAGAGAGAGAGAGAGAGAAAGAAAGAGAGGGGGGAGGAGAGAGAGAAAGAGAGAGGGGAGGAGAGAGAGAGAGAGAGAGAGAGGAGGAGAGAGGGAGAAAGAGAGAGGGAAGGAGAGAGAAAGAGAGAGGGGGGAGAGAGAGGAGAGAGACTGTATATATATATATATATATATATCTATATATATATATATATATATATATATTTTTTTTTTTTTATTTTTTTTTTTCTTCCAAACCTACTGCAACCCACTCCCGATGCTTGCCGGGCCCTGGACCGGTCCTGCTAAAACTTACCGGGCCTTGGGGTCACTTAGGTTGAGAACCACTGCTTTAGTCAACTGAAATGGGTGCATCATTTAAATGCCAAACTAGTCTGCAGTTCCAAAAGAAGCTAATTTAAAGTTTTGTTTTTTAGTGCAAATAATAAACCATAATATATATATATTGCAATCAAAATTATTTCCTAGCATTCAATATTTTCCATTAAATGCATAGTTGTAGCAAGCAACACAGTTTTTAATAAGTTCTAACTTCTTATCTGTTTTCCTCAGTTCTAACATCATGGAAAATAAATGGAATAAAGGTGGAGGTCATTAAAGGGACATACAATCAACATTTTTCTTTCATGATGATGATTCAGATAGAACATACAATTATAAAAAAACTTTCTATTATCAAATTGTCTTTGTTTTATTGTTATCCTTTTTTGAAAAGCAGAAATGTAAGCTCATGCGTGTGCACATGTCTGCAGTGCTATATGGCAGCAGTTTAGAAACCATGTTATACATTAACTAGAGCACTAGATGGCAGCACTTCTTATTATGCTGAAGTGCCCCAGATATGTGCCCACTATCTGTCTAGATATCTCTTCATCAAAGAATAACATGAGAACGAAGCAAATTTGATAATAGAAGTAAATTTGAAAAAAAAAAATTATGTTCGGTCTGCATCATCAAAGAAACATTTTGGGTTATAAATATGGTTATGGTTCGACAGCTATGCAGGGACAACACATTTAGTACAAGAACAATCATTCTCAAAAGAGGAACCTCTGAGGAAAATAATTTGTATTCTTCACGCCGTACATGTGAAATAGATCATTTTGTGAACATTGCTATAATATAGGATTACTTTCAATTGTTATCTGGCCTATATTCAATGAACAAAAAAATCTGTTAAAGGAAGATAATCATTATGTGTGACATTAATGGGTTTCATAGCAAAGCAGTAGGATCAAGTCATGAAAATCCTTGTACTTCTGAGATACCTGTGGTGGTGATTATTATTATTATTATTAATAATAATAATAATAATAATATTATTTTGATGTGATACATTTTCATTATTTATTCCAACTTAAAACATCCTGTATGAAGCCGTGAGCAGGGGCTGTCAATCATCCTGATCGTAAAAAGATAGGTATGACTTCAGTCTGCCAACTTTTAGGTCTTAAAACCGCGGCTACTTAAAGGGACAGTCAAGTCCAAAAAAACCTTTCATGATTTAAATAGGGCATGTAATTTTAAACAACTTTCCAATTTACTTTTATCCCCAATTTCGCTTTGTTCTCTTGGTATTCTTAGTTGAAAGCTAAACCTAGGAGGTTCATATGCTAATTTCTTAGACCTTGAAGGCCGCCTCTAATCTAAATGCATTTTGACAGTTTTTCACCACTAGAGGGCATTAGTTTATGTGTTTCATATAGATAACATTGAGCTCATGCACGTGAATTTACCGAAGAGTGAGCACTGATTGGCTAAAATGCAAGTCTGTCAAAAGAACTGAAATAAGGGGGCAGTCTGCAGAGGCTTAGATAGAAGGTAATTACAGAGGTAAAACGTGTATTATTATAACTGTGTTGGTTATGCAAAACTGGGGAATGGGTAATAAAGGGATTATCTATCTTTTAAAACAACAACAATTCTGGTGTTGACTGTCCCTTTAACTATCGTTTTAGGCGAGCCTGAAACGATGGAGCCCTATATCTAATGGTAAATGGAGCCCTATATCTAAATTGTGTCTCACGCAGTAATCAATAGGACCAGTATTCATAAACAAATATAAAAAAATTCAAAATCTTTTAGCCCAATAATGGGCCAGATTACAAGTGCCGCGCTATTTAGTGCTTTCGTTCAAGTGCAAACCACCAGAAGTAAACGTTTAAAGCATGCGTGTTAGCGAGCCTATTACAAGCTGAAATTCATAGTTTTATCTTCAGAACTTTCGGATATCACATCCATGCTAACTTCTTCTACCCATAGACTTCAATGGAGAGCGCAAACTGGAAAAAACCTAACACTTTTCGCTCACTCGCTAACCCGATAAGAGTTAAACCTACAGCGCTAACCAGAAGGTAGTTATGAATTTTGTACATTCCAATGTTCATCACATAGAAGACAATATTCTATTTATTTTTAAATATATATTTCTATGTATATCTAATGTATTTTTTGTAAAATGTATATCTATCTATATATCTATATATCTATATATATATATATACAGTATATATATATAGCCACCAATAAGCAAGTGCTATCCAGGGTTCTGAACCTAAAATGGGCCGGCTCCTAAGCTTTACATTCCTGCTTTTCAAATAAAGATAGCAAGACAACAAAGAAAAATTGATAATAGGAGTAAATTAGAAAGCTGCTTAAAATTGCCTGCTCTATCTGAATCATGAAAGAAAAAATTTGGGTTTTGTATCCCTTTAATGGTATGTAAAATTTTCTACGGAACAAAGGTTAACATTTGAATATTATGTTTGAATATTGATTCTCATAGACTTCATTTGAATTACTTCTCTTTAAAAGTTTTTTTTTTTTTAATTTCTTGCTGAATTATAAGAGTTTAAAGGGACAGGAAACTCAACATTTTTCTTTTATGATTTGGATAGAACATATCATTTTAAATTCAATGTTTTTTATTGAAATGAACATTCAAGCTAATGCATAGACAAACTTATACATACTTTTGTCCAGGATTTTATACAACAATAAGAAAAAGGAAAGAAAAAGAAAGGAAAAACATTATATTAATACGGAGTCAGGTTCCTCGATATCATTATACGGTGTGTAACTACAATCAATTTACAATGAGAACTCCTATTGGGACGCGTAGAGTAGATTTACCCAAGTGGGTATAAATGAAAAAGGGGAAAAGAGAGGGGGAAAGGATGGGAAAGGGTGTGGGTAGACCTAATCAGTAGTTAGTCTGTTAGCTGCGCACAAGTTTGGTGTGTTTGGTTCCAGAGGAACATAATATTATGGAAATGTTCTGACTTAGCATGGTAGCTATGGTACATTTCTTCTAAAGATAGGACATGATTTATCTCATCGATCCATTGATGTAATGTTGGTATTTTAGCTTTTTTCCAGAGTCTGGGTATTAATCTCTTTGCACTATTTAACATTGTCTGAAGTAGGGAAGTCTTATATTGACAGCCCAATCTGGGCAGGATATTTAATAGTATCATTTGTGGGGATAGGTTGATTTTGAAGTTTAGTTTTTTATTCATGTATTGCTCAACTTCTTGCCAAAAGGGTTTAATCACAGGGCAGTGCCACCATAGAACATATCATTTTAAACAACTTTCCAATTTACTTCTATTATCACATTTGCTTCATTCTCTTAGTATCCTTTGTTGAAGAAGCAAAAATGCACTATTTGGAGCTAGCTGAACACATCAGATGAGCCACTGACAAGATGCATACATATGCAGCCATCAATGAGCCGCTACCTCCGAGTAGTGCATTGCTGCTGCTGAGCCTTCCTATGTATGCTTTTCAACAAAGTATACCAGAACAACGCAAAATAAATAATAGAAGTAAATTAAAATCTTGTTTAAAATTGCATACTTTATCCAGATTATGAAAGAAATGTTTAGGTGTCATGTCCCTTTCATTTTGACTTCCATATCCCTTTAAGATTACAATATTCAAAAAGGACAGTTGATATTTAAATGTTACATTCAATATTCAAATTTTAAATATGATAAACAGAAAAGTATCCTATATAATAAAAGTGTGTGGACAAACACACCTGGCCTTCCAACTGACCTCCCTGGCGTTGTGTGGTGGAGTGGGCGGGGCAGGTGCAGAGTGGGCGTGGTGTGACGTGGGTGTGACGTGGGCATGGCCAGGCGTGACGCGGGCGGGCCGAGCGTGGCGTGGGCGGGGCTGGGCATGACTCGTGCCGGGGCCGAGACAAAGAGGTCTAAAGAGGGGGATAGAAAGAGCAGAAGAGGGGGGATAGAGAGAGTGAGAGAGAGACAGCAAAAGAGAGAGGAAGAGAGAGAGACAGCAAAAGAGAAAGGGGGAGAGAGACAGCAAAAGAAAGGGGGAAAGAGACAGCAAAAGAGAGGTGGGAGAGAGACAGCAAAAGAGAGGGGGGAGAGTGCGCAGCAGAGAGGGGGAGAGTGTGCAAAAGAGAGGGGGGAGAGTGCACAAAAGAGAAGGGGGGAGAGAGTAAAATAGAGGGGGAAAGAGCTCAAAAGAGAGGCGGGGGAGAGCACAAAAGAGAGAGGGAGAGAGCGCAAAAGAGAGGGGGAGAGAGCACAAAAGAGAGAGCGCAAAAGAGGGGGGAGAGAGCGCAAAAGAGGGGGATAGAAAGAGCAGAAGAGGTGGGATAGAGAGAGTGAGAGAGAGACAGCAAAAGAGAGAGGGAGAGAGAGAGAGACAGCAAAAGAGAAAGGGGGAGAGAGACAGCAAAAGAAAGGGGGAAAGAGACAGCAAAAGAGAGGTGGGAGAGAGACAGCAAAAGAGAGGGGGAGAGTGCGCAACAGAGAGGGGGAGAGTGTGCAAAAGAGAGGGGGGAGAGTGCACAAAAGAGAAGGGGGGAGAGAGTAAAATAGAGGGGGAAAGAGCTCAAAAGAGAGGCGGGGGAGAGCACAAAAGAGAGAGGGAGAGAGCGCAAAAGAGAGGGGGAGAGAGCACAAAAGAGAGAGCGCAAAAGAGGGGGGGAGAGAGCGCAAAAGAGGGGGGGAGAGAGCGCAAAAGAGGGGGGGGAGAGCGCAAAAGAGGGGGGAGCGCAAAAGAGAGGGGGGAGAGAGCACAAAAGAGAGGGGGAGAGAGCACAAAAGAGAGGGGGGAGAGCACAAAAGAGAGGGGGAGAGAGCACAAAAAGAGAGGGGGAGTGTGAGCAAAAGAGAGGGGGAGACCGCAAAAGAGAGGAGAGAGAGAGCAAACGAGAGGAGAGAGCGCAAACGAGAGGGGGGAAGAGAGAGAGCAAAAGAGAGGGAGAGAGACAGCAAAAGAGGGGGAGAGAGAGCAAAAGAGAGGGAGAGAGACAGCAAAAGATGGGAGAGAGATAGAGCAAAAGAGAGGGAGAGAGAGAGAACAAAAGAGATGGGGGAGAGAGAGAGCAAAAGAGATGTGGGAGAGAGAGAGAGAGAGCAAAAGAGAGGGGGGAGAGAGAGAGCAAAAGAGAGGGGGAGAGGGAGAGTAAAAGAGAGGGGGAAGAGTGTGCAAAAGAGAGGGGGAGAGAGTGCAAAAGAGAGGGGGAGAGAGTGCAAAAGAGAGGGGGAGAGAGCGTAAAAGAGAGGGGGAGAGAGCGCAAAAGAGAGGGGGGAGAGAGCGCAAAAGAGAGGGGGAGAGAGTGCAACAGAGAGGGGGAGAGAGCACAAAAGAGAGGGGGGAGAGCACAAAAGAGAGGGGGAGAGAGCGCAAAAGAGAGGGGGAGAGTGAACAAAAAGAGAGGGAGAGAGACAGCAAAAGAGAGGAGAGAGAGAGAGACACCAAACGAGAGGAGAGAGAGAACAAACGAGAGGAGAGAGAGCAAATGAGAGGGGGGGAAGAGAGAGAGCAAAAGAGAGGGGGGAGAGAGAGAGCAAAAGAGAGGGGAGAAAGAGAGAGCAAAAGAGAAGGGGGATAGAGAGAGAGCAAGGGGTGGGACAGCTGTACTGCAAAAAAATGGCCCGTGTACACGGGCTTTAGGACCAGTTTTGCATAAACAAATATCACATGTCTTGGAAACATTTGATATCTGATTAAAAAAAATACAGTCAGTGCCCATGCTAATGATAAGATGACTGGGAAGAGAAAGACATGGACCCACATTTAAGAAAGACCGGGTGAACAGGGGGCATACATCTTCCCCTTGTCCGCCAGGCATCTCATTTAGCTGCCAGCAATCTGTTGCCCACATTTACCATTGCAAACCCACTCAGCCAATTAGATGCGAGCAGGGGCTGTCAATCTTGCCGGTTTGAAATGTTCGGGGGGGATTCACATACACTACAAAACAGTTGGCGTTATATGTTAAGAAGCAGCAGTCTAATGACTGCTACTTCTTAAAGGGACATTGTACACTGGATTTTTCTTTGCATAAATGTTTTGTAGATGATCCATTTATCTATGAGTGTTTTTGTAACAATGTAAAGTTTTGCTTATTTTTAGCAACATTGTGCTGATTTTCAGACTCCTAACCAAGCCCCACAGTGTCAGATGTATACGCGCGTTTACAGACGCCTGCTGACTCCTTTTTATGTTATCTGTCTTTTCATATGCAGGGAATTGAGGGAGAGGGGAGACTCTGCTCCTTTTGTTTTTCAAGCCTCTTTCACTGGGTGTCCCAGTCAACTTCATCAACAGTGCTAAACTGGGAGCTTCTAAGAAAGTTTTTAAAAGGTTTAATACTGGATTTTTAGATCATTATCTGTGCATATTCTTCTTGATAGTAGTGCCTATTACAAACAGATATATGAAAATTGGTGTGCACTGTCCCTTTAACTCTTGGATGCAGGCTCGCTCATGGAGCGCCTAGAAAACTATTCTGCAACATATCAGTACTTTAGTTTCCCAGTTAATTTTTTTCAGACTTAAAAAAAACATTTAAAGGAAATCACAATTATGGTAGATTGTGTTAATTACAATTGTTATATTGTCTTACAATGTCATTTGTCGGTGTTCCTTTAATTAGGGAACTACCTAATTGGAAGTCGTTAAGTTTACTGTATCGGGTATACACTGTATGCAAAGACTACACTAAACATGAGCAGGGTTATGCAGATAAAAAAAAAAATGATTTTAATTTAAATATTTTAATTGCTTCAACTGAGACTGTAATCAATTCTGCAACCACAGATGTAAAAATAAATGAAAATGAGTATTGTCTGCTTGCAAGGGATGACATTCCCTCTGAATGAATGGAGTTTTGTTAATTTTACTGAAGGTTGAAAATTATGGAGATTTATTCTACAGCTGTGTTTTTATTCATTCTTAAAAGTGAAAAAAAAATATACGTATTTTTTTTTCTTCTTCTTTGGAAATGCAAATATACCTAGAGATGTTTCTTCTATGAAGGTATTTTTTATTTTGGTGGAGTTTTTAGTATACTATATAATCATCTCAGTAAAAAGAAATGAAATAAAGAGCAGTAAATCAATTAAAAAAACATAAGGAAGTGATAAGAAAATCTATTTTATTATATGTGTTTAACCCCCAAAGGTCAGCTCTGGTGCAGCTATATACTACAGGTTTCTAGCTGAACAAATCAGGCCACCAATTACTATTCAAGCTCAGCTCTAGAACAGTATTGCCAATTTAGACTTAATTTTATATTTGTGGGGGTTAATCACAATTAAAGGTTTACATGCATGTTAATGGTTGCAGATTAGTCTTTTTCGACAGTTACACAATCAGCCATTTTTGTTGGTTATGAGCAGCACTATTAACATAGGGCCAGATTACGGGCGAGAGCGATATCAGCTTTTTGCTTTCGTTTGCACACAGGTTAAACTGCTCAGGTATTAGTTGAAAGTAAACGTGATTGCTTGAGCGCAATTGAAGTTAAGGGTGACGTTAATGTCCATATTGTAATTTAGGTTACCTTTTCTGCTGAGGCCAATTAAATTGGCTTACTAGAGTGTGCAACCAATGACTTTGTGTAAAATAGCTGTGTCTGCACTTCCATGTCTAACGTATTGGAAAGCCCAAAATATTCTCTATACCGCCAATAGCCCACTGCAAAAAACTTCTGATCCTATTAACCCCTAAACTGCCAATAGCCCACCACAATAAATGCCCTAACCTAGTAACCCCTAAATAGCCAATAGCCTACTGCAATAAACTTCTTAACCTATTAACCAATATACCGCCACAGCCCCCCAACACAAACACCCCCTGAATCATTCGCTTTATGACAATGCCTTTTCAAATGCCCTTTTAAGGAAAACCATTTTTTTAGGAAAGGTTTTTTTTAGATTAGGGATTTATTTAGAATAGGGTTTTTCTTACTGGGCAAAAGAACTGTAAGACTTTAGGGCAAGACCCTACCACCAAATTCCCTTATCAGGACAAGGCCCAACAAAATGCCCTTCTCAGGGCATCGTTTTTAGGATAGGGTTTTTTGTAACTAAGGATTTTTTTAGAATAGGGATTTACTTTAGGGCACTGCCCTACCGAATAGGGCTTTTTTATGGTCAAAAGAGCTATAATCACTTTAGAGAACTGTCTTACCAAATGCCCATCTAAGGACAATGCCCTACCAATTGCCCTTTTCAGTGCAATCTTTAATTTAGGTATTGTAAGATAGGCTTTTAATTTGGGGCTGGGAGGTTACTTTGGTTTTAGATTAGGGATTTTTATGCCTAGTCTACACATTGCCCTTAAGCACTGGTTTTCAAACCTGTCCTCAGATCTCCCTAACAGGCCAGATTTTGTGGATATCTGAACTAGAACAGGTGAAATAATCAGCTGATTAGTAAACATGGCTATTTTACCTGCTCTCATTCAAGGTAATCCAGAAAACCTGACCTGTTGGGGAGGCCTGAGGACAGGTTTGAAAACCAGTGCTTAAGGGCAATGTGTAGACTAGGTTTTAGTGTTAGTATAAGGTTTTTTATTTTGGGGTGGGATTTTTTTTAAGGGGACCTTAGTTTTAAGATAGGCATAACTTGGGGGTTTTATTTTTGGTAGTGCTTTGTTTTTTATTTTATTTTTTAAATGTGTTTTTTTTTTAATTTTATTTAATGTTGTGTAACTTAGGGGGTGTTATGTTAGGGATTTTGGGGGTTTAGCTGTAAGGTAGTTAAGTAGTGTAGGGCTAGTTTGTGTTGGGGGTTGTGGTGGTTTAGAAGTTAATAGGTTAGGGGGTGTTTGTGTTGGTGTATTGGTGGTTTAGGGGTTAATAGGTTAGGGAATTAATAGGTTATGGCAGATTAGGGGTTAATAGTGTAGTGGAGTTAGGATGTGCTGGGGTGAGGGCGCATAAGGGCTTAATAGTTTAGAGAAGCAGCATATGTATATACAGGGCCAGAATACAAGTGGAGTGCTAAATATCGCTTTCAAGAAATCGATATTAGCGCTCCACTTTCTAATCTGGTATTACAAGTTAACAGCAATGCGAACGCCACATACTCAATTACTGTTTGTTTGTTTTTTCTGTCACTGCAAATACAATTTTTTACATATTTTAAGATGGCAGTTATTGCATGCTATATGGCTATTTTTTGGGAACTCAATTTTGTTGGAGTTAAAATATTTTTAATGCTCATATTTCTCTTCCAATAAATACAATGGGGTGTATTTACCAACCCCCGTATCGGCCCCTAAGCCTCTGTTTCCACGCGAGCCTTCAGGCTCGCCGGAAACAGGAGTTAAGAAGCAGCGGTCTTAAGACCGCTGCTCCTTAACTTGTACGCCTCCTCTGAGTATATGATCGGGTTGATTGACACCCCCTGCTAGCCGCGAATCCACAGGGTTCATCACCAGAACTGCTTGTACAATATTAAAGGGACAGTCTAGTATAAATTAAACTTTCATTATTCAGATAGGACTTTTAATTTGAAACAACTTTCTAATTTACTTTTATCATCAAATTTGCTTTTTCTCTTGGTATTCTTAGTTTAAACTAAACATAGGTAGGCTCATATGCTAATTTCTAAGCCTTTGAGGGCTGCCTCTTATCACAGGCTTTTTAAATCTCTTTTCAACACAAAGAGACAGAAAGTACATGTGGGCCATATAGATAACACTGTGTTCAGGCACAGGGGGCTATTTAAGATCTAGCACAAAACAATGCTACATTTAAGACAATAGATAATAAACAGTCACAGTCATGTGATCAGGGGGCTGGAAGAAGGTTCCTAGATACAAGGTAATCACAGACCTAAAAAGTGTATTAATATAACAGTGTTGGTTATGCAAAACTGGGGAATGGGTAATAAAGGGATGATCTATCTTTTAAAACAATAACAATTCTATGGTAGACTGTCCCTTTAAATGCCGACAGCGATGTCGGGCGGACATGATCGCTACAGCAGATCATATCTATCCGACAGTTAGTAAATCGGCTCCATGTCTTGGTGTAAGATTTTCCCTATAATTGGACCGCTTTTTAGTACATTCCAATGTCTGTTTATTATTTTTTAAATTTCCCGAGCAGTACTGTGATATGTAGAAATTAATCTACCATTTTTAATTTTATTTTGTGCTTTACTTTTGTTCAAATGCATCAGTCCTTGTCTATGTTTCTCTTTACTTTCTCATATGCTGTATTTACTTTTTTCTCCGGTAATTGTTTCTCATTGAATTTTTTTTCCAATACTTCTGGAGTTTATTCAGAATCTATATCATTTGGGCATTTGTAACTGTCCGAAAGATATATTTTGAATTCACCTTGGACGGTGGCCTCATGCAGGTAACCACTGATGCCCATTTCATTAAGAACATTTTTGGTATTGATTTTATTGTTTTTAGCATATCATGAAATATAGAAGTTAAGTGTAGTTTCATTCCATTCTTCCAATCATGAGTTTCTGTAAGTAGATTTTCTTATGGAATTGATTTATTATTATTTTTTATAACATCAGACAGAAAACAATTTGCTGTCCATTAATTTCATTAGTTTTTGTACAAAAAATATTTGAAAGTATCAATTATCTTGTCCTAATGTAATGAGGAGTACTAGGATGATACATCTAAGGTGGCAAAATATATAACGTTTATTGAAAGTAGATGATGGGTGTCACTTAGATAATATTTAAAGTGGCAGTAAAGTGAAAATCTACTTCTATAACCTAATTGGCTTTGTTTTCTTGGCATCCGTTGTTGAAAAGCATACCTAGGTATCTCAGTTGAACTACTGGGAGCTAGGATAGTTAAAGTGGGATAGTTAAAGGTACAGTAAAGTGATAATTAAACTTTTATGATTCATATCATTTATATTTATTGGATTTATGATTTAATAATCAGTAAGATTACATAAGGGTTGAATGAAATAGATGTGTTGAATTTAAATGGATATGAACCCCAAAATTATATTTTGTGAATCAGACAGAGCATACAATTTTTAAAAAAATGTCCAACTTAGTTCTATTATCAAATTTGATTAGTGCCCATGGTATTCTTGGTTGAAGAGATACCTAGGTAGGCACCTGGAGCTCTGCATAGCAGGACATAGTGCTGCAATTTAGTGCTCTTGCAAATGGATAACATATAGGGGTCTAGAAATAAAATTAAATGTTATATCTGAATCATGAAAGAAAAAAATTGAATTTACTATACCTGTAAACAGATTATACTTGATACCGTAATCCTACATCTAATTTTATTGACTAGAATTAAACTGTTTTAAAGATAAATAACTATAGCATGATCTCACATATTTCTCTGAATCTCTGGTTAATCTGTAAGTATAAATAAATTGGAGGACTTTGGTCACAGTATTTTGTATTGTTGTTGAACATGTTAATAACTAGTCAGGACTATTAGCTAACGCTGCCTTCAATTGGAATTTTGAATGACCAGGTAAAGTAACTATCTGTACAGGACTTTTTTTTATCTTGATGGAGAAAAACTTCCTTAAAGTTTCATAGTCATGAAAGTCATATTTGAATATTTGTTTTCAGTTCAAAGTCTTTGTTCCACCCTATGTGTAATTGCTGCTGTTTTTCTCAACATGACTGCACAAAAATATAGCTGTGAGCAATGAGTGGCCCTAGACCAGAAAACAAAGGGGACAACATTAACTACAAAGCTAAATACCAAGGAGGCAGATGGCACTGATCAGGGATCTCATCTATTTGGGCCAATTGTTCTTTTTATTTTTTTAATCCCTTTCTTCCCTCCTTTACTTCCCTCTTTCATAGAGTAAGTGACTTGTAAACTAGAGACTACTTTGCAAATTAAGGGCAGTTGGTACCTTTGTAGTTTACTACAATAATGAATTGGGGGCAAATATGCACATCACTACTACTACCACTGGTCTGAGATGGATATTGTGCGGCCTGGGTCCAAGGACAAATTAACATCCCTCAAGTATCCATCCACTACAACCTAAAGCCTACCATAGTCAGTAGCCTCAAAGGATTAAACGTTGGCCAGACTGAAGTTTCACATGGACATGGTTATACCCAATTGGTGGCTCATATATGAGGGATATGAGAGACATGTTTCTATTAAAATAGATAATATTAGCAAAATACACTATCCCTATGTGTCCCCCATGTTAAATGCCTCCTGCCGCTGGCAAAAACCATATGGTTTCTGATTTACAAATATATACAATATCTGCATTATTCTCCCATTTTTCAAGTTTTATGCTGAACCAAACAAGAATTTTACAAGACACTTAATTAATAGCAACGAAAAATGCCCCTTAATAATAATAATAATAATAATAATATTACGATGATGATATATAGTACATATACATGCAATAGAATGCAGTTTTCATTATAGTTGTGTGTTTATTATTGTCAGATACAACATTAAACAGAGGTTACAACCTCTTTTACTTGTCAGAACAGTTGATTTATCCCTTTGGATTATTTTAATGTGAGCTTTGACAAGTCAGCTTGAAATGGTTTTATTTCCGGCGTATGCTCCATGCCAGTTTGCTCTCACAAATGAAGTAAAAACTGCTCAGGTTTTATTGCCACATCTGACATTAAAGGAACCCAAGGGGACACGACTGCTGTTCTGATGAGAAGATATTCTTGCACCTGTTTGAACTGTGCATATTGCACAGGGATTATTATGAATAAATACATCAAGCATTCTTCTGAAGGATGTACAACGTGTATTAGAGAGGATTCCGTACACGAGACTAAAAACAATTAATTTCGCTTCTAAAGAAGTTTTGCACATAGGCCAGGCTAATAATGAATAAAGATGATCATTCATGTAGATGAAATGTATATTAAAACATTTAATGAAATCAAAATATACATCTTAGCAGACATTTTCCACTGAAGCATATTTCACAGCTCTGGTAATATTAATGGTCATAATGAATCAATCCAGTTCGAAAAGTTATATTATTACATGGACAGTAGACAGTCTGTAATTAAAATAAATTTCTGTTGTTTTTCTATAGACAACAATGCTAGCCACTGTGTAAAGTATATTGTTTTGCAGTTGTTATCTGATGAAGCCAATTAGGGAAAGCACGAAAAGGGGACACAATAAATAATTAAGTTGTTTCATTACACATAACTAAGCAATTTATATAACAATCTCAAGGTGTTTACTGACCCTTCAACCGTTCCACTTCATTTTGATTTATTAATTATTATCATTATTAGTATTATCGTTATTAATAATGAATCAACAGATTCCTCAGCGTTATTCTGGGGATACAATATATAAAGACAAGAAAAGGAAGGTAGGACTGGGACAGAAGGATTACAGGACCTTGTACATTAGAGAGTTTACAATCTAAATCAGGGATGGGCCACATGTGGACTGCTGTACTAGTTTTTGTGGCCCCCAGGAGAAAGTAGAACTAAAAATGTGTGCTTTGGGAACTTACAGTGAATGTTCATGCAACCTTAACTAAATATGAATCTGTTCCCCAAGACAATGTTAGAAAATGTAATTTGTGTAATTAATACCCATACATTTATATGTGGCCCTTAAGGCTTCTAAAATATTGATCTGTAGCCTGCATGTGTTAGGAAGTTAGACATTACTGATCTAAATGATTGAACTTAAGCTGTCTATATCAAGATTGAGGCAACACGTACTATATCACTGACATGGGCCACTAATACTATAATGGTCAGCCCAATTTATTGTTTTGCTCCCAAAAATCAGTGAATGCCCATGATTTGGGGCATTAGGCCTGAGGTAGCTGTTATCTTAAAGACCCATTGGGGTAATTTATTGTTTTAGATATCACCCACCTTATTATTTAGGTGAAGTCTAGGTCTAACAGGAGCCCCAAAGACCCTGGAGGGTTATTTTGATTTTTAAAGGAACATAAAACAGTATGAAGTAGCATAAGTTTCTAAATATATAATGCAGCCAAAGCTTACCTGCAAAAACAGTTTCTGTTTTAACCCCCATTAACCCCTTTAATTTAGGCATAGTTTTGTTTGCAGCAAGGCATTTCCATATATGGAAGGTGCTGCCCAGGCCATAGCTTCTGCAGAATGCACTGGAGCACATGCATGGTAGGGAGCAGAGTCACATGGCACCTGACTAAAGCAGTGCAAAATTATAATGCTGAAGCTTTCGCAAAGCATGTGACATTATCTCCATGGAAATAAGCAAGCCTCTTGGCAACAAACTATAGCAGTACCTGCTGTCCCACCTCAACTTACATGCACACTTTGTTATATGATAGCACAAGGTTTAGACTAGGACACTGATAAGGGGGTAGAGCAGGCTACAGTTGGCAACACTAAAGTGTAAGTAGAATTGCACATTTTAGGAAGTTTTATTAAAAGACATAAGCTTTCTTTTTACACTTTTTTTTCACACACTGTTTTACCTCAGTTGACCCTTTTATAATACACAATATGCACATAACTCAAAATGTTTTATGGTACTTTAAATCCCACTTCTTTATTCCAAAACTAAAACCAAGTTAAGCCATGAATCATGTAACAACCTACTTCAAGACAATTTAACATAGCTAAAAGGACATGACAGTCCAACTTTAATGACTTAGATAGAGCATGCAATTTTGATTTTGTTCTCTTTGTATCCTCTGTTGAAGAACATAACTAGTTAGACTCAGGTGCATTCACATGTCTATCTTGAGAATTATATGGCAATGTTTTAAAAAATGTTTGTAGCAATGCTCTACATTACTGCAATATAGTGCTTAAAGGGCCATAATACCCAAATGTTTAAACACTTGAAAGTGATGCAGCATAGCTGTAAAAAGCTGACTAGAAAATATCTCCTGAACATCTCTATGTAAAAAAGAAAGATATTTTACCTCAAAAGTTCCTCAGTAGCCACCTCCCATTGTAAAGGATTTCTAAGCAGCATTTTAGTGTGTCTGTCCTGGGACAGCTGAAGGGATGAGCCTTGTGAACTCTCATATTATTTCACCAATCAGGTAAAGGAAGCTTACTATGAAATCTCATGAGAGTTAAGTGAAATCTCATGAGATCACAGTAAGAGGTCATGACCTCAGCACTGCTGATGCTGATTGGCTGCTGTTCATTTCTTCATTATTATTATTTATTTTTTTTCCTGCAGCTGGGAGCAGGTGAAGTATAACTTTTTACACAGAACTTACTCTGCTGAGCTGAGGAGATTGTGAGGTAAAATATCTTCCTTTTTTACATAGAGATGCTCAGGTGATATTTTCCTGTCAGCTTTTTACAGTTATACTGCATCAGTTTCAAGTGATTTAGCATATGAGTATTATGTCCCTTTAATACATGTGCTCATTCCTTAGCCTAACTAGGCATGCTCTTCAACAACGCATACCAAAAGAACAAACAAAAGTTGATAACAGAAGTGGAAAGTGTTTTTATATTGCATGCGCTATCTTAATTATGAAAGTTTAATTTTGACTTCAGTAATCCCTTAAAGGGACACTGAACCCAAAATTTTTCTTTTGTGATTCAGATAGAGCAAGCAATTTTAAGCAACTTTCTAATTTACACCTATTATCAATTTTTCTTCGTTCTCTTGCTTTCTTTATTTGAAAAAGAAGGCATCTAAGCTATTTTTTAGTTCAGTACCATGGAAAGCACTTGTTTATTGGTAGGTGAATTTACCCACCAGTCAGCAAGAACAAACCAGTTTGTTAACCAAAAATGGGCCGGCATCTAAACTTACATTTTTGCATTTCAAATAAGATACCAAGTGAATGAAGACAATTTGATAATAAGAGTCGATAAGAAAGTTGCTTAAAATTGCATGCTCTATCTGAATCACAAAATAAAAAATTTGGGTTCAGTGTCCCTTTAATTATAGTTGGTTGTTATAGGGGTTACTATGTTGTGCCTGCTTATTAGGTTATCAAATTATGTAACCACTGGAGCCTCCCCACTAACGATATATGTAGCTAATCCACCAAGTATATAAAAGAATTTAATTTATTGATCCAAATGTTTTTTTTTTTTAGGGGGGGGGGGGGTTCCCAATATATATATATTTTTTTTTTTTAAATAATTTTTATTGAAGACAAAGTATTAAGCATACATTTCACAGCATTTCAAAACAAAATGAAAAGGTAAATAGTTGTTACAATAGTAAAATGTAGTATAATAAAGATTGTACATTCAGTCCTCTTTTTCTTTATATGCTTCTGTATAGTCTTTAAAACATATCTGAAACTCAGTGGTAATGTCCACAGGATATTTGTAGAAATAAATATAATAACTAACTGATATTGTCAACATTAATCAATCTCGTTAAGAACAAATGCGAAAGCCATATCACACTTGTACAGTTGGTATGCAACAATGTTAGTCTAGTTGGCTTGAGAGTATGTCTGTATCTAACACTTGTGTCCTTCAAAGTTAAAATTATATAAAGGTTTATTAAATGCTCAGGTGGTGTTGTGCTTTGGCAGACGATTTCTCATCTTGGTAAGGTTTCTGCTCTATTTGATTTGTTCCCTATATTGTGTCCATTCCAGCAACATGTATTCATGGATATCTATTGTCCCCCTCTGCATGTGGTGATACCTCTCTAGTTGTATCAGGGTATCTACTTGTTTTTTCCACTCTGTTATGTTTGGAACAGTCTTTGTTTTCCATTTTTGTGGTATGAGTAGTTTTGCGCTGTTAAGCATGACCAACAGTAAGGCTCTTAGCGCCTTGTTCTCAATTCTAGGGAGGGAGAGATAAAGGAGTATTTTAGGATCATTTGGGATTGTTTTCCCCACTGCTCTGGAGATGTGTGTGAGGATCTCTATCCAATAGGAGTCCAGGTCAGGGCAGCTCCACCAAATGTGTGTCGGTGTACCCTCCTCCCCAC
The DNA here is from genome assembly GCF_027579735.1 of Bombina bombina. Lineage (NCBI taxonomy): Eukaryota > Metazoa > Chordata > Amphibia > Anura > Bombinatoridae > Bombina > Bombina bombina. The sequence goes on along the minus strand of NC_069509.1, from coordinate 149,256,653 downwards.
AGCCTCTCCAGCACTTCCCATTCACTGTTTTATATATGTGTTGTAACCTGCTGGGTGTAAGATACCACCTCAAAAGAAACTTATAACTAGACTCCTGTATCCTAGCTGAAATTGAGGCCTTTTTCGTGTCTTCAAATACCCTCCACCACTCTTGGGGTGTAATATCGATATTTAGCTCCTTTTCCCACGACTTGGTGTATGAGGGGAGCGTGTGTTTGTCTGGAGTGAGGAGTGTTCTGTAGAGAAGGGATATGGCATGTCTAGTGGGGGTGTCCCGTGAGCACAATGTTTCGAATGTTGTCAGTTGTCTGGTGAATTGTTCCCTGTGTTGGTGTGTGTTAAGAAAATGAGATAGTTGAGCATGTGAATACCAGTTCATACCTCTATCTTCAAGTGTTTCCCAAATTTCTGTCAATGGTTTGAGCTTTTTGCCCGAGAGGATGGTCAAAAGTGACCTCCCTTTTATTGGTGTCCCTCTCTCCCTGCATGGTTGTCTAAGGTTCCATGGTAATTCCGGGTTGCTACATATAGGGGTTAGGGGGGAATGTATAGAGGATATGTTCACTGAGGTGTTAAGTAATTTATCCCACGTGTTGTAAAATGCAGACAATAGTGGGTATTCTGTCGCTGCTCTGTGTCTATAGCTCGCGCTCAGCCAAGCTGACATGCCTGCGTTATCAGTTTCCATAATGTCACAGTCCAGTTGCACCCAGCATTTCTGTGTGTCATTTTGGCACCATTCAAGGAGCCGTTGCAGGTTGATAGCCTGCTTGTATACAGTCAGGTTGGGTACTCCGAGTCCTCCCCTGTCCCTTGGGTAGTACATTGTGTGTTTTGCTATTCTGGGTCTGATCTCTCCCCAGATGTATCTTTCAATATGCGCCTGAAGTTTGTCTAGGAAGCCTAGGGGGAGTGGCATAGGTGTGGTCTGCAGAATGTATAGGATTCTAGGTAGGATGTTCATTTTTATGACATTAATCCGGCCTAGCCAGGATATTTTTTTATTTTTCCAGCTAGAGAGATCTGCCACGATGGCACTCTCAAGTGATTTATAATTACTTTGAAATATTATCTGTGGGTCTGAGGATATGTAGATTCCCAGGTATTTCATTTTTTCCCGTTGTCTTCTAAGGGGGCAGTTACATAGCAGCTTATTTAGTATTTCTGGGTCGTAAGTAATGTTGAGTATTTCAGATTTGTTAATGTTCAAGTGGAAGTTAGATATCTTCCCATATTCTTCAAATATATTTAGGGCTTCAGGTAATGCGGTGTCTATGTTGGTGAGGATGAGCATAATGTCATCAGCGTATAGGGCTACCTTATAGTCTGTGTCACCCACTGTAAGACCTGTAACTTGCTTGCACTCCCGCAATTTTTGGGCGAGCACTTCTACTGAAAGGGCAAATAAGACTGGGGATAGGGGGCAACCCTGACGGGTTCCATTGCGAATTATGAATTTATCTGACATGAGATTGTTTACCCTGACCTGAGCTGTAGGTGCTTCATATAACGCAAAAATTTGGTGTATGAAGGTGTCACTGAATCCCATGTGTCTAAGTGTTGCTCTGAGGAACTGCCAGTGGACCCTGTCAAAGGCTTATTCAGCGTCTGTGGACACAAGGACCACTGGCAGCTCTTGTTGTTGGGCATGTGTGGTCAACTGCAGGATTTTTAGAGTATTGTCCTTAGCCTCTCTTCCCGGCACGAATCCTACCTAGTCAGGGTGTACTAATTTGGTTAGGAATTTGTTAATTCTCGTGGCCAGGATCTTTGCATAGATCTTTATGTCCGAATTGAGGAGTGAAATAGGGCGGAAATTTTCGGGTCTGTCTGGTGTTTTGCCTGGCTTAGGGAGTACCGTGATGTGCGCCGTGAGCATATGTCCTGAAAAACCTCCTTCTGTTAATAATGAGTTAAAAAGTGAGGTGAGTGGGGAAAGAACATGATGTAAGTATGTTTTATAGTATTTTATCCCCAAGCCATCTGGGCCTGGGCTTTTCCCATTTGGCATGCTTTTAATCGCTTGTTTTACCTCCTCCGTAGTGATTGGTAATTCTAGTGATTCAGATTCCTCTAGTTCAAGAGTGGGAAGATGTATTCCAGATAAAAACTTTTCTATGTCTGATTGTGTGCATGGGTTTTCAATGTTATATAGATTCTCATAATATCTCCTCAATGTCTCTGCAATGTGCTCGCTATCTTTGTGAATGTGCCCATTGGCGTCTCTGATGTGATATATGTGTGACCCTAGTTGTTTACGCCTGAGAGCTCTTGCCAAAGATGTTCCCACCTTATCATTCCCAATATATTTTTATTGAGATATTAGATAGTTAAAATACAAAACTTTTGTCCAGTTACAATAACAGTGATCCAAATGTTTTTAACAAATTTGAGCATGTCATTTTTTATTTTTTTTTATTTTCAAAAAGCTTTATTGTAACAAAATAAATATACACCACACAATGAGCATTAGAAACAATTAAATGAAAATGGGGAGATCTACCAATATCCAAATGATGCAGGCAGGAGTCTGTGTTGGCTAATGGACAACTTCAGGGCCTAAGTTATTATGCCAAGGTCCATTTGATAGGTTTCATTGTGTCATTAAACAAATTGTTGCTCTGTCATTTTATAAAACTAATGGAAACATTAAAACATGCAAATAAAAACAAACATTTGTGCAATCAGTATTGTAGAACAAAGTGGTACAAAGTAATTGATTGCAAGACAGTGCTATTATTTATGAGTTGTATATGGTGGTCAATTGTCATTGAAGAGATCTCTGAGAGAGGAAGGGGGTTTAAGGTAAAACATTTTCTGAGCTATATGTCATCTTAGGTATTTCAGTTGGGGGGGTCTCTTGTGATAGATCAGTCACAATTATCTGGAGGCCTTAGGGAGTAGATGTACTCATCCCAAATAAGACGAATAGATAGGTAAGAAGTCTAGAGTAGTGGTATTTCTCTAGTTCTATGACGGTGGTCACTCTGTCTCTCCAAAATTGTATTGTAGGTAAGGTGTTTTTTTTCCAATTATATGGAATATATCGTTTGGCTGTGTTTACCATAATAGTCAGTAGTCTGAGTAGGAGTATACATTTTAGAGGAGGGAAGTAGTTAAATAAGAACGTCCATGGAGCATGTAATTTTTTGACTATTATGGTACTTTAAGAAGAGATATGGTGAGTCCACAGAATCATCAAATACTAGTGGGAATATCACTCCTGGCCAGCAGGAGGAGGCAAAGAGCACTACAGCAAAGCTGCTATATATGTCACTTCCCTTACCCATAATCCCCAGTCATTCGTCGAAGGAAAAATGGAAAAAGAAGATAACACTAAAGTGTAGAGGTGCCTGATGTTTTAGAAAAAAATAGATGTCTTAAATAAAGGGTGGCCATGGACTCACCATATCTGGAAAGAAAGAAATTTATCAGGTAAGCATAAATTATGTTTTCTTTCCTAAGATATGGTGAGTCCACGGAATCATCAATTATTAGTGGGAATCAATACCCAAGCTAGAGGACACAGATGATAAGGGAGGGACAAGACAGTTAACCTAAACAGAAGGCATCACTGCCTGAAGAACCCTTCTTCTCAGCCGAGGCAAAAGTATCAAATTTATAAAACTTTGAAAAAGTATGCAAAGAGGACCAAGTTGCAGTCTTGCAAATCTGTTCCACAGAAGCTTAATTTTTAAATGCCCGGGAAGAAGAAACAGCCCTCGTGGAATGAGTAGTGATTCTCTCAGGAGGTTGCTGTCAGACAGTCTCATAGGCCAAACGAATAATACTCCTTAACCAAAGAGAAAGAGAAGTAGCCGTAGCTTTCTGACCCTTGCGCTTCCCAGAAAAACAAACAAACATAGCAGAAGACTGACGAAAGTCCTTAGTCGCCTGAAGATAAAACTTCAAAGCACACACAACATCTAGGTTGTGCAACAAACGCTCCTTAGGAGAAGAAGGATTAGGACACAAAGAAGGAACCACGATCTCCTGATTAATATTCTTCTTTGAAACAACCATAGATAGGAAACCTAATTTAGTATGTAGAACCACCTTATCAGAATGAAAAATAAGATAAGGAGAATCAAACTGCAGAGCTGAGTTCCAAAACTCTCCGAGCAGAAGGAATGCATAGGTTCAAATGGAGCCCGCTGTAAAACTCTAAGAACAAGGTTAAGACTCCAGGGAGGAGTAACGGACTTAAACACAGGCTTGATCCTAACCAAACGCGTATGCAATAAAATACACAACGCAGAAATATGATCTTTCAGAGTAATAGCTGAAAAACCCTTCTCCAGACCCTCCTGGAGAAAAGACAAAATCCTAGGAATCCTAACTTTACTCCAAGAGTAGCCTCTGGATTCACACCAATACAGATATTTACGCCATATCTTATAGTAAATCTTTCTTGTCACAGGCTTACGAGTCTGAATCATGGTCTCAATGACGACTCTAAAAACCCATGCTTAGATAAAATCAAGCGTTCAATCTTCAAGCAGTCATCTTCAGAGAAACAACATTTGGATGAAGAAAAGGACCCTGAAGTAGAAGGTCCTTCCTCAGAGGGAGTCTCCATGGAGGTAGAGACGACATTTCCACTAGATCTGCATACCAGATCCTGCGAGGCCACGCTGTCGCTATGAGAATTCCCAATGCCCTCTCCTGCTTGATCCGAGCAATGACTCTTGGCAGGAGAGTGAACGGAGGAAACATGTAAGCTAGACTGAAATTCCAAGGGACCGCCATAGCATCTATCAAGAAAGCCTGTGGATCCCTTGACCTTGAGCTGTACCTCAGAAGCTTGGCTTTCTGCCAAGAAGCCGTGAGATCCAGTTCTGGCTGCCCCCAATTGAGGATTAAACTGGAAAATACTTCCGGATGGAGTTCCCACTCCCACGGATGAAAGGTCTGTCGGCTCAGAAAATCTGCCTCCAAATTCTCCACTCCTGGGATGTGGATCACAGAAAGACAACAGTTGTGAGACTCCGCCCACTGGATTATCCGGCCCACATCTGTCATGGCCAAGGAACTCCGAGTTCCCCCCTGGTGGTTGATGTACTCCACCAATGCTATGTTGTCCAACTGGAACCTGATAACCCGGGCGAAGGCTAACTGAGGCCAGGCCAGTAGAGCATTGAAAATCACTCTCAGATCTAGAATGTTTATAGGGAGAACTGACTCCTCCCTAGTCCAAAGACCCTAAGTCTTCAATGACCCCCAAATTGCTCCCCAACCTAGAAGGCTGGCATCCGTGGTGACGATCACCCAGGAAGGTCTGCGAAAGCAAGTTCACTGGGAGAGGTGTTCCTGAAACAACCACCAAAGCAGAGAGTCCCTTGTCGGCTGATCCAGAACTATTTGTGGAGACAGATCTGGCATAGTCCCAGTTCCATTGCCTTAACATGCATAACTGCAGAGGTCTGAGATGGAACCGAGCAAACGGAATGATGTCCATGTAAGCTACCATCAGACCAATTACCTCCATAGATAGAGCCACTGACAGCCGAGGAGAGGACTGAAGGACAAGACAAGAGCCGAAGATCTTTGTTTTTTTGACCTCTGTCAAAAATATCTTCATTAGTAGGGAGTCTATTATGGTCCCTAAAAACACTACTCTTGTGGCTGGAACTCTTTCCCAGATTCACCTTCCAACTGTGGGAGCGAAGAAAAGACAACAAGATCTCTGTTTGAGAGTTTGTTTGTTGAAAAGACGGCATCTGAACCAGAATGCCATCCAGATAAGGCACTACTGCAATGCCCCGAGACCGGATCACTGCCAAAAGAGCCCCCAGGACCTTTGAGAAAATTCTGGGAGCTGTGGCAAGGCCGAATGGAAGAGCCACAAACTGAAAATGATAGTCTAAGCAAACAAACCTTAGAAACTTGTGATGATCTGGTGAATGGGAACATGAAGGTGCGCATCCTTTAAGTCTATGGTTGTCATAAACTGACCCTCTTGAACCAAAGGAAGAATGGAACGTATAGTCTACATCTTGAAGGACGGTACTCTGATGAACTTGTTTAAACACTTTAGGTCTAAAATATCAAGAAAATCATACCCCAGGCAACACTCTACACCTCAGCAGAATTACTGAGTTGCCCTACCTGTCCTGCAACCCGCAGCAAACTGAGGAAAAAAATTATCCTGTTTACAATCCGGATTCCAGAGAAGCAAAAACAGCAGAGCCATCTGAAATATGAGCACTTCACTCTACAGGAAGTGAAAAAAGCGCCAAAAGAAAACTCTAACTCTCTTTTTTTTAAAACAACTTTCTTGAAAACAGGCTTAAAAACAAACAATTAAACCCCCAATAAAAGTACATAATCCGTTACTAAAAATGGATCCTCACTGAGCCATCAATAAAATAAATAACTCCTCACACTAACAGTGCCTGCAAAAACTGCCATAAAAACCCGCACCCTGACAGGAATAATAAAAAAATGCCCCCCTGCAACGTTTCAGCTGAATAAGTGCCACATTTTTCTCTGCTTACATAGAAAAATAAAACTTGCACTTACCTTTACATTTATCTGTCCGGAAGTAGGACAGCTCACCTGGTTTGAGAGGATGCCATCCCTCACATGAATCTGTGGAAATACAGAAATAGGGCAGCAAAATGTTTTGAAAAAACACAGTGAGGATTGTACCCCACAAGTTCCCAATTTCTCAAAAGCCACCACTGCCCTACTGAAGAGACTGACATGGGCTAAGGCTAAACCCTTTAGAAAGATCAGAGCAAACCTACTCTGCTTTTAAAATAAAAATGTTTTATTGTAGATCAGACACCAAAACTTCACCTCCACCTGCACCGCAGGCAAAGAGAATGACTGGGGATTATGGGTAAGGGAAGTCACATATATAGCAGCTTTGCAGTAGTGCTCTTCGCCTCCTCCTGCTGGCCAGGAGTGATATTCCCACTAGTAATTAATGATTCTGTGGACTCACCATATCTTAGGAAAGAAATGTGTTATATGGAAAAAATAACTTGGGAGAAAAGGACATCCCTGAGTGTTTTAACTTTTGAATGTGAATCTTTCCCAGAACATAGTTTTGGACTATAAAGAAATCTTGACAACAGATAATTCATCTGGAAGTGATTTTTTAATAGTTTAATATTGTGAACCAAATAGAGTTAACCCTGGATATTGTTTTGAGGGTTACTTAGATAGGATGAATTAGCATAAAACAAATAGGCATAGATTAAAAGTGGATCTGCACTCAAGTTAAAAATATTAGTGTTCCCAGATTAGCACTGGTATTACAACTTGAAAGTGAAAAGTGTTCAAGCGAAAGACTAAGGCACACTAACTTCTGGACTCCCACTCCCCATAGACTACTATGGCGCGCTATAAAGATAGCCTTTTTAGTATCTTGCGTGCTAACCCGAAGTATTGCTAGACCAACTAAACTAAAGTGGAAGGTGTATAATAAATATTTCACATTTATACATACACACATACAAATATTTAGCCCTTTCCAGTAAACTTGCGATAAACCATATTGCATTTTAACCCTATTCAAATATTATATATTTCAATATAAAAGTTATATTTTTTTATTAAAATTGTGTATGTATAAGTGTAATACTTTATTTTAATGTGTTTTGCATATTTTTTGTGAAACTTTTTTTTTTATCTTTATACTTTACTGCAGATTTCAGGTCATGGTAATTATTTTAGCACTATTTGGGCTTTCTCTCCAGTGCAACCCATAACTTTCAACTTGTAATTATAGTGAAATTTAGCGAGGTTTAAATATCCATTAAAAGTAATGAGTGCAATCAGCAAGCGCTACCCAGGTGCTGAACCAAAAATGGGCTGACTCTTAAGCTTTAATTCCTGCTTTTTCAAATAAAGATAGCAAGAGAAAGAAGAAAAGAAGAAAATTAGAAAGTTGCTTAAAATGGCACACTCTATCTAAATCATGAAAGAAAAAAATTGGATTGAGCATCCCTATAAAAGTAGGTCATAAAATAAAATTAATTTTTGTGACCTTCAGTAAAAAGACTAAAAGTTTATTTTATAGTAGCATATAATTTCTCTTGATTTTTTTTTAAATTAATTTTATTTTAAATGATTATATTTATTAATGTATAACATAATAAAACATTACATTGACATCAATTATTGTTTTCATTAAGATATTCAGAAAAGCATTTTCTCTTTCATTTGGAATAAACTACCTAATAGCTACATTACATAGTATTATAAACAAAAAAATACTGTGCCTGTTACAGAAGAACTACTGGGAGATGGCTGCTCATTGGCTGTGTACATATGACTCTTTTTATTGGCTCACCAGATGTGTTCGGCTACCCCCCAGTACTGCATTGCTGAGTTTTTTCAACAAAGGATACCAAGGACCAAAACAAATTTGGCAATATAAGTAAATTGGAAGGTTGTTAAAAATGATATGCTCTCTCTGAATTGCGAACAAAAATAGTTGGATGCCACTTTAAATAGACCTTTTATAAACCCCTTCGATGCACAACGAGACGTTCTTGTAATGCACATCGCTACCTGTAGGCGCATGACAAGCCCTTTTTATCAAGTAGGAGGATCGCAGTTCAAACACTGTTTTCGGCTATCCCCCTCACTACAGGCGATGGGTGGGCATCATTGGTGGCCTAGCAGGCGGCACTCCCAGGCTTCAAGGGAGTGCCAGTGATGTCACCACGTATGCACGCAGTGAGGTCACAAAGGGGGCAGGACCAGGAAGCTCACTGTAGCTGCAAGGGTGATGGATGGGGGAGGGGGGTTCTTCCTACCCCTCCATCTCAGCTCACATAGCAGATCCAAGACCACTCATTCTTTAAAATGTTATTTAAAATGATACCACACAAACAATCTTTTAAAAATAGAAAAAAACACATGGGGATTTGCTTGGGAATGGCTCATTATAAGTGCAATAAAAAAAATCTGGTATGTGTAGAGACCCCTAAAAGTCCTTTTCCTAAAAAATAAATTCATTTTGTCTGTATAGTCAGGTGATCACCATGGTAACAGTGAACAACTTGCAAGAAAAAAAGCACATTTATTTCTGTTCTGAACAATGGGGCCACTCTAATCTATGTTACAACACCCAAAGGCCTGTATGGGCCCCTATGTCATATGTGTTTACCCGTGATGACAATTTAGTAAGATGATTACAGTTACAGCAGCTGTCAATGGGCCATTTTCAGTATCATTTACTAAAATCTAAGAAAAAATTTTTATTTTTTTTTTCCTGCAGCTATCTCACATACCATATCTCACATACCATAAATTACAAATATAATAATAGTATATTGTGAATCTGCTGGGTCTGTTGAAAAAAATCCCCAATATATCATTTGTGTGGGTCACTCACTGAAATTTGACTTACAATAGGGTTTAAATCTAAAAAAAAAAAAGCTCTAAATTGGCTCAGCACTGGGGTAAAAACTGGGGTAAAAACTGGGGTAAAAAATGGCTTAGCACCGAAAGGGTTAAAGTTTAAAGGATCGCTCAATGCAGTAAAATTTCATAATTAACAAGTGCATAATAGAAATACAATGCAATAACACTTTTTTTACTGACAAATTTAATTTTTTCTACCATTTTCTAGCCCCCTGTATCACATGACAGACATCAGCCAATCACAGACTAGTGTACGTATACCCTGTGTGCTTGTGCACATGCTCAGTAGGAGCTTGTTCCCCTGAAAGTGTGTACATAAAAAGATGTGATAATAGAAGTAAATTGAAAAACTGCTGCTCTGTCTGAATCATAAAAGTTTATTTTGACTTGAGTGTCCCTTTAAGTACCTCAGAAACTCTGTTCCTGCTATGTTAGTGTTAGGTTGGAAAATATATGCCTGTCTATCTAGAGCTAGAAAACAACTCATTAAGGGAACAAGAATTACTTGAGGATAAATTCTGGTGTTTATAAGCCCCTACCAAATCCCTCAATTTACTGAGCAGCCATTTTCTTAAAATTATTAGTTTGATCTAAATGTTGAACAGGAATGCACTCAGTGTGGTATGGCCATTATGGAATGCAAACACATCAATCTCTATAGAAAGAAAATGAGTCATATAAAACAATTTCTTAGGTCAAATCATTGGCTGTATAGAAAAGAATACGTCATAAAAAAATATTGTTTGAAAAATCTTACTTTGAATACTCAAGAAAGAATTGCAAATCTATTTGGACAAAGCTTGATATTCACTTAACAGACACAAAAGGGAATGTTTAAAAATGTTTATTTTTAATTGGATGTGCCTTTACATTTTTTTCCAGACTTGAGGTGATTTATGCCAACGGTTTAGACATGAATGGCTGTGTGTGGAGTTATTTTAAGGGGACAGCAAATTTACACTGTTATACAGGCTGTACACTCACTATTTTACATTGTAGCAAAGTGTCATTTCTTCAGTGTCGTCACATGGAAAGATATAATAAAATATTTACAAAAATGTGAGGGGTGTACTCACTTTTGTGAGATACTGTATATATATATATATATAGATAGATAGATAGATAGATATTTACCGATCTGTTCAGCTAGCTCACAGTAGTGCAAATGTTACTTACCAAGAGAACGAAGCAAAATGGATAAATTGTTTCAAATTCTATACTCTGAATCATGAAAGAAAAATTATGGGTTTCATGTCCCTTTAACTTTTAAAAGTAAACATATCATTTTAATTTTATAGGCTCATTGACAAATAATTTTAAATAATAGTCATAACGCAGAGCTAGATCTGAAAGTAAATATTTTAGGAAGCAGCACTGGGTGATTTACTCATTGAGTGTCTAGATAAAATAAATCATATAGCTTTCTTATCAATTTCCTTTCCTTATATTATACGTGCTGCAAATACATTTGTTGGTCGCAGACCAGCAGAGGTAGCTTTGGATGATTTATAGCCAGCACGAAACCTGTTTTCTCAAGTGCAATCAGATCAGACCACTTTAAATCTATTGTATGACACTCTGCCCTCTCAGCACACCATTTTATTGTTATACTCTCTAATGATTATTTTGGTGAACCCCTTATATTCAGCAAGTCTGTTTCCTATAGTTAAAGAACTTTGCTTTTCCTAATACCATTGGCAGACCACCTCAGTTTAAACAAAAGAATACAAAGGAAATATTAGATTTCCAATAGCATTATCACTTAGCTTAGCATTACGAAGAGTTTGTATGTCATAAATGACATTAAACACTAAGGGTAGATTACAAGTGGAGCGCTAAATTATCGCGTGCCCGCATTATAAGTGACTGGTTATTGCTACCATGAGCTCGCTCTAAAAATGAACCAGAGATCTCTGGTTAATTTTCTAAAAATGCCCCAAATGCCCTCAAAATAGAGGGCATTATAGTTTTTTTATTTTAAAAAAAGTAGCGTTTTTTTTTTTAAAATAAAACATTACTGCACTAGTATGTATGTTTAAAAAAAATGGCACTGAAAAGTGCCTTTACATTGCAGTCTATGGAAACTGTTTGTTTTATAGAACTTACTTAAAATGAATAGGAACATAGCTTGTCCTGGGACTAGCATCCTAACTGGCTGCTTAAAGTATCTTTATAGTTGGGTGTGAATACTTTAAAAGTTATCACCTGAACATATTTTACCCCAGTCAGATTTTTACAGCTATGCTGCATCACTTTCATGTGCTTCAACATTTGGGTTTCATGTCCCTTTAATATGTGTATTTACACACAAATATATATGTATATAATCATATACATATATATATTTTAAAATGCTACCCATCGCTGCGTGAGGTTCTGAGGCCGTCTCTGACAGCATCAGAACAAAGTTCCCATAGGAGCCTATGGAAGCACTCTCTTGTGAGCGCAATGCTTCCTATTATCGTGCGCTGGTGTTGCAATATTTAGCGCTCCACTTGTAATCTAGCCCTAAATACCTTTTATATGCATAGTATTGAGGCTATTCCCTCTTCCCTCCAGTCATGGATTACCTCCATGTTGAAATCTAGTTTTCACTCTGTTCCACTGCTGATGTGTTTGCACATGTGTATTAACTCTCCTTCAGATACCTACAGTGTATCCTATGTTACATAGTTAGAGGGAGGTTCATGAAATGTATTTAGTGTTCAATGGCTCTTTAAAGTGGATCTCTGTATTGGAGAGGCTATGTTCTCACTGCATTATTGTTGAATGCATTTATAGTATATCGCCCCAATATTCACGGATGTTTGGCAAATCAATTATTTATAATGTATAATATATACAAATCCAAACAGGGGAGGCAGCCTTCTCTTGACTTTATTGGTACAAATAAAGTACAGTTAGCCCTCAGTTTACGCCGGGGTTAGGTTCCAGGAGGAATGGTTGTAAATTTGAAACCATTGTAAATTGAAATGGGTTCCAGGCCCCTCTCAAAATTGTCATATGTAACATCTAATACATTATTTTTAAAGTTTTGAAATGAAGACTTTAAATGCTAAACAGCATTACAAACCTAATAATATAGATTGTATCATCATCAAACAAAGTTTAATGAACAAAAACATTTGCTAAACAGCACCTAATTAAATAATTACACAACAGACTGCATCATCATCAAATTAAGTTTAATGAACAAAAACATTTGCTAAATATCACCTAATGAAATAATTACACAACAGACTGCATCATCATCAAACTAAGTTTAATAAACAAAAACATTTTTTACTTGCATTTTTCTGCAATCAGTTCTCTGCTTTGTTAGCATGTTAGATAATATTGGGTCTGCACCTATTCTATTCATTTCAATCTGCAGTGATCACCTGAAGCTGCTGGACAGGAAGATAATAGGGAAGTGGCTGCTAAATCTTTTTTGCTCGATAGGTCTTGTCTGATCTGTGTACACAGATCAATTTAAGGCTGTTAAGTTGCATAACTTTGCTGCAAAACAAGCGGACAGCTCCACCTACTGGCTATTTTAATTAGATCACTTTGCTTTCCAAAGCTTTTCAATAGCAGTCACATGACTGAAAAAAAGGTTGTTATTCTGAAACGGCGGAAATTGAACCGGCGTAAAACCGAGGGCCACCTGTATTTTCTATTTATTTTTAATTATTAAAAATTATATATATAAATAACTTGTATCCTTTTGTGCAGATCCTCTTTCTTATTGTGCTTTCTTCATCCTAACACTACAACTGAATATCATTTTAGGATATCAAAAAATTACAGAAATGCAGCAAAATGTTGAGGGTAACATGATACATTGTATCACATTGTGTGTTGTGAAAGCTACAAGTATTTGGGCAACTCCACAGGGCAGCCCCATATTTTCAATCAAAACCTTAACTTTTTTTATCCTTTTGTTCTATTACAACCTCTGAATATTGATTTTCAAAACAGAACAATTAAACTATAAGAGCCATAACCATGTACAATTATACCTTGAAAACTGAACAACTCAAGCAGAAAGGTCTCTCCTGTCTTAGACTTCTTGGATACCTTTCTGCCTGCATTAGAGGTCATAGTACTACAGTACTACATATAGCTATGTGAGAATTGAGAAAAAAACCCTGTAAATTAAATTAAACTTACAGTAGTTTCCATATTTTGGGTCATACCATTATGTAGCACTCCTTAACAAAGACTTTAACAAAGGCATGCTCCTAAGCCTACATAAATATGCTCTTCAACTAAGAATAGCACAAGAACAAAGCACACATTTCCTAAGACCACAAAAACTAGTGCAGAAGACTCTGGGCCTACAGTTGGCCATCTCTGCTCTAAAGTACCACAGAGTCCCAATAAGGTCTATAAACTCAGGTCAATGTTTTGCCAAAGTAGATTGAGATAAACGTTTTACTACAACTCCATGTGATTAAATTGGTTTCGTTAAAATTAAAAATTGGGTTTAATGTCCCTTTCAAAAGACAGTTTACAATATATTTTTTATTGTTTTAAAATATAGACATTCCCTTTATTACCCATTCCCCAGTTTTGCATAACCAACACAGTTATATTAATATACTTTTTACCTCTGTGATTACTTTGTATCTAAGCATCTTCTGACAGTCCCCTGATCACATGACTTTTTATTTATTATCTATTCACTTACACTTTAGCCAATTAATGCTGTGTTGTGCTAAATCTTAAATAACTCCCCAGGCGTGAGCACAATAATATCTATATGGCCCACATGAACTAGCAGTCTCCTGGCTAATAAAAAAAGCATGTGATAAGAGGCTGCCTGTAGTAGTTTAGAAACAGCCAGTGGCGTCACTAGGGGGTGCGGGCCACACCCAGGTGACACCCTCCAGGGGGTGACACCACCAGAATTTTTTTTTTTTTTTTTTAATTTTATTGAAATTCAAAGATGCATAGATTTTTTTTATTAGAGGAGCCAGCAGTTGTGAACATTAGTGGGACTGGGGAAGTTGTAGACACAATTTTTTTGCCCCTTGAGCCAGCGCTGCAATTTCCACAAATAGTTTTCCCGACTGCTTTTGCTTGTTTGTACTTTGCTCCTCCCCTGCCCAATTTCAGTATGAATGTTGTGGGCGTGCCGTGGGGCTTGCGAAGTTGCACTGCTAGCCTAAACCTGCCTGCCTATCTGTACTCACTGCTCAGCGACATGTGGAGCAGTGGAGTCACTCACTGCTGTGCTGTCTCTCTATACGTAAACCGGTAAATCGTGAGGGGGATGCCTGGCACCTGACCACATGACTGTCTGACACTGTCTCTAAAGTGAAGGAGCCACGTATGATGCCCACCAGACCAGTACGGTTACGGTACACTAATTGCACACTGAAGAGGTAGGAGGGGAAGGCGGACAGGGGTCTGGGGGTGGGCAGAGTGCAGAGGTGATTGGCCATAAGAAGCGGTAGGCACGTGGCCCGGGGCTGTGCACTACAGACTTGGAACAGAGTCAGAGAGCAGAATTTTCATAGTTTGCGCACCTAAACCTTTTCTTTAGTGATTTATTTTAGAGTGCTCTGTTTATCTTTTATTTGATGCTCTGAGCCAGGGAGCAGCTCTAGACATGAGCTTTATAATTAATGCAGTGCAGATTACATATTTTGTATGTGTGTGTGTCTGAGTTTTTGTGTGTATGAGTATTTTTGTGTGTCTGAGTTTGTGTGTGTGTGTCTAAGTGTTTGTGCCTGAGTGTTGTTGTGTGTGTGTCTGAGTGTTTTTCCAAGCGTTTGTGTGTGCATCTGAATGTGTTTTTAAGTGTGTCTGAGTGTTTGTATGTGTGTGTGCCTGTGTTTTTGTGTGTCTGCTTTCAGGGGGGGGTGACACCATAACTTACCGCACCGGGTGACACCAACCTTATTGACACCACTGGAAACAGGCAGAAATGTAGAGGTTTAAATGTTATAAAGTATATTAATATAACAATGTTGGTTGTGCAAAGCTAGGGAATGTGTAATAAAGGCGTTATCTATCTTTTTAAACAATAACAATTTAAGTGTAGACTGTCCCTTTAAGTGTGCACAATGTGTGCATAAAACTGACACATTTCACACAGAATAGATCTTGTTTCCTTAAAGAGTACTTCAGTACTCCTCTTTTATATACTATTTTCTGTGTGATATTTGAGCAAGAAATAAGCAAGTCATATTTCTATGAAGCACTGCTCATTTTACAGAGATGTAGCTTACCAACACTAAAAACACTTATTTTTTATATATTACTGTAAATGTATTAGATCTTTATGTAGATCTTAAAGGCCTTTCAACTGAATTATATTTCCGCAGGTTAATTCCTCTGAATATCAAAAGCAGTTTTAAAAAAATATATATATATACATATTTTTTTAGTAAAATAATAATCACATTTACTCTAAAAACTAATGTTTTCTTCTATACCAGTGAGAAGAAAAAAAAAGATAAGCAAATTATTCTGTCCGGAGGAGGTGGTCTTCCAGAATTAAATAATCCTATTATGAAATGCGCAGGGATCTAAGATCAGTGCTGTTTGTAATGACTAGGTGCCTATAGCGAATGTCTTGCAGATAGCAAGAAAGGGAGTTTTATGCTGCAATGGGATTAAAGAATTTCTGGTAAAACCATCAGAAACAAGACATTAAAAACATTTAGTAACAGCAGATGAGACTTCACTTGATTGTCTTTTTAAAAGATTTTCCAGTTTTGCCTTTAAAGTGCCATTAAACTCAAAATTTACCAAGACATAAAATGTTTCATTATTGGAACTATAACATTATTGCAATTTATTATTTTTGATACCTTTTGCTGTAAAACATATCTGTAATTTGTGTTTTTTACACTTTTTCCCAGGGAGTCTTTTTCCTTGGTTTAATACTGTTATCTACTTTTCTGTGAACTAGTATTTCCCCTTTGCCTCTCTGGTTATTTGCTCTCTTAAGAGGGATTATCCATTTTGCATTAAAATTATTATAGGAAAAGCATTTTTTGCAATTGCAGTAGAGATACTGGCCTTGATCCGATATACAGCATTGCCCGCAGAAGCCGTCGACGGCAAAATTTGCGCGCGTTTGGTATCCTATATACGTCGTAACCTAGAACTTACGCTCGTATATATCTCTGCCTTCGCCCGTAGTTTTTTGGGCCATAGGCAGGTATACCAAACCCGCGCAGTTTGGTATCCAATATACAGCGTAAGGACTTACGTGGCAAAAATTGAGAAATCTTACTCCATTTTCACCTCGCCACAAAATGCAGCCGTAATAAGCCTTACGCTGTCTATTGGAGCCCTATAACTCCCTAAACTACCTGCCAAATAAAACCTAACACCTAACGCATGCGCAGTGTCTATCTACCTGTCAACCGCGATCTTCTAAATAAAACCTAACACCTAACGCATGCGCAATGTCTATCTACCTGTCAACCGCGATCCCCCGCCGCAATCCCTAATAAAGTATTTAACCCCTAAACCGCCGCTCCCGGACCCTGCCGCCACCTACATTAACTACCCCCTAATGTGAGCCCCTTACACCGCCGCCAGCTACATTAAACTACCCCCTAATGTGAGCCCCTTACACCGCCTCCAGCTACATTAAACTACCCCCTAATGTGAGCCCCTTACACCGCCGCCAGCTACATTAAACTACCCCCTAATGTGAGCTCCTACCCCGCCGCCAGCTATATTAAATTAATTAAACCCTAATCTAATCCCCCTACACCGCCGCCAGCTATATTAAATACATTAACCCCTAATCTAATCCTATATGTTCTATACTTAAAAATATGACAAGGCCAATATCGTATCTAAAATATGACACAATTTATTTGCACAAACGATAATAACAAATAAAAACGGACGTCTCCGTAAGTAAAACTTCTTAAGTTGCCGCCATATAAATGTTGCAATAGCAAAAAGAGTTCGTGGTATAAGTATAAACAGTCCAGTGTACACTTTCAGTATTTCTATTACGTGTTGGTTTGCTAGCAAACAAGGGCTTACCCCAGACTTTCCACTCGATGTTCTCTGTGGGTTAGTTACAGCCGTATGCGTGATGAGGTCACTTATGTGGGCGCTGTCCCAAACGGGCTCTCTGATTGGTCCAAATTCAGAACCAGCCAACAGCGGTAGTGGTGAATCTTTTATCTAGAGTATAGCGATCATCCGATGATAAGTACCTGCTCTTAGTGCTAGGTAGCACGCAAGGTACAAAAATGAATGATGTAAGTAAACTTGATTATCCGATAAGGAGTTCAGAGAGTTAGTAGCAAAGTCTTTCCAATAGCTAATTATATTAGCGTAATTGCACAATCCTCATGAACACTGTGGTAGCTCCAGCTACATATAGTGAATCTCAGTAGTTGTTGCAGCACATCAACGCGTTTCTCCCTCTACAGGGCTTTTCTCAAAAAGGGCTTTTTGCGGGGCATGCCCAAAAGAAATCAGCTCTTTTACCAGCCCTTAAAAGGGTTTTTGGTGGGGCATTGTCAAAAAGTAATCAGCTCTTTTGCATCTAATCTAAATACCCCTACACCGCCGCCACCTATAATAAATGTATTACTCCCTAATCTAATCCCCCTACACCGCCGCCACCTATATTAAATAGATAAACCCCTAATCTAATCCCCCTACACCGCCGCCACCTATAATAAATGTATTACCCCCTAATCTAATCCCCCTACACCGCCGCCACCTATATTAAATAGATTAACCCCTAATCTAATCCCCCTACACCTATATTAAATAGATTAACCCCTAATCTAATCCTCCTACACCGCCGCCAGCTATATTAACCCTAATTATATTAGGGTTAATCTAGTTAATATAGTTATTATATTATATATTAACAATATTAACCCTAATTATATTAGGATTAATATAGTTAATATCGTTATTATATTATATATATTAAGTATAATAACCCTATCTAACTCTAACATCCCTAACTAAATTCTTATTAAAATAAATCTAATTAATATTAATATTATTAATTAAAATATTCCTATTTAAATCTAAATACTTACCTATAAAATAAACCCTAAGATAGCTACCATGTAATTAATAATTACATTGTAGCTATTTTAAGGTTTATATTTATTTTACAGGTAACTTGGTATTTATTTTAACTAGGTACAATAGCTATTAAATAGTTAATAACTATTTAATAGCTACCTAGTTAACATAATTACCAATTTACCTGTAAAATAAATCCTAACCTAAATTACAAATACACCTACACTATCAATAAATTAAATAAACTACAAATATCTAAACTAAACTACAATTAAATACACTAAACTAAATTACAAAAAAAACCAAACACTAAATTACAAAAAATAAAAAAAGATTACAATAATTTTAAGCTAATTACACCTATTCTAAGCCCCCTAATAAAATAACAAAGCCCCCCAAAATAAAAAAATGTCCATACCATAATCTAAATTACAAAAGTTAACAGCTCTATTACCAGCCCTTAAAAGGGCCTTTTGTCGGGCATGCCCCAAAGAAATCAGCTCTTTTGCCTGTAAAAAAAACAACACCCCCCATTACAACCCACCACCCATATACCCCTATTCTAACCCACCTAATCCCCCCTTAAAAAAACCTAAGTCTAACCCCCAAGTGCTCCTTACATGTCCTGAAGACCGGCGGAGAAGGTCCTGTTCCAGGCGGAGATGTCTTCTTCCAGGCGGCGACCTCTTCTTCTTCCAGGATCCAGCCGGCACGGAGCGGAGGATCCTCTTCATACGATCGCCGCCATACACTGAATAGGAATTCAAGGTAAGCGATTAAAAATGGCGTCCCTTGAATTCCTATTGGCTGATTTGAGCCTTCAAATTCAAATCAGCCAATCGGATGCGAGCTACTTTAATTCTATTGGCTGATTTGAATAGCCAATAGAATAAGAGCTACTGTAATTCTATTGGCTGATTAGAATAGAATATTCAAATGTGACCCCGAGACATCGGGCATGCGGGGTAGGGGTAATGATGGAGTTGTCGACAGTTATAGAGAGATTGGGGGTGGAGATTTTGGAAGAAGGGGGGAAAATGAGGAGCTCAGTTGTGGAGAGATTTAGTTTGAGGTAGTAGTGAGAGGACATCCAGGAAGAGATGTGAAAAAGACAGTAAGTTACATGGGTTAGCAAGGAAGGAGATAAGTCTGGTGCAGAGAAGTAGATTTGGGTGTCGTCGGCATACAAATGATATTGGAAACCGTGGGACTTTATTAGGGAACCTAGTGATGACGTGTAGATTGAGAAGAGAAGGGGACCGAGGACAGAGCCTTGCGGTACTTCGACAGAAAGTGGTGACGGGGCAGAGGAGGCCCCAGAGAAGGCTACACTAAAGGTACGGTTTGACAGGTAGGAAGAGAGCCACGAAAGGGCTGTGTCACAGATGCCGAAGGATTGGAGGGTTTGGAGCAAGAGAGGGTGGTCAACAGTGTCAAAGGCTGCGGACAGATCAAGGAGGATAAGCAGAGAGAAGTGGCCTTTTGATTTTGCTGTAAGTAGGTCGTTGGTAACCTTAACAATAGCTGTCTCTGTGAACCTTTTGTGTAGGTTCATGAAGGTTTTCCTACTCTGATTCTATCTTGCATGATGCAACTCTCATTGTTGAGTAACCCTATATTGTTGAAAAAATTGTAAAATGGTTTTAATATTCAGCTGCTTCTCTGCTTTAAGAGGTTTCAACACCCTTTTAAAGGTTTAACCAAATCTCTCTATTTGACCGTTGGTGGCTGGGTGGTATGGTGCCATTGTCTGTGACCAGTTTTCTTGGCTACCTAAATACTGCAAACAGTCTTTCTAATGCTGATATGACTTACGTATTTGTAGTCCATGCCATGGAATGACTTCTGGCAACTTTGAGTGTACATCAATTATTATTAAGTATAAGATTCCATCAATAGGATCCGCAAAGTCCACATGTAGTCTTCTCCCAAGGTGTAGTAGGCCAGTCCCATGGTTGTATAGTTCCTTGTGGAAGCTGTCCTTGAGCTTGAACATACCCTTTGCATACCATGACATAGTTCTAATTGTCTTTATCAATAGTCAGCCACCAAACATTATCCCTAGCCTTCTGTTTCATTATGCCAATGCCCGGGTGATCTTCATGATCTTCATATTTTTAAAATATATATTTTATTGAGTTCCAACAAAGAGATATACAATCGTATGTTGATCGGAAAAAAAGGATGTTGTACAGAAGCAGCAACAAAACAACATAAGAAATTATCAAACATTTCATAGTATTCAACGTTTTACATAATAAAATGTAGTTAAAACATAAAAAATTGTCATCATATCACTATACCCTCTCGCATGACACCTACAGGCTTCAAACTATCCTTCTGTAGTCATACAAAACTCCTTGTTGGAGATTTTTATAACAAGAAAACAAAACAAAAAAAGGGGGGGGGGGACTTTCCTCTCCACCCTGGTAGTTATACACAACCTCATAGTCTCAAAAAGAAAAGAAATACAAAAAAAAAAAAAAAAAAAAAAAACCAACACAAAACAGAAATGAGCAAGGGCTGTTAATATACCAGAGAAAATTCTGCACTTATAATTGCATTTACTAGGTATTCAGTAGCCCGGAATGGGTAAATCAGTTTTTTCTGTGTTTCAATTGGATATGATTTGATAAAAATACCCCATTTATTAAAGAATGTTTCTCTCTTTTTTACTTTGTGCATAATCAGTGGCACATTGTTCCAATATCATGTGACTAAATAGCTTTATTTAAAAGGGAGCATTAAGTGAAGCTCGCTCCTGCTGTCAGACAGAGCAGGAGCGAGCTGCACTTAATCTTATGGCGCGGTCGGGCCGGGCTGTGACTATACAGCTGGCCCGGTGCGCTGACTAAAAAAAACAGACCTGCTCAGCAGACAGCAGAGAGCGGGTCTGTAAAAGAGGTATGTTTTTTAAATATTAAAAGTGAAAAAAGGGTTTTATAGCTATAGCACCTAAATAATGTTATATAATTCTGCACTATGTGCAGAATTATATAACACTATTTTTTAGGTTTACTGTCCCTTTAAATTCTGCTATTGTGGTTTTTTTTCTTTTGAAATCCATTTTTCAAGATCATGTTTATGGCAAATATAATAAACATATTAATAAGCATTCTCTCTTTATATCTTGTCCCTTTTGGGAGTAAAAAAAATATGTTATCCAGATCAATTTTAATATCCTGCTTAACAATTTTGGATGTCCAAAAATTTACTTTCTTCCAAAATTGGATAATATATGGACATTCCCAGAAATAGTGCACAATATCTGCCCACATACCAGAAAATTGTATACATTTATTTGAAACTTGTTTACTCCACTTAGAGATAACTGCTGGTGTAAAGTATGTTTGATGTATTATATTTAGATGTGACTCTCTAAAATAGCTAGTTTTAACTAGGTTCTCCAATCTGGAAATACTTGACTGAATTTTGTCTGTATTGATTTCTAAAAAACCTTTTATATGCCATTTTAATACTATATGCTTTAATTTAGCTCTACCTTCTTTATCAATTAAAGTTGCATAGCAATTTTTAATAGAATAATTCCCCTTTCTATATCTTTTCAGATTATCCGTAACTAATGCCTAGCTCCAGTCTTCCCCATTTGAAAGAAGTAATTTAGTCACTAAACTCCTTAGTTGGAGGGACGCAAAAAACATAATTTATGTAAGAACTTACCTGATAAATTCATTTCTTTCATATTAGCAAGAGTCCATGAGCTAGTGACGTATGGGATATACATTCCTACCAGGAGGGGCAAAGTTTCCCAAACCTCAAAATGCCTACAAATACACCCCTCACCACACCCACTAATCAGTTTAACGAATAGCCAAGAAGTGGGGTGATAAGAAAAAAGTGCGAAAGCATAAAAAATAAGGAATTGGAAATAATTGTGCTTTATACAAAAAAATCATAACCACCACAAAAAAAAGGGGTGGGCCTCATGGACTCTTGCTAATATGAAAGAAATGAATTTATCAGGTAAGTTCTTACATAAATTATGTTTTCTTTCATGTAATTAGCAAGAGTCCATGAGCTAGTGACGTATGGGATAATGACTACCCAAGATGTGGATCTTTCCATGCAAGAGTCACTAGAGAGGGAGGGATAAAATAAAGACAGCCAATTCCTGCTGAAAATAATCCACACCCAAAATAAAGTTTAAATGAAAACATAAGCAGAAGATTCAAACTGAAACAGCTGCCTGAAGTACTTTTCTACCAAAAACTGCTTCAGAAGAAGAAAACACATCAAAATGGTAGAATTTAGTAAAAGTATGCAAAGAGGACCAAGTTGCTGCTTTGCAAATCTGATCAACCGAAGCTTCATTCCTAAACGCCCAGGAAGTAGAAACTGACCTAGTAGAATGAGCTGTAATCCTCTGAGGCGGAGTTTTACCCGACTCGACATAAGCATGATGAATTAAAAATTTCAACCAAGATGCCAAAGAAATGGCAGAGGCCTTCTGACCTTTCCCAGAACCGGAAAAGTTAACAAATAGACTAGAAGTCTTTCGGAAAGTCTTAGTAGCTTCAACATAATATTTCAAAGCTCTAACCACATCCAAAGAATGCAATGATTTCTCCTTAGAATTCTTAGGAGTAGGACATAATGAAGGAACCACAATCTCTCTACTAATGTTGTTGGAATTCACAACCTTAGGTAAAAATTCAAAAGAAGTTCGCAACACCGCCTTATCCTGATGAAAAATCAAAAAAGGAGACTCACAAGAAAGAGCAGATAATTCAGAAACTCTTCTGGCAGAAGAGATGGCCAAAAGGAACAAAACTTTCCAAGAAAGTAATTTAATGTCCAATGAATGCATAGGTTCAAACGGAGGAGCTTGAAGAGCCCCCAGAACCAAATTCAAACTCCAAGGAGGAGAAATTGACTTAATAACAGGTTTTATACGCACCAAAGCTTGTACAAAACAATGAATATCAGGAAGATTAGCAATCTTTCTGTGAAAAAGAACGGAAAGAGCAGAGATTTGTCCTTTCAAGGAACTTGTAGACAAACCTTTATCCAAACCATCCTGAAGAAACTGTAAAATTCTTGGAATTCTAAAAGAATGCCAGGAAAACTGATGAGAAAGACACCAAGAAATATAAGTCTTCCAGACTCTATAATATATCTCCCTAGATACAGATTTACAAGCCTGTAACATAGTATTAATCACAGAGTCAGAGAAACCTCTTTGACTAAGAATCAAGCGTTCAATCTCCATACCTTTAAATTTAAAGATTTGAGATCCTGATGGAAAAAAGGACCTTGAGACAGAAGGTCTGGTCTTAACGGAAGAGTCCACGGTTGGCAAGAAGCCATCCGGACAAGATCCGCATACCAAAACCTGTGAGGCCATGCTGGAGCTACCAGCAGAACAAACGAGCATTCCTTCAGAATTTTGGAGATCACTCTTGGAAGAAGAACTAGAGGCGGAAAGATATAGGCAGGATGATACTTCCAAGGAAGTGACAATGCATCCACTGCTTCCGCTTGAGGATCCCTGGATCTGGACAGATACCTGGGAAGTTTCTTGTTTAGATGAGAGGCCATCAGATCTATTTCTGGAAGCCCCCACATTTGAACAATCTGAAGAAATACCTCTGGGTGAAGAGACCATTCGCCCGGATGCAACGTTTGGCGACTGAGATAATCCGCTTCCCAATTGTCTATACCTGGGATATGAACCGCAGAAACTAGACAGGAGCTGGATTCCGCCCAAACCAGAATTCAAGATACTTCTTTCATAGCTAGAGGACTGTGAGTCCCTCCTTGATGATTGATGTATGCTACAGTTGTGACATTGTCTGTCTGAAAACAAATGAACGATTCTCTCTTCAGAAGAGGCCAAGACTGAAGAGCTCTGAAAATTGCACGGAGTTCCAAAATATTAATTGGTAATCTCACCTCTTGAGATTCCAAAACCCCTTGTGCCGTCAGAGACCCCCACACAGCTCCCCAACCTGTAAGACTTGCATCTGTTGAAATTACAGTCCAGGTCGGAAGAACAAAAGAAGCCCCCTGAATTAAACGATGGTGATCTGTCCACCACGTCAGAGAGTGTCGTACAATTGGTTTTAAAGATATTAATTGAGATATCTTTGTGTAATCCCTGCACCATTGGTTTAGCATACAGAGCTGAAGAGGTCGCATGTGAAAACGAGCAAAGGGGATCGCGTCCGATGCAGCAGTCATAAGACCTAGAATTTCCATGCATAAGGCTACCGAAGGGAATGATTGTGACTGAAGGTTTCGACAAGCTGATATCAATTTTAGACGTCTCTTGTCTGTCAAAGATAGAGTCATGGACACTGAATCTATCTGGAAACCCAAAAAGGTTACCCTTGTCTGAGGAATCAATGAACTTTTTAGTAAATTGATCCTCCAACCATGATCTTGAAGAAACAACACAAGTCGATTCGTATGAGATTCTGCTAAATGTAAAGACTGAGCAAGTACCAAGATATCGTCCAAATAAGGAAATACCACAATACCCTGATATTCTCTGATTACAGACAGAAGGGCACCGAGAACCTTTGTAAAAATTCTTGGAGCTGTTGCTAGACCAAACGGTAGAGCCACAAACTGGTAATGCTTGTCTAGGAAAGAGAATCTCAGAAACTGAAAGTGATCTGGATGAATCGGAATATGTAGATATGCATCCTGTAAATCTATTGTAGACATATAATGCCCTTGCTGAACAAAAGGCAGGATAGTCCTTATAGTTACCATTTTGAATGTTGGTATCCTTACATAACGATTCAATATCTTTAGATCCAGAACTGGTCTGAAGGAATTCTCCTTCTTTGGTACAATGAAGAGATTTGAATAAAACCCCAGCCCCCGTTAAAGAACTGGAACTGGCATAATTACTCCAGCCAACTCTAGATCTGAAACACATTTCAGAAATGCTTGAGCCTTCGCTGGATTTACTGGGACACGGGATAGAAAAAATCTCTTTGCAGGAGGTCTTATTTTGAAGCCAATTCTGTACCCTTCTGAAACAATGTTCTGAATCCAAAGATTGTGAACGGATTTGATCCAAATTTCTTTGAAGAAATGTAATCTGCCCCCTACCAGCTGAGCTGGAATGAGGGCCGCACCTTCTTGTGGACTTAGAAGCTGGCTTTGATTTTCTAGAAGGCTTGGATTTATTCCAGACTGGAGATGGTTTCCAAACTGATACCGCTCCTGAGGATGAAGGATCAGGTTTCTGTTCCTTGTTGTGACGAAAGGAACGAAAACGATTATTAGACCTGAATTTACCTTTAGATTTTTTATCCTGTGGTAAAAAAGTTCCTTTCCCTCCAGTAACAGTTGAAATAATAGAATCCAACTGAGAACCAAATAATTTATTACCCTGGAAAGAAAGGGAAAGCAGAGTAGACTTAGAAGACATATCAGCATTCAAAGTTTTAAGCCATAAAGCTCTTCTAGCTAAAATAGCTAGAGACATATACCTGACATCAACCCTAATGATATCAAAGATGGCATCACAAATAAAATTATTAGCATGTTGAAGAAGAATAATAATGCTATGAGAATTATGATCTGTTACTTGTTGCGCTAAAGCTTCCAACCAAAAAGTTGAAGCTGCAGCAACATCTGCCAAAGATATAGCAGGTCTAAGAAGATTACCTGAATACAAATAGGCTTTTCTTAGAAAGGATTCAATTTTCCTATCTAAAGGATCCTTAAAGGAAGTACCATATGCCGTAGGAATCGTAGTACGCTTAGCAAGAGTAGAGACAGCCCCATCAACCTTAGGGATTTTGTCCCAAAACTCTAATCTGTCAGATGGCACAGGATATAATTGCTTAAAACGTTTAGAGGGAGAGAATGAATTACCCAAATTATTCCATTCCCTGGAAATTACTTCAGAAATAGCACTAGGAACAGGAAAAACTTCTGGAATAACTACAGGAGATTTAAAAACCTTATCTAAACGTTTAGATTTAGTATCAAGAGGACCAGAATCCTCAATTTCTAAAGCAATTAGAACTTCTTTAAGTAAAGAATGAATAAATTCCATTTTAAATAAATATGAAGATTTATCAGCATCAACCTCTGAGACAGAATCCTCTGATCCAGAAGAACCATTATCAGAATCAGAATGATGATGTTCATTTAAAAATTCATCTGAACAATGAGAAGTTTTAAAAGATTTTTTATGTTTACTAGAAGGAGGAATAACAGACAAAGCCTTCTTAATGGATTCAGAAACAAAATCTCTTATGTTATCAGGAACACTCTGAGTATTAGATGTTGACGGAACAGCAACAGGTAATGGAACTTTACTAAAGGAAATTTTATCTCCATTAACAAGTTTGTCATGACATTCAATACAAACAACAGCTGGAGGAACAGATACCAAAAGTTTACAGCAGATACACTTAGCTTTGGTAGCTCCAGCACCAGGCAGCGATTTTCCTGAAGTATCTTCTGACTCAGTTGCAACGTGGGACATCTTGCAATATGTAATAGAAAAAACAACATATAAAGCAAAATAGATCAAATTCCTTAAATGACAGTTTCAGGAATGGGAAAAAATGCCAGTGAACAAGCTTCTAGCAACCAGAAGCAATAAATAATGAGACTTAAATAATGTGGAGACAAAAGTGACGCCCATATTTTTTTTATTTATTTTTTAGCGCCAAATAAGACGACCACATCCGGAACGCCGACACTTTTGACGCAAAAAAACGTCAAAAAATTACGCAACTTCCGGCGACACGTATGACGCCGGAAACAGAAAAAATGTTTGCGCCAAAAAAGTCCGTGCCAAGAATGACGCAATAAAATGAAGCATTTTCAGCCCCCGCGAGCCTAACAGCCCACAGGGAAAAGTTAAATTTTTAAGGTAAGAAAAAATTATTGATTCAAATGCATTATCACAAATATGAAACTGACTGTCTGAAAATAAGGAATGTTGAACATCCTGAGTCAAGGCAAATAAATGTTTGAATACATATATTTAGAACTTTATTAAAAAAGTGCCCAACCATAGCTTAGAGTGTCACAGAAAATAAGACTTACTTACCCCAGGACACTCATCTACATGTTGTAGAAAGCCAAACCAGTACTGAAACGAAAATCAGCAGAGGTAATGGTATATATATAAGAGTATATCGTCGATCTGAAAAGGGAGGTAAGAGATGAATCTCTACGACCGATAACAGAGAACCTATGAAATAGACCCCGTAGAAGGAGATCATTGCATTCAAATAGGCAATACTCTCCTCACATCCCTCTGACATTCACTGCACGCTGAGAGGAAAACCGGGCTCCAACCTGCTGCGGAGCGCATATCAACGTAGAATCTAGCACAAACTTACTTCACCACCTCCATAGGAGGCAAAGTTTGTAAAAACTGATTTGTGAGTGTGGTGAGGGGTGTATTTGTAGGCATTTTGAGGTTTGGGAAACTTTGCCCCTCCTGGTAGGAATGTATATCCCATACGTCACTAGCTAATTCATATGAATGCCCAATTCATAGCTGAGATCTCCAAATGTTTTTAATACTGATCTGTCATCAAAAATGTGTGCAATATATATAAGACCCTTCCTTTTCCATCTATGGAACACTTCAGACTTTAAAGCTTCAATAAATAGAGGGTAACCAGTAATTGTAATATACTTCCAAACTAGATCATTCAAACCAATTATCTTACAGTATTGCTGTCAGGCCTTAATAATGCCCTGAATAGAATTTATATTTTTTAAAACTTTTGGCATATTCTCTGTATGTAGCAGAGCTTTTAGAGTACGGTTTCATCACTTCATCCTCCAATTCCCTAGGAGTATAATATTCAACATCTAATAGCTGCTAGTTTTACTAAACATGTTAAGTTATATTTTCCTAAATCTGGAAATGCAAGCCCGCCAAATTCTTTAGCCTATAAGAGATTCTTCAATGAGTATTTCTTTCTCTTGGCACCCTAAAAAAAACCCTAACATACATTTATTAAAAAAAATGGATGTCTTCTTAATTATAAATAGTTTTAATAAAAGTTTTGCAGTATATATAATACTTTTGTAAATAATATAATTTTAACCAGATTCATTTTACCCGTTAATGAAATCGGAAGATGTTTCCAAACACATATATATTCTTGTATTTTAAGCAATAGATTTTTAAAATTGTCCTTGTACCAATCTGTTGGATTACTTCTCAACCATATACCCAGATATGAAATTGTGTTAACTATTTTAAATGGGCTTATTTTAATTGATTTCCTGGATTTTTTAAGCCATAAAAGCTTAGACTTCTTGATGTTTACTTTGTATCCTGAAAAGGAGCTATACGTTTTAATAGTTTCCAGTAGTATAGGAATATTCTTGCTTGTGTTACGAACAAATATGAATACATAGTCTGCGTAGAGCAAGACTTTTTCTTCAATATTCTTACAGAGAACTCCCTCTACTACCTGCCGCAATTTTATTGTTAAAGGGACACTGAACCCAAATTTTTTTCTTTTGTGATTCAGATAGAGCATGCAATTTTAATCAATTTCTAATTTACTCCTATTAGCAATTTTTCTTTGTTCTCTTGCTATCTTTATTTGAAAAAGGCATCTAAGTTTTTTGTTTGTTCCAGTACTCTGGACAGCACTTTTTAATTGGTGGATGAATTTATCCACCAATCAGCAAGGACAACCCAGGTGAGTCAGCATCTAAACTTACATTCTTGCAGTTCAAATAAAGATACCAAGAGAATGAAGAAAATTTGATAATAGGAATAAATTAGAAAGTTGCTTAAAATGTCATGCTCTATCTGAATCACAAAAGAAAAAATTTGGGTACAGTGTCCCTTTAATGACTCAATAGCTATAATGAAAAGTAAGGGTGATAGTGGGCATCCCTGTCTTGTTCCCCTTTTGAGGACCACTTCTGGAGAATCTAGGCCCTTTACTGATATTATTGAAATGGGATTCGTGTATATTGTTTTTTTTTTTTATTGAGGTTTTGCATAACAAACATAAAACATAGTACACCCTTTGATAACATAAAAAGATACAAACATAATAAAGCAAACCATTTCAGCAATTATGAAATGCAATATTGACAGGCTAAAGAAACCTCGATTTTGAAATCGATAGCATAAATGACTGACCAATTAAGAACACAATTTTAGGCCAAAAGGGCCAGAAGTGCAAAAGATATCAGATGGTCAGGTGGACAGCTCTTTAGGAGCTTCTAGAAGAGAAACAATGAGTGTATACTAGGGGGGGGGGGGATTTCATTGGGTAAGCACCGCTATGTAAATGAGGGAAGGGGAGGAGGAGCGGAGCCATACATATAAAGGTTGTGTAAGGAACATGGCGGGGTCCCTGAGGTAGCATACAGAGAGTTAGCTGTAGGATAAGAGGACTGTGTGAATCCTATGTGTATATTGTTTTTATATACCTCGTGATATTCCCTGCAAGCCCAAATTTTTCTAGAGATGTGAATAAATGGTCCCATTGTATTGCATTGTAGGCGTTTTTGTATTTATTGTGTTCATGGCTGTATCTGAATCATCTTGCTTATCTTTTTTATTCCAAAAGTAATCTAAAATATAAAATAATGCAGGCTTTTCTAATATTAACCAATGGGCATCTATTTTTCATAAACCCAATTTGATCAGGATGAATTAACTTGCCTAAGACTCTTCAGTCTCTCAGCTATTATCGAAGCTAATATCTTATAGTTTATATTTAATAGGGAAACCGGTCTATAAGCATCTAATTGTTCAGGATCTTTCCCTTTCTTGAAAATTAATATAGTAACAGCTTTGGTAAAATTCTTTGACATAAGACCCTTATCTATGTAATAATAATTAAATAACTTCAGCGTTTTCAATATATCTTTACTCAAAATTTCATAGAATTCTGTAGGAAGTTGGTCAGGTCCTGGTGCTTTATTTAAATTAGCTTTCTTAATTGCTTACTCAATTTCCACTTCTAGTATAGGTCTATTAATATCTTCTAATTTATCACTTGCGAGAGTAGGATTCTATATATTATTCCAAAAATATGTTTTCTTTTGAAAATCAATTGGGTTAACACTATAGAACTTTTGGAATAACTTATGAAAGCCTCAAAGACTTCTTCAGACTTAGTAATATTCTTGTTCCCCATGCTTATCAGATTAATTGTATTTGACTTTTTATTAGCTTTGACAGCCTTAGCTAAAAAACTTCCAGATTTATTACCAAATTTAATACATTTTGCTTTAGATTTCACATCTTCCCTGTAAGATTCTTGTAGAACAAATGAGTCCTTTTCTTGTTTAAATTCAATATATATATCCCAATTAGTTTTAGCGGGAATTTGAAGATATTTGTTATATGCATTGTTTAATTGATTGGAGAGTTGTGTTTCTCTCGCTTTTCTTTTTCTTCTTCCAACTAGTCATAAAACTTATTATCTCACCTCTTAAGACAGCTTTAGCTGATTTCCACAGAATCTCTATCTTATTTTGATATCCATGATTAAAACTTAAAAACTCATTCAATTTCCTTTTTAGCCATGTCTCAAAAGCATGATTCTTATACATATATTTGGGGGAAAAGAAATTATGTTTATTACCACCTGTGTAAAAACTATTTTTAAAGTAATAGGAGCATGATCTGATATAATAAAATCTTTTATCTCCGCTTTTAACTCTTTATTAAGAAGAGAGTCTGAGACTAAAATTAAATCAATCCTGGGTAATGAGATATATGATTTAGACATACAAGTATACCTATTCATGAAGGACTTTTAACATAGCTTGCCATACTATGTCAGGAATCAGAACTCTCTCGCCCCATAAGATACATCCATTTTGGTGTGTGAGTTTCCTAGTATATATGCTCTTTGCACATCACAGCTGGTTCTTGGCCAGCTATATCTGTAAAATACTTTGCCACAAGTTGCAATTCGGAATCACAAGCTGTCTCCTTTGCAATCTGTTTGGCATGTATTATACCTGTAAAACACACACCTGCAAAGTTTTCTTGTACAACTGGTGCAGAACTCATTAGTAGAAGCCTGGACATGGCATTAGCATTGCCATGTGTGTCTTGGGCTCGATATTTAATGGATTAATGATATGCCACTAAGATTAGAGCGTAGTTGCAATCTAGCTGCTGTTGTGGTTGAAATTCCCTTCCTTGATTAAAGATGGTCAGCAGTGGCTTATAATCAGTAAAAGAGTAAATTCCCTGTCATAAATGTAGTTATGGAACTTCTTCCCAGCCCATACAATGGCAAATGTTTCCTTGTCTAATTGAGAATAGCTCTTCTCTGTTGTTATCAGAAAACGAGACACAATAGGCTACCAGCCGGTCTGACACATCTCGCATTGTGTGTGACAAGATGGCCCCTAAACCATAAGGTGAAGCATCACGTTATTGTGAGTGGTTTATGGAGATCATAAGGCACAAACATGCGGAAAGTGAAGAGCAGGTTTTTGGAATCCTGGAAGGCCTGATCGCATTCACTGCTCAAACACTAGGGTCCGTTTGACTCAAAAAGCTAATGCAGTGGGTGTAAGATATGGGTAAACCATGGAAGAGAACGGTGGTAATAGTTAAAGAAACCCAGGTATGATCAAAGTTGTGATGCATTTTGTGGTTTAGGAGCTTCTTACAAGGCCTTGACCTTGCAATCAGCAGTATATAGACCATGACAATCTACAACATGACCACAAAATTCTAATTTGTCACGCATGAAAGCACAATTCTCTAAGTTGGCCATTAACTCATAGGCCATTAGTCGCTGTAGTACCCTCTGTACATTGTGTCTACATTCTTCCTCCATCCTGCCTGTGATTAACATGTTATGTAAAAGACAGACACAGGGCTGTAATCCAGGGTGGTTATAAACTGTATAACTTAATTGTATAATTTATAACTGTAATTTGAAACTGACAGTTCTTACTCTTCCTGACAAGCTGGAACTGATGCTGTATCCAGCTGCACGGGTCTGTAGCAGAAGTTATGCTTTCTTAGCTGCTCTGGTCTGTAGCTGATGTCTGAATTCTTGTTCTTGTCACTGACACACTATAAACACATCACACTAACAGTCTTAGGATGGCTGCACTACTGCTAGTTCTCTGCAAGCTCCACCAACTTGATGACATGTTGTATGGAAGCTTCAATGTGCCATTCAAACAAACCAGTAAGTAAGCAAACCACCACAAAATCCACATTTTATCTGGAGAGAACTGTGGAATACACAAGGAGCAGCACATTGTAGACCACGGGACTAGAAGATAAATCTGCTTGGCTGAAAACTCCTTGTCTATCCCTCTGTCCTTCATAGGCACTCCGAGGAGGAAATAGGTCTCAGATCAGTTAGAGAACCCATTTTAACAATGCGTACATCAGCACTTCAGAATTCACCTCACTCCATCTTGGAGGCAAAAAATAACTAAGGATTCAGAGTAAGTGGGAGGGATTTAAAGCTTTTGTATGTTGGGGATTTTTTGCCTTCTCCTAGTGGACTGGAGAGTATTTCCCACAATTACTATGTTGTGGACTCTCACCATCTTAAGAAAGAAATGCAAAAATCTGAGGTGGGAAAGATTAAAGGGTTGTTGGTGTTTTATGTGGAATATAGCTAATTTATAGTTTTCTTATAATACAGAAGGAACATAATTAGAGGCTGGTGAATGAGAGGGGTGTCTTAGGACATAGTGAGTTCACTGGGGACCACGTACCATAGCATCTTATTACTGAAGACCTCTCAGGAGAAAATCTGCAGCAAAATATCACATTTCTAGTTAGTAAATAGCAATGTTGACAGAATTACCTGCAATACTGCAACACCACATACACAGTAACATACATGTTTAACACCTTCACCAAATAAGATGTATATTTACATCTTGCGGTACTTTGCCGATTGTACCGCAAGACATATATATACACGTCTTAGCTTCAGGATGGTCCAGCAGTCTTGGCTCTTAAGTTGCAGCCGAGAGCTGGAGTTCCTGAAGCTCCAGGCATCTGCCGCGTATGGAATTAGATCGGCGATCCGGTTCAAAATGAGGGCAGATGCCTCATCGTTACAGACAGTGACACTGTGTGTGTCACAGTCTGTAAATATCTTTGCTGGTGCTGGCGGGAGGGGCGGGTAGGCGGCACAGCAGCGGAGGGGGGAGGGAGTGGGAGGGCCCTACGCTACAGGAATAAAAAAATAAAGGGACAGGAAGGGATGCGGCAGCTACACTGCAGAAAATGAAATTTGGGACTGTGGGCGGCCCTAACTAATGATCTTTTGAGGGGGAGAGGTGGGAGTTATACTACTCTACAGAAAATAATAAAAAAAATATATATTTTAAAAAAAACAAAAACACGGTTTATAGGTACTGGCAGACAGCTACCTAATTAACCCCTTCACTGCCAGTAATAAAGATGTGTGGTGCGCAGCTGTAATTAGCGGCCTTCTAATTACCAAAAAGCAATGGCAACGCAATATATGTCTGCTATTTCTGAACAAAGCGGATCCCAGAGAAATTTTTATAACCATTTGTGCCATGATTGCAAAGCAGTATGTAAATAATTTCAGTGAGAAACCCAAAGTTTGTGAAAAAATAAACAATTTATTTTATTTGATGGAATTTGGCAGTGAAATGGTGGCATGAAATATATCAAAATGGGCCTAGATCAATACCTTGGGTTGTCTACTAAAAAAAATTATATAGTTTTGACAGGTAACAAACAAAACAAAAACAATGTTCTATTTCTGTTTAAATTGAGTAATAGCAAAAATGCTATATATTCTCCGGTATTTTGGGCAAGTTTTTCTCTGAAAGTCCCGGTAGTGAAGGGGGTTAAAGACATACTCTAGCCGAATAATAAAAATCTCTAATTGGCTATAGGATTTTATTGTTAAACAAAGGTTTGTTGGATACTCATGTTCACCACTCCTGATTGTCTCACAAGCTTTGTCCCGCATGATTATGAATTCTTTGTAGCTCCTGAGGACGGCTTTAACCCTTTGCAGAGGTTAAAGACACAGTTTGCACTGAGTATCCATTTAGTAATAAAATGCACAAACCAATTAGAGCATTTAATTGGTAGACTTCAATTCTAACAAAGGAAAATGGAAGAGATTATGTGAACACTGGGAAATATAATTCACTTAACACTAAAGAGTAAAGATGTTTAACATGCTCTCAGAAACGAATGTTAAGCCTTTTAAAATGTCACACACATATATATAGATGTCTGAATCCTTCACAAGATGAAACCTTACTCTATGCTTTAGCTCCATTGGGGCATGAACAAATATGATAATACTGGCACCATATGTCTGTGAACTATGGAGCTACGCTACGCTACAGATCTAACTCCAAGATAACAAGTATATATTTTGTGAAAAGATCTCAGTCTATTGTATATCTATAACACCATAACAAAGACAGAAAATGTCAGGAAGAATTAGTGGACGGTAACCTTTTAAATTATTGATGGGGAGAAAGGAGAGTCTTGTTCAATACAAAGAAAGTCAGCGAGTCAATTGATGGAGCGTCCAATACAGGAGCTAATACGATGCATCAAAAGTTAACGTTCAATGTTTTCTCACTTACCAAAGTTTGTAATTAGTGAGATGAAGAAACTTAAAGGGACGTTGTAAAGCATTAATAGAAAACTCTACTTCATTATATAATTGTATTAAACCACAAATGTGATTATTAGTTATTATGGGATCGATTACAATCCTTTAGCAAAACGTATCAAATGGTTTTCTGTAGAGAAAAAAAATTAGAAAAGGATTGTGATAGTCCCGTATGTGTTCAACTCACACAAATGGTTTAATAGTTCAACCCATGCACTACGCGTCTTCCCATGATGCTCCTGCGAAGGACACCTAGAAACAGATTGTGATGGCAGATAAGAACCATTGGCCCAACGTCTGCCCATACAAAGTATAAGCTTAATTACTTCATATAATTTGCTCCTGAACCTGCTACCCACCCCCTTCAGTTTGAGATCATCAACCTTTGTTCTGGTGTTGCTCTATTATGCGAAAAATACTTTCAGCCTCAGCTTTATTAAGCTCCTTCATATACTTGAACGCTTCTTTCATATCACCTCTTTCCCTTCTCTCCTCTAAGCCATATATATTTAGGTAATTGAGTCCTAATTTGTTAGTTTTGTTTTTATTTTTTATACCATGTCATATTTTAGTAGCCTTCCTTTGAACAGATTCCAGCTTATGTTTATACTTCTGAAGATATGGGGGTAGATTTAACAAATGGTGGGCAGACATGAGTCACTGTAGCGAATCATGTCCGCCCGACAACGATAAATGCAGACAGCATACGCTGTCGGCATTTATCATTGCACAAGCATTTCGTATCTGATCAGGATGATTGCAGTCTTAAGACCGCTGCTTCTTAACTCCTGATTCCGGTGAGCCAGAATGAGCAGAATACGCTGCTTAATAAATTAGCCCCATGGCCTCTAGAACTGTGCACAATAGTCAAGATGGGGCTTAACCAGTAATCTGAAAAAAAGCACAAGAACCATACTATTTCTGTTGCAGCAAGAAAGGCCAGTAGAATGCTTGGTTGTATAGGCAGAGTTATTTGCAATACTATGTTGCTTACCAAATCCTATATTATAAAAGACAAGAGTTTGTCTGAAGCCGTCATGCGCAGTTCAGACGAACTCTTGCAGCTGATCGCACGCGCACCCACAGGAGGGAGAGAGGGAGAGAGAGGGAGAGAGAGGGAGAGAGGGAGAGAGAGGGAGAGAGAGAGAGAGGGAGAGAGAGAGGGAGAGAGAGAGAGAGAGAGAGAGAGAGAGAGAGAGAGAGAGAGAGAGAGAGTTAAATGCAAAAAATATCACTGAACATGTGAGCAGTAATAAAATTATAGCATTAGAATGTGCTTTTAACAATTATTTGAAAAGAAAAAAAAATAATATAAGCAAATAGTTATGTTGCCCTTCTGAAAACAATAAACCAATTTGTCAAATTATTTATTAGGAACATAGATTCTGAACCACTTTAATAAAATTGTAAAACAAACGTGGAAAATAAACATTTTATTGCAGAAATCAGGGTATCTCAAAAAAATGGTAGAACAAACTTTTATTGCCAGTCTACAGAGGTTGGAACCATTTGTTTACAAATAATATCATTTAGAGAGAGAGAATTTTACATGCGTATGGCGCTACATTGGGTCTGAAGACAAGAATACAGTAAGCTACATTATTTGGAATCTAAGCCATATATCCAAACTAACAGACCTTCTAAAACAGTTTTAAAGGGATACTAAACCCACATCAAATGCAACCAAAACTTAAAGGGATACGAAATCCAAATGTTGTCTTTCATGAGTCAGATAGAGAATGCAATTTTAAGCAACTTTATTATTTTGTCCTATTATCAAATTTTCTTCATTCTCTTGGTATCTTTATTTGAAAAAGCAAGAATGAAATCTTAGAAGCTGGTCTATTTTTGGTTCAGCACCCTGGATAGTGATTGCCGATTGGTGGCTACATTTCCATTTAGCCACCAATCAGAAAACGCTACCCAGGTGCTGAACCTAAAATGGTCCGGCTCCTAAGCATACATTCCTGCTCTTCAAATAAAGATACCAAGAGAACGAAGAAAACAGTGATAATAGGAGTAAATTAGAAAGTTGCTTAAAATTGCATGTTCTATCTGAATCATGAAAGAAAACATTTGGGTTTAGTGTCCCTTTAAGTCTCAGTTGCGTTTGATGTGGCTTGATACCATTGCTATTGACTGTACAGTGAAAAATCTGCTACACACCATTTATTTTTAGGCCATATTCTTGCAATAAGACAAATCTTCTTTTAGGAAATATTTTAAACTATCAATATTTCTTAATGATACACACCAATTTATACGGAAAATTCTTTAATTAAAATGTATTACTTGCACACCAGAAATTCATTTTATTTGTAGTAAATATTTTTTTTTAACATATTTGGTAGGTTGACAACAGTATGTTCGACATTTACATTTCTCTGCACATAAAAAAGTAACTTTTCTTAATATCCCAACCTTAACAATTTTATTTTTTTTAAGTGGTAATCACAATCGCACTATATACTACAAAACGTTGTAACTTTACTATAACCTGAGGTTTTGGAAATGCCATCTTTAAGGGACACAAAATTATTATAGTTCTTTCAAGAAAAATAATAATATTTTGTATAATATTTTAAGAAAAAGTTTTGATAGCAGTTACATTTGGCTGTGTGTGTTCTCCAGTTAAATCACATTATTTTACTTTGAATATAAAGGTCTTCTGTTTACTACACCAGGCATAATTCAGCAAAATTCACACAAGATCTGGTGCAAAATAAATTAAGATTAAAATCCTCTAATCAGCATTGCTATGTTTACAACTGGAATAAGATTTAATCCTAATTTATTCAAAGCAAATCCGTAAATTCATTTTCCAAACATATTCTTCATTAGAACTAACTGTAGTTCTACAGGTTGTTATCCCTTTAAGAAGATGGCAAGGCACAGATGATTTGAGCAGGTAACCCCTAGGCAAATGTCTGGCGACTGAAGAGGTCAAGGGTGACGGCACTAAGGAATGCTGGGATGCTGTGCTGGTGATGAAGGTGTAGATCAATTAAGTCACGCAGGGTCAGTGAGAATTCCGTCTCCAGCAGTTGCATCTTCCCACCGGAGGAGCTGGAGGTCTGCGGAAAAAAAAAAAAAGGAAAAAAAAGCCTTAAACTGATTTCTTGATGAGCAGAATAAATTGAGTTCTCTGAAGCCAAGTCATTCAACGTCTGTCAGTTTCTCTACAAGGTAGAATAATGGTGTCTCAGAGGAATCCTATATACCCTGGCTCTAGTATTACTTGATGACATCAACACAGCTTACACAACCATAAAAACCCGTCTGCTATGTAATTCTGTGCGCAAATCCCTGCAAATTGCTAAAACAATGAGAGTGAGCCACTTATAAATGTATACTGGTGAAATAACATTTTGCCTTTTAGATTTAATATATAGGGCATGGGAAAAGTAACAAAGTCTAAGAAGAAAACATCATTCAGAGAATGGAAACAAATTCATGGTTGTGGCCTTAAAGGGACAATAAAGAATAAATGCATAAGCATAGTATTGAGGTTATTCCCCGCCTCCTTCTACTCATGGGTGCTGCCATGTTGAAATCTATCTTCCTCTGCTTCAGATACCTGCAGTGTAACTTAGGTTCCAAAATGGTGACACCTTTGATTAGAGGGAGGTGCTTAGGTGTTTAGTGTCCCTTTAAAAATGTTATGAAAATCCCTTTTAGTGAAAGGGTGATCTCTCACTCGATATATATAGATAAAGATAGGTGTATTGGATAGATAGATACAATTGATAGATATACACACATGAAAATAATAGACTAGACCGTGCTCAAAACAATACTGTTTAATATAAATTATATATTTATTAAAATATATATTAACGTCAGGGCATTTTATGTGGGGTACTCAACGGTACTAACACCACCTTTGCCATCTCATAACAGCTAATATCTGTAATCATCATGTAAATACTCTAGTTTTCACAAAATACATCAGACATTGCAAATAACGTTGTCTCTTTGCTTTTCTCAAAGTTATTGAGCACAATATATCAATCAATAATCAGTGAGTATCGGCACATTTTTTTTTTTTTTTACAAAAAGCACTGGTATAGTGCATGCAAATAGGCTTGTCGTGTGATTATCAGCTCATACGCACCCCTTAGCAAGTTGCATTCACAACCAGGACCAAAAATGTGAATCTCATATTTATTTTAAAATATGTAATAAAATGTTTAAAAACAATCAAATCAACAAAGGACTTATAGGGACATAAAAACCCATTTTTTTTCCTTTTGTGATTTAGAAAGAGCATACTATTTTAACCACATTTCCTATGTACTTCTATTATCTAATTTGCTTCATTCTCTTAATATCCTTTGTTGAACATCTAAATAGGCTGAGCAGCTGCGGATTGGTGGCTGCACATAGATGCCTCTTGTGAATGGCTTACCCATGGCATTGCTATTTCTTCAACAAAGGATATGTGAAAAATTAAGCAAATTAAATAATAGAAGTAAATTAGAATGTTGTTTAAAATTATGTTCTCTATCTGAACAATGAAAGAAACATTTTGGGTTTCATTTCCCTTTAAATACACCATATGCCCAATTCTCAGGATAACCTTCTAGCTATGATACAGTCTCCATTAAACTTGCTAAGGGGTGGCTACGTATGAGACGGTAATCATACGCCAAGCCTATTATACAGAGCTGGTTAGGCTCTGGTTCATGGGAGTACAAATTTGTCTCTCTTCTATTATTCTGGAAAAGATTGTGACAGTACTAAACTATTCTTTTTTTCGCCCTTTTATTTTTGAGAACAAACAACACGGAGAAGACATCAGGATTTGGGACTTTATAGTTGTACATATACTTTTATCACATTGTTTATTTTTTATTTGTTTTACTGTGACTTGTATATATTATTTTTCACTTTTTTATTCACTAAATATAATATGTAAAACTCTTCCACAGTGACTGACAATGAACTTTAAAAAGCTGGTATCACAAGATTTTTGATAATTCCAAAAGAGCATGGAATTATTAACAACTTTCCAAATTACTTCTATTATAAAAATAGCTTCATTCTTTTGGTATCCTTTGTAAAAGGAGCAGCAGTGCACTACTGGGAACCAGCTGAATACATTGTGTGAGCCAATGGCAAGAGGCATATTTATGTGCAGCCAACAATCTGCAGCTCTGTCCCAGTAGTGCATTGCTGCTCCTGAGACTACCTAAGTATATTTTCAACAAAGGATAACAAGCAAATAAAGCAAATTAGATCAAAGTTAAATGGAAAACTGTTTAAAATTGTATGTTTTATCTCAATAATAAAAGAAAAAAATGGGTTTCATGTCCCTTTAAAGAGATGTTAAACAGTCTGTTTCATTGTTGTAATAAATAAAAACACTAAGCTGTGTCTTATACTTAATAGAAATAATTGGAATATGTATTATTCATCTTTTCCCCCTACATTTGTGCAGTGTCCTTTACTTCCTGTCACAGCCCTACAAGGAGGAGGGGCATCTGCAGGAAGGTTTATCATAGCCTGATGTCATTAAACGTCTAGGCTGGTTACTATTAAAGGGACAGTCTACACCAGAATTTTTATTGTTTTAAAAGATAGATAATCCCTTTATTACCCATTCCCCAGTTTTGCATAACCAACACAGTTATAATAATATACTTTTAACCTCTGTGATTATCTTGTATCTAAGCCTCTGCAAACTGCCCCTTTATTTCAGTTCCTTTGACAGACTTGCAGTTTAGCCAATCAGTGCCTGCTCCCAGATAACTTCACGTGCACGAGCACAGTGTTATCTATATGAAATATGTGAACTAACACCCTCTGGTGAAAAACTGTTAAAATGCATTCTGAAAAGAGGTGGTCTTCAAGGTCTAAGAAATTAGCATATGAACCTAAGAATACTAAGAGAACAAAGCAAAATTGGTGATAAAAGTAAATATAAATAAAATTGGTGATAAAAGTAAATTGGAAAATTGTTTAAAATTACATGCTCTATCTGAATCATGAAAGTTTATTTTGGCCTAGACTGTCCCTTTAAGTGAATAGACTAGATAACAGTGGGTCAAGACTTGCTCATGCCTAGATCAGTCAGAATGTAACCTTATTTTGAAAGATGTCAGTTCCCATATCGCACTGGGAACAGGGCTACACAGAGTTTCTAAGTGCTCATTATTCAAGTAAACAAGTAAGTTGTTTGCTGTTTTTTACACAATCCGTTTCTTTTTAGGTTTACTTTGATATAACATATTTGTTTTTACAGAATGAGCAGTTTAATATCCCTTTAAACCAGCGTTTCCCAACTCGCAGGGCTCTTAACAGGCCAGAGTTTCATTATATCTTAACTAGACCACAGGTGAAATAATCAGCTGATGCTTGAGAGCAGGTTAGTAACCATGGTAACTGATCAGCTGATTACTTCACCTATGCTCTAGTTCAGCTATAATGAATATCTAGCCTGTTAAAGCAGTGTTTCTCAACTGCGGCCCTCAAGTAACCCCAACAGGCCATGTTTTCATTATAGCTGAACTAGAGCACAGGTGATCAGTAACCATGGTTACTAACCTACTCTCACCCATCAGCTGATTATTTCACCTGTGCACTAGTTCAGCTATAATGAAAACCTGGCCTGTTGGGGGTACTTGAGGACCTGTGGTTGATAAACAATGGGTTAAAGGACCACTAAACCCAGTAGAATAGCATAATCAATAAATTCATAATAAATAGTCAATGTAAAAACACTTAGTTTGAATTTTCACATGATGAGTATATGTTGTCCTGACACATTTCAAAGTTAGTTACCTTTTCCTTCCTGATGCATCATGTGACTGGCATCAGCCAATCAGAAAATAAACATATGTATATCCTTTGAATCTTGCACATGCTCAGAAGGAGCGGGCACCTCAGAGAGTTAGCCTATAAAAAGGTTGCACATTTAGATAACGGAAGTGAATTGGAAAGTTGTTTAAAATTGTGTGCTCTATTTCTGAATTATGAAAGTTACATTTTGACTAGACTGTCTCTTTAAGGTTCCGAGGACTGTGTTTGGGAAACACTGCTTTAAACAAACATTTTCATTTAAAATTTGAATAAATGTTTAATTAAATGTTACGCTTTTAACTTGTGAGTGGGAGTAAGTTTATGGAATTAAGGGGGCAGTTTGGGTAGCGGTTCTAATGTATGCAAGTGCTAGAATTCCACGGATGCACAAGCACATAGCTTACCTGCTAGAATTCCACGGATGCACAAGCACATAGCTTACCTGAGTATGCTGGGTAGCAGAGTTCATCAGAGGTAACAGTACAGTAATATGCTATCATTTATTCAAAGCATTTTTTTTTTTAAACAAACGGGTATTGTCAAATTTGAAATATTTTACTTCAGTAAGACTTTTGCAGTGCACGTGCATCAACAAAAAAATGTATTTCTATTAAAAATCACCTCTGTTTCAGCCAAAGCTTTCACTGTGACAGCCTATGGAGCACTTGTATGAAGAGATTACGCCCCCTCAGGTAACGATGAGGCATAACGCTTCTTTGCTGATTCAGCACTCTAGGCAAGCACTGGATGCAGGTGCACGTGGCATACGGATGTATGCCTGTGTTTCGCATACACAATACAATCTATTACTGAAACAGCGATAGCTTTTACTTGAAGCATTTTGTGTTAATACTAGAATGACTTAGAATTGGAATTATTTTTTCCCTTTACTGTGTGTTTTCTTAGCGAAAAAAAATGCTCATTACAAAAGTGTCACAGATCATAATGTGTGGGAGTATAACAGTAATCACCAGGCGAACAATATAAGACTGTCTTTCAGACATCTATTGTTGAACTCAGATTTAACCATTTTTCCCCATTGAATGAATATATTATCAAATCTTCTAATGATACTTTGTTTTCAACAAGGTCACACAGAAATGTTACACAGATATATAGATTGATGTTAAACTAGAAACAAACAGAATGTTGGCGTGATACACAATGAATTGAAAAGCAAAAAAAAATAATTAGCATAAGGGCAATTGTTCATCAAGATCAAAGATAAGATAAATACTGCTCTATTAGTCTGACTACAGAGGAAACATGTGGAACGTCAACAACAAACACATAACTCAAATAAGAAAAGGGAAAGGAGTTTATGGAAAGAAAATGAAGGAGGAGCTGTTCGTTATAAATTAAGATCTAATGAGAAAGGAAAAGAAGATCATTTGATGACATATTAAAAATCCGCTCACATCCTCTTGCATATTATATCACGGGAAACAAGTTAAATACAAAATCATCCGTTAGGAAATTGGCACAATTCTGGCTGAATGCCTGGAGGACTCGGAGCTCCCTAGGAATGCAATAAACACAAAAGGTTTATAATTTAAGTTCTGCCAATTTTCTGCGCTACGGAGGAAATGGAAGCTACTATAATTGTTATCCAACTAAAGAGAACCAATAATCGAAATGAAAAAAGTGATGTTGACCAAATGCAGACAAAAAACTTAAATGACATTAAACTTGATTGATATTTTTATGTCCGTAAATGCTCCCGGAAAATAGAGGCTGGATCAAACTTTTTAAATAAAGTTTGAAAATACAAATGTTTTATAGTATTATTTTGCTGACCGTATCTCCTCATAACCTGCTAAATCAATAGGATCAACAGGAAAGAGCAGATGTTTGGGAACAGTTGGTTCCAATAGAGTAATACATGGGAGATCTATAAAATGATCCAAAGGAACAGTGACGTGCAGTGAGGTCAGAGGCTGGTGAGGCACTAGATATTATACGGCAGAGAAACACATATACAGAGGGCTGCAGGTACCCCCAACAGGGCAGGTTTAAATGATAGCTGAGCCAGTGCACAGGTGAAATAATCAGCTGATGGGTGAGAGCAAGTTAGTAACCACTGAGTTACTGATCAGCTGATTACTTCACCTGTGCACTGATTCAGCTATAATAAAAAACCTGGCCTGTTGGGGGTACTTGAGGACCATGGTTGAGAAATACTGCACTAAAGCACCAGCTCATTGGAAATGTATTGATTACCTGGAGAATAAAGCATGCATACTCTGCTCACTGACACCTACACACACTCTGCTCACATACATACTCACACAATTCTATGGCACAGTGCCAGTTACTAAGCAATTAGAATGATACACAATCTCTTCTCTACTCACTACTGTATTTTAAAAATAGAAATAATTTACCATACAAATTTTACACAAAGGAGAAGTTATCAATACTGCCAACACAGCTGCTGCAATATGGTGCTCAAGAAACGCACGTGCACATCCCACTTATGTATGCTCTTCAACAAAGGATACCAAAAAAATGAAGTACATAATAATAATAAAAGTAAAATAGAAAGTTTATTTATTTATTTTTTGTGTGCAATTTCTA
The DNA here is from genome assembly GCF_027579735.1 of Bombina bombina. Classification (NCBI taxonomy): domain Eukaryota; kingdom Metazoa; phylum Chordata; class Amphibia; order Anura; family Bombinatoridae; genus Bombina; species Bombina bombina. Next base: position 149,212,287 of record NC_069509.1, on the reverse strand, counting down.
TCTGAATGATGGAAATTTAATTATGACTTTCATGTTCCTTTCAAAAACTAATTTGATTTGCTGACATGGGGCCAGTAACAGTTAATGCTAATTTTCAAAATTTAAATAACTAGAAAAGTCTATTAAAATAGCATGCTCTACCTCACTCATGAAAGTTTAATTTTAAATGTCTCCCTTTGACTATGTGTTTAACCAGTTACTTTACAGTGGTATTATTTCTAAAAATATTTAACTGCAATAATTACATATATTTTTTAAATGACTCATTATCTCCTTTTAATATAAATAAATAGCAGCACATATTAAAAACACATGATTTGTGGATTACAAGTTATCAGCAGTCTTTAAATAAATGGAGACACAGTGAAAAATAAAGATACTGCATCCTCTGACGGAACAGACATAACATATATGGAGTTTGTACCTAATTAAATCAAATAACCATGAAAAAGTGAGGCTTAGCAATATTCAATGTCAAAAACTTTAATTTAAATAATGTGGACACTGCACACTTAACTTCAAACTCTGGGTTTTAAATGATGGATTTAAATTTGAATTGACCCTTTGACTTCCTGTCAGTATTGGGTTATGCTAACTTACTGCCCCCCCCTGTTAATGAGCTGTATCTGAACACAATTTGTGAATCACAAGAGATGTAGAATACTACTTTACTCTTCTGCTTGGTGTCATCTGTTCTTAGGTTGCCTCAGCTTCCAGTTGTGTCACATGACCCTGCTCACAGCATCCTCCTTCTGATTAATCTATATATCCTTCACTTGCTAGGAGGCATTAAGAGGGGTGCCTCCTATTGGTCCCAATTGTTGCTGCTAATATATTGACAGAACACAGGTGGCGCTGCAGCACAGCTTTTCCTTTGACCCATGTACTGCAATGGAGAGAAGCGTTCCTGTACCTGCCTCTTCATAGCATTACATGGGGGGGGGGGGAATGGTCAATGTTTTAATTAAAATTTTATGAAGATTTGGCCACATATGGCAGGGTAGGCACAGCCTCCTCTGCCTCCTATGAGCGCACGTCCCTGCAAAGGAACCTCTACACTTGACACAGAAATATAGAAAGACTAGATGGACCTTCTAGTTAATACTTTCACCAAACATATTCAAAATGTTTACACATCTCTAACCATTATTTTATATCAGAAATGTCCAGGTGGCGGCCTTAGGGTGATATGCGGCTCACGGGAAAAGCAGAACTAAAAATATGTGCCATAGGTTTTGTGGCACCAGGAAAAAGCAAAACTACACATATATATTGAGATGGCAACAACCCTCTGGAGGGGAGATAAGTAGACAGAGGGTACACTGTAACCTTATCTAAATCTGTTCGCTTATATTTAGGAAATAGTAATGCGTGTTTAATAGCCATACATTTATTTGCGGCCCTCAAAGCTTTTAAAGTATAGGTCTGCGGCCCCCATGTTAGGAAGTTAGCCCCTAGACACGTGCATTCTGAGGTTTCGGTCACCTCCGAATGTGGAAGGCGGTTGCATTATTTTTGTTCCCACATTTATTCTTGTGCAACAGCAATGCACTAAATCTTGATTTGCACAGATTTTAGTGCATTGCTGTTGCACAAGAATAAATGCGGCAACGAATATAGCAGAGCGTCATCTTTAAAATTCTGGGGAGAATGAAACCTCCGAATGCACATATCTATTAGCCACCACTGTTCTTTATAATACATAGTATCAACTTAAAAATCCAACACACCTTAAGTAGACCATGTGCCTGTTATGTGATGGTTAGCGGTACTCCGACTAACATTTTATATACTGTATAACTCTCTGTATTTTTGTATACTTTTAAGTACCTCTGCAGCATTTATAAACCGTGCTCTCAGCACAATGAAATAACTTCATAGACAGGACAACCAGGATCTTTTTAGCGGGTTCACCACCCCGGCTGATTTTACTGACCACCCGGCTTAAATGTTAGCTAATATTAAAAATGCTCATTATTTATTGTGCAAATTATCATTAAATACATTTATATTAAATTGTACAATTAATTTGTGCTTTGGATTGCAGAAAATGATATAATAATATAAAATATTACACTGCCCACACCCAGCTACTATAATGCCACATAGCTGGCAAATGTTCTGTGGAGAACACGGTGTACAGTGCAAATATAGGTAAAAAAAACACATATTTGTATTCAGGGAAGTGATGTCACTCAAAGCCAAATATAAATATGTGACAAACATTTTGCTGTTCTTATTCAAGCACGATCTTAAACACTAGTGTTCTATAAACTCTCTGTGCTCTATTGATCACATAGGGCACCCAGGCTGTGGCAAAGGGACATAAAAAGTCAAAATTAAACTTTTATCATTCTGATAAAACATGCTATTTTAAGACACTATGAATACGCATCTGTTATATTTACTTTGTTCTCTCATTGGCTCACCAGATGTCTTCAGCTAGGTCCCAGTAGTGCATTGCTGCTCTAGAGCTGACTTCAACTATGTGTTTAATCCATTTGCAAGGGTTAAACACACAGTTATATGCAAGCTGTAGTGCAATAATAAAATGCTGTAACATATGAAAGCATTTTCTTTTTGCAGTGATCCCTTTAAAGGAATAAGAAATTCAAACATTTTCTCTCATGATTTAGATAGAGTATACCATTTTAAAAAAAGTTTCACATTTTTCTTCTATTATCAAATCTGTTTCCTTCTCTTATTATTCTTTGTTAAAGAGATATCTATATAAGCAGCGTGCACCTGTCTGGAGCACTATATGACAGGAAATATTGCTCTTGCTAATGTATAACATTGTTGCAAAACTGCTGCCATCTAGTAATGCAGACACATGCACACTCCTGAATTTACCATCCTGCTTTTCAACAAAGGTTAACAAGAAAGATATTAGAAGTAAATTGGAAAGTTTTTGTCAGAGTTACATAAAGGGACCGTCAAGTCCAAAATAAACTTTCATGATTCAAATAGGGAATGTAATTTGAAACAACTTTCAATTTACTTTTATCA